>NC_057876.1:92500-692500 GCF_019740435.1 Gambusia affinis | reverse complement strand
TTGCAAGAATTTACCCAAGAAGGGATGAAAAAAAAAAAAAAAAAAAAACAGATCCAGACTAGAAATATTAAATTTTACCAAATTACATTATGTCATGCCAGACACTTAGGAAATCATCATAATAGAGGCCTATTTATACACCTTTGGGATTGATTGTTTAAACATGTCCAATAGAAATGGAGACAAGTAAAGAAAATTACAATCATGGGGGACTTTTAGGGTTTATACATTCAAAGCTGCAAATATTCCATACTATTTTTGTAAAAATGGTTTTATGAATGTAACTTGCTCTGTGGTATTTACTAACATTTGAGGATAAATCATAACATATCAAGGCAATCCCAAAATTTACTCCCCTGGACTAAATATGAAAAGCACATTTGTCATTTGATAAATTCACTCTCTCCCATAATCTGAAGTTTTTAGAAACTGAACCAAAAACAAATATCTTTCTAATTTCCTCGTCCATCCCAGCCTGCTTTAAATAAAGACACACCGATTCGATATTGAAAAATATTCTAGATCAAGTATCTATTTTACATTACATGTAGAATTTCTAGTTTCACTTTCTAAACCACTTAAAGGTTTATTGTAGTTTATTTCTACCTGTTTGACCAAGACAGTCAGACCATCTTTATTGTCAGTTTCAAATTCTTTATTATATTAAATGCACTGACTAAACAAATGAAAGTGGTTTTAACATGTTTTGACCAAACTTGTGAAGTTATTGGTGTATTTTAGTGTGCTTTGCTGGCATAGATTACCTAAATAAATTTTGAATTCAGTACATTTTGTCTGTGTTGAAAAAATAAAGGTTTAAAGTCCGTCCAGCACCGTTCTTCTGTACTGGATCATATTGCTGGAGCATCCACAGCTCCCAGCAGCAGTAGAAACCTGAGTTGTGGCTCTAAGCTGATGTTGTATGACGACAGTACTGACCTGGGACTGGGGATCACATCAGGCTGATCAGAGCTGATCTTCACACACTTGGCAGGTTTCAGCTCAGGCTCTGGTTCAGACGCTGGAATATAGAGGAAACCATGAGCAGAGGCAACACATGACGGCCTGAGCTCCACATGCTGGTTACACTCTCCTCTCTAGGAGTGTTTGGGGGACGGAAGGCGACACGGTTCACCTCTGACCCTCCCTTCACTTCACCACATACCTGGAGCAGCAGCTGTTATCTCTGCAGGGCTGTTTTCATCTTCACAGCCCACTTTCATATGGTCAGTCTCCTCAATCTCCACGGCAACAACCTGCTCTCTGTGAGCGCTCCCGTCAGGTTCAGGCTTCACATCGACAGGAAGCTTTTCCTTTCTTTTCCTCTGGATAGGGTACTTCTTCACCTCTGCAGAGATTCCAGGCAGCAGCAGTGTTACAGAGCAGCAGACAGCAGACAGCTAGCTAACAGAGGCTGGAGGTTTGCTTCACTACCTTTGGGTTCATATTTCTGCTGAAGCTCCTCGACACGCAGCTGCAGCTTGATCTTGTCGCTCTGAGTCTGCAGGAACAGAAACTACTAGTAACGGAAAGTTTTATCACAATATTTCATAGAACTATTGTGATAACTACTTATTACTCCTTTTTAAGCTAATTTTATGTGACTGAATGGTACAGCAGTCAAAGTTCCTCAAACACAAGTACTGCTCTTGAAAAAAACAAACTTGTAATCCATTTATTTAGGACATTAGTCATATGAAGAAGTTTAATTTGTATCACTAAGCTGCTCAAAGTAACTGCATTTAATTATATTTTCAAATGTATTGATACTCTCAATTTTAACAATAGTGGGGAAAATGTAGTAAAATTAACAACCCCAACAATACGGACAATATTAGGCAATTTTAGACATTAACTGAAATTTATAGTGACAACAATAAATCAAAATTCTTCTCATGATAAGAAATGTATCACTGTAAATGATAAACGATACAATAAATCCCCACCACTGACTGAATATGTGATGCCCTCTACCTGTTTGAGCAGCCGCTCAGACGTAAACAGCTTCCTCTCCAGCTCCAGAGCTCTCTGGCTCTCTGACAGAGACTTCATCCTCTGCAAGGACAGCTCATCTCCCAGCCGCTCCGCATCCTTACTGAGCACACACACACACACACACACACACGCACACGCACACACACACACACGTTGGAACAAAGCTTTTTCAGAGGTTTAAATTGGGACAGTGTTCCTCTTCTTTTGAAACTGCCAAACATCCATAATCCTATATTTGCAGCATTATTATTAAGGATGCACAGATATGAACATTTCAAAATCAATAGCTGATATCAATACTGCGTTTGTGGCCGATAACCAATACTAATATTAATATATATCTCCATAGAGTTTTGAGGCCTTGTAAAAGCGACTGCACCGCCTACATTGTTTCTCTGCTCATAATCCTCTACTGTGTCATTATCACTGAACTGAACAAAAGGCAACAAGATGAAAATAAACACAAGTTGTGAACATTGGCCCAGCTTTACTTCATACCAATATGTTAAAAAATGACTCATGCTTAATAGTTTACAGACTGAATTTGATTTCAGTCTGTAAACAATCAAACACTGTAATGATGAGGATGATGACGACGAAGGCTGAACTCACACAGAGTTGTTGAGCTTGAGTTGGAGCAGGTCAGTGTAGTACGTTTCATCCTGACCACCGACTGATTCTGCTTGGACGGGATTGGCTGGTTGAGACTTCAGCAACGTCTAAACACACACACGCACACACCAGTAAATAAAGCCAAAGTACAGTAATCATTATCAATACTAATTCCTCTGTACAAGTATTCATATCTCTTCCTTATGCAGGAGGTTTACTCCGTCACAGTTGCAGATCAGAGACTGGAGTTTTACAGCCTTACTGACCATTTGAAATTTCTCTCAAACATCAGTGTCGTAGCGTTAGCACAGCTAGCATGAGGCACCTTTCAGCATTTCAATTATTCCCTGTCCGTCTACCTCATATGGAAGAGATTAGGTGCCACACCATTGTCTCCCTGGCCCCTAGAACTTTTACTTTAATTGGCCACATAAAAAAGAAAATCACTTGAATCTGACATGTTTTCTTTTAGAAAGTCAAACTCCTCTTTTTTCTTTTTTTTTGGGGGGGGGGGAAGGTTCCCCTGTGGCCTTAAATCCTTTGTGAATTCTTTGTGTTTTCCCTGTTGGATAAAGATGGTCACATATTTTCACCATGTTAGAGTTTAAAACTGCCAGCAGCAGTTCACTGTTTTGGTCAGGTGGGCAGCAACAAGGAGGGGAGGGGCTCAGTGTCTTTGTTGTTACAGCACTGCAGCCAGAAGAAGTGCGACAGTTGGGCAGATGTGAATTAATCAGTTTATAAAAAAGGTATTTTTTTCTTTGTTTTCTTTGATTTCTTTCCATCTCTGTGTTTGTCTGCAGGTGAAATTGTGCTTTCAATAGTTAATCCTTGCAGCTGAAGCTGAATGTGCGCATGTGGGAGTTCAAGCTATTGTTAATCCATTTGTCTCTTTGATGCGTTCTTGAATGAAACTGTTGTTCAGGCTCTTGGTAGGCGCCACAGCCGTCAATGAAAAACCCACAACCAGGAGCTCTGCCAGTTAACTTTGTGATAAAAATGAAGTGTTTGGGCACAAAAGAGAGTTTTTGTGCTAAAACATCTCAGGTTTTCCAAAAAGACCTCTTGGTTATCAGCAACGTCTTTGGAAATATTTTAATATTTGAGCAGAAAGTGGAATGTTTTCAAAGGGATGTCAGGTTAGATCTGGTGTTCAGGGATAATTTAAAAAAAAGAAAATGATTCAGTCAAACATGGTGGTGGCAGCATGATGCTTCTTTATAACCTGAGCGACTTTTCTCAAATGGTCAGTGCTGTCTACCAACAAATATTCAGTTAAAACCAGAAGAACATATTTTAAATTTTTCATGCAGAGTTCCGTTGAATTAAAGCTAAAATCCATCCGTTAGTTCCCTTTATTCCTGGTAACTAGACTATTGATCAGTATATCTGATGTATATTTGTTTGATGATTTTGTTGTAATATTTATTGCTTGTTTCATGATTGGTTAATATATTATGTTTTTATGGCACTTTAAACTGTTTTGTTGCTCAAATATGCTACAATGTAGTGGCATTTAGCAAATAGAAATAATTTTGTTTATTTTAACTGACCTAAAACAAGAAAAGTTTTGTCTTCTTTTAGTTCAGTGAGAAAAAAAAACTTGTCTACCTTTTTTTATATGAGGTTAGAAAGCCCTTATTTACCTTAATACTGCAATATGTATCTTTTTTTTTTTTAATAGATTTTTTTACATATTTGTTGCAGTGACGTGCGGTCAGGGGAGGCAGGTGAGGCAGTGCCTCACCAGCCATCATGGAAAGAAAGAAAATATATAATCATAAAGTAATTTAAATTGTTATATTCATCCGGTGGTTTGTACTAAAAAATATTTATTTTTCATGTAGCTTCACCAATTTCGATTTTTATTTGTTCAAAATCGCTGAATTTTCTTATATTCCCATTCAAATGCTTGGAAGCGATGCCGGTGAGGCAGCAGCGAGCTCTGCCTCACCTTGGATTGCGCAACCCCTGGCTCTGCGCTGGCTGCTAAGCGGAGAGAGCATGTTGCTGTACGGCGTCAATAAAATGGTTTAAACAAATTTAATATGTGAACTTATTTCCAATAATTTAGCTTATGTATATAATGTACAGTGCTTTTTGTCACCAACTGTGTTTGTGTAACGTGTTTCGTGTAATGAGCGATTATAAACGGCAGAGAACAGGTTCGAGGTGAGGCAGGCAGTTCTCTTGCCTCATGGCAGGGGGCGCTCAAGATCCCAGACGTTCGTCTTCGTCACTCCTCAACTGCCGAGTAAGTGACAGCGAGCTAGGCTAAACGATTCGGGAAGCAAGTCAAGTGCAGCGATAGATTATAATAGAGATAGTGATTTTTTTCCTCTCGCTTATCCCGACTTTCGACATTTATTTTGTTTTGTTTTTTAAGGAAATGTGTGTTTTGTGAGCTACAGTTTGTATGTGTAAGGATGCAGAAGTGAAACATAACCTGTAAACTGCTGTCAATCTATGCATCTATTTGCAAATCTGATTCTGATGACGTCAGTGCCTCACCAGCTATGAACCTCACCGCACGTCACTGATTTGTTGAAGCTGTGCCGTGTTGTGACAGTTTGATATGAGACAGATAATCTCTGAAAAAAAATAAGCTCCTACGTATTTTCCCAGAAACAGCCAATCAGAGCCAGGGGGCGGGGCTTAGCGCTTTGCTAGCATAGCTTGCTGGGAATACTCCGCAAGTTATGAGCATTCTCATCCCATGATGATGGCGATCATCTGTGACCGCCATCATCAGTCACAGAAGATGGCGGATCAACGGTTTTCCTGTAAAGGTGAGTTTTTTCTCCGCCTCGAGCACATTACAGTGCAAAATCACAAAATATCTTTGGATCTTTGAAAATATCTTGTTACACTTGAAATAAGACAAAACTAACTTAAAAGTGACTGTTCAGCATGAGACCGAGGCTTGTTTTAAGTAAATAATTCCTTAATATTGATGAAAAACTACTTGTTTTTAAATTCATAAGAAGATATTTTTCCCATTTTATAAGTTAAATAATCTGCCAATAGAACAAGCACTTTTTCATCACATATTAATGAAATGTTTACTTAAAACAAGCCTCTATATCTTGCTGTAGGGCTACTTTTAAGTTAGTTTGTCTTATTTGAAATGTACCAAGATTGGCTCTGATTGGTTGCATATCTTCATGCAGCAATAGTAACTCAGAGAGAAGGACGTTGATTTCTTCCCCCACACATCATCTGTCTCAAATTGTGACAGTTTTAACAAATAAACAAAAAACTTATTTTTTAATAAGTTACATACTGCAGCTTTGATAAATCATCACTGAGGAAATTCTTGATTTTTTAAATGTTTTACCTTTTAAAAGCCCTTCACTCTGCTGCTGACTGTCTGATTCCTGCCAACGAGACGTTGGTTTGACCGGTTCCTCAACTTTAATTCCCTCATTTCATACTTGGCAACATGGGGAATTTTTCTGCCTTTTTTTTCCTTTCCAATTGATTCTGTTGCTTATACAAACATCCCCACACACACATAATGAGTACACACACACTTTTCAGCAAGATACAGCAGCTTGTTTTAAGTACATAACTCCTTAACATCAATAAAAAATTGTAATTTTACTGGCAGATTATTTCACTTTTAATATGGGAAAAATATCTTGTTGTACATGAAATAATCTACCAGTGGAACTAAGACTTTTTCATCAATATTAAGGAATTAGTGACTTAAAGTAAGGTTAGTTTTGTCTTCTATTTCAAGTGTACTAAGATATTTGATAGATAGATAGATAGATAGATAGATAGATAGATAGATAGATAGATAGATAGATAGATAGATAGATAGATAGATAATAGATGTTGTGAGCCGTCTGCCACTTAATTTTACAAGTTTAACAATATTGTTTGGAGTTTCTTAAAGTCTTTTGGGGTGATTTACAGCGACCAACTGACCTGCACCCGGGGAAAACCCACGCAAACACGGGGAGAACTCCACCGTGCTGTCCACCTTTTCTCCAATTGAGTTGGGAAGGGATCTATTTTATAGTTTGTCAATGGGGAAAAACTTTTTAAATTTGGTCTTGATGGAGCGTGGCGCCCCGTTCACAGAGGCTGCGACCTCCACTTGTTCGATTCCTCGGTTCCTCTCTTGCTCATCTGTCTCCTTCTCTAAATATCAATATCGTCTTCACTCTTCTGTTTCTTTTTCGGCTTCTTCAATTGCAGCATGTTGCGTAGTTTTTTCCAAAATGAAGTTTTAGTTTTTTCCTTTTTACCGTCCTTCATCGTTTTAGTGTCTGGACGGTCCAAATCCTCCAGGACGGTTTCTCCAGCGATCTCTGTCGCTTCTGAGGATTCCGGATCTGTAGAACAGCCTGGTAAAGGTTCTCCAGGGAGTTCCTCCTCTGAAGAAACCTCTTGACTCGACACTTTAATCAGGTCGATTTTGCTCTGTGCGTCTTCCTCCTTCTCTTGGAAAACTTCAACATGTTTTTGTTGGAAATCTTCTTCCTCATCTGTCAGAGTGTCGGCCAGCAGTAAATCCTCTCCTGCTTTTTACAGATCTTTTCTCACACATCTGATCTCCTCCTGGTATTTTTCTGCCTGTTGTTTCATTGCAGTGACTTCTGTTTCATATCGACATTTTAGCTCCAGGTACAAACTGTTGACCTTCTCCAACTCAGCCTGGGCACTTCTTTCCTTCTCTTGCAGCCGGTGAATTTCTTTTCTTGTTATGTCTTGGAGGACAGCGTTCTTAGCTCTGGTGTTTTCAATAATCACTTTGTCCTCCACTGATTTTTCCATATAACTTTCTCTCTCCTGGATTATTTGCAATTTAAGTTTTTCGATTTGGTGTTGCAGCTCTGAATTCTGTCTTTCATGGAAAATCTTCTCTTGCTTTTCTCTTTAAAGAGCAGCTTCCTCCTGCT
This sequence comes from Gambusia affinis, assembly GCF_019740435.1. Taxonomy (NCBI): domain Eukaryota; kingdom Metazoa; phylum Chordata; class Actinopteri; order Cyprinodontiformes; family Poeciliidae; genus Gambusia; species Gambusia affinis. The sequence goes on along the minus strand of NC_057876.1, from coordinate 684,983 downwards.
GCATCTTCTGCTGGTATCCTTCCATGTCTTGTTTCAATAGAGAAACATCGTTGTCATATTTGGATTGGAGTTCATTATATGAACGTCTCATCTGAAATAATTCTTCCTCCAAAAGTTTCTTGCTGTCTTGCAGAAAAAGCATCTCTTTTCTGTTTTTTTCCTGGAGGACGGCGTTCTCGGCTCTCATGGTTTCAAGAAATTCTGCGTCCTCCTCTGATTTTTTCACACGAGTTTTTCTCTCCTGACTTACCTGAAAATGACATTTTTCAACTCGATCTAGCAGCGCCGAATAAGTTATTTTGTGGATAATATTTTCTTTCTTTTCTTTTGAAAGAGCGTCTTCCCACTGCTGTATCTCCTCCTGATATCTTTCCACGTCTTCTTCCAGTTCAAAAATGTCACTTTCATATTGACAGTGGAGTTCATCGTATGAACTTTTGAGCTGAGTCAATTCGCCCTCCTGCCTCACCAGAGCATCGTCTGCTTCATACTTGGAGTTCAGCTCCTCGTAGGAAGTCTGCAGTTCGTCCAGTTCTTCTTGGAGGGTTTTACTTTTTGCTTTCTCATCTTGAATCTCTGATATAAATGCTTCCTGGCTGAGGAAGGGGCCACCTTTAAATCCACATATTTTTGTTGCAAAGGCTTCATCTCCATGTCTTCTACATCTTTGTAGGTCTGGGAAGCAATGATCACAGCTTTTATCACTTCTGGATCGCTGTATCTCTCTACTCTGTCAAGTTCCCTCCTTGCGTTTTCTGCCTGGCTGATTAGCATTTCTTTAATACTACCAAATGTCTCACTCTTTATTCTTCTTTACATTCAAAATAGTCCAGGATTCACTTGTTTTTATCCCAGATATCAGGGCATCAAACTCATTTCCATTTGGGCCAGATCAAAAATCAGGATGTCCTTAAAGGGTCTGTTGGGCCAGAACGTATTGATAAAAACCAATTCAATTGTTAAAATACCAATAAATAGGTGTTTCAGCATTCAGTAAATGTTACTAAAAATAACATAATATTGAACATCTTTTCACACTAATCAGTCTGTCCAGGATTGTTTTTGTGGTTCTCTGCAATCGACATCACAGATTTTGTGGTGCAAATTTAGAAATATTTGTAATTCGTTAGGAATTTTTACGATATTTGAGCTAATATATGAAATGTTAAATATATAAAATATTAAATGTGACCTTTTATTAATTGCTCTATCAGTCATGGACTATAACTTGACATCAAGTCAGGCTGAAACAGCAGTCACTTGAACCCAAATGGTTTTGGCCAATTTTGAGAAAAAAATGTTGCTAAAATCAGAAAAAAATGTGGGGATCTGTTAATTTTTGTGTGAATTTTGCCGTTATTTGTGAAAAACTGGAGGAGCCTATTGCTATAATTTGGACTCTAGAGGGCCACATAAAGAGCTATGGTGGGCCAGATTTGACTCTTGGGCCTTGAGTTTGGCACATGTGTCATATATAATAAACTCATGTGAACTCTTTTCAATATCTGTTTCTTGAGAAAGTTAATGTTGCTCATTAAAGTGCTGAGTCACTGAATGTGGAGCCACAACTCTGCAGTTCAGCTGCGCTCCACTGATCCGATACAGCCTCGTTTCTCCCCATAAAAAAAGAACAAAAACAAAACCTGATACTTGATAACCAGCAGAAAAAAAATGCCAAAATGGCACTAAAATACATAATACTGCCTCTTTCCCAGAAAAAATCGGAATAAGGAGGAGAAAGGCAGGCCTTGGATGAAATGTCTTTCCTGCTTATTGTTGGGGCGATGCGACATGTAAATCAGTTTTCTCCCAATCACAGGATCAAAAATGTGCCTGGATGTAAACACTTTTCACTTTAGAACTTGCTTTAGATTTGACCTTTTACTGCCTACTGCTGTATTTACTTTCTGTTTGACATATCATGTTGCACAATTTCAGCTTGGATGACCTGAGGTAATCCTCTGTATTACTTAGTATTTCTACTTTAATGCTGGACAAATAAAGTCAGAATAAGAGAACGTAATGTTTGTGTTTGCCTCTTTTGCATTCAGAAATGCTTCAACTCTTCTTTCAACTGATAGCTGCTCAAAGAAACTTTATTGAATTGGCAGCTTTGTTGATCAGATGATACTTTGTGGGCACTAATGTATTTCTGATTTTTATTTTTATAACATTGGAAAGAAAACACAAAATCTTCTCAGAATATAATTTAAGATTTTTTTGTATTTTTTGTCCAACTTGACATAAAAACCAACATGCATGTTATTTTTCTAACTCAAAACAGTAAATACTTCTATTATGAGTTATTTCCAGAGATTGTAAAGTAATTTTTGTACTTGTGAAAGCCTATCTGAAGTTTGTTTTTAACTTTTCTTTTTATCTAAATAGAGAAGCCACATTTAAAATGTGTAAAATTAATGATTTTCTTTAAGTAAGCACAGAATTAAGGGTTTGAGGGCTGTACTTTTATTTTAAATCAAAAATATGGTAATCTTATGGAGTACCACAAGGCTCAGTACCTGGTCCAGTCATCTTTGTGATATTAATGGGTACACTTAATAAGATTACAAAATACTTTTGTAATCTTATTCTTTTACCTGAATTATCTTGTCAATATGTCGAGATAAACGAGATATCGATTAATCGTAACTATTGACGTCATTTTAATTATCGGGGTTATCGTCTCTTCCAGCCTTTTTCTCCTGTTGATGACGCTAAATGAAAAAAGGTTCAACTCCGGTGCTCTCCACTGATCCTCCCTTCCTCATTTCCTTAGTGTAATGCCCAGCGCACACTACATGTCGGTCGATTGTCGGCCCATTTTCAAAATCTGAGACCACACATTAGCCGACAGAAATCCTAGGTATAATGGATCGATCGGGTTCGATGTGCCGTGTGATGTCCAACAGTGGGCACAACATAATGGCTACAAGTCCAGCTAACTAATTTTAAAACCAGGCATTAATCAATGCTTTACTACAATCTATCTGCAACGCATGTGTCTCTAGTGTCAACGTAACGTCCTGGCTGAATGAAAACCATTATAATCTATTTATGTCACGTTAACAAAGAACAGCTGAAAAGTTACCGGGTTCATCAACGTAGCGATTTTGCTCCAACTCCTCCCCTCGTCATTTCTATATTCTTTGTACAAAATGTTTTATAAACATTAATGTTGTTTCCACATATCATCTCCAATATCTGCTGGACTTCGGGTTGTGCCGTGTCAGCTGTTTGGGATTCCCCTCTGTAATTTCCCCTCAGAAAGCGCGGAGCAGAATCCGGTTTTCTGATTGGCTACCTGTCACATTCAACAGGCTGCGTTAAGCTCCCAATAAGGAAAACCCCTGATTTAGATCAGAGGGGCCACAACGATCTAGCGTAACACACCACACACTACAGGATGATCACAAGAGACAATCTTAGAACGATCAAAGTCTAAGATTGTCATAAGGGGAAAATGTAGGTGTGAACTAACGTGTAGTGTGAACTATTGCATCAGGTAGTCGATGTGCCCATCTTCTCTATTTAAATCTAATGATTACTGAAAGGCAATATAGTAAACAGACTTCATAATCTGCACTCTTTTGGTTGAATGCAGTATTTATTTACACTTTGGTTTTATGTTATTTTGTTTTTATTCAAGTACATTTTTGTTAATGGAGACTGAGAATCAATTTTATTTTTATTTTTGGTTGTTTTGTTTATCAGTTCCAGTGTTGGGTGTTCTTTTTAAAATAAAGTGTATCTATCTTTGGCAGGAAATCACATGCATTATTACGTCATTTCCATTAAATCAGTGTAAAAAGGTCTTCAAACAATACTATCGTCTATCGCAATAGTTTTTTGAGACAATTAATCGTTCAGCAAAATTTGCTATCATGACAGGCCTAGTTTATACCAAATTATTCTTTTAATTAAGTTTCTGGAATTAATTTTGTTGAAATTTGGAGAATCCAAGTTAAATGTAAAACCAACATTTAACTAGTAGTGGTTTGTCACTACATATACCAGACATCTGCAGCTGTACTCGCAGTCAGAAATATTTTTTACATAGTTTTGACTTGAGCTTCTGAATACTGATCCACCCCACACTACTTCATACCTGACTACTGTCAGCTCTACTTTGTATGTCGGTTTACAAATTAAAATCTCTCCTGTTGATGTTTCTAGTTGGAATTTGAACAGGTTGAAGCTCTGTGCTCACCTCCATCTTCTCCAGCCTCTGCAGTTTGGTCATCAGACTCTGGATCTCGGCGTTCTTCTCCGACAGCATGGACTGCAGCCTCTCCAGCTGAGCAGGGTCAGCCCTGGAGCCTTGCAGCTGCATCAGAGTGGCGATCTGGACCTGCACACCACCTTCACAGTCATTCCAGGAAACGCACCAGCAGCTCTACCCAGCTGTCCTCTGTCTCACACTCTACCTTCATGCGCTGCATCTGCTGCTTACTGAAGGTGTGCATCTTCTGCAGCGACTGATGCTGCACCTTCATGCTGATCAGCTGTCTCTCCATTGCAGCTCTCTTATCCTCCAGCTGGAAAACAACAGACATACTTCAGCTGAGGAGCTTTAGTTTTTTATTTTAGTGACATTTTATAGCACAATTAAGCACCTATGTTGCCTTCAGATGCTGTAAGATACTGCACATATCAAATTTAACTTCCTAATTTAAAGTCCATGAAATTGGGCCTTTGTCTTTTTAAAACCTTCTGATCTCTCTAAAGCTCCGCCTTCAGGAAGTCATCACAAAATGGCTCCTCTATTAACCCTTTAACAATGTTTTTACCAGCGTTGCCATGGAGATGAAAGGATTTCTCAAACATGCATGAAAGAATCAAGGCAACACTATAGGTATGTGCTTGATGAGGGAATAGAATTACAACATATCATTGATTTTACATGATACTGCCCCTTTAACAGTTTGCTCAAGATTCCCATGACACTTGAATAGAAACACAGCGAGTGTGTGTGCCGTCTCTGTCTTTACCTCAGCAAACAGAGAATTGCCCCGGCTGTTTGGATCCTGGGCCTGCTGAAGAACCTGATCCAACTGGATCTGCAGATCCCGGTTTAGTTCTCGAGATTTCTGTTTAAAAACAAAGCAGACATCTGAGTGAGGGACAGAAACAGATTCCCACTGCTTTACGTCTCATCACATCAAACTAACAGATCAGAACAGAAACACTTTTTGTTGGATGTTTACTAGTGATGCTTCAACCTGTAATATTAATGTCTGTATCGCTCCTGATATTGAAAAAAATTCTATTTCGGTTATCAGTGACAACGTGCTTGATCCACAATGGCTGATCTATTCTAATTCTATGCTTCATGTGATGTCATGCTTTATTACTTATTTTACATTATATTTAAAATTTCTGCTTTTACTTTCTGAACCATCTGACATAAAGTTTGTTGTAGTTCATTTTACATATTTGGCCAAAGTAGTCAACCTATTGATTTTATCTGTTTCAGATTCTTTATTATTTATTTTACACTCAATGCTATACTCCTAACTGCACTGAGTGAACAAATGAAAGTTGATTTTACATGTTTGACCAAGCTTGTGAATTTATAGATGTATTTAAATGTGTTGTATTGGCGCAGAGTTAACAAATTAATTAATTCAGTACATTTATGTTTAAAAAAAAATCTTTTAATTAATTCAGCTATATTTCTGTATTGGATTGATATCGACTGATACTACGCCTCAGATATTTGTATTGGTTCTGGAAGTGAAAGTAGTGGATCGGTTCACCCCCACCTTTTATATTTTATAGCAGATTCTGTTTTCCCCTTAAGGTTTAAAACTCAGAGTCAGTTAGAGCTAAGGAAGAGAGCAGATGAGCCAGGCAGCCAGGTTACCTCCAGGGAGTTGAACCAGGACACGGCTTCCCTCTCCCTCTCCTCCTTCTCCTCGGTGAGGTGCTCCACCTGCCTCTGCAGACGGCTGTTGCTCAGCTCCAGCTGCTGCTCTCTGTAGCGACTCTCCTGCAGGATCTGCTCCAGCTCCACCTGGACCAGCAGGAGTCCGTCTCAGGCTCGGCACCGACCAGCAGAACCCGCGCTCCGCTGTCCAGGCGAGCCTCGCCGAGCCTCACCTTAGCGCTCTCCAGCTCCATGGTCTTCAGCTGCACCTCCATCATCTCTGTCGTCATGGAGCTCTGGGTGTTCTCACTGAGCGCGCGCAGCTCCTCCATCTTGCTGCTCAGCGTCTCGGCCTGCACCTCCAGCTTGTGCTTCAGCTGCTTTTCACTCAGCTGGAACTCCTCCACAGCAGACTGCAGCGTCAGGATCTGCACACAGTGGTTAGGACTCAGATCTCCCATGTCTTCCCTGGGCCTGTAGAGCAGGAGTGTGTGATGGTTTGATCAGCCTACCTTGTTCTGGTGCTCAGTCAGAGCCACGCTGTGGCTCCTCTCCAGATGTTCCTGATGTTCCTGAAGCTGCTGTTTCTGCAGGTTCTTCATGCTCTCGTATTCCGACTGCAGAGACTCCAGCATCCGGGTCTTCAGCTCCACTTCCTTCTGCAGGGAGTACTTGTCCTGCTCCAGAGCCTACGACACACACAGCTGCTCACAACAAAGCTGAGAGGTGGAAACTGTGTCCTACATTTTGGCTATAACTACAACTCTATCACAAAAGGTGAAATCAGGGCAACAGCTAAAAATTATTTTAGAAATCCATTACTGAGATGATTCATCAAATAAAAGATTTGCTACATTCGGCAGATTTTTTATTTAACCACTTTATACAATATTGGAAATACATTAAAACATTAAAACAATTCTCCGTTTTAAATAAGAAACTGAACATTTTATTGCAGAAAATGCATTGACACAATATTTCTTCAGTGTATGCTTGATTATTTGGAGATTTTATTTTTTATTAACCGACTACGTAATAATTGGATAGCAAAATATGTTTAATAGGAGATGTTTTTTTGTTTGTTTTCACAGAATTATAGCAGGTGAAGCTTAATTATTAATAGATCAATAGATCAAATAATAGATCGCAAAATAATTGGTTGAAGATCATGAGCCGTGTCCTGATGATTAACCACAATTAATCCAATTAATCTCTTCAGCTCTAGTTAAAATATCTTAAATCTAGATTTTCAGATGCAGACTTCAGATTGTGTTTTTTAAAAGGACCAGCTCCCCACCTCCAGAGCGTTGGTCATCTCCACTCTCTGCTCCTCCAGCCGCTCCTGGAGCTCATCCTGCTGCTTCAGCAGGTCCAGGCCTGCCTGGGCGGCCCGACGGGCCTGCTCCTCACTCTGCTTCAGCTGGCTACGCAGCAGCTCATTCTCCTCATCTGGAGGCATCTGAGAGGAAAGAGGAAAAACACTGGGTTACTTCAGTGATGTCATTATTATCCCGTCTTTGGCAGCCACATTTCACCTATTCTCAACAGTTCAACAGAATGTTTTCCAACAAGTCTGAGGATCGAGAGTCTTTTTGACAAATATGAACTGACTTTGGTGTTCCAGCAGTGGTTTTGGCCTTGGAAGCGTCAGATAATCTGTTTCAGAAGTACAAAGATTTATTCTTTCAATCAATGTCTTAGATACATATTTAAAGTAAGGTAAAGAATTATCACATAGCTCATAAACAAAACATTTACTTTATTCCTTTGGACCAAATCAAACTAAATAGAGCTCTATTTATGAATGGTTACATTCATAGATGTATTTTTTGTCCATATTGTTTAATTCCTTCTTAGAGATATTAAGCTATTACAATTATTTTTACTTTACTGAATATGAGAATATAGACTTCTTTTATTTATTGGTCTGTGTTACCAAGGAGATGTGACCTTTTATTTGACCGTCTGTTGTAGATTCAACACAGTAGAATTTATTAAAATGGGTTGTATGATATATCAATTTGCGGAAATGCATTTCAAAACAGCCAGTAACAGGACTTTTTTCTGTGGCAGCCATGGGCGGACTCACAGTAACAAATCTGGTTTATTAAGTTTACCATGGAAATATTACTGAATCCTCAAGAAGGTTTATGAACCCAATCAGCAATAATTAAGCGTATAAAAATGTCAGCAACCCTTTCACTTAACACAGTAAACACTGTCTGTTTTCGCCAGCTGTTGTCGGTTGACGTTTATCTTCTTTTTAAACTGGTAGCAGTTTCAATGTGACAATACATTGAGCATTATTATTCACTAAGTACAAAAAAATCTCCTATAACATATGTTTTTTTTTAAAAAGCACTGTACCTTCTCCACAAAACTATCGTTCGTCTCAACCCGCCTCAGTTTGAATCGAGTTCCGGTGAGTTATCGCGACATTTTGCTTCAAAACAAACCAAACGCGATTAGCTTTAGCCACAGCGACCTCTAACGGTCAATTTTCTGTTCCATCAATGTTTATGTATATAATTAAAACCAAATCCTAATCATATGTTGTTACGTTTAGTCCAAAATATCATGTATAATTAATAAAAGTACTCGAAGGCTTTTCCCCATTGGACAAGCAGTCAACTAACGTTTTGATATAGTTTTCTATTTTTTTTCTGCTTTTTTACACTTTCCTTTTTTTTTTTTTTTTTTTTTTCTTTTTTTTTGCTATTTCTATTTTAATAATTTCACTATTGCATTTTATTCCTTATCTTACTGTGAAGAATCTTCTGACTTACGGCTATAAAAAGTATTTAAACATTTAGATAACTTTGTTGCAATACCTGAAGAATGGACAAAAATTGTACCTGTGCCTTGTGAATGAAAATCAAAAATCAAGAAACCCCACATTTACCAAAATCATAGAGAGAACGTCTATGCATATCTTAAATAATGATATTTCAAAATACACTTTGAAAATACAAGGGAGAAAATAAGTATTGAACATGGCAAAAATGTCCCAATAGTGTTGAGAAGCAATGTCAGTATTAGACCAAAAAGATCAACACATAAATAGGACTGTAAAAGAAGTTTTCTAACTCTTGTGAAATGACACAGGGGAAAAGTATTGAACATATGAAGTACAGAAGCTGCAGACAGTGAGATCAGGCATTTAAATACTGGCAGTATAGTCTGGTCAGTGGTCAGGAGAGACAAGGGTTTAACTCTAACACACACCAGGCCTCTAACTGGTCTAAAATAACCCACGGTGGCAGCATGTTGGAGAAACCTTAGAACTTTAGGTCTGATTTGTTCTTTTTCTAGACTTGTGCTAATAATTGTGGGTTGAGATATTGAATGTCTGGACAATTATTTCACATGTTTTTTTGATGCTGGAAGGATTTCTGCTTTTACTGTTATTACTTCGGGACAGTTATGATGCATAACAGTGGCAACAAGGTTTCATTTGAACAACTAGCAGCAGGCAATGGCATCCTCAAAAATCAAACCAGAACCATTCAGACTGGACAAGGGTCATATCCCCAACTCCAACATCTCTGTGCTCAGCTTTCTAACCGCACAGCCTGACAGATTAAAAGTGGGAAAAGCAAATGAGTTGGACTAGCAGTCATCCAGGTCGTGTTGCTGGGGAATGTTGTCTCTGCTATATTGGAAATTGAGCTGTTAGCATGTCTCAGTCAGAGATCTCTTCAGATTAATGGCAAGACTGATTGTTGCAGGAGATTCTTCCTGCCCACAGCTTCACCATCTATTTGAATATACTTGAGTGACATGAGTTCCAAAACTTAATTTCCGTTTGGGATAAATAACACATTTTTGAATTGAACTGAATGTTTGAACTGAAATTCCATATTGGAGGTGGAACATCATTCTTTTTGCCATATGATAGACTTTATATATTTAAAGGAAGGACAGAAAGGCCCAGAGATATTCCTGATAATTATCTGAAAGTAAAACCAGAAATCTGAAGAAAGAGCTGATCACAGAAGAATCCCTACCTTCAGTACACGAAGCTCGTTATTGTGAAAAAGTGGTTCAAAAACACACCTGAGCCAAGCACGGCCAATCAGAAATATATTTACTGATAAAAACATGGATGTGTTAAATATTTATTTCCCCCACCGAAGCCTTAACTGTGTCACATTTTTACAGTTGAGGATTCTGCAAACATGCAACAATAAGACACGGCAAGTTTTTCATTACTTCAGTATAATCACTCCTTCAACACATTCAAGTCATGGATTAATTTCCCAAATCAACACACAGCTCACATCACACCAGATTCCTCCAGGATTTCCCCGGGTAAGACGGCATCAGTTCATGTTTTTGCTGCTTACACAATTCATGTCAGCACTTTCACTCACTGGTTGTTTCACGCTGAAACAACCGTCTCCTAATGTTTGGTCGACATTTTTTACAGAATGACAAGTAACAAATAGTGTTCATCATGACGTCTCTGTGGAATGATGCATCTGAAAGAACAAACAAAATGTTGCTTGGTGGTATTTACAGTAAACAGTTTCATTCTCTTCTCAGGCTGCGGCGATGGAGGCGTCGTCTGGCTGTCGACCCTGAGGCTGGACACAAAGAAGCAAGATGGCGTTTAAGTCAGAACCGAAACGCTGAAGTTCAGGGGAGAAAGGGCTCAGAGGGGGGCGGCACAGCCGGTTACCTTGACAAAGATACGCTGAGGCAGGAAGCGTCTCAGTGCGGGGCTGCTGGACGTCGGACAGCGCGGCAGGCTGATGTTGAGCTGCGGTAGTGTTTGGTAACCAGCCATCAGTGGGTAGTAATTATACAACATCTGCTGCTCTGTGCTGGGGAGGACCCGCAGACGCACCTGTGTAGCAACACACACAACCAATTTTCTTAATTTTGGGAGATTGGTGATAGGCCGACTTTTACATGGGAAGCTGACCTTATCCACTGATGTAATCTACGGCGCTCACAGGAGGAGCACTGTCCTCTGAAGAGAGAGGTTTGACTGGTAGACCAAACCACCAGGTCATGGCTGCACATTTACAGTTAACAATGGTTACTCCACTGTTGCCAATTCAGCAACTTTCTTGCTATATTGAGCAACACTTCAGACCAAAAAAATTGGTATCGGCCAAAATCGAAATCGGCAATCAGCCAGAAAGCTGTAATTGGTGCAACCCTACTGCTACTGTACTTGGCTGTTTTATAAGCTTTCAGTTGAAGCTTTGGTTATCGTCTGATGAGAAATCTTCAAGTAGTTTGACATTATATTCATGCTCTTATTTTGAAGTGGGTGGAGGTATGATGTCACACCTGTTTGAGTCCAGAGAACATGAAGGCATCCGACGGGTCAACAGCTATCTCCACCTCCTGCACCTGAGACGTCCTGTTCTCGATGTGGTAACGAACTGGAAGGGAGTCTCTGACCCGCCCGAACGAAGGCAGATCTGACACACACACCCACACACACACACACACACACACACACACACAACATGGCTGGTTGAGGGCGGAGTTGAAAACAGGTAGTTTGGTAGGACATAGAGAGAAGTGAGGCATGTACTGACCAGCATAGATGTAAAGAGGGACAGACTCCAGGATGACATGAGGTAGCGTGACTGTAGTCTGGATGAGAGGGCTGTCTGCGCTGGAACACTTCCTGTTCAACACAGCAGACCTCTTAAGACACGCCTTCATTCACACCAGTGTTCCTCTGGATGTGTGTGTTCAACATACCTCCTCCATGAGACGACGTACTGTCCTGTCGCCACCGTGTTGCTGCTGCTGGTGTCTGCAGGACATCGAAGACAGAAGCACTCACTGGCGCTTTCTCCTGTCTGCAGAACCACTGAACACACAAACGCAGCATCGTCAGCCCTGTCGCCGTAGTAGCTGTAACCCTGTAGCCCATCACCCTGAGCTGTCCTGGTACCTTGCTGCAGCTGGGACTGGAGCTGCGGCGTGCTGCTGGTCACCGTCAGCAGCTGCAGGGAAGACGAGCTCAGCAGGAGAGGCCAGGGTGAAGACGAGAGGATGTCCGTCATCAGCAGGAAGGGAATGTCCACTGCTACCTGCTCTAACGGCTCGAACTGGACACACACACACACACACACACACACACACACACAGAGAGTATGATCATGACGGAGTCCTCTGCTTGCTATGAACCTCAACATAAAGTCCTCATAACTGCAATCTGTGCTAGTCGATATGGCAACATTTATAAAACGTTTAAAAACATCTTCATGTGAGCTCCAGACCTTTGTAGATACAAACTTGACCGACACTTCAAATGGGACTACGGTCTCCACGGTCACCGTCTCATCCTGGAACACACAGAAAAAAAACAGAAAACAGCTGATAATTTCTCTACACAGGACAGAAAACACTAGTTATGCATGTATTTCTAAATAACTAAGAAAATAATTGAAAAGTTCTTATTTCAGGAATTAAAAGAGAAAAATGATTCATTATACAATGATATATATATATATATATATATATATATATATATATATATATATATATATATATATATTTTAGTTATTGAGAAATGGAATGAAAACTCCAAATATATCAATAAAAAAATTTATTAGACAACATCTTTGTTTACAAATACAAAGGAACAGAACACAAAATATGAAAAAGTATGCCAGGAATATAATGTTCATGTTCTGGTCTACACAAGTGTTCAAAGTGGGGGCCACTAGGGGGCGCTAGGAGGACTTCAGACAGCTGGAAGGAAGATCAGGGGAAAAAAGCAAGAAAATAAGAAAGAATCCAATGAACTTTTAATCATTATTTCCTTTTACTTATAAAATCTGTTTTTCAATTATACTTAAAATTATAGGTGTAATTTAATAAAAGGTTATTTGCTGTGGTAATCTTTCTGACTAGCTGCCAGTCAAATTTATCAAGCTGTTCTGCTCATTTATGCTAAACCATAGAAATAATTATTGAACAGAGAACAAAAACAGTTTAAAAGTCTGTGTCTCTCTGTATTCTGTAACATTGTCTGTGGATCATCAGAGGAGGGTCCCAGCCAGAAGCTGAAGCTGTTTGGGGTCCATGGCATGAAAACGTTTAAGAACCTCTGAGGAAAACCGACAGTCAAAAACCCTCCCTGCTAACACAGCTGGCCGTTTACAGAGAGCTGTCTGAGTGCATGTTAATATATAATTGAGTGGAAGGAAAATGTGTGGTAGAAAAAGCTGCTGAGGAAACAGGTTGTGGACAGAAGCTGGAGTCAGAGCTTCAAGTTTCTTTTCTCAGAAAGTAAGTAACTTCTTCTTATTGCTCTGGAGCGAATTTAAATCCCTCAGAAATTGAATGCTGGTTTTTATCATCATCAACAGAAAGAAAAGCAAGAAATATTTCCCTCTGGGTATAATGAGTCAATGTAAGTTCCCCATTTTGAATCAAATTACTGAAATACATAAATAATGCTCTCCTATGCTGAGCTGCAGAACAGAGGAGCCTCTCTACCTTATGACAGTTGCAGACAATATGTCGTCCTTCCACAGCGGTATCGATGCTGTAGGCCACATGGAACAAGAAGATCCTCGGCCCGGTCGACACACACCTCATGTACACACACTTCTCCAGCTGGAGTCAAACAGAAGACACGGTTACCGGAAGAGAGAAGCTGTGGAGCCTCTGGTGTGTGTGTGTGTGTGTGTGTGTGTATATACCTTCTCTCCTGGTGTCAGATCTCCCAGAGGCACATCGGTGAGCAGAGCGGGCGCGTTGTCGTCACACACACTGGACCCGTCCAGGGTCACATGGGTGGTCTGTCCTAAACCAGCCTCCTGGCCTGAAAACACAGAGTGAAGCTCATTCTCACACAGTCACAGAATGTTGTTTTATGACGTCAAAATATAATATGGATATGATGTTTTGTGACTGATTTATAGAGATTAAACTTACAGATTCAGTTAATGAATTAAAATATTACTGAAAAGAATATTTATTTCAGAAACTTTATCATTATGCAAGACATTATGTAGATTAAATACACAGGTGGATATTTTCCAGCGTTTATTTTTGTCATTTATGATGATTTTCTGTGAATCATTAATGAAAACATATTTAAAATTAGAATCAGACCAATAAAAAAAACTATTTCTAAAAACAGAAATGTGGGCTTAATGAAAAGTATCGTTAATACCTGCTTAAAGGTTGATATAAAAGTTACTTTTAATCTGACAATGAGCCTCATCAGAAAGCATCTTCTAACATATTGTACATGACTGGACAATAAGTCATTAGAAATATGTATTGCAATAGACAAGTGATCAATATCAACATATAAAACTTCTGAATTTTCACTAAGCTAATAAACAGAACCGCACTGCATTCTGGGAGATGTATGCAGAGGAAAGTCTTTAGCTGCTCAACCTCTCGCAGCAAGCTAAGCTAGGTGGCATCAACTAACTCGCTCGCTCCTTGGTTACCTAGCAACAACCTGTTGAGTAACTTGAGCAGTGTCTCATCACTGCTTAAGAATAAACAACAACCGCATGGAGAGAAAACTGTGGATAAAGTTTTAAAGTCCTTCAGATATTTAAAACAAACAACTAAATATGGAGGATAAACGAGTGAACCTGGTTTGAGGCCAGCAGTGAGTTTAACATCCTTCGCCACAACGTCCTCCTGTGATTGGACGGTGAGGCTGATGCAGAACATCTCATTGGTGAGTGCAGGAGGCTGGTGGCTGAGCTGGACACAGATCCTGGGAACTCTGGAGATAATCCTGGACAGAAGCAGACAGCAGCAGGTCAGCTCACGGTCAGCTCACGGGCCTGCAGCAAGCTGAGGTCAGGACATTACATGGTGCTGTGTTGCAGCGTCAAGCTGTCCCAGTCTAATTCCTGGCGTGCCTCGTTGCCCCGTGCCCATCGCCGTGACGACCTGCTGGCCTGCAGGGCCTCCTGGGTGGAGGCAGCGTCTCCACCGGCCCCTCTCCAGCTCAGGAACACACAGCGGCCACTGTCGCCGCCCAGCATCATCTCTATACCCGTCATCTGCACACACACAATCAGTCATGGCTCCTGCTACAGCTTCCCTCTCTGTCACACAAACACACACACACACACACACGCCTACATACAAGCATCGGATTACCTCCACTTTTTTACCCACGTCTTCAGTTTTAGCCACAAAGCTGAAATTGTAGCATCGGGGTTTCCCTGGTAACAGCGTCATGCTGTCCTGACCTGATGATTCCACCACACACCACTGGTTGTATTCCTGTGGATGAAACCAGACTGACTCCAACTGTTCTGGATGAAACGGTTTGCATCAGTAGGATGTTTCACTCTGTCTGTATTCAGGTAAACTGTTACATTTAAAGTGGGGGTGAACTTTAAAGTTAACAATATGTACACCATTAAATATTGAATATGGAAAACTGAAGATCCCCTGCACTGAAGCCCATTGAAAACCTCCTGGTAATTCTATCAAATACTGATTTCTGAACTCTTCCTGAGATCAAATATTAGTATTGTTGTTTCTAAATGAACATAAACTTTGCATTATTTCAGGTCTGAAAACACCGCATCTTTTTTGTTACGTTGACCATTTCTCATATTCAGCAAATAAATTCTACATTTTTGCTTGTAATTTCGAAGACATGTTGTCAGTAGTTCATAGAATAAAAGAACAATGTTCATTTTACTCAAACATATATCTATAAAAAGTAAAATCAGAGCGACAGATAATTTTAAGTGGTCTGTTAAGAGTTGTAAATAATGTAAATTTGTGTGAACATACAAACATTTGTGTGTTACACCTGAATTTCCCCAGTGTGGGACAATAAAAGGCTGTTTCTATTCTATTCTCAGAATTCAGTGTGGAGTTCAGTGACTATACAGCATACATTTCTTTACTTAAATAACCGAAATGAGCTAAATTCAGAGTGTGGAGGGCACCTGGTTGCTGAGGCTGACGGTGAGCTTGCTGAATGACACGGGGTGCGGACAGTCAGCTCTGAGGAACACCTGCAGCTGGATGGGCTGGTCCACATGGAAGCTGGGCGACTGGAACCGGGCTTTGCATTGGACTGATGTGAGAGAAAGAAAAGTAACACGTGAGATACTGAGCTTCCTTATATGCTGCTTACAGTGACACAGACTTATAGAGCGGCTCAAAATTATTCATACCTCTTAAAACTAGGGGTGGTGATTGTGAACCAAACCGAAAGCTATTGGTCTTTTTTCTTTTAATTCCAACAAGCTCCACTGTTTTGCTTATTTTTTCAGGTTCTATGATAAAACTGGACATTTTTAGAGTTTTTGATCCGTTGCTTCTCATTTTAAAAATTTAAACACTGAAGTTCCCAAGGAGTTTAGCTTTGGCTTTGAAGACAAGCAGCTAACATCCCTGTTTAATTTTAAGCAGCTGCTGGAAATAAACGGCTGTGTGTGTGTTTACTAACTGAATGGGATGTAGTCCTGCATTTCCACCGTCAGCTCATTGGATCCAGACAAAGCCATGCGGTCAGTCCATAGTGACCTGGCAGCACCAACAGAAGACTGATCACATTCAGACTCGGCCTCTGGAATGTCGTTCTGCAAACAGGAGGACACAATATGAACACCTGGTGCATTGTGGGCTGTTTAGCACTCCGTGTGTGTTAGCACTCAATGGCTAAGTTATTTTAAAGGGGCAGTGTTTATATTTTCCAAGCATAAAGATAAAAATATTTTATACATTAAGTAAGACTAAAAAAAAAGTTACTTCCTGATTTAACACCTTGAAATTGGGCCTGTCTCTTTAAAAGCTGCTGCTCTCTCTGAAACTATTAACCCTTTAACAACGTTAAATCGGCATTGCACTGAGAAATATCTCCTATAATGAGCTTAACAGGTGTTTGCTAATTTCTGCTAGCTAGTCTGAAGGGGTTATGTGGGGAGTCGCTCTGAGGAGGAGCTGTGCCTTGAAGGCGGTGCTAGGTCCACTCAGGCATTTAGCACATCTGAATGGCTGTCATGGAAATGAAATGATTTCTCAAACATGCATGAAAGAATCAATGCAACACTCCAGGTATGTTTTTCATGAGGAGATAATATTATAACATGATCTAAGGTTCACAAAAGTTGACTTTACATGATCCTGCCCCTTTAATAGACGAGGTTCTGGTCTATCCTTTTGCTCTTACCATTAAAACTTTAAAGAGGTTCTTCTCTATCCTGGATTTTTGCTCCTCTTTCAGGGTAGAAGCTGAAGGACAAAACAGAAGTGGTCAAACTTAGATCTAGTTGTGGGTTTTAGTAAAACCCTCCAGTGTTATCTGTGAGGGGGATTCGGGGTCCTGGTACCTCTGCCCAGCAGCTCCATGCAGTAGATGATGTAGTCTTTGACACTGGCCATCAGATAAGCACAGTGCAGAGCTGTGGTCAATATGGCCGTCAGCAGAGGCCACCAGCGCTCTGTGCGATAGTCACACATGACGTAGTCCAGCAGCCTGACCAAACACAAACACAGAGCATGAAGCATGTAGCATGTAGCAGCTGCTCCTTGACAAGCTAACAGTGGAACACATGCAGCATGGCGCTCACTTTAATGCTTTGGTGTAATCTTTAGCATGGTAGTATTCCTCTCCCATCTGCACCACTGCAAAGGAGAAAGAAAATAAAGCTCAGATACAAGATGGTCAACAGGAGTCATGATCTGCATATGGTAGTAAGTAGAGATGCACCAATTTGAAAATTTATGCCGATATCAATAACCAATATCAATATTGCTGTTATGACTGATAAACAATATTTACGACATGATATATATTGTAAGGTTGCAACTAATGATTATTTTAGTTATCTGATACTCTGAATTATCTCACGTTCTCACTGAAACCAGGAAGATAGATCACATAACACCAGTTTTAAAGTCTCTCCACTGGCTCCCTGTAGCTCAAAGAATAGACTTTAAAATACTGTTGTTAGTTTATAAATCACTGAATGGTTTAGCACCACAATACATTAAAGATCTGGTAATTGAGTAAGCAGATAAAAAACTGCCTCATTTTGCAGTTTCATTTAAGCTTTTTATACAATACTAGAAATGTTAGAATAATATTAGAAATATATTAAAATATGCAAATAAATAAATGTTTTTATTCAAGAAAGCAAACATTTTAGACAAACACTTACTGAGGTGACTCTTCATTCGAGGGCACTTGTACTTCTTGAACTGGGCCACAG
The DNA here is from genome assembly GCF_019740435.1 of Gambusia affinis. NCBI lineage: Eukaryota > Metazoa > Chordata > Actinopteri > Cyprinodontiformes > Poeciliidae > Gambusia > Gambusia affinis. Next base: position 666,929 of record NC_057876.1, on the reverse strand, counting down.
CATTACTGAGAAGTGCTATTATCAGCTCCTGTGAAGGCAGACGCAGACACAGTGGGTTTTACTTCAGCAGACCGGAGCAGCAGAAGGTGTTCACAGCGTTCATTAAATCAGAAGCTACCTGAAACCAGGACTGGGCTTCAGAACACATGCTGCAGGAGATCCATCCAGTGGATGATGATCACCATTTTTGAAGCCATTTAAGGTTTTTCCATCTGCTTCTGCTTGTTTATTACATTTTCAGAAAGTGTTTTGAACTTCAGCAAAAAGGTTCAGCTTACAGCATTCACTCTGCATTTGAGCAGGAAATGCTTTTTCTAGTTCTATACTGAGATACATATAGAGATGATGTAAAAAGAAAGAACATGTTTTAAATTCTGCTGTTCCACATATGTGGGAGTTTTAATAGATTTGTATAGATGACTCAAATGAGTTCACTTCACTTGTGTTTCATAAATAATGTCTGTGGATTCAGTGGCATTTTTTGAAACCTGTTGCTGCTATTAACTAGATGGAGTTGTGACTATGATGAAGAGCAGCTTCCATAAACCCAGATGGGAATTTCCTTACAGAGTGTGGGACATCTCTCTCCTTAATCTGCAGAGCCAGGATCCCCAGCTTCTCCTTCTCTGGATCTGTTGGATCAATACCTAGAAATCACAACAATGGTGAGAGTTCAGACGGCCTTTCATGCAAACCCTGTGTCAGCTTCTTAATCAGGTGGAGAACTTTACTTTAAATTGATTTTTATTGACTGAAGACCTTCAAAGTGATCTGAAGCAACAACTTTCAAAACTTTCAATACAGAAATACTTTATTCATCCTAAAGATAAATGAATGTTATTCCAACTCTTATTGTCCAAGTATGCCACAGATAGGCTAAAAGTCTTCATGTGTTTGTGTGTGTGTGTGTGTGTGTGTGTGTGTGTGTGAATGAGTGTGTAGGACATTTTAGATTTAGTGATGCTGCTTTAGAGTCCAGATCTGGTCCAGGTCTAGTTTAGTAGTTCAGGGTAAAAAGAAAAACATACTCTGGTGCCCTTGTCTCCAAGGTCTCTGTCCATAGAAGTCCAGTCCTCCACTCTGGGTGTCCAGGGGATCTGGGGAAGGATAGGTCGTCCCCGCCTGCAGAAACCAACAGTGAATCCCTCAGGTCAAAGGTAACCAAACGTTTTGCCCTGGAGGCCAAAACTGGCAAAATAAAACTACAGGCAGTGTGGTATTTTCTTTAAATTAAAAATGCCACACTTTGGACCCACCTCCCCTAGTCAATACATATTTGGGAAAACTGATACTTATTTATGCATTCTGACCTTTCATCCACACAAAAACTCAATTTAATATCAGGAAAAACAATTATTTATAAAAAGTTTGAACAAAGAGAAAATTCTATTTGTGTTTGCATCCCAAAATGGGAAAATTGAGTCATAGGGTTCTGTGCATTACAGTCTGCAACAAATAATGCGACAATATATCCACATACTTTCTTTGACGTGATTTCTAGACCACACGGATCCACTGGTGACATATTTAACTCCTGTCAGAAAGTCATGGTTGTTTTGAAGCATTCAGATTGGCTGACAGGTTTTACTTTTGCGCTACACTGCCCTCTGTGGGTGTGGCATGTTTATAACGATGCTCAGGAATGGATTTGTGTGGGTTCATGAGGGTGAAAATTGTTCTGAAACCCATCTGGTGTGCATGATGTTATTTTTGTAGAATGATGTGGAGGATATATTTGCTAGGTGTGTCTGACCTGACAGAGCTGCTGGGCCATCTGCTTCCTGTCCTGGCTGTAACAAGCGGCCTGCTGGTAGTAGAAACCCGGGTTCTGAGTCTGGATGGCGGTCAGTCCCAACTTTATGGCCTCATCAAACAACTCGCCAAAAGACTGGAACCTGGTGGAGAGCAAAACGCTGTCTGAGGCCTGATGAACAGCCTGCACATGTTTACAGCACTGTCTGGCTTCAGGACTCATCAGGTCTTTGACTCTGATACCAGTCAGTGGTTCGCTCTCCCCCAGCACCCTTCTGACCTCATTAAGGCTCACACACACTCACACTCACACACACACACACACACGCCCACACACGCACACACACACACGCACGCAATCATGCAAGGCTTTCTGATACGCATCTATGACAGAAATACATAAGTTGTTTTTTTTTCCTATTAGAATATGTAGGACACACTGCAAAAACACAAAATCTTACCAAGTATTTTTGGTCTAATTTCTATAGTAAATATCTTAGTACACGTGAAATAAGAGTAACTAACTTACAAGACACTTTTTAGCAGGATATATTAGAAGCTTGTTTTAGGCTTTTGCACCATCACTGAGTCACCTGGTGCCTCAGGCACTAAGCTTGTTGCAATAAGCAAGAAATCCATTAATCATATGATAAATAAAAAAAGCAACTATTTGTTCATTGTGTACATCCACTCCCATTTGCACATGAGAAACACTTCAACCAGACATTTTCCAGACATAGTTCTAAACTCACAGGAAACAGCCATGTTGTTTCCAGATTCTAAAATGGGGCGAATACATCCTGAGTGTGACATGTTCCACTCTTATTAATTATTGAACTAACACTCTCAACTAGAGTGTACAGGTTTCCCTCTCCTGATGGTGCCTTAGCTTTTTCATGGTGATGTGTTTAAGTGCAGCGTGTGCATCTCACTGTTTGGACATCCATGCAGAGTGCTCGAAGGCCAGCTCGGCGCAGCCGATCTTCTTCTTACACAGGTCAATGTGCTTCCTGAACTGAGCTATGGCGTCTAGAGGAGTGTTGTGCTGGAAACACAGGCGGCAGATCTGCAGAGGTTTTACACACACACACACACACACACACACACACACGCCCACGCACACACACACACACACACACACACACACACACACACACACATACAAAAAAAAACATGAAACACCGGGGGTCTCCAGACATCAAACTGAACCGATCCACTCAGTCTAATGATACATCTGGACTCAGAGGAGCAGGACTGGACCTTGTAGTTGATGAATCCTGCCATGGTCTTGATCTCCAGCATGTTGGTCTCATGCGCTCTGAGCTCATGCACCAGGCTGTAAGCAGCTCTGTAGTACCTGCAGCCACAGAGACAAATGGGTCACTTCTCAGCAGCTCTAGGTCACAGCAGTGATAACATGATTATCTTAGATAATTCTTGTTTCTCCCTTAAAACAGCAGAAATATGTAAAAGGGTTTAAATGTCATGATTTAAACTTACTTGAGAGCGTTCTGGGTGTCCTGCTTCAGTTCACTGAGGAAAGCCATTTTAAACTGATGTCTGACAAACAGCAGCTGCCATGAGCAACAGCAGGAGGAAACACACACACACACCGGGGGAGAGAGGAGCATTACATGTGCATGATAACACACTCAACACTGTTCACTTTATTGATTTAAAAAACAAAAAGAAAACCCATGTTTGATTTTCTGTCCACTTCAGCATGATATTTTACTGCCACAGTTTATCCTGGGTTTGTCCACATTACACCAGTTCAAGAAATTCATGTTTGTTTTAAAGTATTAAATGCTGTTCACTGTGAAAATATGGCAGATATTTGTACAGTAGGCTGACTTTACTGACAACAGTAAGGAAAGAAGGGAAGGAATGAAAGATGTAGAGGAGGATACAGCATTTTGACAACAAAGGGAATAAAGTTTGGAAACATCAATATTTTTCCCTACTTTTATTGTCTTCAGACCTTAAAACTAAACGCCTTGTCTGCGGTTGTAACGTGGCAGAGCGGGGAGTCAGCAGCCAGGCCTACCTGGTGGGTGGTCTTGTTGAGGAACTCCTTATGGGATTTGACCCGACGGATCTCTGTGTAGTAGTAGGTCTGAGCGTGCTCATAGAAGGCGTTCTCCAACCTTAGAGGCGACACCAACACACAGGAAGCTGAGCTCACACTCCAGCCAATCAGACCCACCCGGCTGCAGGCGCTTCCTGTACCTTATGATGTAGCCCACCAGGTGGTCGGTGTGAGGCAGGACAAACAGGCTCTTCCCAGACAGGTCGCAGGAGCTACAGAGAGCTGAGGCTCTCTCTGACGCCACCAGGTCCTCTCCTGTCAACACACACATCACTCAGACAGGAACCACATGGAATGCTGGGAAAACACAAAGGTAATCAGCTTCACACATACACACAAACACAGCACATCCACTTGCCCACCAGGTCATGTCTGCATGTCTGTAGTTAGCAATGGTCACCCAACTGTTAACAACTCAGCACTACATTCTGCTGGGTTTCTACATGAGATCCCAATCAATACACAAACCAAGAAGAAAAGGTGAAAAAAACTTCAGAGGGTGTGATTACTTTTGTGAGACGTTGTTTTACCTGGAGGTAGAGGAGTTTTCTTTTGGATTAAAACCACAGCCACTTTGGTGTTTCTGCCCTGCAGACTGGTCCTACAGCCAAACAGAACCAGTTCCAGTTCGGTTAAAACCCGTTTTGCTAGCCACACACCTAAGCTAACTCATACTGCATCTTAGTATGGATCAGACAGTGTTACTGTAACATGAGCACAGTAATAACCACGCCTCCCAACCTGACAATTTCCACTTTAGTTGCGCATTCCGACTGCTTCTCCTTCCACTGCGGGTCGTCCCAGTCCAGCTCATAGAACAGAACCACCAGGGCAGGAACCAGGTTCAGGTGTTTGTTCATCCAGCCGGTTTTCACGATGCCTTTCGGGATGTACCACTCATACGATGTTCGCTGGGCACACAAGACAAAATATTCATGGCAACTAAAAAGAAAAAAAAAGTGTATTCCTTTTTTCATTGGCTGCTTTTAAATGTTGGTGCAGTAATCAGAGGGTCTTAAACTACTACTAGTGATGTAGAAAGATCATGTATAGAAATATAGTTATAATTTTGAGATATTCAATTCAATTCAATTCAGAAATTTTTTATTACCCAAAAGTAAATCGAATGTTGCCGTAACTCTCTTTATCAAAGTATTTTAGAGTCATTATGGATGGTGAAGTTGTGGGAAGGAAAGATCTCCAGTAGCAGTCAGTCTTGGAACAGATATGAAGAGGTTTCTGACTGAAGATTGTTGCTAACATGCTAACAGCCAAGTATCTGTGTAGCAGACCACATTTCACATTAACATGTCCTGGATGACTCCATCAGTTGTTATAGATCAGGTACTATTTGGACTTTTGAGATGCTATTCAGCTGCTCCAAGTTGTAAAAACAGTAGTTTGTTGCAAAGGTTACACATTATAGCAACCACTGAAAAGTAAAAAACTAAGAGCAAAATTCCTTCCAGCTGCACAGCGTCCAGAACCAGAGAGAATAATTGTACAAAAAGCAACTCCTCCACCCAAAAACAAATGAACAAATTCTAGAAACAGAACTAATCAGAACTAACATAAGAGAGCTACTCCAACATGCCTCCACATTAAACATATCTGTTTAAATCTATCTTGCTGAAAGCATGTCACTAATCTAACATTGGTTAAAAGCTTCCTGATCAGAGGTCAGAAAGGTCGGCTCCTCTGTATGTCACTAAACACATCTCTGAAGCCGCTGCTCACCTTAGTGCGGCATTTGGGATACTCATGATCTCCTGGGAGAACCTTGAAAGAGATGGGGACTCTGTCAGCGCGCCGGTTGGCACAGAAAGCGTCCCAGATGGCGCGATGCACCGCGTTGTACACCACATCCAGACCGGTTAAAGCTACGAAAGCCATGGGCCGGCAGCATAGCTCTGGGGGAAGCTCCCACTGGGATCCTGCCATCACAATGGTTCAGCAGACAGACCTGATGAGGAGCAACACGTCAGTACAGGGAGGCTGACACTCAGTCTTTAGGATTCTGACCGCCCACCAGGTAGAGTCTGTAGTTAGCAATAGTCACCCCACTGTTACCAACTCAGCAACTTTCTTACAATATTTAACAGAATTTCAGACAAAAAAAAGTGCAATCAGTGGACCCCTAGTTACAATCTTTATTATTTGTTATTACTGGATGAACCTTTGAGAAATTCAGATAATAATATAAACATAATCAGAGGATCAGATGCATTATGCATTATATCTTTTAATCATTCTTATATGTTGATCCAACAAACCCATGCTTCTTTTAATCACTGGTTACTTCATAAAGCAAACAGAACATTTTCAACTATATTGAAAATATCTACTGTTATGACATGAGTATGTGCTAACTTAGAATATTCTTCAATGTAATTTTAAAAGATATGGATAAAAATATATATATCCTGAATGAACTAATGCAAGATTGGCTAAATAAAGGAACTGTGACAAGTTAATTAGGCATAATTTATTCTAACAGTTAACAGGTAAATGAACACAGATCGTTACAAAAGTGTTTCAAGGGAATAAAGACTTTTTAGATTCATTCACTTTAAAATGAGTTATATACAATTTTTGCATACTAATTTTTCAACAGTTTGGTGAATAGCACAAAAATAAAAAAAGTTGACTCAAAAGCGGTATTGGATGGAGTTAAATCAATGACATATCGGAAAATAGCAGACAGAAGAAAAGTCCAATCGAACTGCAGCATAAACAGAGTTTGTGAACAGCAGGTCACAAGACTGAGAGGTTAGACTGAGAGGTTAACAGTGACAGGTCTGTTTACCGGGTCCAGCCCGAAGCCCAGCCCGGGTTACAACAATTCATGTGACAGCAACATGGAAACCTGCAGGACCTCCACAGACAGGCTGCCAGTGGGGATTTTAGATCATACAGATAATCCAGTCGTGCAGAAGCTCAAATCTTAAAGCGAAAGCGGAACTAATATAACCGGGCTAAGCTAACACATAGCATTTGGTAATTTTGTATAAGAAAAAAAATCCTTATTCTAAACGTGATCAAGAAGGTTTGGAGTAGAATACCTCAGTGACATCTTTTTAGGCGACTTGCTGACAGCAGCGCAGCAGGCTCAGGCTGCACTTCATGGACTGAAACAGAGAAGCTAGGAGCTAGCTAGCTAGCTAGCTACTGCTGGGCGAGGCCACTGAGCCTCAACGCACTTCTAACCGGAAGCTGTCCGGTTCTGCTGTCGGTTAATTCCTCTTCTGCTCATCAGCGCACAGCTCATCACTAACCTGACAACCTCAACCAAACTGAAAATACCAGCTTTTCTAGCCGGCAGCGACAACAACAAACTCCGGAGCTAGTTAGCTACCTCCGGTTAATTATTACTTCCGGCTCAACTTCTCAAAATAAAAGGGACAAATTGTAGAAGTTTAGAAAAAAAATAATGAAAAAAATAAGGACAGCTGTCTTATCGCTGCTTTGCACAAATGTCCAAACTTTATGCTAATATAACAATTATTTGATTTTATAATTTAAATTCCTCTAGCCTTGTTGATGATTTCTGTTTATTTTTTTCACACTGTTGTTTGTTTTGTATTGTCATAGACATTTTTTGCTCAGTTTATCTGTGAAATGTGCCTTATTATACTGTTTTTTTGTTTGTTTGTTTGTTTTATCTCCGATAAAGTTTTTTTTTAATGAAGGAAAGCTGTCGAGAAGTACGACTGGCAAAGGTAAGAATAACTAGAAATACACAGATAGACTTAAACATAATAAAAGTATTATATAAACTGAATAACTGACTGTTATTGGGATGAAAACATTTTATCCCAGCATTTTATAATAAAATCAGTTGCACATTTTATTATTTATTGTAATTAAATGTCATTATGAGATGCATTAATATTTATTAGATACAGTAACACCCCCAGAACATTTTCATAGAGGTGGCCAGACCAAGCCAGTAAAAGTTGTGGAGCAGCACACCTGCAAAAATAAAATAAAATAAAATAAAATAAATAAATAAATAATGGAAGGCCTTGGTCAGTCATATTGACCTTGTTTCTGGCTGCAGAGTGGGACTCTGAGCAGAATAAACAAGCTATTCTCTGTCATGTCTTCAGCTTTCCCTGTGGGAAACGATCCACTCTCCAGAGACAGACCCGGGAAAAAAAACTGGAATTTCCAGATTCAGTTCATTCCTCTCCCTGGGGATTACTGATTTCCATGAGACTCACCACACCGATGTGTTTGTCCTTCTGATGAGAGGGTCGGAGGGAGTACACTTATTAGTCTGTATCACTGAAGTGCTCAGTTGCGCTCCAGCCAGAACACATCTGCTCATGAAAACTTTGTGGAGGATGAACTTCCTCAGGACACTGGAGTGCATGGGAACCCTCCCCTGAGTCCTCACCATCTTTCATTGGGAGCACTTTAAAGCTTTGAGACCAGCTGTGTTACATCCTGGCATCACATCTGCAGTCTGACTGTAATGAAGGTTTTCATTACTTGTATAAAAACACTTAAAAGGGGTTGAATGAGGAGACAAATACAAATTGAAGTATTTTATTGTTTGTGTTTTGTCCAGTGGCACCTCAGCTGGAACTGATGGTGTCCTGTTAAAATAAAACAAACAAATGGATGGGTTTTGTAACTGTCTGAAATAAACTGAAATGTTTGTAGAAATGGCTTACCTCTGTCTCTTCCTCTGCAGGGTGTTCAGGCTAAAAGATTCCCCGGGGGCCTGAACACCTTATAAAGGTTCCGGAAGAGACCAAATGCAGATGGAAGAGGGGGAGCGATGAAACTATGTATTTTAGAAGTGTAATGATTGAATTTATATTTATAGAAAGGTATTTTAGAAATGAAAGGGCAGCTTAAAAATGAAGAGTGTTGTTATGATTATGTTGAAGATTTAGTTGTTTTGTTAAGATTGTCTGTATATAGGTATTTTGTCCTACCCTGTTTCTTGGTGGGGTTGTTAATGGGAGCAGCCAGGGACTATAAAAACCTGTATGTTGGCCACATTGCAGGTTAGTTTGGTGTGGCTGCTGCTAAGACCCATGGCCATTGCATTCAGGATTGTCTCCATGTTAAATGTTGGAAAATAAACACCTGGTTGGTCTGCACTATTTCTCTGCCTCAAGACTCCTCTGTAAACCCGCTAAGGGCCATCCTAACAAGTGGTGTCAGAAGCTGTGGGAGTCACAAAGTGGAGTTGAGGATGACGAAAGACAGAGAAAAGAGGAAGCAAGACCAACAGGTGGAGCCTGATGAGGGAGCAAAATCATCTGCTGATCAGGTGGGCGTGGCACCCAGCAACCCTGAGAAGATTGAGGAGCTTGCAGATTTGGTGAAATCGCTCATTGAGTCTCAATCAGTGAGAGACCAACAGCTGGCAAAAGAAGCTGCTCGTCAAGACCATAGATGGAAATCTATGCAGCATCAGTTTCATCAAATACAGCAACAAGTGTATGATCTGAGGCAAGATTCTGGAGGTGACCAGCTACAGTCAGGAGCACTGCGGCCTCAAGAGGACAGAGAGGATCCAGGAGAGGGGACAAGTCAACTGTCTTCGGATGCTGGACCTGAGAGGGATTTCAGCATGCACAGAGAACCTAAGCTACATCCTCTACTACCTGATGATGACATCGAACATTTCTTGACCACTTTTGAAAGAATGGCCCAGGTTTGTCGATGGCCAAGGGAAGAATGGGCTATCCGGCTAATTCCCCTATTGACTGGCAAGGCACGAAGTGCTTATGTTCTGATGGATTTTGCAGACTCAGAAGACTATGACAAAGTGAAGGCGGCCATATTGCAAAAGTATGAGATTACAGCTGAAACCTATCGTCGGCGTTTCCGTTCTTTGGACATTCTTCCTGGAGAGACTCCACAAGAACTGTATGTGCGCCTCAAAGAAATGTTTTTCAAGTGGGTTAAACCGGACAAGGCAACAATAAAAGAAATTGCAGAGACAATGATCCTGGAACAGTTCCTGAGGATGGTTAACCCTGAACTGGAGGTGTGGCTTCGTGAGCATGACCCAAAGACAGCAGAAAAAGCAGCACAACTGGCTGATGTCTTCACGGCAGCTAGACGAGGGAATGAAACACCGCTCTTTTGGCCGAGACTCCAACTTTGCCCACAAAAGTAAGTCCTTTGGGGATGAACGGGGTGGTGGTCATTTGGAGAACAGGACATTTTCTAGTGGTAGGCAACTTTCCTCTAGTAAATATAAACCTGATTCTGCTAAGAATTCCCCTTTTCGTTCTGGCAGGCAAGACATAAGGTGTTATCTATGTAATGGACTGGGCCACACTCAGTACTTCTGCCCCCTTACTAATCAATCTAAGCCATCCCTGTTTTGCACAGTCCCCAGACCCACTACAGGTGTTTTTCATGATGCTGCTTGTACTGCACCAGTTCTGGTTAATGGGCAGCGACAGACAGCCTTGCTAGATACTGGGGGGTTTCAGACTGTGGTTTTATCTTCCTTAGTACCTAGAGAAAGGTGGACGGAAGAGAAATGTTACATAAGTTGCATACATGGCGATAAACATGAATATCCAATGGCTGACATATATCTGACTGTGGGAGGGCACACATTTTTTATGTCAGTGGCTCTTGCAGAAAAGCTGCCTTATACTGTTGTTCTGGGTAATGATGTCCCCATTATTGCAGACCTCATTCAGCAAGCAGAATTGCATCCTCACAAACTACTGATGCCCACACACCCAGAAAACTTTCCATCACAGGAAGTAACTGATGCTCTTTTAGCCCAAACCATGGAGTACCCATGTAAAGTGACATCTGCAGGACACAACATGGTCACTACAAGGGCTCAAAGTGCTCAAAACACCTTGAGAGAGTTACCATTTTTTGAGGAAGTATGGGAAATGGGACCAATGAAACCTTATAAAACCAAGGCTGAGAGAAGGAGGGACAAGATGAGAGGTTCTGCTAGGCAAACAGATAACACTTTTAAACCGTTCCAGCTGCTAGATGTTAATCTTCCAGCTAATGTGGGTGAGCTTCAGAGACAGGACCCAACTTTAAAAGGTTGGTTTGAGAAAGTCATAGAGGTGGAAGGAAATACACAGGGCACAGCAGGATTTCTTGATGAAGCTACTTATGTAGTAAAACAGGGAATTTTGTATCAGTGTAAAGGGGATGTAGAGGCCTTGGCCTTACCACAACAGTTCAGAGAGAGAGTAATGGATCTGGGACACACAGTTCCATGGGCTGGACATATGGGATTTCAGAAAACACTGTGTAGAATTGCCAGAAGATTTGTGTGGCCAGGAATGTATACGCAAATATCACATTTCTGTAAGTCCTGTGTTAAATGTCAACTCACTTCAGGGAAAAACATTTCTCAGGCCCATCTTCAGCCGTTACCCATTATTGGCACTCCTTTTGAGAGAATAGGGATGGATGTAGTGGGTCCCTTAGAGAGAAGCTCAGCAGGCAACAAGTACATCTTAGTTATATGTGATTATGCAACTCGGTATCCTGAAGTTTTTCCCCTGAGGTGTGTGAAAGCCAGAAATGTGGCTAACTGTCTGATACAACTGTTCTCCAGAGTAGGGATACCTAAAGAGGTTTTGACAGACTGTGGAACAAACTTCATGTCTAAGCTGTTGCAACAAGTCTACAAGTTGCTAGGAGTGAAGGGAATTAAGACCACCCCCTATCATCCTCAAACGGACGGGCTTGTTGAGAGATACAACCAGACTTTAAAGAACATGCTGCGCAAGTTTGTTTCCACTACAGGAGCAGATTGGGACCAGTGGTTGCCCTATTTGCTGTTTGCCTACAGAGAGGTCCCACAGGCTTCAACTGGATTTTCACCTTTTGAACTTCTCTATGGACGCCAAGTGAGAGGACCATTGGACCTCCTGAAGGACTACTGGGAACACCCTGAATCAGCGGAGGAGAACATCGTGGCATATGTGGTTAAGATGCGACAGAGGTTGGAGGAAATGACAGCTCTGGCACAGGAGAGCATGAAGACAGCACAACAAAGCCAGAAAAGGTGGTATGACCAGAAATCTAAAGAGAGGGTCCTGAAACCAGGCCAGCAGGTCCTATTGCTGTTACCAACCTCAGATAACAAGTTGCTTGCCAAGTGGCATGGCCCATATGAAGTGATTCGACAAGTGGGTAAGGTCACATATGAACTGTTTATGCCTGACAGAGTGAAAAAACATCAGACATTTCATGTGAATTTGCTGAAAGAATTTCAGGTGCGTCAGAGACCAGTGTCGCAGCTCTTGATTTGTGAGGTGCAAGACGAGGAGGTGAAGGAGAAGTTTTTGCCCTCCAATGAAACACAACTCAGTGTGGTTGATCTGTCTCATCTGTCAGCAGCCCAACAGGATGAGGTTGCTGCTCTGCTGGATCATGAACTCTTTTCAGAGACTCCAGGTTTTACAGACCTGGTACAACATGACATCTGTCTCAAGAAGGATGCGCCAGCTCGGCAGAAGAGTTACAGGATTCCAGAGCGGTTGGTGCCACAGTTGAAGAAAGAGATAAGCTTTATGTTGGAACTTGGCATCATTGAAATATCAACCAGTGAATGGTGCAGCCCTGTGGTTCTGGTACCTAAAAAAGATGGTTCACTGAGATTTTGTATTGACTTTCGTTATCTGAATTCTCTGTCTCAATTTGATCCATATCCTATGCCCAGAATAGATGATCTGTTGGAAAGAGTTGGAGGTGCAAGATACATTACTACACTGGACTTAAGTAAAGGTTACTGGCAGGTGGCACTCGCACCGCAGGCCCGCAAGCTGACTGCATTCAGGACACCATTTGGTATGTATCATTTTAAAGTGATGCCATTTGGTCTGCAGGGAGCGCCTGCCACTTTTCAAAGACTTATGGACCATGTTTTGAGGGATGTGTCAGACTTTTCAGCAGCCTATTTGGATGATGTGGTCGTGTTCAGTCAAACATGGAAGGACCACATGTTCCATTTACAACAAGTGTTGGGATGCATCAGAGCAGCTGGACTAACCATCAACCCCCAGAAATGTGCCATTGCCCAGAGGGAGGTGGCCTATTTAGGCTACATTATTGGTTTTGGCAAGATTAGACCACAGGCGGGGAAGGTGGATGCTGTTCATAATTTCCCTGTACCTACAACTAAGAAGAAAGTGAGGAGCTTCTTGGGCCTGGTTGGATGGTACAGGAAGTTTATTCCTCAGTTTGCAGAACGCTCAGTTGTGCTAAACAATTTGACGAAGGGTAAGTCCCCAAATAAGATCCAATGGACTGAGGAATGCAACACAGCTTTTGAAGATCTTAAAAAAGCAATCTGCACAGAGTCTATGTTGCACACCCCAGATTTTGAGAAGTCCTTTACACTGCAAACAGATGCTTCAGGGGTGGGTCTTGGGGCAGTTTTGTTGCAGGAAGTGGATGGAGAGATGAAGCCAGTCGTGTTTCTGAGCCGCAAGCTTCTGGACAGAGAAACCAGATATTCAACGGTGGAGAAAGAATGTCTAGCAATGAAGTGGGCCATCGAGTCATTGAGATACTACCTGCTGGGGCGTCATTTCTTTCTGGAAACAGACCACCGGGCCCTCCAGTGGTTGCATCGGATGAAAGATGCAAATGCACGGATTGCGGGATGGTACCTCGCTCTGCAACCATATAACTTCACTGTACATTACAAGGCTGGGAAAACCAACACTGCAGCTGACTGTTTGTCTAGGATTCCTGAAAGTTGAGGTACTGTGAGCTTCTGGAGAGGGGGGAGGAAATGTAATGAAGGTTTTCATTACTTGTATAAAAACACTTAAAAGGGGTTGAATGAGGAGACAAATACAAATTGAAGTATTTTATTGTTTGTGTTTTGTCCAGTGGCACCTCAGCTGGAACTGATGGTGTCCTGTTAAAATAAAACAAACAAATGGATGGGTTTTGTAACTGTCTGAAATAAACTGAAATGTTTGTAGAAATGGCTTACCTCTGTCTCTTCCTCTGCAGGGTGTTCAGGCTAAAAGATTCCCCGGGGGCCTGAACACCTTATAAAGGTTCCGGAAGAGACCAAATGCAGATGGAAGAGGGGGAGCGATGAAACTATGTATTTTAGAAGTGTAATGATTGAATTTATATTTATAGAAAGGTATTTTAGAAATGAAAGGGCAGCTTAAAAATGAAGAGTGTTGTTATGATTATGTTGAAGATTTAGTTGTTTTGTTAAGATTGTCTGTATATATAGGTATTTTGTCCTACCCTGTTTCTTGGTGGGGTTGTTAATGGGAGCAGCCAGGGACTATAAAAACCTGTATGTTGGCCACATTGCAGGTTAGTTTGGTGTGGCTGCTGCTAAGACCCATGGCCATTGCATTCAGGATTGTCTCCATGTTAAATGTTGGAAAATAAACACCTGGTTGGTCTGCACTATTTCTCTGCCTCAAGACTCCTCTGTAAACCCGCCGCTAAGGGCCATCCTAACACTGACTGATAGGACAATTTAGAGGAGCATCAACATTTTTGAGGAGAGACGCAAGAAGAAAGCCTTATTTACTGAAGATCTCAGTCCTCCTCTTCCTGTTAAATGTCTTCCCAACACGATGATGAACATATCAATCCAATGGTTCAAGAATCTGCTTTGTTCCATTCAGTGGAACGTCTGCTGTAGACGGCAGCTGGAGGACAATCTGACCACTTTTTTCTCACTTTCATCTTACTCTTCAACTTGCATCATTTACTGTTAGTCCGTCTTTTAACTAGTTGTATTTTCTCTGTTATTTTTTCCTAAGTAGAAGCTGCACCTGCGGTCTGAGCATTCCGTTTGGCATCAGTTCAGAGAATGCTGCCAACAACTACTGCTACTAACTTTTTACTTTTCACCAACGAGCTCCTCTCAGTTCATCCGTTTAGTTTCATGTGTCTCTGCTTTGTCTTCTCAAACCCTCCAGTCAGTTGAGGCAGATGGCCACTGGTACTGAGCCACGTTTTGGTTCTGTTGGAGGTTTCTTCCTGTTGAAGGGGAGTTTTTCCTCTCCACTGTTGCTACATGCATGTTCAGCTTAAGGGATTGCTGCAAAGTGAATGACACAACACAAACAGTTGTTGCTACATGTTGGTCCAGGAAGACTGACTGCTGCAAGGCAATGACTCCATGCAATCTTAGATAGAAACTTTTTAAACTAATCTGAATAATAAACTGAGCTTAATGATAATGACTTTGATAACTGGGATCAGTTGGAATGTATATTTAATTGAATTGAAATGACATTTGTTGTAAACTGCCTGGAGACAACATTTGTTGTAAGTTGATATTAATAAACTGAATTTGAATTGTATTGTTAGAGAATAATTCAATTGTATGAACTGACATGCAGCCAGTAGGAGAAAGTGTCACGTTGGACACAGATGACCTTGCCCAAAATGCTGAAGGTCACAGAGTGATAAAATCACAGATCATAAGCAGAGGGAAGAAGAAAATGTAATATTGGCATCAGAAGATTTTCTGATATCTTGCAGCCTCATGCATGAAAGGAAAGAATCTGTTAACTTGCAGAAGCTGCATTCTAGCTGGGCGCCAACATGCAGCCAACTCCTCAGCATCACATCATGAAACTGTTTGACCCATAAGAAATCAACTGCAAAAAAACCTGCAAGAAATAAAAACATCAAGCTCATTGAATTTTTTTTAGGTCACTGTTAGAATGTGAAGTTCACAAGCACCTTCAAGTGACATTGACTTTACAGTACTAATAATCCCAGCTCTTGGTTTATCTTCTTCTAATAATAATAATTATGCTACTATTTTTGACATCTCTAGGAAACATTGAGGTATCACATTCCAAAGATTCTCAGATATTGTTATTAAACCGATCTGGGAATGACTCTGATGCTGCAGCCAATCAATTAATTACCTTCTGTTTTCCACGCAGGAACGAAGCCCTGAGCAGCTGAGGGGAGGGAGCAGTCTATTTATAAAAGCCCAGACCGCAGCAGATCTGAAGCGAAGCTGCAGCCTGGCCGACTCTGTCTGGATCCGCAGGTCTGCAGCCAGAGCAGCCCGGAGCTCACATCCAGATGCCTCCCCGCTTCCTGCCCCCCTGTCCTCCCCAGCAGACGCACAGCCGCGGCTCCCTGCCTCCGCGCAGGCAGAGGCTGCAGCCATGGGCAGCATCCCAGGGAGCGGCCAGCCCGGACCTGAGTGACAGGTAAGCAGCTGCGTCTCTGTCCTGATAAACTGCTTCATCAAGTCATTAACCTTCAGAGCCGGGGCCGCGGTATCACCGGCTCATAGCCCCTGGGGGTCGAGTGAAGCAGGGTGATGATGCGGTGATAAGGTGACGGTATACTGCTGGAAGGACCTGGGACTTGTTATGGATGCCTAAGGAGGAAGTAAACCCCGCTAGAGCGATCGCAGCCCGGGGTTTGCCGCTCTGCAGCTTGTGCTTATTTTATTATCTAATGCCAAAGTCATTACAGGACAGACTGACCTGACTGGTAGATTCAGCTTTGTTTATATTTGATCATCTCACTCAGGGCAAATATCAGCTCAAGATTATTTGCTTCTGGCTGATATGATGTTAACAGATGTTCGAATAACCTCATAACAAGTAGCCTACTCAACGTTGTCAGAGAAATGAACAGGGGTTTTACGGAGCAGTGTGTTTCCAACAGAACAACAGGCATCAGCTGACAGCAAACCTGCCAAAGAACAGCTAGTCATGCATTAGATTATTACTAAATCATCATTTTTACTCAAGTTAACTGGAGGGTCTGAAATTATTCAGATTTTAATCAAAAACTAAAATAGACTATTAACAAAATAAGCTACATTCTCATTTCAAAAAGTCTATTTGCTGCTAAATTATTGAATAGACACATGAGCTCCAGAACAAAAATACTTGTTTTTAATTTGTTATTTGACATTAGCCTGAGCTGCTGTAACATGTTGAGCATAGCTTCGCTGAAAGGCTAACTCCTTTTAGCAGAACTTGATTACAACAATAGTCTTTTCCAGCGTTCCATCGGGTTGTTTTTCAAAGCATAATCAAACACCCAGTGGGCCAAGAGAAGCTGCTTCCTCATCCCTTCACTCCTGTTCCAGGACGTTGTTTATGCGTCAGATTTACAGGCCTGCCAGAAACACAAAAATACAAAGGTTCCAACTGGAACTATTGTTTGTATTAAGAGAAATGTGAATAATAGCAATGGAAATCTTTGATGTAGTAATTAGTACACATCAAAGTCAAGATTTAGCAACATTTTTTTTCTGCACAATGGGAGCAACACAGTGTTTTACTTTACATAAAAACAAGAGGTAATGAGTACAAAAATATAATATGTTTGTGGCAAAGAGAATCCATGATTCACAGCAGATCCATGGAACTTCATCAGGAAAAGGAATGTTCCTTTCTCCAGGGTTAGATCCTCCAGCTGTACTGCTGACTGGACCTCTGACAGCCAGCAGTAGGTTTTCTGCCTAACCTAACTCTCTCAAATTAAATAATAAATAAATATTAATAAGCAATGATTGCTCTTTCAGACTGACTTGACTGACAGTACGATCTTAAGAGAATCTGATTCTAACTTTGGGTTTGTCTCTTGGACTGAAAGCAGCTTTGCTGATTTGTTTTAAAGGTGTAAGATGTCATTAATCCCAAAACTAACGCAGAAGTATCTAAAAATGAAATGATAAAAAAAATGACTAATAAAACTGCCGATATACAGTTAAGATGAAAACACATAATCTTAATTACAAAGACTCAACTAAATCTCAAACTAACAGAAAGTGTTGAGTTCCCCTTATAAAACATTGATGGTTTGTGCTGCTGTCTGCTCTTCAGGAGGAGGAAGGTTCTTCCACAGGTCAGGGCTGTGATATGAGAACACTGACTCACTGCTGGGTTTGTTATTAAAATGTCTCTTTCAGAAAACCTGATAGATCAGGATGCTTTGTACAGTAAACATAAACCGTTTAACTGTGTAGGACTGAGATAATGGATGACTGTGAAGGTCGTTGGATGCTGTAATCAGCACAGGGACTTCAAAACAGGACAAATGTGACCTTTGTTTTCCTGTGACCTCTGTTGAATTCTGGATTAGCTGCAGAGAGCTGAAACAACTCTAGATGTAGTTCAGTCATTTAGTCTTCTTCGTTCATATTTGCCCTGAGTTACTGTGAATCTGATCTGATGGCCATAAAAGTGTGCTGCTAAGAATAGTGGTGAAACTCAGTGTCGTTCAGATGACAATATATGGTGATTTGGATGGAGGAAGGGTGGGGGAGGTGGAGCTGCAGTGGCAGAGATCACAGACTTCCCACAGGAAGTCAGTCAAATATTTATCAGACGGTACTCATGTTACTGCTGTTGATCGCAGGCTGCAGCGTCTCACACGCTAGCTTTACCAACAGTTTGACCACACCTTCATCTGCCGGTTCCTGCAGAGACCTGATGCTGCAAAAATAAAAGTGATCTTTCATAAAATGCTGTATGAGCAAAAGGGATTAAAGATCTATTTGTACAGGGTTCCTTGATGTAAATATAACTGAAACATTCATTTGTATCTCTCTCCATTAGCCTGATAAATGGCCGACTTGCCGGGCCTGGACAGACTAACAGACAGACAGTGATCTAGAGTAGCATGTAGAGGATGTATTATATGTGATTGGAAATGGTTATGGGGATGTTCTACTGATCTGATGTGTGATTTTATATATGTTTTGCTTTTTTGTATTTATTTACGGCTATTGTCCATTTTGGACGTGCTGTTCTTATTGTTGTACTGCAGTTTTTGCCCCTGCTTCCTAGACAAATTTATTCTATGGGAGACTAATAAATTAACTTGTCTTGTATGCCTGAAGATGAAATGTTAATACGTAATTGAAGTTTATCTCTTGTTACTTTAACCAGCCAGACTGGAGGGTACGACCTTCAGTAGGAAAGACATTCAGCCAGCTAACAGTCAGGTATCTGTCAACATCCTGTGACAGAGGTCAGGGGTTACATACATATTTCAGTTTTTACCTTAAGTCATTTCTGAAAATCAAAATAACAACCCAATGTTATATAAAACATTGTTTACTGCAATAATAAAAATGTTACATCATTTTTACAGCTATATAAATGCATTTTCTGTTTGAATGCATTCTTTTGGATTATGTTATCTTTTTTGTTTCTTTTTTTAATGAATATATAATGTATAATGTGTAAATGTGCTGTATATAAAACTCATAGGCCCATGTCAGGTACCTTGTATTGCTTTTGTTGGATTTTTGTGATTATAAATATTATTCCAATATTTGAAAATGATGATATTACAGTACATCTTTTTAGGAACAGAATGAAGAGAACAAATTCAACCATACATGTATCAGTTCCTACCGACCCACCTAGAAACATCCAGCCACTGTAGGATGTTTAAATGAGACAGAAAATGTCACTTTCACCTCTGAGGTTTTGATTTCCATCAGAAGTTAAAGTTTAGTGTGTGTGTGTGTGTATGTGTGTGTGTGGTGGCTGGAGAGCAGCGTCTGGCATGCTGGGTGTGACCCAGTCATAAAATGACTTCCTGTGTTTAAGCTACTGTGGGTTTTTCATTATGGCTGCTGTTTCGCCTTGTCTAAACTTGTCTTTCTGCACCTCAGCGCCGCAAATCTCAAGGGAAAAGTCATGAGAAACCTGACCTGGTAGCAGGAAACCATTTAGAGTTAGCATTGTTAGCATGGACGTGCCACTGGTGTGTGTACAGAGGTAATGTGAAGCAATCGTGTCAACATGGAGCGCAACCGAGTAAAACCTTTACAATACGTCGGTTTGGACTGAGACACATTTAAAGTCTCAGCATACCGTCACGGCCGGCGCTGTGCTCAGGTCTGATACTTTACTGTGGCTCAGTGCCTTCAAACCACACAGGGATCCATTTGCATTAGGACACATCCTACAGTACAGCCAGTCCTCTGATTGGTGAGCAAACGTTTCTGTATTTTCTTTTCATGCCAGTGTTTGAGCTGCTTGTGGAACCTTTTTATGCCCTGGCAAAGGGACTGAATGGAGGCGGTACTGCAGGTTCAGAGATCTATGTGCTCTTATAATTTAACTGGCCGTGATGGAGGGAGCCAGGTCTGCAAAGGTAAAACACAATTTTCTATTTCTTTACTCTCGAGTTGTATTTTGTAAAGCTTTCTCATTTAATATAATGTTGGAAGCTTTTTTGTCAGTTTAGAAAAACAACTACAAAAAAATCCAGCACTGATTTGACTGAACATAACAAAATCTCTTGTGAATACGTTTTAGATCTTTTTTTTTTCTGGCATCGTAGTTCCCTCTTACTGCAGAGTTCATTGGTTTTAAAACTAATCAACAAATTTGTTTTTCTTCCCATAACAGAAGTAGTTTCAGTTACACTTTTTATTTCCAGGCATCTGAGATGGAAAGTATAAAATAGATATTAACAGAGAATTACAGTCTGTCTGATCCTACCCAATTGGGAAACAATTAAATAAATAAGCCTAACACTCCTTGGTACAGCAGCATGGGACATCTGAGCTGTAAGTAACCTGCAGCAATAGTTTGCACACTGCTATGAAATGAGCTAGTGGGAAAAGGCCGTAACAGGAGCCAGAAATGTCCTCCGTTTAGCTCCTTCCATCTTCACAATGAGCCCGACTTTCTCCCCTGTCCTTGCTAAAAAAACCCCAACAAAACAAAGCATGATGCTTTTACCACCATGTATGGGTAGGATTAGGCTGTCAGTGAAATAAAAAAAAGGAGCAAAACAATTCAAGCAATTTAAGTATTTGTGGTCTGTGTGGAAGATGGGAACTACAATTTCCCAAAGGGATTAATAAAGTTTCTATCTATCTATCTATCTATCTATCTATCTATCTATCTATCTATCTATCTATCTATCTATCTATCTATCTATCTATCTATCTATCTATCTATCTATCTATCTATCTATCTATCTATCTATCTATCTATCTATCTATCTATCTGTCTGTCTGTCTGTCTGTCTGTCTGTCTGTCTGTCTGTCTGTCTGTCTGTCTGTCTGTCTGTCTGTCTGTCTGTCTGTCTGTCTGTCTGTCTGTCTGTCTGTCTGTCTGTCTGTCTGTCTGTCTGTCTGTCTGTCTGTCTGTCTGTCTGTCTGTCTGTCTGTCTGTCTGTCTGTCTGTCTGTCTGTCTGTCTGTCTGTCTGTCTGTCTGTCTGTCTGTCTGTCTTATTTTAGTTTTATTTCTTTTACATGTAAGCTAAAACATCTTTTTTTTTTAATGGTTTTATATTAACAGAACAGCTTCTTGCATGTCTTTGTTTTGCCCCTGGATGTCTTGTGGGGAAACCCCATTATTATGACTTGTGGCTTTCATTCTCCAGAGGCTTCCTGCCTGATGAGCCTCCTTCAGATTTGTGGAGTGCATTCTCATAGTTGTCCTTTATTTGAGTAAAGTGGGCTGAAATTCCAAGCAGAAAGTAAGTCCTAAATTTCTGGAGAAATATAAGACCACAGATTCATCTCCTTGTACAACCTTAAGGTCAAGAAATTTGAGTCAGTACAAGCTGATAATACTATCAAATTTGATGGTGAGAGAATCTGTGAACTGAAAAATGAAATCCGGCTGGCTGCAGTCATTCCGTGGGCAGGCGGGGACTGTGGCCTCATGTCCCTAGATGTTTTTCTAAGCTGAATTGGGTTCATTTCTTGAATAAGTCTGGCCAGGGTTCTCTCCTGGAGAATGTAGGAGCCAGTGTTGTCAGTTTATGACCAGGTGCTGGACTTAAAGTGAATGAAACCAACAGCCAAACTCCACTGGAAGCTTTTAGAAGAAACGTTAATGATCTGATGTTCAGGACCGTTTTAACATGGAAGAATGAAAAATAAACAATGACTCAACATATTTGCAAAGCTCTGCTGATGACTGTGATCTCGTCTGTTTGGCTTACAAACACAGCATGTGTTCTTAAAGCTGACTCACTGCATCTCCAGTTTACTGCATGTCTGCATTCCTGCTGAGCAACATGCTGCTGCTGTAGAGAGGAGATCCTGTGGAGGTCGTGACGGTGCTGAGTCATCACGCCGTCTCTGTCAGCAGCGACAAACTGGGACTGTGAATGCGTCACCCTTCTCTCTGCAGATCACACACCGTGTTGTTTTGCCATCAGTTGGTTTGAGCATTTCATCTCCATTTCTTTTGGTAAAACACAAAAATCTAAAAAGCTGCTCAGATGCTTTGGACCTCTGTCTGATAGTGTCGGTTGTGAAGCTGGGTGAGTCATTCAGTCTAATGCTCTGCAGCTTGCTGCTGTTAAAGGCTTTTTGACTGGCAGAGAACTGGACTGTGTAGGATTAGCACAATCAATAATAAATATCATCTGGACAACTTCCACAGTACTAATGATTATCAGTGTTACATGCCTGCAAACATAATTATTTAGCAGATGATTTAGTCTCAGCTGAATGTTGTACAATCAATGACTCTCATGGTGCAGTGCCTTCAACTGTGAAACCTCAGAATATTTCAGAAGAAACAATCTAAAAATAATACAAATCTACAACAGCCTGGTTTCCTGACTGTTCAATACGTAAAACAACTTTGGATTCATTCCTGCATTCATTTCAGCCACCAATTAATGATAAAGCTGAAAAGATGAGCTGGTCTGGTTTTCCATCTTTTAGTTTGAGGCATTGTTTGCAGGAAGCTTCCAAAAGATCAAAATAATCTCACTGTATCAGCGTTAACTGAACGAGAGCCCACAGGACCCTGTTCTATACATGGACCATTAATCAGTGGGACAACTAATCAATATTTATAGAGAATATGAGGCAGGACATCTGAAACACACCACAGAAATACCAAGAGGTTGACACACAGAAAGACCTGCAGAAAGTTCTAGTACCAATTTTTGACTTGCATACCTAAACTGAGCTGATATAACAATGTCATTACCCTCCGAGGTTTTAAAGTATTCTTATTGTGATATGAAATAAGATCAGAAACAGTGTGACAGCAGCTTAAACTGACGTTGGTTGAAACAGCATTCATACTGCAGGACAGTCGTGACGTAGAAAGAAGAGAAGATTCCAGTCACACTGACGGAGGACAACAGCTGTTCCTCTGCTGACGCTTCACTTTTCATACAAGGCAGACAAAGAACTCATCCTGTCGCTGCTTGTGAGACAACTGAGACTGTGTGCTGACTCGATAAACTGTACAAAATGCTTTATATGAAAACTCCATATTCAGTGTTTACATGGACATGAATTTTCTCCATAATTAGCATTTCCCTCATTTAAAGTTTGTTTTTCCTTCTCTGGCTGAAGGACAGCCAGAGTGAGAAGGATGTGACGCTGTGCTGTGTTTTAATGGGATGCTTTTGAAGCTGTATGCTGTTGGGTGTGTTTGTGTTATTGACCTTTAACTGCCTCTGAGAAAACAGGAAATGACTTCACTGTGGTTGAAAAGGGTCACTTGAATGCATCACACACAAGTCAGTGTCTAACATGTCATGATACGTCCAGGCCACGGGACGAAAAAGATTCTCATGTTTTTAAGAAAAATATTTTTCACTATTTTGACAAAAAGAAGCTTAACAAATCATAAACTCTGTTTATGGAATCTTTCAAAAAAAAAAAAAAGTAGTCCATGTTTAGGTAGGTTTGAATTTTTGTCCAGTTAAATTGTGTTTTCATTTGTGATCAGTGTAGAGTTTTCCACACTGGTCACAGTGTTAAAGTTCAGTCAGGATTCTGTTCTGAATATCTATCTGCATAATCTCTGTATGATCCATAGGCATCCATGCTAACATTTGGTTTATGAGTGGAAGGTTTAGATGTAAATGAAGACCTAATTCAAAGAGGAGAATGAGCTGGGATCCGAATTACAGACACATAATCTGCAGTGGATGAGCTGCACACCTGTATGCTTCTGCTCAGCGTTTCCATGTGAGGCAGGTTGAGTTGTCCTTGCTGTAGATTTAATGACTTTATCTACAAATGCTCCTCTGGAGCCTCAGATATATTTTGTCAGCTCTGTTTCTTCTCAGTTCAGTCACACAGCCAGTTTATGAGAGTTCAGTAGATCTTGTTGGAAATCACAATTCGTGCTGAACAACGGCCAAATGTCCTCTTATGAAGCCCAACATGACAGCTTCCTGTTGTCAGTGCTTAGCCTTTACAGCTCAAACCTTCAGTGACATTTAGTTTTAATTTGTGTTTTCTCCATCCACCAGTAGATGGAAACAAAGCATAAATCACCATGTAAATCTTTATTTAATAAACTCAAATTGGAGCTGGATACTTTTATGACTTCTGGCATTTTTACATGTTTGACAGACTTTATTGTGGACTTTCTGAAATTCTACGAACCAATTTTAGACCAGGCAGTTTTCCTGGTTTAATATTCGGACTATGTTTAAACTTAGCAATGCCTCATAAGAAATAAAGTCAATGTGTAGCTTCTAGGTTTAAATCAGATCTACTGCATTCCAAAGTCAACAAAAATAATTGTGAACCAGGAATTTGATTTATCTTGAATATGAAGCTAACGTTAGCATTATCAGAAACTAAGAGGTCATTGGTTGTGATGCCTCAGTAAGTGGTATGTATTACCACTGCAGATTGCATAGAAAAAACATTTCACCATATAACTCAGTAAGCTGTAGCAGGAACCACAGGAGAAGATTGTGACAGGAAAAACGTTAAGTCAGTCCTGGCAGTGAGAGTCTGGTGAGTGAGGTTACAAAAGCAGAATGGAGGGAGGGTGAAGGTCTGACAGCCTGAGAAAACACTGACAGTGACATGACACTGTTTGGGTAAATAAATTATGAAATACTTTGACTACATTTCTGCAGCTTATCTCCTTCAAGCTAACTTGTTTTTTTGTTCACATGTCACTTCCTTGAAATTGTTCCCACATCCTTGCATAAGAAAAGTATCCCCAAAAAATCAACAGTGAAAAGATCAAATACATCTCTCTCTCTCTCTCTCTCTCTCTCTCTCTCTCTCTGTCTTTCTCTCTCTTTGCATTTCTGTGTGACTAAAGCCGACCTGCAGTGAGGTCAGATATGTTTCTGTGTCGGCTCTATGGATGAATAGGTAGCTTGTCCAAGCTAGCCTGTGGCTAACTGCAGGTAGGAGTCACAAAAAATAGGAGTCAAAGTTTTACTCTCAAAATATGCTGTAAAAATCTCCCTAATATTGAATATTAGCACATATTTTTTGAATAGAGTGACAAACCTTCAGCACATCAGTGAGCAAATGGTCTTTATGCAACAGACTTCTGGAGGATGTGGAGAGCTGCTTGCTGATGATATGAACTATCACTGTTCAGCCACCCTGAAGACATTTCAGAAGGAAGAAGTGTAGATAAATGACTGTACGTGTGGGCGTGTGTGTGTGTGTGTGTGTGTGTGTGTGTATGTGAGGGTTGTTATTAATGCTGATAAGAGGCAGAGAGGACAACACCGATAAGCTCTTACATGTTGACTCCTTTACGTTATGAGCACCTTTGCTCTACTTTTATTATCTATATTTACATATGTAATGATATTTACTGATATCAGGTGTGTGACACTGTAATAATGTGTCTGTGGGCAGCAAATAGGAGTGTATTTTGGTTTAATCTTATTTCAGGACTATATGAATTGTGTTCTGTTTATAAAAGACATCTCTTCCATTGATGGCCATTATTTTCTTTCTCTCCTCTCTCTGTCCTTGTGCCTCCACATGTGGAGTGAGGCAGAGAGAAGGTGTGGCTGGGGGGAGTCCTGGCTGGTGGGGCACACGGCTCCATTTTTGGCTCTAGCTTTTTATCTGATGCAAACAATTGGACTTTCAGCACCGACGAAATCTCACTGGATTTTCTGCTGTCTTGTTTTTGGCATGTTTTCCAGTGACCATGCTGACGTCCTGCGTGTCCGCCGCTGACAGGCTGTGAAACCGGTAAGGCTCGTCTGTTTGTTGGCTTATGCAAAAACATGAGACTCAGGGGTTGAGGTTGGGCTACTTCTCTTCTGTTGGGACTGTGATCCAAGTGTAATGCTTCCTGCATTTGACCTATAACAGATCTAGTCTGACTGTAAACATAGTTTTAGAAGTTCTTTCCCCAAGAAAAGTTCCAGCAAGCCTTATTCTTTATGGAGAAACATTCTTTTAGAGACAGAGAGAGCTTCTATTAAGTTGTAACAAACTATTACCCCTAAAAATGTCACCACCTGAATTGAACAGCTTCTCATTTCTGAAGCCTCCATGTTGGTCAGATCACTGGCATCAAGCAGAGAAAACAACGTAGGAGAAACTGCTAAAACCTGGAAACGTCCAAGTCTTAAAAACTGGAGGGAATGTGGAGAAACATTTATCATTCACCATGTAAAAAGATCATGGTGAATGGTAAAGACTATAAATAAAAATTATTTATCACAGTTTCCATTTTATATTGCGACATTCTGACAGTTTAACGTGTGTGTGCGTGTGTGTGTGTGTGTACACTTTAGAGATTCACTGCAGCTTCATTACACACACAGACTGACTGCTTTCCAGCTGTTCAGCAGCTACAATAGTACTTTATCAGATGAAATGTACAGAATCTTATTTTTAATTATATATTGATTCTAATAAAAATAAAAATTGTGTTGTTTCAATCATTGACCTTTATTCTCAGTTTGTATTCAATGGCCGTTTCTACAACGATTAACTTTCATCACCATGTTGTTCTTTTACCGACAGCAGCCATGACAGAGCTGACAGAGGCAGCACTGACCTTTGACCCGTGTCTCCCTCTCAGATTTCAGCCACAATATGACTAAATTAGCAGCTTCTGGGGCGGGGGAGCACCCCCCATCCTACATCATTTTTCTAGTGGTCTTCCTCTTCTTCCTGACGGGTCTGCTGGGCTTCCTTATCTGCCACCTGCTGAAGAAGAAGGGCTACCGCTGCCGAACCGCAGACCTGGAGGATGAAGAGGACAAACTTGGGGAAGATGAAGATGGTAAGTGAAGAAGATAAATGAAGGAATCAGTTTTTAATTTTGTTGTAATGTTTCCTAAGTGATTTCTTGTGTTATTAGTCATTCTCTTGGTGTAATCAGCTGAAGGTGCAGGGCATATAGCAAAACATACATACAATACAAACACAGAGTGTTTTGGTTTATTCTATTTTAGTTGTTTGCTAACAAGTCTGTACTTTCAGAGATGCAGACAAATGAAGATTTAGTTTCCATCACTGACCGGCTCCCACTCAGCTCACAGGCTTGTTTCCAAGCTTTCAGCAGTTTAATGTTGGACTGTGTTCCTGCTGGGAAACACTGCTCAGATATAAAGGTATAAAGGCTCAGATATAAAGGCAGATATAAAGGTATAAAGATATAAAGGCCTGTTTGCTGAAAACATCTTTAAAAAAAATAATTTTCTCTGTTACACTCTTATTTTCTTTATTTTGTTCATGGACAATAAGCACACCATGTTTCCAACTTCAATTTTTTCAGGATCAAACACTCTATTTACAATATCTTTATTCAAATTAAGTTACTTTAACAACAATAAATGGTAAATTAAAAGCAAATATGAATCATTTTATTAGTTTTAGTTGGCAGTGGTGGTGAAAATGTTTCAAAAGCATTGGAATAGATTATAGATTTTAATATTGCACTACCATTAAAAGATTCACTTGTTTCATTTTGACAGATGTAATAACATTTGGTGCTGGAAAATTAAAAAAAAAGAAAAAGAAAAAAAGAAATCCAAACATTCAGTTTGTGGACACTTTAGTGTTGAAAGCTAAAAGTCTGTTTGGGACTCTGAATAATTCTTATAGAATAATTAACTTTTTCGTGAGTGTCGAGAAAAAGACTTCTTTTGTTTAGCAGAGGCAAAACTATAATGTTACACACACACTCCTTTTGTTTACTTGCAATATTAAAAATAGCAGCGGAAGATGAATATGTGTTAAATATACATGGGATCTGTGCAGAGGACCTGGATGTGATTTTGTCCCTGGAGATAATATTTATTCCTAAATATGGAATCTTTTCCACGCTGAAAAGATTCCATATGGACTAAAATTAACAGTTAGATTTTTCCATACTAATTGGTTGAATGTTTTTCTACTGTAATAAAACTCTGAAGTATTTCAGATGTTGTTGCACATGCACCGTCCCGATCAGTAAGTGTAGAGGGAGCCATGCTATGAGAGAACCGTAATGACATTTCCAGTGTTCTGAGTGCAGCTGGTTCTGAATCTGTTTATCTCTCATCGTGTATTTTTCTTATTTTTTTTCCTTCCATCTCACTCACAAAATCTCCTGAGTCAGACACAAACACTCAGCATGAAACCTGGCTGTCTTTGAAGAGTCCTTGTCTTTATTTGTTCATGTCTTGTTTTGGTGTTTTCAGATGA
This sequence comes from Gambusia affinis, assembly GCF_019740435.1. NCBI lineage: Eukaryota > Metazoa > Chordata > Actinopteri > Cyprinodontiformes > Poeciliidae > Gambusia > Gambusia affinis. The sequence goes on along the minus strand of NC_057876.1, from coordinate 638,729 downwards.
GAACGATGAGAACCAGGACACCGTGGAGCAGATTCTTAAATGCATCATGGAAAATGAAGGTAACAAAAGCTTGAATGTTGCTAAACTGAATTTATTATTCCGTGCTGCGATGCTGGTGTTCATTTATTTCAAGTAGCTCTTTTCTGATCAGATGTGTGTATCCCGTTACTATTCGTGTGACTTTCTCAGAATTTGTCAGAAAGGTCGTTTGAGTCAGTGGATTTGTGATCTTGTCTCCTGCAGCCAACATGGAAGCCTTCAATGAGATGCTGGGGAACCATAACGTCTGTGTGCACCATGATCCACGGTAGGCTCACACACTAACCCAGCACTGAGCACATGGCAGCAGATTTTCTTTAAAATTATGATGAACATTTTTTTTCTAATTCATTTAATTATTGTGATAGTTTAAGATCTGCTTATGACACAACAGCACACTAGAGAGCAACTCATGAAAATAGGACTGTGTATAATTGACAAATATGGTAGAACGGTTGAGTGTAGGGGACAAAACTATTTAGCTTTAAAGATAAAACTCACAGGGCTGCACAGTGGCGCAGTTGCTAGAGCTGTTGCCTTGCAGCAAGAAGGTCCTGGGTTCGATTCCCGGCCGGGGATCTTTCTGCATGGAGTTTGCATGTTCTCCCTGTGCATGGTGGGTTCTCTCCGGGTTCTCCGGCTTCCTCCAACAGTCCAAAAACATGACTGTCAGGTTAATTGGTTTCTCTAAATTCTCCCTAGGTGTAAGTGTGTGTGTGCATGGTTGTTTGTCTTGTAAGTCTTTGTGTTTCCCTGCGACAGACTGGCGACCTGTCCAGGGTGAACCCCGCCTCTCGCCCAGAACATAGCTGGAGATAGGCACCGGCAACCCTCCCGACCCCATTAGGGAAGAAGGGTGTAAAGAAAATGGATGGATGGATGGATGGATAAAAATCACAGAGAATCAAATAATCACTATTTCAACTTCATATTTAAGATAAAAAACTCTGATTTACAGTTACATGTTAGACTGTTAGTTATTTTTAGCACAGTTAGCGCAGTTAGCATTGCTACACGTAAACATCATTCCCTGTCAAATAACCCTGAGGATAAGCCAATATTTCCTGTTCCAGCCGGATCCATGACAGATAGATCTGGGTTCTTCAGAAGGAAACCAGGAGCAGCTGTCCTGTGGTTCCTTCTTGTATCATCGGCTGAAGTGGCAGTTTGACCGAACAAATGTCGTTTTGTCAAAATCCTTGCACTTCGTGTGCTCAGTTTTTGAAGACCACACTGTTACTAAAAATTGTGTTCATCACTCAGCAGCAACTTGAACACCAAACACTGCCATATTGTTAGCATGACCTGCTACAGCTTAGACACCAGACCATTCCCAATCAAGCATTAAATCAGATAATTCTTGTCACCAGCCGTGTTCTCACTGTAATGTTTCTGCCAAGAAATTCACAAAGAAACCATCTTCACCAATTCTTTCAAATTCATGAAATAATAAAAAACGTAAACTTCTGTAAGGTGTGAAAATATCTGATTGATCTGGGGATTACATCCGAAAGGTGGAAACCTAACTATGTGTTTTCCAAGGACCAAGGTTCCAGGTTTGTATAACTAACTAACGGCTTTGTTTATTTGCTTATGTTTGTACAAATGCATATATTGGATCTTTGTCTTTGCTGTCCATAATAATCTCAGGCATTTGAAGTATTTTAGGCCAAATTCTCATGAAAACAAGTAATTCTGAAATTGCACACCAATAATCTTGCATGTTGACATCCAGGTTGCGTAAGGAGTCCATCAGTGGCATTCCTCCCCATCTCCATACAGTCCACTCAGGAGCCGACCTCAACTCCTGCCTCCTCTGCGCCCAGGTCAAAGCGAAGAGGGGCCGCAGACAGAGCAAGACACCCCGCTTAAAACAACGACCCGGAGAGCAGACCGTCTTCTCTGTCGGAAGGTAGGAACATAGACTTTAGCCATTTTGTCAAGTTCAATGCATGAAGAGCTGTAAAGTAAACATTGTTCTCTCTGTCATTATCTCCTCAGATTTCGGGTGACACACTCTGATAAGAAGCTCCAGGGAAGTCCTAACCTATTGGGTTTTTCGGGGGACCAGCTGGACCAGTCCCAAGACAGTGATGAGAGAAAGGAGGATGGGTACAATCTGCAGAATATGTTTAAAGAAGTCCAACCGCCTTCAGATGGTGCCAATGGTGTTGCTGCAAATGTGGGGAAAAGGAAGAAGAGTGTGACCATATTTGGGCTGAGGCGGGGCAGTGATCCTTTAGGTTTGAAAGTAAAAGAGAGGGTAGGTAGAGACACTGGGGGGATTAGATTTGCTGTTCAGCGGCCACCGGTTGTGCTGGAGGAAAATGTCCAGGCAGAGAGTGTAGAGACTAATCCAGAGCGTGGTACTAAAGCTGCTGCCAAGCTGAATACTGAGTCTGCATCAGCTCAGCGTGAAGGTATAACTTCTATTCTCAAAAAATCCTCCAATTCTAACTCTGGTTCCCAGGAAAGTTCCAGGCTTGGCCTACAAGGAAAGATGGCCGTAGGAGCCTCTGCGCCTTCCTCCCGGCCTGTTTCAACTGGGAAATCTGTAGATGTTGACAATAAGATATTAAAGATTGAAGATCCTGGACCACTACAGACCTCAACCCCCATTGACGCCAGACCTGCACCAATTCCAGGTTTCACCTCTGTTATGCCCACTGGTCAGTCCCACTGGAACAAAGACTTTACAACTGCAAGAGTTTCCTCTGACCCATGTTCCAGCCCAGATCCAGAACCAACTGCCAGCGGAGGCCTTGCTTTGATAAGCTTAGGTTCATCTCCTGCATCTTCCTTCCAAAACAAGACCTTTTCGTCGGTCTCATCATTAAAAACGCCTACCTCATCCCTGGCAGAGTCACCAAGCCCCAAAAGCAGCTTAGGAAACATAACAGAGGCTACCAGTAGCAAACCATTAGCACCACTCCCCCCATGTTCTTCTCCAACTGCAGCCTCACCACGTTCAACCCTAAAGTCAGAAAGTTTGACTTCTGTGAGATCTGTAACACATGGAGACATACTTCCAAGTTCATATTCCACGATGGAACACAAGCTAGAAGGACAGACTGAAGAAAGAATAGAAAAAAAGAGACCTGGAATCATAAGGACACCCAAACTGTCTCCAGTTGCAACAAGAGATCTAGCCTCTTCATCTGAGCAGGTTTTAAAAGACAGACTGAGCAGTTTACCCTTGACTCTCCCCAGCCCGTCCTCACTTCAAGGAGGGAGAGTAAGTAGTGTAACAATTGTTAAAGCCAGTCCTGACAGCAAGAGGGAGTTCTCTGTTGTTACTATGGTGGACAAAGAAGAGGCCTCCCAAGATGGATTTAAATCAGAGAGAGAGGAAACAAACCCCACTGTTAGAAAGCAAGAACAGATTTTTATTGGTGAATCTCAGACTCAGAGAAAGGAAACCTCAGGAGGAGAAACCAGGTCATATCCAGGTCAAGATAAGGATGACATGATGGAGATGGAAGACATTAGAGACTGCAAGGTGACACAGGTGGAAGGAATTGAGGGGTTGAGAGAGGACACTGACAAGATGTTGGATAACCAATCACAACAGAACCAAGAAGGGAAGTGCCAAGATGATGAAGAGTCTACCGCATCCAGAAATGATCCAAACAGAGAGACAAACGATACCACAAACTGAACTACTCTCAGAGACAAGTGATAAGATCAATGACAAAATATTATGATGAGCATTCTTTTATTCATTTAACCTCAGATGATTTTTTGGAAAAGTTTTTTTTTCCCTTTCCAGCTATAAGAGTGAAACTGACACTAGACCTTCATATTTATATTAACATATAAGTTATGGTTTGTTAATAAAAGTTTTGTTAACACCACCAGACCACCAATGGGCTGGTGGTCTGGTGTTTGGATATGCATGAACAATGTCACTGGCATCCACCTCCTGACTATCAGTTTAAGAGTTTCACTTAATGCCCTGAAATGTATCTGAACACTGGAGCGACTGGAGAAACGTTTGTCCACACATGTATGGAATATTATAACCTCTGCACAGATCCACACCGTCGTCTCCAGGTCTGTTCGAGATTTCACCTTAGTATCATCCCGTGCTTTGTTGCATATTCACACATGTTCCAAAGAACCATGACGAGTGATATAGTTCGTCTTCTGTCAATACGAGTAAAATGATCCAGTAGGGGAAAATGTTGGGATCCTTTGCTTTAATAGCATGTTGGCAGCTCCCTTCTGTGCTGCTACATCATCCATTGAATATTTCATCAGTACAGGTTTTACTAACTTTAGGTCATGCCTCACAGTATTGTTTATTGGAACAGTTTCTGTGTTTCCATTACAAATGTGTGCAAAACTTTGTCGATGTAAAAAGACCCCCCACAATTTTGCAACAGTGGTGTTTCCACTAGATAACAAACGCAATTAAAACCACATCTGAATAATTCTGTTCATGTGATAAGTTAACATTATCATCCTCTTACCACTTCCTGTGGTCTTCTGTTTTTTTCACCAACTGACAACCAGCTCTTGATCATGATACAAAAAACTGTTTCCATTGCAGTTTTGCAAAATATTAACTTTTTGTCAGAAGATTTTAGTGCAATATAAAAAATAGTGAAGAATCTTGTCCACCTATTACCTCTGGATCCAGAGTCCTAACCCTACATAAGCTGCCTATAATTCTCAATGGTTCATAAAATAGCTCTACAGAGGCAGAAACCATACAACATGCCTGCAAGATGCAAAATTTCTCATATATTACAAGAATTACAGCATATATTTAGTAGCACAAAGTCCCTTCCTTTACCAAATAGAGCATCAGTTTAGAATCAATTGGCCAACCACAAACAGTTGTGTCTTGGAAGATCCCACACAGTGTCTGCAGTGTTACCATTGGACTGTGGGCTGTGAAAGCAGACAACAAAAGATTATTCTCTAGTACTCCATTGAGGTTTTTTTTTTTGTTTTTTTTTTTTTCAAAATTGGTATCCATTAAACAAAACCAGTTATTCCAATTTGCACAATTTTATTTTCAATGAAAACACAGCTGCTGACAGCAGAGGTTAGATCAAATCATTATCAGTCGCAAGTCTTAAGCGAAGTTTCAAGTAAAGACATTCAGGTGCAAAGTTCTAAATTGTTCTAAATTCTTAATTTTTTCATTCTTACTAAGTCATTTTACCAAATATGTCATTCATTTTCAGAGTAATAACACTTGACTTAAACTTCAACTACCTAATAAAGGTAGACTTATTTGCCAAAGCGAGCAAATTTAAACAAATGAGTTAAAAATGGAAATATATTTACATTACGGCTGATGTTACTCCAAAGTGTCACCATGCACATTCATGTTTAATGTATAAATTAAATAAAAACTAAATGCAACAAAAGATGTCTCCCAAAATATAGTCTTAGTTACTCATCTAATTTGTGAAATAATAATTTGTCTTGCTTGCATGTGTGAGGATGAAAACTGAGAGGAAGGAAGAAACCCAACACAGAAATTCTGCTGAATGAATCAAACAAAGTGCAGTTAACATCTGTTTCTGTCTGTCTTCATATTGTCCATTACATGTTGCACTAAATACAGTCTGAAGGGTTTTCTTCTCCTTCCTCTGAGCTGGAGGTTCACACACACACACACACGCACACACGCACCCACACACACACACATATCATTTTCTGTTTCCATATTTAAAAACTTTGTTTTCAGTTCTGATTGTTAAAATGTTAAAAGTTTAAGGTATACATGACATAATGAACAAGGCAAAGTGTGGGCAGTACATAAATGAGTCTCGAACTTCTGCATTAAAGGAACAGGAAGTGCTTTTATTTTATTGTTTCAGCTGGAAGTGTCTTTGTAATGTTACAGCAAGTGATCTACAGCTTGCCGTAACTGTTATGAAGCTACAGCTAACATGAACAGTTATGAGCCATTAACAGACATCAGCAGTTTTCCAGAGAGCTGAATGTTTATAATAATAATAATAATAATAATAATAATAATAATAATTATTATTATTATTATTATTATTACTTCAATATATTACAAAGATGTCATCAGTTGCAGATTTTGACACAGGGTCACTTCATTACAAAAAACCTCACCTCAAACAAAGAAAGATTCTTCTTAGCTATGCCACAATCCTGCTTAAGCAGACAGAGACCCGACCACTGATTACATTCAGGGGGAGGTCAGACAAACGGCGGTGAAAATTCTTCAACAAGCACCACTTTAGCTCTCATCTTCAACCCAACTGGATGGGCGATTATCAAATTCCCTCCAGGTCAAGTTCTTTATTATATCAACTCAGATGTTTTGTTTAGAGCAAGAAACTGAGCTGCCAATAAATGGATGTAATACAAACTATACCAATAAAATGAAAATGTAAACAATTATCAGAGGTTTCTTTTTCCCCTTTTTCTTTTCTGTAAAACCAACAATCTATGTAGAAGGCATACATTCAACCACACCAGTTCCACTACAAAATTATTTGATTTTACATTAGAAAGAATTACAAATATTTTGTACAAAGCACATAAAATATTTCAAAAACTACACATGCATAACTGCCATTAAATGTAGATTATGCCTTTGCTAAAGGAATGTACTGTTATGGGATATTGTTTGTAAAGTTTGGTCAAGAATTAACAACAATAATATTGTAGCCAACCATAAGAATCATTTTTTCAGTCAGATTTTTACCATGTTGTTCATTCATTTATAAGTGTCAAATGATATATTTAATTAGCAAGCTAAATGTTTACTTTGTAAATACATTTTTTAGTTAGCCATGTAAATATTTTATTTGCAGCAAAAATATTTAGCTAATCAATTAAATAGCAGCAACATATGCAAATTAAATATTTAGTTTGCATCTAGCTATTTAGCTCTAATCTAGTTATTTAATTAGCTTATAGCTAATGATTTAGAGCTAAATAATTAGCTCTAAGCTATTAGAGCTTAGAGGACAAACTACAAACTACAACTTTGTCCAGGTGAGCAGCTGGACAGTGTCTGCTGGTAGACACTGGAACTGCACATAGCACTCAGGACAAATTTGTAGTCAGCAAGCTAAATACTAAATATCTAGCTTGAAACTGTGATGTTTATAAAATAATAAATAACATAGTGAAAATATGAGTTTGAAAAATAAACCCCGATTTCTGTGATGAAAGGCTAAATAATCCAAATTATTGCTATTATTCTTTGACTGTTTAACTTTACAAACGCCACTCCATGAATAGTAACGTTTCTCGTTGTATATTCTGTAAACTGTATTTTAAACACTGATCCTCATAATACTGACTTTTAAACAGGTCCATCACAGAGAAACCTATGTAGTGTCTGCTGAGGCATGAACCATTGCTGGTTGGCTCAAAATAAGTCACTATTTCCTGTGAAGCTCAACGGTCCCACGTGGAGCTCGTTGGCGGAGGAGGAGGAGCCCGACACTGAAACCACACAAGGACAGTCAAAGTATTGGTCCTCACATCTTCTGTCAGCTCATACGTGTATATATAATTGTCTTATTGTTAAGGTAGGTGTAAGATGACACATACTGGTCTTAATCGATCACTGGGGAACTCTGGAGGAGTGGGGCCTCTAGCGTCAGCCTCTATTGTGCCAAAAGACACACAATGGATTTAGCTGGCACTGCCAATATATCATGTTCCAGAGGAAACACTGCTTCTTACCAGCAACCCTTGACTCTTCTATGTGAACAGACTGCTGTTTGTCCTCCACACCAGCAGGAGGAGTAGCAGTGTTTGCAGAGTCACCAGCAGAGGTTGAGGGGATTGGGACAGTGGATGAGCAGGGAGGTATAGCTGCAGTATTGAGAGGCTAGATAAAAAAACAAAACATGAGAAAAAGATGAATTCTGGAGCCATTTTTCCATCAGAATCCTGTTGGGTTCCTGCTCACCTCCTTCTCCTCCTCCTCTTCTTCTTCTTCATGCAGGAGCTCCACCAGCAATGACGGAAAAAAACCGATTCGCCCATCTAGTTCTCCTTCCCAAAAACCATCATCTACCTAAAAAACACACGTTAGAATGGTTTCGGCCAGAGGGTTCTTCAGAGCCGCTGCAACATGGACCACTACAGAAGATCCTTCCTGCTCACAGCCATCAGCATCTACAACAACTCTTTGAATAAAACTGGGTCATATGAGTTAAAACAACATTTATTTCCTCACTTACACACCTCTCCATGTGGACAGCGTATGAGACGAATTAGCGCCCCCTCCTGGAAGGAAAGCTCTTCTGCACTTTGAGCTTGGTAGGAGTACAAAGCTTTGACAACACCTAGAACAGATGCAACCAGATTTTAGTCCCATGTTGTTCAATGTAGTGATCAAGAACATGATCACTTTACACACGTTACAAATGCCAATCCATAACAAGTAACTTTTATATTTGAATATTCTGTAAACGGTATTTTAAAAGCTGATCCTCGTAACATTTGCCTCATGGCTTTCTCCCACCTCACAGCGAACTATCAGGAAAATCACCCAGCAGGTTGGTACAGCATCAGACTGTCAGCCTGTTATTGTGCAGAGTCATTTTAACTGGACAACAAAGTCTTTATTGAAACAAAACTGATCAAAGTGGATGAAGGGACGTCCTCTTTGTTTGCTCTCAAATGTTAATGTTACATTAATAACAGTAATTAGGGTTGTAATGTTACACAAGAATCCCACTTCTGTATGTTTCAATAATAAAAGTAAGAAAATATTTAAGATTTTTACTTCCATTACCAGTAAAGTTGTGAAATTATTTATGTTTTTATGACTGTGACATGCCAACACTAGCCCAAGCATAAAGCATCCCTACAGCTGGCTCACTTTACTGACCGGTGGCCCCTGGTCTCTCTTTAATCCCTGAGGACGAGCTGGAGCTGAAGGAGCTGTCCAGCTGAGCAGCGTCCTCTGCTGGTAGACACTGGAACTGCACATAGCGCTCAGGAATATACCCCACCTGGCCACAGGAGTTACACACCTGGGAAGTGACATTAGCAGATATGTGCATTCGTAGCCCGCAGCTCAGTTTTTTTTCCATATTATATTGCTATGAATTTATAAATTGCTGTTTTTGATACCTTCAGCCAGTCCTCCACATCTCCGTCTTCAACCACATGAAGCTCCTCGCCCTCTGTGACCGACAGCTCATCTGATTGGCTCGCCTTCATGAGGAAAACCGGACAGCAACATTTTTTTTTTTTTTGAGAAAAAAGCATAACTTCACTACACCAAACCAAGAATCTCTGCAGAGATCTTCTTGTCCCAGTTTGTCTTGTGAACATTATGTCCAGTCAGATGTTTGATTTTAAAGAAACACAATTCAATAAAAAAATAAATAAATAATGAGCTAAAAACGTTTAATACCAGATTTCAGATCTGTTAAATGAGTTGAAGCATTTACAGACAGATGATTTCTTAGTACCAGTAAGAACAGCACATTATATTAAACTGATCTTTTTCAAATATCATTTTTTTAAAGTACAGTTCTGTAGCAGCAGCTGTCCTGGTCAGACATTTACATATCTTACAATAAAATGTAAAGCTTTTATGTTTTGAGGTAATATCTGTGTGAAATCCCTCCGTTAAAGTGCGGTCAGTGCTGGTCTGGTGCTGCCCACCTGGTAGCTGTAGACAACTCTGCAGGCTGCAGGATACACACACACTCTAGAGGCAGAAACTGGGTCTGCAAATATGTCTCCGTTCTCATCGTCATAATCCTCAAAGTCAGTCAGCTCAAACTCATCCTCCTAAAAAACAGGAACACAGCTGGTCAGAGAGAGGTGGGTCAGGTCCACTCTGAGGACATTCTGCTGTCTCTGGGCCTGAGGCTAAAAGACGTCTGTTTTGATTGGCTCTGTGTGTGACATCATCAAACAGAAACCAAAGAAATTCCAGAAGAAAGCAGGAACAAAGAAATGTGAATTTCAGGGATAAATTTGGGAAACTGAATGAACGATGCTGAAAACAGACACAATTATGGTTATGTATTTTCATCAACATGCCTGAGACATTATGCTAAAACTGACGCTATGATGGAGGCTGCTAAAATATTAAGAAACAACCTGCTTTAGACTGAGACAAAAACAACAAGTGTCTACTGACTGGGCAACGATTGAGAGGGAATCTGTCCAGACACGCAAGGTTGTAAATCCCATCTCATTACTGGAGGGGAACCACAGACAGGAACATTTCTTAAGACCAATTTTGGGGGGTCAGCAAAGTTACAGTGAAATGTAACGTTAAATGTGGTTTAAAAGGTTTTAAACCACATTCAAGTTGCAGGACCAAAAATCACTAGTAATGCAGATCAAACGTGTTTTTCTGGGTAAGCAAATTGTTGAGTTGTGAAACTAAAATTCAAATGTTGCTTAGATACAAGTTTTGTTCAGTTTCACTGATCTAATCTCTGCTACATCTTTACCAAAATTTAAGGTTCTAAATAAAAAAGCTTTAATGACATTTAATAAAATTCTTCAGAAACATTGATTTATTGTAGTGGCTCCCAATACAAGTTATGGGTTGTTTAAATTATAACTTGTTAAGTTGCTTTATTTTTAAGCCTTTTTTAGTTTTGCCATGTCCTGGATGAATATCTGGGGTATATTATAACTTAGATGTAACATTTAAAGCACCAGGGCTTATACAGAAAAATATTCAGATTTTATTTTGTGGTTTTAAAGGCTCTACATTGAAGACTGTGAGAAATAAAGGCATAGCTTTCTTTTTCTATCTGTTCTCTCTTCTGTTCTCGGCTCCTACACTCCCGTTTCTTCTAATTAACTAAAAGTTAAAGAGTTAAATATGAATGAGATGTTTGCTACCTTTGACAAAAAAAAGCTTAAGTCTATGAAAGCAATGTAGCAGTTTTGTTAATAAGGCAACTTATCATGATTCAGCCAAAGTAATGAAACAACAGAAACTCTAACACAAACCAAAGAAAGTACACTGTAATAGTAAAAATATTGACAGTTTAAGAAAATACAACAAGGTACAAAAAGAGTTTTAAAATACAGGCAGAAAAAGCACAATAAAACTATAATAAAAACTCATTAAAGTGTATTTTGCATCAGGAAAATGAGGAATTTCCTTCGTCTCCTTTTATTGCTACATTTATCAACAATAAGATTGCTTTTACTTAAATACTGAATAATGGATTTCCTTTTCCTTTACCTTTGGAAAAATAAAGTATAACGGGGGAAACAGGGCATTGGCTGAGCTTCTTAAACAATCAAATCCAGTGTTGGGCCAAAACCCATTTAGAACATGCCATGTGTAGCGTAACTGTTGAGGTAATTTCTCTTCATACTGCGGCTCCATGGAGCAGTATGAAGACCTTCTCTCCTCTGACTTTCTCTCCTTCTTCATGGGAAAAAGAGAAAGCTGGAAAACTGAGTCAGGGATCTTAACAACAGAAATTTTCTGCAGCAATTCAAACGAGGAACGGGGGCTTTAAAAGCTCTGATGTAATGCAAGAAGTCTCAAAGAATAAAAAACTGGAACCTTTCGACCTTTGTGTGTGTGTATGTGATCTTACTGAAAACTCCTCTGTGGACCTTCTCTGCTCGCTGAGACGGCGCTCTGTCTCCAGCTCCTCGTCCGCCTGCTTCATGGCGTTGTGGAGCCACTGTTGGGTCCCTGTGACGCTGAGGGCCAGCAGAGCCAGGCGAGCCTCCGCCTTCACCCTGCTGAGCTGAGAAACCGACACAATACTCAATACTCCCAGATTTTCACACACCGCCTTTGCTGTGCGCCGTGCTCAGATCCTTCAGCTAAACTGAACAAGGTCCAACAGAGAGGAGGACCAGAAGGACTTACAGTCAAAGTGTTTATCACACCAACCTTTGCTTTTCTGACAGTCTCCTGAACCTCTGTGATCTTCTGCTCCACATTGAGCCCCGTCTCCCCTGACAACACCTTCTGTCGACTCTCCAGCATCTCCAGAGCCTGGCAAAGAAAGAAAAGCAGACTAAACTGGCAGCAAGAAAATCTCTTCACATTTGTGTGTATTGCTGATGCTGGTGCCTGAACGTTCAGTGTTTATTGGTTTCAACTCTTTGAAGAAATGAAAATGATTTGTTCAGCTGGTGATGGAGGGATGGATGGAGGTAAATACACGACAATACAGAACAAGAAACCCTAAGAGAGTTCACTAGAGACTGAGATGCAGGACAGAAGCCCTACATCCAACTAGAGCTTTGGTTGTTTTGGTTGCAACCAATGCTATCATGGTTTGATCCTTACAAGATCTTCAAACCATGTTAAGGAGGCCTACTCAAAGTCCAGACCTATTTCCAATTAGCACAGAAAAGGGTTATAATGATACAGCCAATAAAAAAAAAATCTAAATAAGGGAAAGGTTAAAAGTCAAGCACAGAGTTGTGTCTCTGTGTTCTGCTCACCCTTTCCCCATGAGTGGCGATCTTGTAATCCTTGGCAGCCTTGGCAGCCCATTTCTTGGCCTCCTTCACCAAGCAGCTCTCTCCCTCAGAGCCCTGCATGTCCTGCAGTGAAGTCATCTGTGTGAGAAACAAACTCAAATCATTTTTTCTGCGTCCTGCAGGGTCAGAGGAACAACAACTGTTTGTGTGCTGCTGACTAGGGTTTCACCTTAGGTAAGACGTATTTATTTCCTATTGCAGGAGCCACCGTTCAACCCAAAGAGGACAGCACTAAGACAGTTTCAGGCCTAATATTGCAAAAGTTTACAAGAAAATGTTTCACTTTGCACAGTAAGATAAGGATGTTTCCACCTGTAATCAGAACTGTAACTATAATAATAATAATAATAATAATAATAATAATAATAATAATAATAATAATAATAATAATAATAATATTGGAGGAAGTTAGGTTGTGGTCTGAGAGAGAAATGTAAATAATTGATTCTTTTAAAGCCCACTTTAAACTGTTCATCTGCAGAAATGATTATTTGGAGTTTATTTAAGAAAAGCTGTCCAGTAGAAAACAATCCTCCTCCTTGTTAAATGGGGAATCTGTCATCAGGGTTTCCCTCAGTGCACTATAAGTCTGGCGGGTCACCAGGCTTTACTTGTGCCTCCAGGCTAAGCATTGCTTATTTATTGAAGTTTTTTTGAAATGTTTGCATTTTTTAAGACTTTATAGTTGGTGTTTGGATATTAATCTTCCAATCTTCCAATAACCCATAATTATCAAGTGATATTTTCAGGTTTCCTGTCCAACTTTTGTTTGTTTTTTGGTTTGTAAAAATAGCCATACAAAGTTAATTTTCTGTTTTGTTGCTGTCATTAATGCCCTTTGTTTTGAGAACCTTACTTATCTCTTGTGTTCTGTTCTCTGTGTATTGTGGATTTATTTCCCTCTGTGTTGTCTGGATTAGTCAGTTTCTCCTGCTCAGTTTTCTCCCACAGCTGTTCAACATTCCTCTGGTTAACGTCGAGACATGGCTCCTCTACAGACCACTGGAACTGTGAGATCAAGTATTCACACCAGTATGTACTGGAAATCCTGCCAGCGCAAACACAAACCGGTCCGGCTGCAAAACTTGAACTTTTGAATTTCAAAGTTCTAGAACTCAACAAATTCCTGTGCAGTTCAGATCAAAACAGAGTCATGAGGTCCCATTAACTTCACCGCTTTCTGCATACGTCATGGAAGACGAGTTTCCATCTGATTGGAGACAAATCAGATCTGGTGAGTCTTGGTCTTTAGGCTCCTATGTCACTGATCACATTTCCTCTCTATCTAATTTCCCAGATTTTTATTGGTCATTGCTGGACTGTATAAGACTCTCAGTCAAGTTCATAAGAGCCTCTGTGTTCTTGTGTTCTCTCTAATATAAGTTTATTCAGTTCTCTTGTTAAATTCAGTTCTCTTGTTAAATTCTATTTCATTGGCCCATGTGGTCCCTGTACGCTGCCTTTGACAGAAGGAACCCAGTTTGTTTTGAAAACCTGAATTCAGTTTCCAGTCAGTTTGAAATCAAATCCAACTGAGATGATGTGCTTTAACCTTAAAGAGGCCATCAATGCTCAAAACCTGTCAGAATGGCTGAATTAATACAAGTCTGCAAGCAAGAGCGTGCCAAAATTTCTCCACAACAAAGTAAGTGGCTCACTGAGCGTTACCAACATGACACAGTCAGCTACGAGGTCGCCAAGTAACCTTTCCTCATAGAGTCATGTTGGTTTGGATACCTTTTGCTTCTTTAATAAACAAAATCATCATTTCCAAATTGATTTTAGTATTCACTTTGTCTAATATTTAAGTTTTTTTCATAATCTTATGCTTTTCTCTGCCAAATAAGAAAAGATTTGTAAGAAAGCAAAAACGTCTTTCACAACTCCACCAAACCACTGAATGAAGGAGGAGACAAAGATCAGGGACACACACCACGTCCCGCAGAGCAGGCTGGAAGATGAAATCTGATGTTCTTGTGAAGGAAATGGATTCCTGCAGAAACTGCTGAACATTCCTCTCTCTGGTCACCTGAAAACAAATAGTGTGCATCAAATTAATTGTTCACTGATCATCTGAAAAACATTCATCCTGCCTCACATATAATTCAGGGTTTCAAATGCTTTGATTTTGGCTCCAGATGTTCAGAGAACGACTCAGAACAAATTCCTCTGAGTGGTGCTGGAGTTTGTAACAGTCGTATTTGTGGTGTCTCTTTAAGATGCTCTAGTCTAGCTGATGACGTCACACGTATGCGCTGTAGCTTCTCTGTGGAGAGCGAGGGAGAAACGTGCTAGACGGATGTTGTTTGGACTCTGTTCATTTTATTTATGTTTTGATACTACAGCAGCCGTTCAACCGGGCATTACAACGTTGTTGAAGAGTGCGTTTATTAAAATTAACACTGTGGAATTCTAGTACCAGTGTGGTTGCGAGTTTTTTTGATCGACCTGATGACTCTGCCGCCTCCTCTCCTCCCTCAAACGTAACCCAAACGTTACAAATGGCGCCCGAACATTTTTCTCTTGGACCTCAGAATGCAGTACCTTCTACCTATTGTTGATTGAAACTTTGAAGAGATACTTTGCAGTATAGTGGATGTCCGCCATACCTCGTGGAAACGAACCAGGCCAACCCAGACGCGGACGACGGAGCGTTTCCCTGGCAACGAGCGGAGTCTTCAACGCTGTTTTTGGAATATAACATGGACCTCTGTTTAAACCCTTTGCCGTGACAACTTTGGATCAACTGCGCTGCATGGACGTGAGACGGATTATGCTTTATAATTTCTGAATGTGCATGTATGCACAGCGGAGTGAAGCGGAAAACCCCTCATCGGCTGAGCGCGCGCAAGTTTTGTTCTTTTTCTGAACAACCTCTTCGGAACGTTCTCACTGGACTCAGCTCTGTACCGGATCAGAGCTGCAAGACAAATTCATCTGAAAAGATACGAACTGAAGCCGTGAGTATACGAAAAACAAAATAAAAGAAGAGGAGACAAAGAAAAACCTTAAACTCTGAATGAGAATGGATTAAAACAAATATACGGAAGCTATTCGTCGGACTCAGCAGCATATATTTTTTTTTGTTGAAAAAGACAAAGGACAGTATAAAAAAAAAGAAAAAAAAATTGTAAATATAATAACACTAATTTGAAGGTGTTCCTAACTACAGACTTTTGATTTTACTGGTTGAAGGTACCTATTTGGAAACTATTTTTAAGGGTATTTGACTTAAAAAAAAAAAAATCTTCACATGTTGAATTCTAAGTTCATGTCTGTGTACAGCAAAATGTATTTCTACTTTTCACACTGCTAAAATTGATAACTAACATTCGTGGAATTATTTCTGTGCGACCTGAGCTAAAGTTATTCCAGCATAACTTGCATTATACAGACTTGGGTTCACATAAGTGTACATTATGGCTACTCATCCTGACTTGACTGATGTATGTGATGATTTGGACTTTAGGTTGCTCCCAAACCACAATACTGCCAGACACAATACCCCTGACCTGGAACATAAAGTACAAAGTTTAAAAGAAGAGGTCGACATGCTTCAACAATGTCTACATGAATCTTTGGATCTCCAGAAAAATATTTTGGAGCGTTGGACTCAACAAACTAAAACCGCCCCTAAAGTCCCAGGTGCTCAGGTTACTCAACCTTTTCCTCAGGCTTCATCTACTCCATATGTGCCTAGTCTACGTACCCGGAAAAAAGAACAATACAACTCAGCACCTGACCCCACTCAGTCCATGAGGCCTCCGTCTCAGACCCATTCGGATTCACTGGAGTTGATTAATACTACCAGAGTCCTCGCTGCCGCTTTGCACCAAGCAAAATTAGAACCCACTGTGTTCACAAATGATGGTGGTCTTCACCCAGAGGAATGGCTGCAGTCTGTCAATGCTTACAAGACTTCATTGGACTTAACAGACACCCAGATTCTCAGAGAACTACCACATTTTCTGGCTAAGGAACCAAGAAAGTGGTTTAGTGTTCTCAGCTCTCATGTATCTACTTGGGCTAAATTTTGTGAACTTTTCAGAACTGTGTTCTTACCTGTTGACAACCAGGAGCATATTATGAGAGGTATCTTAGACAGTTTCCAGCACCCCGAAGAACCTCTCCCAACGTTTGCAGCCCATATGCTCAGTGAGTTCAAGAGACTGAGGAACCCTCCATCTGAACAAGAACAGATTGACCTTATCTGTAAACATGCAGTAGAAAAGTACAGAGTGGCCCTGTATGGAACACCTATCAGGTCAGTAATTGATTTGGTGCTGCGTGCCCATGAGCTACATTCTGTTCTTGGCACCAGCCCATTACAGCCATCAAGAGTCCAGATGAAAAATAGAACTGATGATGGACCCTACTGTTTTAAATGTTCCATGCCTGGTGTTACATCCCGCACATGCCCGAACTGTTCCACTGAGTATCACGGAGCTCGGCATTCTACAAGAGCTGCCAGAGAGCATCCCCAAACTCCACCTGCAGATTATCATCCTGTGACACAGACTGCAGAACCAAAACACCACACTAACGTGGTGAGAGAACCAAACCCAGCAGGTAGGAAGCAGGGAAACTTCAAAGGGGGGAGAGTTTTTCACAGGGCCAACCCTCCCCCCAGTCAGTAACTCCGCCCTCATTGCCTGTGTCAGTCCCAAATTCACCACCTATGCTCAATCACGTTGAGGATGGAGCTTCACAATCATCTTGGAACACTCCTTTCAGAGTTAAAGTGAACTTTAAGGGAACAGCTCTGGAGGCCACACTTGACACAGGTGCGTCACTGTCAGCAGTAAATGCAGACTTGATACCTGAAAAGACCCAAAATGTCTCATTAAAGAATCAGTGGCATTCCCCACCCATAAGACTGGCCAACGGCACTGACTGCAATCCATTGGGAGTAACCTGGTTGACCATTGGATTTATGGGCAAGTCAATCTATCAACGATTTGTTATAGTGCAGGACCTGTCATCCCCCTTAGTTCTTGGGATGGACTTTATGACTCGCACTTCGCTAACAATTCATGTCCCAACCAGAACTGTAATTATGGATGACAATCCCCCATTTCTGGATGAACCCTGTGAAAACCACTTTGTGGAGGCTGATTTTGAGTGTGGAACGATGACTCTGCAGAACACTCCTCAGGTCTCACTTAAAGAAAAAGTTGAAGACGCTAACTTAAATGCTGCGGAAAAAGGAGGACTGTTAAAGTTGCTAGATAACTACAGTGATTTGTTTGATGGTCACATAGGTCGCACTTCTCTGGCAGAACATGCCATTGTCACTGGGGATGCAAAGCCAGTTAACCTACCACCTTACCGCACCTCCCCAGCTAAAAAGCAAATCATTGAAGAACAAGTACAAAAGATGCTAAAGGATAACATCATTGAGCCTGCATCTGGACCATGGGCAGCTCCTGTAGTCATTGTGAACAAACCCCCCCGTGAACCACGGTTTTGTGTTGACTTCCGGGGTCTAAATCAGCTGACTGTGAAAGACTCTTACCCACTCCCACGAGTGGATGAATCATTGGACTTTTTATCAAGAGGAAAGTTTCTGACAACATTGGACCTTGCTCGAGGTTACTGGCAGGTTCCCATTGCTGAAGAGGCTAAACCAAAAACTGCTTTCATTACGCATTGTGGCCTGTTTCAATTCAAAGTCCTTCCTTTCGGTCTATGTAATGCCCCTGCAACTTTTCAACGACTTATGAACAATGTTCTGGCTGGACTGATTTATAAGTCATGTGCAGTGTATCTGGATGATATTGTTGTCGCATCACCAACTTTCGAGCAGCATCTACTTGACCTAGAGGAGGTCCTTAGCAGGCTTAAATCTGCTGGCCTGTCATTGAAACTGAGCAAATGTCAATTCTGCCTTACAGAACTCACCTTCCTCGGCTACCGTGTTACACCATCTGGCATTCATCCTGACCCTGACAAGGTGAGAGCTGTGACTGAGTTTACAGTGCCAACCACTACAAAGCAGGTGCGACAGTTTCTTGGCCTAACGGGTTACTACCGCCGCTTTGTACAAGACTATGCCAGTCACGCAGAGCCGCTCTTCGCTCTTACAAAAAAAGATGTGACGTTCAACTGGAATGACAAGTGCCAAGCAGCCGTGGACTTTCTAAAACATTCCATAACTTCGGCACCAGTCCTCAAGTTCCCAGATTTTACGTGTCCGTTCTTCATCCACACTGATGCATGTGATGCTGGACTTGGAGCAGCATTAATGCAGAAGGATGAGGATGGCAAAGATGTGGCTGTGGCTTTTGCTAGCCGTGCTCTGCATAAATCAGAAAAGCCCTATTCGACTCCAGAAAAAGAATGTCTGGCTGTTATATGGGCATTGGAACATTTCCGTCCCTATGTTGAAGGTTTACATGTGACTATTTACACCGACCACAGCAGCCTCAAGTGGTTGATGTCTCGACCCAATCCCTCTGGTAGGCTTGCCAGGTGGTCTCTTCGCCTTCAGGACTTCGACTTCACCATCATTCACAAACCAGGAGAACGTAATAAGGTGCCCGATGCCCTTTCACGTAACCCCCTTCCTGATGTGGATGCACCTATTGATCTCCTTCCTCCCTATGCCACGATCGGAAGCATGGATCTTCGCGCTCTGCCTTCTGTGATTGTGTCGGACCGTCCTCATGTTCGTCAATTGCAGCTGGAGGACCCTGTCACAGGCGCCTTGCTCCGTCAACTCGAAACTGACCAACAGAGTGAGGAGGATAAGCAAGATCTGCAACAGTACATTGTACAAGATGGACTCTTATATTTCATTGATCCAAAAACAAAGTGTGGTCTTCACCCACTCAAGCAGATGAAACTTTTTGCTCCTACTGCACTCCGTAGTTATCTGCTCAAGTATTACCATGATCATCCTACAGCTGGACATCTGGGCATTGCAAAAACTCTGGCACGCTTGCGTCTCAGATTCTTCTGGCCAAACATGAACTCTGATGTAAAAAAATATGTGGTGTCATGTTGTTCATGCCAAACCACTAAGCCAACTAAGAGAAAACCAGCAGGGCTTATGGTCCCAATCCAACCACAGAGACCATGGGAGTACACGGGTGTGGACTACATTGGCCCACTACCCCGCACTCAAAGGGGAAATGCATATATCCTTGTTTTTGTGGACTATTTCTCCAAATGGATTGAAGTGAGTGCTGTGAGGGAAGCAACGGCTCAAGTTGCTGCTAATAAGTTCATCACCGACATATTTGCCCGACATGGTTCTCCATCCTATCTTATTTCAGACAGGGGAACACCTTTCATCAGTGAACTGTTTGAGCATGTTGTGTCCAAACTTGGAACTGAGCACAGATTGACTACTGCTTACCACCCCCAAACTAATGCAACTGAACGTGTGAATCGCACACTGAAAACAGCCATTCGAGCTTATATTGAGGATAAGCACACTTCATGGGACAAATATCTTCCCCAGATCTGTTTTGCACTGCGTACTGCACCTCATGAGAGTACAGGGTTGAGCCCATCAATGATGCTCTATGGACGGGAGTTGGACACTCCCTTGGACCTCATCACTCAGCCGTCGTGGGAAGGAATGGACGAACCTGAGACTTCTTACTCGGATCACCTGAGAGCTTCGATTCAAGATGCTCATGACCATGCTCGTACGGTTCTCGCAGAAAGTCATACAAGGCGAAAGCATTACTATGATCTGAGACGACGCCCAGTCTCTTTTAAAGTTGGAGATTTGGTCAGAGCAAAATCACACCCAAAGTCAGATGCATCATCTAACTTTTCAGCAAAGCTAGCACCTCTCTACACTGGTCCCTACCGTGTCTACAAAAAGATGTCTGATGTGAACTATTGTCTAACTAAAGCAGACACTGGAGAGAAAGCTGGAGTATTTCATGTTGCAAACCTTCAACCATTCTACACCTGGGCTACAGCTCCATCTGACAAACACTCAAGACAAAAGGCTTCTGCAAATTTGGATTTCAGTTTGCCAGACAGCAGCTTGCCCCCTGCTCTTTTGGACAGAGAGCCTGACTGTGATGTTGTCGACGCTGCTATTGTCTCTGGTGATTTCCTAGCTGAAACTGACTTTGACCACATTGACCCTATTTCACCCTTTTTGGACCAAAACTCTGTTCTTGACACTGACGCTGCTTTGGAGACAGATGTTAACAGTTTTCCCCCTGCTAACAATGGGTGTGCTGTTGGTGTTTCTTATAACTTTAGACCAAGACGTGTTCCGAGGGTCACCACTGACTGGTCAGTGAATAAGTGGACCAACCCTTTTCATACTTCCAGGTTTGACCTGAAGTGACCTTGTTTGGATGTTCTGTTTCTTTGTGTTCATTGGTGTTGTGACTGTTGTTTAAGTTTTGTACGGGTCATGTTTGAATGTTTCTCACATATTGTGCTAACTGTTCTAAGATTCTAAAAAAGAAAAAAAAAAAAAAAGTACAAAACGGGAATTTCATTTTGTAAACGCCCTGAATGCCCTAAGTCTATTTTTGTTTTACAGTATTTGTCCAAGTAGACATTCACCTTGTTGGAAACTGTCATGTCTGCCGGCTTTTCAATATTGTGCTGTATATTCCCTGTGTACTTTTCACAGCTTATCCATGTATGGAGGCTTGTTAAGTATTGACTGTGCCTTTGCTGTGTTCGGCTGAGGGCAGCCTTTTTTTGACCGGGGGGAATATGTAACAGTCGTATTTGTGGTGTCTCTTTAAGATGCTCTAGTCTAGCTGATGACGTCACACGTATGCGCTGTAGCTTCTCTGTGGAGAGCGAGGGAGAAACGTGCTAGACGGATGTTGTTTGGACTCTGTTCATTTTATTTATGTTTTGATACTACAGCAGCCGTTCAACCGGGCATTACAAGGTTGTTGAAGAGTGCGTTTATTAAAATTAACACTGTGGAATTCTAGTACCAGTGTGGTTGCGAGTTTTTTTGATCGACCTGATGACTCTGCCGCCTCCTCTCCTCCCTCAAACGTAACCCAAACGTTACAAGTTCTCTCTGCAAACATCTCTCCTTTAACCACTCAGGCACCATATTTATTTTTGCCTTTTCGCCGTTTGGACCAACTTTGTCTTATTTACACAAGCGACCTTGTCTTTCCCCTATTTGGCTGCTCCTGCTCTGCTCTCTCTCTGCTATGTGAGCCTTTTATTTTTCTGCTGCTGCATGGGAATGAGGAATGTCTCATGTCTGGCCTCAGACAACATTCTGGCATGTTCCACCTGGAAAGCCCCACACTGAAGAAGTGGAAAGGCTTTAGTTTAGCAATCCTGTAGTCACTTTTTCTAATAACCCAAGCTAAAATACAGACAAAAATATTAATGAATACCATTATAAAACGCAATTTTTTATTACATTCCTTCGTTCTTTGTTTTAGTGATCCTTTGTTAAAGGGGCTGTGTTATGTAAAATCAACTTTTAACATCATGCTTTGATGTTATTCCCTCATTCCCTCAAAAACATGCCTGGAGTGTTGCCTTGTATGTTTCAGAAATCCTTTAGTCTCCATGGCAACCATTCACTTGTGTTTAACACCCCTCCTCCAAACTGCAGTTTCCAAGATTTCACCACACAGAGCAGCCCTCTCCATCACTCAACTCCTTCAGACTAGCCAGAAGCAAATAGCAAACACCTGGTGGAACTGTGCATGCTGAGCTCGTTATATGAGCTATTTCTCAGTGCAACACTGATAAAAATGTTGTTAAAGGGTTAATAGAGGAACCATGATGTGATGACTTCCTTAAGGTGGAGCTTAAGGAAGAACAGGATCTTCTTTGTAATATCATTAAATTACAGTCAAATTTCTTTTAAGTCATATTTGATATCTGCAACATTTTTATAACTGAAGGTAACATCGTTACTTGATTGTGCTATAAGGTGGCACTATGTGACTCAAAAACACACAATACTGCCCCTTTCACAGCACTCAAATAAAATAATTGACCCCAGAGAAGTTCTGGAAACTGTAGAGCAATGGCTTTCATTTTAGGGGAAAACATATTTTTATTCCCCATAAGTCAAAACATTGTATTTTAGTAAAACATTGACTCCAGCAGCATTTTTAGCCATATAATCAACAAGGGCAAATGCTGGAGTTTTACCATGGAATTTCTGGGTTTTGTGTGTGTGGGGGGGGGGGACGTGTGCGTGCGTGCATGTGTGTGTGTGTGTATACAAACCTTAGCAACACCATCCCATATCTTGCTGAACTGCTTGTGCGAGGCCAGACAGGTGTCCATCTCTGTCCCACACAGCCGGGTGAAGTGGTGCCTCAAGTCGTCATAAACATCTCCGTCCATTTGCTGGTGAGGAAAGCAGACACTTTTACTAGATTTTAATGGTTAAACAGACATTTGATGTCTGTTGTACTGCAATTTCCAACAATAAAAACTAGTCGCATCCTCGGCTGGTTATAATGTATGAACTATGAGAAGTCCTCGTCTCCACGTGGTCAGTGTGTGAGTTTCTCACCTCCATTAGGAGAGGTAAGTCTGTAGTGTGGTAGTGCTGCTGATGTGAGTTGACGGCTGCAAGGGTCAGCAGGTATTCGTTACGAGCTTCATTCAAACGGTCCTCACACTCTGTCAGCCTGGCACTGAGCTGCAAAAACATGCACACACACGCATACACACACACACACACAACGGAGCACAACATACATATAAATAAGGAGTAGAAATCATAAGGGTCACAAGCAAAACTGATTTATGGAGAAAACAGTTGAAACCAGATGTTCACATAGACAGAATGAAAAGGTACATATATGATTTTTTTCTCTGTCTTAAGTTAAATCAGACCAACCTTTAGCAAATAGAAATATTTTAGTAATTCTAACTGACCTAAAACAAGAGAGTTGTGGTTTGATTTAAGTTCAGACAATGAAAAAAAAAAAGATGTCTTCTCTTTATTCAGTGTATGTAAACTTCTGGTTTCAACTGTAGATGAATCAGGTTCCACAAACTAAATCAAATTGAATCAAACAACACATTTTAGACCCCAAAAATACAGAAAAATGTAGGGAAAAAAGAACCAGCTACAGCAGGTTTGTACCTTAGCAGTCATCTTCTGTTGAGCTGATTTGAAATGGAAAATCCCATGTTCACTCTTTCTAGTTCTATAAGCAGGTAGAAATGAATACATATTACAAATGAGTAGAAAACAATAGGAAAACTGTGTTTGGTCTTAGAGAGAGCTAACTTGCATTATTATACTATTATCAATATTAGCAAACGGGCTCAAAACAACAACATTATCATTTGTTGCAATCATTTCTGGGACAATTTGATGTCCAGCAAAATGTGTTATTGTGACCTGACTGTGACATCACGACCAAACGGGAGCTTTTATGATGATAACAACCACTCAGCTTTTTGGATTCCTATGTAAAGAGAATATTTGCAGCCAGTTTAGATCATAGAAACCATGTCCATGTACAGGATTTCCCCCCAGAAAACCTGCTTAGCCCAATGGTAGGGACACTATAGTGATCCACCACCGTGTTTTTGTGTTAAAAAATGCTAAAAGTAAAAAATTCAAAGGTGCACAAGTCGGCCTCATAATTTGGAAAAAATAGCATGTGAGGCCAACGGGCAGGTGCAGGTTCAGTTCTCACGCCCAGTTCAATGTGTCAACTATAACAAGCTTAATCTGTCTTTACTGTCACTGTTACTTGTAAAAAAAAGAAAAAATCTCTATAAAATAAAACACTTAGCCTGGTGGGGGGCCAAGTAAAGCCTGGTGGCTTGTAATACACTGGAGGAAACCCTGATGTAGACGATGCTTTACTGAAACTCTGACCTCATCTGAGCGTCAGCCACTTTCTCTCTGGCCACGCCGGCGATGTGACCCAGATGGTGGTAGCTCTTCTTGACCCTGTGAAGTTCTCGCAGGGCGTCCACCACCTCGCCCTGCACCCTCTGCAGCTGCTCCAGAACCTGCAATGTGTCGTTTCCCCGTCATTGTTTCTTAGGGGATACTTCGCTCTGCTAAGTGATCCTCAGCATAAGGGTCGCATGCCGTCTCACTCGTTTAGCCCGGATCTCCTTGGCATTGTGGATGCTTTTGGAAGCGTGTCCAAAAAGCCGACGGTATTCTTCTGCAGCGGCGAGTCGAGAGGCGGCAATATGAGCTGTGGCGTCCACCACCGATCGCCACACACCAAACACACTCCTGAAAACACACACACACACACACACACACACCAGCAACAATAACTCACACTTACACAATATAAACAATATACTGTGTAAGTTTACAAAAAGTTGCTGAATCAGAACTTTAATAAGGTAAGCCTCACTGTGGGACCAGAGGAAAGAGGATTGGAGCTGCAAACTGGTGTACTTCTAAATTCTTATGCATGGTTCCTGCTTTAATTAAATAGACCTGGATATATGGGCATACTAGTAAAATATTAAATAAAGCATAAATTATATATACTGTTAAAATAATGTGTTCCCACATCTGTTCTGTGCAGACATATTGAGCAGAAAGACAATGGATTACCATTTTATTACTTATTAATCTTTGAGCCATAATCATGTTTGCATTAGTCATGTTATTGATTTAGTACTGTCTCCTTAGGACCCTGAACAATGGGAATAAAGTTTAAAAAGTAACTTTGTGATTCTGATAATTCACCAAAAACTTTGTTCATTTTCACCTCATTAAAATTGAAATATTTTGCTAAGTGAGGCAGGATGGAGGTAGTCATACAGCTTTTCTTACTTTTGTTGCTCATTGTGTAACATAATCAGACACCAGTGGCTGCATAGTTTACAACAACAACAACCATGTTTACCATGTGTGGTGAAAATGACCCTCAATTTTGACTTGCATTACAATGTGTCATTCATAACTAGATGGAATAAAAAAAGTGTTGCTGTGTAAAATAGGTGAGTACAGTATGGGTGTGTGTGTGTGTGTGTGTAAGTGCGTGTGTGTTAGTCACCCAGAAATCACAGTGTCCGTATTTCCTCTCTGCCAGTCTCTCTTCTGGTACTGGACAGCTAACCTCTGAAGAGCCTGAAAAGGAGATAACCTCATGAACAATAACTATGTTTTACACAGATACATTATTTATTCCCCAAAAGTAAATAAAGGTATTTTAATGTCCACTGGCAACCAATCCGCCCACCACCACCAAAATAAATAAATGTATAATTAAATAAAGCTTGGCAGGAAGCATGTTCTCCATCTTTAATGGTATTGCTGCTTGATAGTTTTATCTGATGTTTGAGTGGAGTAGTTTAAAAAGTATTGCATAACATTTTATGTTTAAATAATCTGATCTCAGGAATGTAAATTGCATAAAGAATCAAGATGTGTGTCACACAGCAGAGAACACACACAGGGTAGGTACAGGTATGTGTGCATGTGGTGATAATTACAAACCGAATTATTAATCCACACTGTAACATTTGTTTAGCTTGTTTTGAAGCTTCATGTACAGAAATATCCTCACCAGAAAGCTAGAGGCATCAGAAGCTGTAGACATGCAGACCATGCATTTAACACGCCGTCTAATGGAGATCTAATGGAGATCTATTGGAGATCTATTGGAGATCTAATGGAGATCTAATGGAGTTCTAGTGGAGATCTAATGGAGATCTAATGGAGATCTATTGGAGTTCTAATGGAGATCTAATGGAGATCTAATGGAGATCTATTGGAGATCTAATGGAGTTCTAATGGAGATCTAATGGAGATCTATTGGAGTTCTAATGGAGATCTAATGGAGATCTAATGGAGATCTATTGGAGATCTATTGGAGATCTAATGGAGATCTAATGGAGTTCTAATGGAGATCTAATGGAGATCTAATGGAGATCTATTGGAGTTCTAGTGGAGATCTAATGGAGATCTAATGGAGATCTATTGGAGTTCTAATGGAGATCTAATGGAGATCTAATGGAGATCTATTGGAGATCTAATGGAGATCTATTGGAGTTCTAATGGAGATCTAATGCAGCAGGTTATAAATCATGAGATTCCAGGCCTTTTAGTTTTTATCTTAACAAGAAATCAGGTTTGTGTGCCTTCTCATGAAGGTGAGCCATTTCTCACACACGTGTGTGTAAACGTCTGTTAGAAGTTCAATTCTGTGGTGCAGAGAGAGAGAGAGAAAAAAACCTCTTCCTGAAGCTGAACTCCAGTTTCAGGAAACTAGAGGAAGCTGAAATCATGCCTGATCAAAACCCTCCAGGTCCTGATAGAGTTTATGATGAATTCTGGAACATTCTGGCAGGAAATGGAGGTAAGGTCCTGAGTGTGTTCCACGAATGAGGATCCTTATAAAGAGTCAAGTTATTAAATAATGTAAATCATCAGTAAGATAGATAAATTAATGAATTGTATAATAATAAGTAATATGTAAACATGAGAAGGGAAATTTATTTGGACATTTTTTGCAAATGTTAATCCTTACAGGTTATGTGCTGAAAAGACATTCCATGGCACTGAAAACACTGAAGTCATCTTTTTTTTTTCTAATGAGATACTTATGACAACAAAATCTCCTTTAATCTCCATGACAACCATTTAGCTATGCAAAACGCCTGGGTGGGCGTAGCCCCGCCTTTGAGGACGAAGCTCCTCATTGAAGTTGCTGTGTCTGAGATTCTTGCTAATAGAACCCAGCACCAACCCGCAACGTCCCCAATCAGCTCCTTCAGACTAGCCAGCAGCAATTAGCAAACACCTGGTGGAACTGTGCATCTGCTGAGCTCAGTGCAACGCAGGTGAAAATGTTGTTAAAGGGTTAATAGAGGAGCCATATTGTGATGGGTTTCAGAAAGAGCAGGAGCCTTTAAAGAGACAGAGGCCCAATTTTAAGGCGGTTAGCTCAAAAGTCACATTTCTTTTAGGTCATATTTGATATCTATAGCATTTCTATAACAACTGAAGGTAACACAGTTACTTGCTATAAGATGGCAGTATGTGACTGAAAAACACAAAATCTACCCCTTTAAAACCTCAGTATGAAAACAAAGGTGAAACTCATAAACTCATTGCACTTTGTAAATATTTTTGGTGAATTAGCTTTGGACCAGGAAATGCATTTTTGCTTAATGAACAAAACAGGGTTTATATGAAATGAAATAATCCCTGGAAATAAACTAATTTCCTTTCCAGTGATAAATAAAGAGTAGACTTCAAAAGGTGAGCGGTTCTTTCTAAAGGCCTGAATATTTAATGAAGCATCCTAATTCTTTTTACGTTTACAAAACTAGTTGCAGTACTGTGCTCTGCTGTGCAAAACTAACATTCTCAGGGGAGTTGAAGCTGGAAACCATCACTGTCTTATTCCTGACAGTAGGGCCCAGTAATGTCACAACAGAAGCAAATATAGGACAGGAATTCAATAAAGATGATGCTTCCTAGTAAAACCATAAAAGGTGCCAGTAAACCGGCATCAGTGGCCCGAAATAGACCATGTGTCCTCACCTGAGCATACTCCTTCTCTATAGCTGCTCTCTGCTTACTGAAGGACCTTGGAGAAAACAGAGACAAACAGAATATGACACCGCTTCAACTGAATGTCAGCATTGATCTGTCAGCCTATCAGTGATCCCGTTGGAGGGTACGTAGGGGTAGCGGTGGGGTTCATACAGATGTCTCCAATCTGTGTTATGACCCACCTGATCTCCTCCAGCAGCTCGGTGTCCTGGTGCTGTTTGGACTGCAGTTTACTGAGCTGCTCTGAGAACAGCAGCTTCACCTGCTGGCTTTCCTTTACCTGCACACAGGTTCAGAGTCGGGTTGGTAAGTTTGTTCCTAGACTTTCAGAGCTGCAGCTTAATGTGCCCAAACTGTCCCTCCTGTCTGTTGCTTCTTATTATTGAGTATGCACAAAACGACTTTTTTTATTTAAGCAGAAACTTACCAGTCACTCCCAATGTATGAGCTGTTATACATTATAATACGTGCAGCTGTATTATTATTAATATTCCGTATTATGCCCCCCATCCCCACCCTTCTCCTTCTCTGACAGTACTTTTATAAATGTTGTTAGGAATCTGTAAGTACAACTTTTAACATGGACAACAAAGGGGTTATAAAAGCTTTTTTGTAGTTTGACCAAATTATAATGTCTGTTAATATGTCATATATTTTAGTATTTTAATAGCATTCTTACCAAACAAAAATATTTAGCAGCTACAGTTTAGACAGGATGGGTGTCTGACTATCAGCCTTCAGACTCAGATCAGTTCATTAGATTTATTAGCAATTCCAGTTTTTTTTTTCTCTTCCTGCAGGTGTAGGAGCAGACTTTTTTGTTGTGGTCTCTCACTCCGTTATGCAGTGGTGGCAGCTAAAGCGACAGCGTGTATTATGATGCATGACCAGCAGAAACCACAAACGGTGAGATGTGAACTTTCTCATCATATTCTCGCCTGGCTCTTATGACTCCTCCTATGACTTGAACAGAATCGCAGCGTGGGCTTTGCCATTGCTAAACATCCTGTTTACGGTGACCCAATACAAGTGACGTATGAGTAAATATGGAGAAGAGCTAACATCTGCAGGCTAGCTGAAACATCTTCCTTCCTGCCCCCCATGGCAGAAGAGTTTTCACGTCGCCAGCCTGCCACAAAGAACAGCGATGCTAGTGCTAACAGAGCATGGCCTTCTCCACCATCCAAAAATGTAGAGACTATGGTCTGTGTTTATGATGTGAATAGTCGGTGTGATATTGAAGGGAAATGAGCGGCAGGTTGCTGTGTGTTTGTGGTGAGGAGCTCTGAGAGAGCAGCTGAAAACCCACATCTTATCATTTGACATTGATAGAAAAAGAGCAGTGTTCATTAAACCGGAACCTTCTGATTAACTTGAACTGCATTGAAGTTTGAAGTTTGGTGCAGCAGGTTTAATCACTGAGTCGTATGGAAACAGAGAACATGGTGATAGCAGCTCAGCGTGTCCACACTGTCAGCAGGAGGAAGATGGAATCAGATATCTAGAAACAAACGATAAGGGAACTAAATATTTAGCTTCCAAAGTAAACATTTAGCTTGCTAACAAAGTGTTTAACTTGAAGTTAACCAATTATATTGCTAACTAAGCATTTAAATTGGCGTTAAATATTTAGTTTGTAAGCTCTTTTATCTTGCTAAGTAAATATGTAGCTTGAAACAGTGGCATTTATAAATGAATAAATGACATGGTGAAAATATAACTTTGAAAATTGAACCTCCATTTTTTTTGTTATTACAAGCTAAATAGCTCAAATTGTTGCTGTTCATTTTTGACAGTGTAACTTTACAAACTCCACCCTATAAACAGCAGATGCTCAATATATTATGCATTGTTTTCACACACAACCAACCGGACATATTCAGAAAGCAGTTGAAGTTCCATTGGTGTTTAGCAAGATGTATTCATTTATGTTTGTGATGGTAGGGCAGAAAGACACTTTCTCTAGTAACATTTTCAAGCCAATCAAAATCAGATTCATGCAAACATTTTTGTCAGAGATGCCAACATGTTGCTCCCTTTCATTTAGCATGCTGTAGAAGAAGTCAGAACAATAACCTGAACTTTTAATCTGTACTGCTCCCTTTCCTCACTAACATGATGATTTTCAGACATGAGAAAACTCTGTAATTTTACAGGAAGAGGTCAATATTATCTCATTTTAATGTGAACATAATCAACAGAGTAAATTCAAGAAGATAAGACATCTGATTTTACTAAGTTTTGATGCTAACTGAATAATATTTCAAATGAACTGAGTTTCAAGAAAAACTGGGAGGGCATTGATTGTTTTCCCCCAAAGAGCAAAAGCATTTCAAATATTACAAAATTAGTTACTGCCACACACAGTAACCTAATGTCAGTTTTGCTTTATAATCAAGCAATAGCCTAAAAATAACAGTTCAGTCTGAACTGTTCAGATGTGATCCAAGTCAAGCAAGCAGAAAAGTGAAAGTAGGTTTTAAAGTGAGTAAATATTCAGCGCTCCTTCATCAGACTCTCTTACCTTCCTGGGTGGCGGCTGCATGCTGCGGTCGGTGCCTCGGGGTCTGCCTCTGTGGAACTGTCGTAGTTTGGGTTAGCTGCGACTTCCTCAGTAGGTTAACCCACAGTTATGTTAGCCCTTCGCTCTTTTATCCCCCGTCTCTCTCTTTCTTACTCACTGTGTTGTTAGTTGGAAAGAATCCAGTAGAGGGCGCCAGAGACCAGGAGACGCAACCGAAGCAGAGGCGACATCTTGAAGGATTTTCTTCAAAGCCTCATTTTTATTAACAAGGTGTCTCTTTATTATTATTATTATTAATATTATTATTATTATTATTATTATTATTATTATTATTATTATTATTATTATTATTATTATTATTATTATTATTTAGTTCTTCTTCCGTGACCGTGAATAGAGTGAATAGAGCTCAAATGGTGGAATGGATCCCTATAAAAGTGGTATCAAAACATGCGGCTTGATCCCGGCATTGGAGCTATTATTTCTGGTGGGATTCTGAGCGACTATGGTGGAAAAAAAAAGCAAAAAAAAAAACCCCATAAAACCATCTCCATTAGTGTGTATTGCGCCGTCAGCTCCATTTGTATGTATTGCACCATTTGGATGAGTCACTCCAGTACTGACCATTAATTACCATAGCAACGGCGCCAGGTGTCGGAGAGTGAAAGAAACTGTCTGGAGCATAACTCCTGATTGGTTGAGAGAGGATTTAGAGGCAGGGCTTTGGAACAGCAAGTCGCTTCAGCACAACTTGATCAGCTGTGTTCAACAGAAGTCGGGGAGTCTACGCTTGCAAAGCTCTCAATGTTTTCCTATGGGTTTTAAACTCATTGTTTTTTCTAACAGGCCTGCAACGTTTTCACACTCTCAGTGAGTTGGTGCGTAACGAACTGACTGGTTTTAGGTTAATAACGTTAGGCTGAATAATTTATTTCAGTGGTCCCCAGGACCGGTCAACCCTTCGTAAATTTCCTGCGCCCCGGGAAGGGGAAGGGGGAGGGGGGGGGGGGGGGGGCGCGTTATTAGGATCGAGACCAACGCCGTTGCTTCTTACGAAGGAGGGGGGTAATGCCTCTTTAGAACGAGGATGCCGTTGTGTCTTGCTGCATGTTTGCGCACAAGACGTAACCAAGAGCATCCTGTTTAGGATTTTCAAAATAAAAGATCCACCAGACTCAATACATAGAACGGACATATTTAATTATTTCTTGCGCAGCCCGGTACCAATTGGTCCACGGCCCGGTGGTTGGGGACCACTGATTTATTTGACTGGTTTATCCACAGCACTGTCTCCTCGTGCAGTCTATCACGCTTCGGCTTCCTGTGGCGTCCGTTTGGCGTCGGAACGCCGGGTCTGGACAGACGGGCGCGCTTTGGCAGGCCCCGTTTAAATTTCTTCAGAAATTTTCTAGTTCTTTAGTTCTTTGTGACTGTTAATACAGGTCCAATGGTGGAATGTACCCCTATAAAAGTGGTATCAAAACGTGCGGCTTGATCCTGGCATTGGAGCTATTACTTCTGGTGGGACTCTGAGTTAATTTGGCGGAAAAAAGCAAAAAAGACCCCCATAAAACCAACTCCATTAGTGTGTATTGCGCCATGAGGGCGATTTAAAAATCGTCCTATTGGTATGAAACTCGGTCACGACAATGATAGGCATGTCTGCTCCAGGTAAATGTTTTCGATTTTTTTTCTATGACGTACAGTTTTCTGTCAATGTGCTTCAGAGTACAGTCATGCATTTTTAGGAAAACACAGCAGCATAACACACTTGATGATGAATCATCACTTGAGCACTGACCATTAATTACCATAGCAACGGCTGGTAATTATGGTAATTAATGGTCCCCCCCCTTGTAAAAAGCCGTCGCTTTTTACGAGGGGGGGGGGTCGTTATGCTGTTGTGTCTTGCTGCATGTTGGCACAAGAGGTAACCGAGAGCATCCGGTTTAGGATTTTCAAAATAAAAGCTCTACCAGTCTCAATACATAGAACGGACATATTCAATTATTTCTTGCGCGGCCCGGTACCCATCGGTGGTTGGGGACCACTGATTTATTTGACTGGTTTATCCACAGCACTGTCTCCTTATGCAGTCGATCACGCTTCGGCTGTGGCGTCCACGCCGACTTTTGGCGTCGGAACTCCAGGTCCAGACCGACAGGCGCGCCCTGGCAGGCCCTGTTTAAATTTCTTCA
Source organism: Gambusia affinis (assembly GCF_019740435.1). Lineage (NCBI taxonomy): Eukaryota > Metazoa > Chordata > Actinopteri > Cyprinodontiformes > Poeciliidae > Gambusia > Gambusia affinis. The sequence goes on along the minus strand of NC_057876.1, from coordinate 606,043 downwards.
GAAATTTTCTAGTTTTAACAATGCTCCTGTAGAAGATTCATAACTTATAACTTATAAGTCTGAAACAGGAACAGGTCTGAAAAAAACAGTCTGTGTGCTGCACTTAAGAGAGAGTTTCGTTTGATGCATCAAAGAGTGATGTCATCACTGCTGATGTCATGGTTACCAGTGGAACTGAACATTCTACTGGTGCACTCACACCAAACATATTTTGAGCGTCAGGCGAGTCTGGTTGATATTTAAAGTCTATGTGGAGTGTTGGATGCGCGCCTCCACATAGACTTTGAATGCAAACAAGTCAACCCTGATGCTCAAAACGCATTTGGTGTGAATGCACCATTATATGTCCAGTGTCACATTAGGTCATCGCTTCTCAATTCCAGTCCTCAGGCCCCCCTGCTCTGCATGTTTTAGATGTGTCTCTTTTTCAGAACAGCTGATCCAAATGATTGCATGACCTCTTCTGCCAGGTGTGTGGCAGAAGGGGAAACACTTAAAACATGCAGGGCAGGGGGCCTGAGGGCCGGAATTGAGAAACACTGCATTAGTTCCATCATATTAGGACCAAAGACCGGTCTTAATATGATGGACTCATTGTTTTGGGTCAGGGGTAACATTTAGAGGTTAGATGTTAATTAAGGTTTAGTTAATGTTTGAATTAGGAATAAATTGAATAATAAATTGCAGCTACTAAAATGAAGGAAAACAATCAATCAAGTTCTAATATGGGTCGAAATAGTTTTGACAAACCTGAACAACATTTTGTTTTCTACATCATTATAAACAATGATGATGTAATATTAGGGCCAATTGCATAGCTGCAGTACATTAGTGGTCTAATGTGTTGAATGTGCTGAGACACATTCAGCGCATTAGAAACCAATCAGAACCAAAAGCTTATCTTTTGGTTCTGATTGGTTGTTTCTGGACAGTAGCCGAGCCAGAGGTCTTTTCACAGATTCTCTGTTTCATATTCTACTGTCATACACTTTTAACAAATATTCATCCATCCATCATCTAACACACTTATCCTTGCACACACACATTCACACCTTAGGACAATTTAGAGAGACCAATTAATCAAGTAATTAATGCCCAAACCCAGGTTTTAGAAAACCTGGGTTTGGATAGTGACCCAGGTTAGTACCACCTGGGTGTGGGTCGACGCAAAGGCCGAGCCGGGCATAGATTGGCCTTCATGCCATTGCCAACGTAAAGGCCCTCCATGCAATCAGTGGAGGTTGGTTGCATGGACACCTGTCTTTCCTCACACCTCCATGTTTGTGTGGAGGTTTGGCTTTGCGTGGACTCCTCTCTTTGCAACCTGGGTGTGGGTCTGTGCAAAGGCCGAGCCACGCTATGCATGGAGACCCCTGGTTGATAGGAGGTCTGCCTTTCATCAGACCTCCCTGGTTGATAGGAGGTCTGTCTTTCATCAGACCTCCCTGGTTGATAGGAGGTCTGTCTTTCGTTAGACCTCCCTGGTTGATAGGAGGTCTGTCTTTCATCAGACCTCCCTGGTGGATAGGAGGTCTGTCTTTCATCAGACCTCCCTGGTTGATAGGAGGTCTGTCTTTCCTCAGACCTCCCTGGTGGATAGGAGGTCTGTCTTTCATCAGACCTCCCTGGTGGATTGAAGGTCTGTCTTTCTTCTGTCCTCCCTGGTTGATAGGAGGTCTGTCTTTCATCAGACCTCCCTGGTTGATAGGAGGTCTGTCTTTCCTCAGACCTCCCTGGTTGATAGGAGGTCTGTCTTTCCTCAGACCTCCCTGGTGGATAGGAGGTCTGTCTTTCATCAGACCTCCCTGGTGGATTGAAGGTCTGTCTTTCTTCTGACCTCCCTGGTTGATAGGAGGTCTGTCTTTCATCAGACCTCCCTGGTTGATAGGAGGTCTGTCTTTCATCAGACCTTCCTGGTGAATTGAAGGTCTGTCTTTCGTTAGACCTCCCTGGTTGATAGGAGGTCTGTCTTTCATCAGACCTCCCTGGTTGATAGGAGGTCTGTCTTTCGTTAGACCTCCCTGGTTGATAGGAGGTCTGTCTTTCCTCAGACCTCCCTGGTGGATAGGAGGTCTGTCTTTCATCAGACCTCCCTGGTGGATTGAAGGTCTGTCTTTCATCAGACCTCCCTGGTGGATAGGAGGTCTGTCTTTCATCAGACCTCCCTGGTGGATAGGAGGTCTGTCTTTCATCAGACCTCCCTGGTGGATAGGAGGTCTGTCTTTCATCAGACCTCCCTGGTGAATTGAAGGTCTGTCTTTCGTTAGACCTCCCTGGTTGATAGGACGTCTGTCTTTCATCAGACCTCCCTGGTTGATAGGAGGTCTGTCTTTCGTTAGACCTCCCTGGTTGATAGGAGGTCTGTCTTTCCTCAGACCTCCCTGGTGGATTGGAGGTCTGTCTTTCCTTAGACTCCTCTGTTGGTAGGGAGCCTTCTGTTTTCAGGGGGGTCTCTGGTTGGGTGGAAACTCTAGAATGATTGTTTTCTAGAGCAAGTTTTAACTTCACCTTCAGGTCTGCAACCTGACCCTGCAGAGATTTCACCAATTCCTCCTGTGCTATGAATTTGGAAGCTTGCTCAGTGTGACATTTGAGCTGCTCCTCATATTGAAGCCTCACTTTGTACTCTTCAATCATGACGTCTATCAGACCTTTGTTGCGGGAGGCGTATTTTTCAGCCTCCCTTTTGAAGTGGTCCAGCTGCTGAAGAATACTCTTGTCTTCTGTAACTTTGGAAGATGAAGAAACCTTTGACTCATCCTTAATCTCTGGAACATTTCTTTCATGCTCATGTTTGACTCGCAGGTAACGTTCTTTCTCTAACATTTTTTGCAGTTTTTCAATCTCCTCCTGCTGTGATTTGACTTCATCCTCAAAGTCAAACCTTCGGTCTCTTTCCACCTCGAGATCAATAATTGTTCTCTGCAATTCTTTTTTAAGATCTTTTACCTGCTTTGTAAGATCAATGACTTGTTGGCTTTTCTCTTCCACAACTTTCACTGAGGGGGTAATCTCGAGGCCAGCAGAGAGAGTTATTTCCTGCTGGACTTCCAATGATGTTGAAGTCTCCAAGTCGCCGGAAGGACTTGATTCCCCCTGGATGCCTGGTGATTCATCTTCCGGCTCACTGTCATCTTCAAAAGAAAGGACAGCGTCGTAATCAACTTGGACGTTGAGGTCCATCATTTGGATCCATGAAAGCTCTGCTGGAAAAGCTTCATGTTCACTAACAATCTCTTGTTGCTTCATTTCGATGTTCTGATAAATACTGGAATCGATATTCCGCTCGTTTCAATTAATTTTGAAAGTGCTCTGAAGAGTGATCTGCCGCGATAGAACCGAGGAACAGGTCTGAGAAAACTCTGTCTGTGAGCTACATTCAAGAGAGAGATTCCTTTGTGGTATCATAGAGTGATGACATCACTGTTGAAGTCATTGATACCATTGGAACTGAACATTCTTTCTACCTTATTCCTGGGAGGCGTACTGGGGAAACCATTATGGGTCTTACTTCAGGCGCCAACCAGAAGTAGCAGTATCTCATTGTAATTTGGAGGGTTTTTGACTAATCTATATTCATGATAGAAGTTGCATCTCTCTTTTCAGTTACTGTACAATATTTAGTAAACTTGTTTATGGACTCACCGTCTACTATCAGAGAACTGTTCAGTACAGAGGATTGTAATTGTGAGTTCAATAATTGCAATTATTAAATTGTAATAATTGTAATTATTATTACACAGTGTTAAGTTTTGTAACTGAATTTCAAAATAAAAGCCTAAATCAATCAATCAATCAAATTTTATTTGTATAGCACATTTCAGCAGCAAGGCATTTCAAAGTGCTTTACATCAAATCAAACACAAAAACCCAATGCAACATAGAATCAACAATCAAAACAGAACACCAAGTCAGGTTCCGTCAATAAATTTCTCATTGATTACGTTTCAAATACAACTCTAAACAAGTGGGTTTTTAGTTGAGATTTAAAGGAAGTCAGTGTTTCAGCTGTTTTACAGTTTTCTGGAAGTTTGTTCCAGATTTGTGGTGCATAGATGCTAAATGCTGTTTAGCATCTCCTCGTTTGGTTCTGGTTCTGGGGATGCAGAGCAGAACCAGAACCAGAAGACCTGAGAGGTCTGGAAGGTTGATACAACAGCAGCACATCTTTAATGTATTGTGGTGCTAAACCATTCAGTGATTTATAAACTAACAACAGTATTTTAAAGTCTATTCTCTGACTTTAAAACTGGTGTTATGTACTCTATCTTCCTGGTTTTAGTGAGAACGCCAGCAGCAGCATTCTGGATCAGCTGCAGCTGTTTGATTGATTTGTTGGACAAACCTGTGAAGACGCTGTTGCAATGATCAATGCGGCTGAAGGTAAACGCATGGACTAAATAAACGCATAACTAAATATTCCTCTCAGGCTAGTACTAACTAATATTAGCCTTTACTATCTTTTTCTCTCAGGTCATTGCACTGCCCTGATGCGCAAGACAGTGAATTAACATTAGCACAAACCTTAGCATTTCACTGCCCCCCATTAGCAATAGCCTTTTCCCTAAAAAACGTTTTTAGCTATTTTTCTTACTTATTAGCCACGCTTAGTACACTGAATGGAGTGATGCTCCACATGCTACTGACAACATTTTGGCTAACGTTAGCAATTTGGCTCATTTTAACTTGTACACTAATTTCAACACACAGAATGGCATGAGTCCATATTACTCTATATGTTTGTGACTCTCCACATGCTATTGAGTACATTGTACCTTACTTTAGCATTGATGCTAATTTGTAGCATCAGAACGTCCACGAAATGTGCCAACCGTCAGGCACACTTTGGCAGGCCCCGTTTAAATTTCTTCAGAAATGTTCTAGTTGCCAAATTCCATTGCTGTTGTCCCAACAAATATTTATTATTATTACAAAGTAAGTACCGTATTGACCAAAAATATATTTAATATTTGAGTGAATTACTAGGCTGACCACCGCCTTCCTTAGCAATTTTCCTCGAAAAAGGTCTCGCTTCCAGCACAGTCTGGACTTCCTCCCATAGACATGAATACGCTTTCTCCACTTGACCCGTATTGTTCCCGGTCGATTTTTGACCGGGCCAATCAGTGAACAGAAGAAGAAGTTGTGAACGATGACGTCGATTTTCTGTTTGAAGTTCTAGCAATGGCAGCGGAGGAAGTGAATGAAGTCATTCAGTCCATGTTGGCCGAATACTGAACTAGCATTAACAGCCGCCTCATCTCTCTTTGTGGGGGAGGATAGTTGTTTTGACTCCATCATCACCACACCCAGTTTTTGGGCCTGATTGCTAATTTCTACCTGTAATAACTGAGGATGTAGTAACTAACTTTAAGATTTAGTTTTGACTCCATCCTTGTTCTTTTTGACTGACAATTTAAGAGCTTTTTTGCCTCCACCTGGTGACACCTGTGATTCCAATCAATGACCAGTCCGGATAGAGGAAAGCAGAAATACGCACTCACAAAGAGGATACACTGTTAAAGAATACTTTATTCATGGACTATAAAATAACACTTCAGGACCAAAGTAGCACAACAAATTTCATAAAAAGTAAAGAAACAAGGAGACTGTTCAATATGACCAAACTAGAAGGGGATCCTTACATATTATCTCAATAAGACATCAGTATGATGTTAACATTCAGTTACATGTTTAAATCACATAAGTTCAACACTTTTCTTAACATATATAAATACACAAAACTAAAGTATAAAAACTCAATATGCGTCTGCACTATATTGATAAATTAATGATAAATAAAATAAATACGCAAACCTTTTAAAATCACATAGCACATACCATGATCAACTTCATAATGTTAGATTTTACGAACGTACTGTTTTATACTCGCATAGTGTTCGATAAACTGTACTTTTTGGAATCAACAGCTCCTGGTTAATTGTGAGAAAGTACTGGTAACATTCAGAATGCAGTCAAACTAATACAGAGATATTCCTTCATTTAGGCAGATTTCTTCTGTCTTTGTTTCAGTCTGAATTGTTTGACTAAATAAGGCAGAAACTGGATTGATTGTAAAATAATAATAATAATTACATTAACAATATGTTTAACAATGAAGGATTGATTTTTGCACAGAAAGGATAATTTTAGGAAGGTAGCCAGGAGGTACAAAACATTCGAAAGTATATTGATGCCCAGTTTTCAAGACGTTAGCAGTGATCCCCAAAACTCTAAATCTGGTGGATTACTGGATTCTGGTCTGCCTTAAAGGTAGCATCTCTCATGGTACCTCTGCAGCAGGTTGGTCAGTACTTCAATGAAACCTTCTAGTGAGGTGATGGGAGCAGATCTCGGAGCCGTGCCTCCACAGTACAGGCTTACCTACAGGGGGAAACATCAGTCAGACCCAATACTGCCATTTTTCTAAACAAATCATGTTTCCTAAAGCTATAAAGCCTTTTCTTCTTGCATGATTCCTTCCCACTCATAAGATTTTAGCTACTGCTTCCCTATCTGTTTGCTACATCATGTTGAAATCTAGTGGATTTCCTAACAAGTATGTCATTTTTAATTTTAAGCCTTTCCAGATGTGTCTGCAGAACAACCACCGAATGAAAACGTCAGTGTAAAAAGCTACTTGACCTAATTGGAGACAGAGTGTGTCATAGTTACTTACCAGAACTGGGCATTTATTAGTGATATCCAGCTTTCCTTCCAAGTGCTTGAGGTGTTTGACAACATCATCCTGTTCTTCCTTCTGTAAGTTGCATCTTGTTAAATCCAGGCTGAGCAGGTTTCTGACTCTGTGGCCGAAATGACTAGGAAAGGCACATGCCTGCGCAGAGGAAGAAACACAGCATTGTAAAATAAACTCACATACAGTTATCTGACAGCTGCCAAGTTGTTTGACCACAAAACGCCACTGATCCCAGACTACTGCAAAGCTCTTTCATGATGTCACTTAATATTTGGGTAGTTCCAAGGAATTTAAGCTTTCCATCTGGGTGGAGATTTAACAAAAGGTCCATTTAAAGTGTCACTTTTGTTTTTTCCTTTTTTTTTTTTTTTTTTTTGCTTAATCTGCACCTTTATCTATTTCAGGTACAAGAGCATCTAATAAGTGAAAGCAGTAAATCTGTGGTAAACTCTTCTAGAGGAAAATCCACTACATGTCTAAATGCTCATGTTTTAATCATCCATAGTTTCATTTGTATAACTGTTTGAAGAATTTTGAATGAATATGAGTAAAAGGTTAAAAATGAAATGGAACCCTTACCTCTCCTGCTGTAGGGAGGCGGCTTAGTGATGAATTCTGCAGGAAAAAGCAAACAGACGTGTTAATCATTACTGCATGAAACCATCAAATCGCTCCCAGAGAGTGCAAATGCTAACTGTGCTACTATAACACAGGTCTTCATCTAACCGCCTCAGCTGGTTCGTGTGTGACAGCAGCAGAGGGAAGAGGAAGTGGTGAAGGCATGGGGATGCTGAGCCTCTCTGGTGGCCCTGCACATCAGCCTCAGCTGCATGATGCAGACTGCTAATCTAGCACTTTTTAATTCTTCATCATAAAAGGAGAATTTTTTAGCAGGAATAGTTCTCCTAATTCTCTATGGTGCTGTTGTGTTTTCTGCACACATGGGATCATTTTAAAGTCACATTGCATTAAAATAGTTGTGACTTTTTAAAGTCCCTGTTGACCTACAATCAGGAGTTAACCAGATAAACACTATATTGAAAGTTTGTTTCAATATAGAAAAGGATTTTTTAATATTTCAAGCTTGTTTTTGTTTTTTGTAATGGAGAGTGCAGACAGTAGGATTCTTAGATCAGGTTAGCCCCAAAGAGAAACTAGCAAGCATAGTGAATGACTGCTATCTCCAGGACAACCATCATAAACTTTAACTTTGCATTTTTAAAAACTCAAACATTAGATACGTTCACAGGAGTAGAAGATTTTTTTTTTTTTAAATGTATCGTTGTACTTACCAAGTTGTATCTCCCAGAGCATCTCTGTCAAGACAGAAAAACAGGGTTAGATACATCAGACCACAAGCGTTACAACCAAAGAAGAGCTGAAGACAGTGAAGCAGCCGTAGTGACAGTTAACTGACTGCATGCAAAGTTATCTCTGCATCACTGAACCCACACACAAACACACACACACACACACACACACACACACACACACACACACACTCATCTGCTCTCTCAGTGGCTGACATGATGACCAGAATGCTCAGTCAGATTGTGAAGTGCATCTCTTAACCCAAAGCAGAACTTTGCACCCAGTTCCTGCTGCCTTCATGACGCAGAGCACAGATATCTGAAGCACGGCGTTTCCAGTGTCTCCCTTACCTCTTTCAGCAATCTCAGTCCACCTAAATTTGCCTCTAACTCTATGACACCAACGTCCTCACAAGCTGTCACATTGCAAAGATCAGAGGGAGCAGAAGAGGTCTGATGAAAAGAGATGAAGAAAGGCAGCAGCAGCAGGACGCTCAGTGTCCACGTGGAGGTAGATGATCCAGCCATGGCTTGCAGACAGACTCAGCTTCCACTCAACGTCCAGATGATAAACTTAAAACTAAGCCTTAGCCTGTCGTACTTCTGCTGTCGACTTGGATTTTGTCACAATAAAGATCCAGCTAATTCTGATGCTCTTGTTGCATGGAGGTTCTGCTGCTGCTCTGTCGATGGATAGGTGACAGGTTGAGCGCCTTAAATACAAACAGGTTAGGTCATTTCCTAACCTGTGGGGAATCCCAACCCATGTTGTCCTTGGTTCGATCACTTTCATTCAAAATGCTTAGTCAACAGGACCCTGACAATTCGGCAAGAGAGCTACACTGTCAGCCACATATCAGCCAAATCTGACTGATTATGACTGTTGCGGCATTTCCTCACCTCTCTGAAAACATGGTGGCCTGTACACAAAGGAAAATCAGAAGCAGACATTTTTTCCTGCTGCTTTGCGGCTATATGTGGGCAGAGTGCCCAGCCAGGTAAGGCTCTGTCATCCACGCTGACGTAGAGGGAAACCCAAGGCAACACGTACTCAACAGGACAGATTTAGCAGCTCAAGTTGAACTTTGGCACCAGATTTAGGGCTTCAAATGATTCAATCTTTAGGAATGCAGAGAGCTCTCTCACAATATTGTTTCCAGAAAAAAACATATTGTATCTAAGCTGGTATTAAATATGTTTTTAAGCATGTGTTTCAGTGTTACTGAGTACAAAAATGCCACGTTTGTATTTCGTTGCTTTTCTGGATCTCTGTGTGCTTTTATTGCTCTTGCTTTCTGCTGCACAATGTGAACTTGGTAGGAAATAATGTTTAATCAATTCTTCTGGTGAAAAGATACCAGAAGAAATAAAAAGAAAGTAATATTGAATCATTTTTTGCTCTTCTCTGTGGCGCTCTATGTGACTGTTACTGTTGCTAAACCTTTTGCAGCACACAGGCAGACACACACACGGGATCAGGCTTGGGACTGAGCACTGTTTGATCCATTTTCATATGAGGTCAGGTTGGATTAGAGACCATTTTTCTCTTGTCCTTGAAAATACTCTGAATGCTGCACTTAACATATTCACCAACAACCAAATTATTTTCGTCATTTAAAGTTTTGCTGCGTGTCAGAAGATGGGACCTGCTGCTTCAAGGTTCCATGTACATCAGTGATGATCGAACATGATGATACCTGATCTGGAAGCTGTTTGTGTGCTGCTGCCTCCACCACTATGAAGAAAAAACTCTTACTGGTTTTGTTGCCTCCTGACTGGTCTGTACATTTGGCTTGGTAAATAAATATGTTTTATTTATCGGGTTGTTAAGTCCTTGGCATTGATACTATGTCCCCAAATCTTTACTTAACTTCTAAATTTTTGACTTTATTCTTAAAAAATACCACACTTTGGCCAGGGCAGTGGTGCAGGGGCAGAGTCCTAGATGCAGTCATCGTAGTCAGTTGACCTTTGCCACATGTTTTCTGCCCTCTCTCATAACCTATGTGGAATAAAATAATTATTCACAGTATGCTTACTTTTATTAGAAGTTTATTTAATGTTAATCTTACATGTTTAATCAGTTTATTATGTCTTACTCAGACTTACAGAGTCATTGTTTCTCTTCTAGCCTTCACAAGTTTGCTCCAGTGTGATAAGTAAATAATTGTCATACCTCCAGTGTGACAGACCAAGACTAATTTTTTTTTAGTCTTAAAAAAATTTTTTTTTTTTAAGACTATTTTAACCTAGTCTTAAAATAACCTATTTTAAGACTAGGTTATTTTAGTCTTAAAATAACCGAGGATTTTTGTAGATTGTTCTATGTTTAGACAATCGAGGTTTTTAGCGCTGAAACAATTTTTTTTGTAGGTTATTTTAGTCTTAAAATAACCGAGGACTTTTGTAGATTGTTCTATGTTTAGACAATCGAGGGTTTGCTGATTTAGAAAAATCAGAGGATAATAAAAAAAATAAATAAATAATAAAAAATATATATAATTAAAAGAAGAAAAAAAAAGAAGGATTTCTTAATAAAGGTCAAAATACTGAAGAATATGTTCCATGTGGCCCAGAAATAGATCATATGGTTAGAATTCATGGCAGAGTTTGTTGTCAACATGTTCCACAGTGGCACACAGAGTTTGGTTTCCCTAAGAATGGCAGCTTAGAGGTAGACCATAACAGAGACTTGGAGAATAAACTCTTATCACACAAAGAAGCGTTCAATCTCTGGAAAAGAGAAGCCTTATGCAGGGATCAAAAACACCAGAGCAAACTACAGATGGTTCAGAAAATTGCACACAAGGGGAATGAAAAAGATATGAATAAAAAAGAACATGAAAAATCTAACAAAACAAAATGTGTTTCTTCTCACGCATGTACATCACTGGCTGTACCTGGCTTGAGTCCAAAGGCACCGACTGACCCGTCAGAAAACCCATCTGTGGCTCTACTCTACCCATCACTCCCAGTCCTTGGAACTCCACCACCATACCGTCCAAAGACTGATGGTCCAGGACCGAAGAGTCCTTTCTGGGATCCCTCTGACGACTCCCTACCTCTGGCCATCCTCCACCAACCAAAGACTGAGCAGAAAACCCGTCCTGTTGACCCTGAAGCGACGGGACCAGGACAGAGATGACAGCCTTCCCTCACGAGGTGTAACCCTTCCAGGCCCACCATCATGACCCCCTACAACTGAACATGGTCTTTACCTTCGCTCCAAAGACCAACCCCCACCATCACCTGGGATCTCTGGAAGCTGGTACCAAGGACAGAATGTTGAAACCTATCCCATGGTTGAAGTCCCTGGCCTCAAAGGCCCTGACCTTCTCTACAGAGCCTGGGGACCAGATGACCTCGTCGCTGTAGCCAAACAGCACCTTCCCCCTATTGAGAAAGGAGGCAGAGCCATCGCTGAAGGCCTGGAGTATCTCAGCAAAACCATGAGGCCAACGACCTATGAACTAAAGACTGTTTTGCTTCATGTTTATGGTCTAACTGTGGTTTAACTTCTGCTTCATGCCCAACACAATGAGAAACTCTGCAATGATCGCCAGAAAAGCGCATGGAAGATGATCAGCTCACCCTGATTCAACACATCACTGCTCAGAACTCCAACCACTGCCTATCTGCAGCTGATCAATATGGAGGTCCCTCACAAGATCCATGTTTCATCTGTAGCCAGATTGGACACTGGGCTCGAGAAGGCCCTTAGAAGAAGCAGTGGTAGAGGCAGAGATTTCCAACATCAAGGACATCCAAACCACAGTGGCCCCCAGGGGGGAGGCCCACACAGCGGTTTTGGCCAGCACGGCTGAGGGTTCAACAATCAAAGAGGACATTATTCCACCTGACTAGAGCCAGCAGCTAGCCCTTGGTTGTGCCATTGGATCAACCTATGGTTCACCAAACTGCAAGTACCAACACACACACATATATGGTTTATCATCAAATGCATATCAGAAGTTGCCAATGTTGACAGTGCAAGTTCAAGGGGTTGACATACATTTTAGTAGATTCTGGTGCTGCCCAGACAAAAGAAAAGCATTATTTTGATTTTACTTTTGCTTCTTTTATTTTAATCTGTTCATTTCATCCAACAGTGATTGTAAAAATAAAAACCTTCATGTTTTCCACTGCAGCCATAATGTTTGAATGCTGTATAAAATAAAAAATAAATAAAATAAAATAAAATAATAATAAAAAATTAAAATAAAAAAAAGAGACCACAGAGAAAAGATTGTATATGAATCACCAACCATTTTCCATTAAGCTCTGAATGACAACTTAGAAGCTCTAACTTTACATCCGAAATGTGCTCTGTTGCAGTATGTTGATGATCTCCTATTGGCAGCACTTGATGCTGAACTCTGTAAAAACGAGTGTTTAAAATCACTTTTATTTTTCTTGCTGATAATGGACACTAGGTCCACAGGACTAAATTGCAGTTTGTGCAACCCTGTGTGACATTCCTGGGACACATGATTTCAGAACAAGGCAGAACTATTTCTGAAAAACGTAATTCAGCTGCCCCTCCCACAGACAAAGAAACAGTTGATGTCTTTTCCAGGACTGTGTGGTTACTGTAGGTATTTTATCCCAAATTATGCTGAAATTGAAAAACCATTAAGATAAATATGTTATTGATGAGCTCAAAGGTTACATTGAAGTCTAAAGTATTAACATCATTTGAAGCGCTGAAAAAACAATTACAAAAGGCACCCACTCTAGGCATTCCTGATCTACTCGTCCGTTTACACAGACAGTAAGTGAGCGGGGTGGCTGTGTGACGTCAGTTTTGCTCCAAAAACATGGTGAGAGATTGAAACCAGTCGCCTATTTCTCCAAATTGGATGCTGTTTCAGCTGGGTTTCCACACTTTGCGCGCAGTGGCAGCCGCAGACAAAGGGTCCATTCCAAGTGTTGCTGACCACCCACACTGCCGTGAAGGTGGCGTCCACCAGAGGGTGACATCCCAGGGGCTTACAAAGAAGCCTCCAACAAAGCAATTCTGAAAAAATAGAGTTGCCAACGACAGCTCACTCAGTAGGTCACCCAGTACCGAGCTGAGGCAGCATTAAGAACATGGAGGAAACCAGATGACATCATCGGCGACACTGGATCACAGATTCCTCGTGGCTTGTGCATTAATTGTGGTGGAAGATAGAAAAGACTTTTTAAATTATTTAATCCAAGTTTTAATTGCTTTAAGTATCATTGTATTATCATATTATGAAGAAATTTGAAGTTTCTGACTCTTTTGAAACTTTTCGTTGTACGTGTTTTCATCTTTTTTTTTAAATCTTACTTTAGGAATAATTATTTTTAAGTTGTTTCAGAAGAAACAAAAGGGAGGAATTGTGGAATAAAATAATTATTCACAGTATGCTTGCTTTTATTAGAAGTTTATTTATTTGTGATAAGTAAATAATTGTCATACCTCCAGAGTGACAGACCAGACCCAACGGCTGAGTGATTATTATTAGGCACAGAATATTCTGCCTGAAACTGGTTTTTAACTAAAGGTTGCATTTTTCTCACTATGTGTATTAATCTGATAAGTTTTTTTTAGAATATCAGCGATGACACCCTGTCTGTGTGCGAAGGGCATTAAACAGTAAATATAGAGAAGTGATTCCTTTGTCTAGTCAGATCTCAGATCTCTCTGGGTTCCCCATCTGGCCAGATGTAATAAAGCTGTTTTGTTCTCTCTTTTTAACAAGGTTTGGACTTTGTTCATTTCTCGCACTCGACACCTACCTTCCTGTTAATCTGCTGTGAAATAAAGGCCATGAGAGCCGAGAAAAAATCCTTTTGAAAAAATTTCATATTTTGCTCATAACTTTAGATTTTTGTCTGTTATTATGTATTTTTCCCAAATGAAATCAGATGTTCTGATCAAAGAAGTGTTTTTGCCAACTATTGTTTTACTAAAGTTCTTTTTGTTTGTTTTCTGTTTTGGATTACAACTTTTTTCTTGTGCATGAGTGAAATAAATTGAGTGTGGGAGCACGCTTCTACTAAAGTAACATTTTTGGCTTCTATGTGCCCCAGGACAGAACCATAACTGTAAGTTGCCTACTGATCTGTTGGTGCATTCCAGTTAGCGCCAAATTCAGAGTTCCAGTTAGCGATTCCAGTTAACATTACTTTATAGTCAATTAATCAAGCTTCATTGATTTGATCAGACATCAATTGATTGCTTGGTTTTAATTTTCTGCTGATTTTACTGCGTATCTCATGTTGTTTCTTTACATTCTCTAGTTATTATCAGCTGGGGAAGTTGTAACAGTTCAGTTCAAAGGGATGCCAAATTCCACTCAGAAACTGTAATAAGCACATTGCCTTATTTTCCAGTGTTGCTTTTGTTGATAAACATGAAAGAAAAGTGTGAGAAAAATTACCAGCCCTTTCCCCACACACACTGGAGATAGAGAGAAATAATCGCCCCCAAAAAATATTTTAAAGGTCACTTTTTGTTTTTTCCAAGCAGATGATATTGTTGTCTAAAACAATCGGGTTTTCACAAATTTCCACATCAATCAGTATAAGCAAGGCCTTGCTGCAGCCGGGGAACACATTCAGACAGTGACGGCGATGCAGCAGATTACGCTGTGAAGTGGTTTTCTTGGAAAGTAAAACCACAGCACCACATCTTAGGCTGTCGCTGCTGTCAGCGGACATTTAGGTGGGAGCACGCTGCTGACAAAATGACTAACAGCGATTTCTCCATGAGTAGAAAGTCCACAAAAGCACTTTAAAAAAATGAACTGGGTGTAGTAGTTAGATATTAAATTTGGTTGACATGGCGAGCTGCTTCAGAAGCCCTCTTCAGCTTCCCCGAAGCAGAAGAGGGCTGTTTATTTACAGACCAAACTGAATGTGGTGCCGGAGCTGCCAGGTTCACATCATCAAGGAGTGAAAATGGTTTTCTGATTCCCCTCCCCTCAGCACTGGGAAGATGTATAACTTTTCCCTCCTTATGTCTTTGCTGCATCACCTACACCAGGATGTCATACTCATTTACATTTGGGGCTAAATCAAAAATCCGAATGTTCTTAAAGGGCCAGTTGTGCCAGAATGCATTGACAAAACCATTAAACTGCTAAAGTATCAATTACTAGTGGTTTGTTTCATCATTAAATAAGTGTTTCTTAAAATTAAATAATGAACATCTTTTCACACTGATCAGTCCTGCCAGGATTTCATGATTATTTTTGTGTTTTTTTTGCAATCACAATCACAGATTTTGTGGTCCTAAGTTAGAAATATTTGTAAGGAATGTATGATGATAAATGTGACTTTTTATTGCTCGCCTTATCAATAGCAGACTACAACTTGACATCAATTAATACTGAGGCAGCTGTCAATTAAACTTGATGTTTTTGACCAATTATGAGGAAAAATTGCAGTAAAAATCAGAAGGAAATGTAGAGATCTGTTGATTTTGTGTGGATTTTGTATATTTGTGAAAAACTGGAGGGATTTATTTATGTAATTTGGAGTCCGGAGGACCACATACCAAGCTACAGCGGGCCACATTTGGCCCCCGGGCCTTGAATTTGACACATGTGACATAGATCAGGGTGTCAGACTCATTTTCATTTTAGGTCACATCAAGATGACGGATGTCCTCAAAGGGTCAGTTGTGACAGAACATTTCAATAAAACTACCTGTTAAAATATTAATATATAGTTGTCCAAGCTTTTTGATGAGAACTTAGGCTTAAATAATATTCTACATCTTTGATGTTATTTGATAGTATCCAGACAAAAAAATTGATAAAATAATGTGTGAGCACACAATGTTACCTTGAAAGTCTGAACAGGTACTACGTATTAGTGACTCATGTGACTCTAATGGGCCTATTATCGTTATAGTTCTGAATACTGATTATAAATATCATACTCTCCACAAATAGGACGACAGTCCTGTTATAGTAAATGGTAATGGCAAATGGCCAGTACTTGATCTTTAGAATTTTCATATTTTAGAAAACTGAGAATATACATCATTGTTTGACCGTTTGCACTCAGTCTCTAACAGTGTTGCTCCATTCACAACCTGTGTCCAGCAATTCTGCGGAAAAATGTCCACATCAAAATAGCTGCCGTTTAGCAGCTCACGCAAATTAAAAGTGAAGCTTTGCAAAGGTAAGAACTTTTACTCAGACTCTTTGTTTAACTTAGGGTATCATTCTGATGTGACAGAGAGCCCTGAAATGAATCTTCATTGTGCCAGAATGTGTTCCAAGACCTTTGATGTATTTGTCTCTTGTGTTTTAGAGTCTATCCATACATCCCAATCTTCCAAAGTCACTTGAAAAAGTGACGTTCCAACCAGCTGGTGCTGCTCGTCTTTCCCGCGCCTCATTCTAACTTCCTCAGAACCCCACTGCTCTGCTGGACTCACTTTAACCAGTTAATGTCTGTCTCTGCCATGAAACTCTCTCTGATCATATCTGTCCTCAGTGGGCATGGAGTCAAAACTGTATCCTTCACACAAATGTCAGAGCAGATTTATTACTCATTCCCCAACTCTGTATAATTTAGAACGAGTGTTTAAACTTAAGATAATTGTGTTTCATTCTGGTGAAGTAGAACTAACTTCAGTATCACCATGAGTAATACTGATGACCCTCCTGAGGAGTCGTCTTAAGTTCGCATGGTTTCATCACCAGCATCAGTTTGAGTTTCCATTTTAACTGTGATATCTTCAGTGGATGTTTTTCTAAAGAAACCTTTGCCCCTCAATCTCTTTTGGGGTTTTTTGTTATACAATTGAAATATTTTAGACCACCAAACCAATCCCAATGCTACACAAAGGTAGCCTGAGGTGATACAAAAATGTAAAAGTCTTTACAGAATTGTACAGTTTTGTTTTGTTTTTTTGTTTTTTTTAATTTAACAACATTGAAGAGCTGAGCAGAATGTTTAAGGTCCAGCCAGAATGTCACATTGGGTTCAGGTCCAGGCTTTTAGTAGACCTCGCTGAAGTTTTCTTTTATTTTGCTTGTTTTGTGTTTTTTAGTTTTATTTTTTTGTCCCAGACAGGCCAATGTCTTGAACTGTTTTGGACCATTGTCCTGCTGCATCACACAATTGTATTTGAGTTTAAGACAACAGACTGACAGCAGGCCTTTCTTCTTCTGTAGATTTTTGGTAGACAGCAGCAGTGCAGTCAATCCGGTTTCAAAGCAGCAGAGGAACCCCACACTGTCACACCACCATGTTTAATTGTAGGTACCATATTCTAGTGTCAGTTTTACCCCAGATAGTATTGGAGACAACTTTGCAAAAACATAAATATTTGTGTTCTCAGGTTGTAGAAGTTTTCCCTTCATTTGAATGTTTTTGTAGATGTCAGATGATTGCTTATGTTCTTTTTGGTCAGCAGTGGTTGTGGGTCGATGAAGCTCTCTTTGGTTTTTATCTGCTCTTGAGTTCCTTTAGGTTGGAGCAATGTGGGTTGCTTTTTAAGCTCTTTAGCCTACTTCATTTTGTCAGACAGGTTCTGTCTAAATGACTTATTCATTCTACCAAGTTCAAGCTGAACTCAGTCCTTTCTGTTTCATCACAAAATTACAAATACTGCTTTTTTTGTTGTTGTTTTTTTTTCACACAGCCATCTTGGATTGGGTAGGTCTGTTTTCTCTAAAACGTGAACACATGATCTAAAACAACTTAGATTTACTTATTTGATGTTAAAATTAGTTTGAAGGTCTGAAACGTTAAAATGTGATCAGACTTCTTCTGGTTTTGCTTACCAGGAAATAAAATAACAAACTATCAGAAACTTTCCCAAAAAAGCCCGAGTCCAGCTCTACTGAACAAAGTTGTTGTTAGTCACCTTCAAACTGTGAGGCTTTGTGGAAATTATTAGAAAAGATCAAACCTGAGGCCAACCCCTCAGTTTAAGGTCGTTTGTTCATATCACAGATGCCTTCTTTCATCCCTCTCTGGATTCACTCTTCTTCACTATCTTTAAATGAGACCTGATCCTTTCTTGACCTTCTGTGTTGGGACATCAGTTTGTGTAGCTGCTGTTCAGTTTCTCTAATGTAGGATAAGAACAAAGAATAATCAAAGATTTACCAACAAGAAGCATTGTTAGAAAAAGAAATAGCCAACCAACCAAGGATGGATTTCATTTCTATTTGTGAACAGAAAAGCCTGCTTGGCCTCAGACACTCTACCTTTGCAATGGCTTTGACACTGTTTCCCATTTTCTGAGATAAGGTGATAGAAATCTCAAAGGTATAAACCAGTGAACAGGCTGAGGGTGAGAAAATAAGTGATTGCTAAGCAACACACAAATGTACTCATTTCTCTGGAGGAAAATACCTCCTGTTAAATCTCTACAAGTCCAATCACCAATATGGTTTTATACTGATCTGGCAGCAGTTTTACTAACAGCAAGAATAAACATGTTCTTTCCCTGTTACTATTTTGACTGTCACAGAGATTGGTGTGATATCAGATGTTGAGTGTGAAAAACAAAACAGGATGATGTAGCAAAGCTAAATTTGCAATCCAACACTCACCACACTTACATGTGATGCCTCGCACATGAGAAATATGATTGTGTAGGCAATTTCATCCTCTCATTATTTTCAGGTCCTCCATGCTCAAAGTGTGGCAGCAGGAAAATGGTTCTGCTGACACAAAAGGCCTGAAGTTACTCCACAGTGACGTCTCCTGGCTCAGACAATTTCTTTCCCAGATCATGTCTAGAATGTTGTCCTAATATTCTAGCTTGGAGAGAATGTTTTCTGCTGTTTTCTGAACACTTAAAAAAGAAAGCAATGGCACTAAATTGGATACTTATAATATTGGTTATAATGAAAATATTTTTGAAGCGCTTTTGTTGATGGTTTGAGGGTCTGTGTTGTCTATCTGGGTCCTTATTAAGGGAAAGTGAGCATTGTCCTTCTAGATTCCACTCATCACTCAGGTATTGTGTCAGCTTGACTCAAAAACAATCACATATCATGAAGTGCGGTGTGAAGTGGTGAGGCAGAACGCGGTGGAGCCAGGATGAGATGAAAAAATGTGGTTTTAATGATGAGAATGAGGTACAAACAAATCCAAAACAGTCCAGAACGGAAGGCAGAGGCTCAGCACTGGTAGCAACAGGACAGGCGACAGAAAAACACACGACTGCTTAGACAAGAACCCAACGAGGAACAAAGAAGACAGGTGAGGTTAAATACACTGAGGGTAATCAAGGAATGAGACACACCTGGGAAACAATCAAGGGGAAAACAGGACAACACTCAGAGACACAGAAAAACTCAAAATAAACACAGAGAAAAACTCAAATCATGACATCACATTTCAAATAGAATCTATAATTAGTACTATTTCAGGTCCGGTATGATGCTTCAGTAAGACTGATGTGTGTTCTGAAACTCTCAAGTCGTCAATTATTTTCTGCCTATCCGGGTCGGGTGGTGGAGGCAGCAGCCTCACCAGACTTCCCTCTCAGCCACTTGGATCAGCTCCTCCTGGGGATCCCAAGGTGTTCCCAGGCCAGGTTAAAAAAACAATCTAGTCCCTCTGTTATTGTAGCTTAAATTCATTCATTTCAGTAAATTAAGTCACGCAGTGAAACACGTTATAGAATTAAACACAGACTGATATTTTCAAGCCTTTATTTGCTAATGACAATATTTTTCTGCTTGCAGCTAATTGAAAAATTAGAATATTACATCAGACCAATAAAAGAAAAGTTGAATATAGTGTAAAGAAAGTATGTTATCTGATTGAAGGTTTTTATTTTCAAAAGCTACTTTTATTCTGACAAACAAGCCTCAACAGAATGCGCCGTCTAATTTACTGGATAATTCTGTTAATAGTGAGCGGGTTTCTTATGAGCCCTGAAGATCATAAATCATTTTTAATGGGATTAAAACAATAACTCCTCCTGTTGGAATGGTTTTCACATTGTATCATTGTATCTTCTGGATTGGATTTTTCATTTAGTGTCAATCAACTCACCTTTGAGAATTTCCTCTGCTTCTGCTCAGATGGCCTGTTACCTCCTGAAAACCTTTGTCCAAATCAATCTGTGTGCAAATGGAACAGAACTGAGGAAAGTTCTATTTTCATGAATATCCATGAGAGTTCGGATTACCATGGTGATATCTTTGTATTTTATTTGAACTAAAGCTTTGCTTCTGTGTCAAAGATTAAGGAAAAATAATGAAACCTGTTAGAATGGAGATTAGCACACAACAACATAGTGTAGGACAGTGTCTGCATCCCATCAACAGTAAGTCATCTCAGGGAACTGTTCATTTTTCATATTCTCTTGTCACGATCAGTATTACAAGCTTGCAGTGTGGAATCATGTTGAGCTAACATTTTTTCATCTGAGCTCATCAGTATCTTGACAAATAAATCTTAAAAATAAAGGAAAACAAATTGTTAGTCAACCTGAAAATTGAGAAAAAGTCCTTGTTTGTTAACTCTGAAATGCTGACTAATTTAAAGGTGGAAAGGGATTTATGTGGCCCGAGCAAAATATGATGGCTGAGATAGAGGCAGAGAAAGTGAGAGAGCAGTCGCCTGTCTTATCTCAGTGCCGTGACGAGGAGTTCTTAACACACCAGTACGTGGTTTTCCACAGGCCTTGTTATGAAAATGAGAGTTTGCACCGTTCCTCTGAACTGTCTCAATTCACTGAACTGTACTCTTCCAGATAATTCCTGTTCTACACAGAAGAACAGAATTTATTTTGTTCAGATGTTTTCCTTTGCATCCTTCTTTCTTGATATTGAATCTATTAATAAACTGAATTTGGTAAGAACGGATAGTTGCATAAGCACTTCAGATTTTTGCGGTGTAGCTGAACCTCAGCGTATTCTACGATAGCTGAGATATTTTTCCTTGCGCTTATCTGGATTGATTAATGTTGAGCTGAGTTTGAAGGATTTCTGCTTATCTTACTACAGCTCCCTCTATGAGTGTAATGGGGCAACCACAGCAATGTTGCCTCTGAACTTGCAGTAACTGGTGTAGATAATGTGGAATCAAAGGCTTCCACTTTAGCCAGCGGATCCAGGTGGGGGAGTTCCGATGTGGAAGGTCATGAGGCTCAGGCAGGTCTCCAGCTACAACTGTAGCAAAGGTGAAGACTGTTGTCTGAATGAACTTTACAACTCTGGTCAGAATGTTCCAGCCATTCATCACAAACATGACAAAGAAGTCATGTTTGACATATCTGAGCCATTCCTTCTCCAGAGTGAAACAACAGCAACTACTTACCTTACCTTACTTCTTGTTTTAGTGAGAAAGTTAGCAGCAGTGTTCTGGATCAGCTGCAGTTTTCTGGCTGATTTTTCAGTCAGAACCTGTGAAGACGCTGCGGCAGTAATCAGTGCAACGAAAGATAAACACAGGAAGGAGTTTCTCTAACGCTGAGACATTATTCCTTTAATCCTGGAAATGTTCTTCAGGTGATAGAAGCCCAACTTTGTAACTGTCTTAATGTGGCACTGAAGGTTCAGGTCAGAGGTCATCACTACACCCAGGATTCGGGCCTCACCCCTGGTTTTTAGTTGTAATAACTGAAGCTGTGCGTTGACTCTAGATCGTTCTTCTTTGGGTCCAAAGATAATAACTTCACTTTTGTTTCTGCTCAGCTGGAGAAAGTTATGGCACATCCACACATTGATTTGCATCACAGCATTGATTTGTTCTAAGCATCTGTTCAGTGTATCTCAACACAACGTAGTTATGGTAGCTGAGCCTGACTACGTTGAGGTCCGATTTGAATAATTTTACAATCTGGTTAAAGGTAGATTATTTTCATTCTTGCTGAAACATAAAATCCTGGAACTCAAAAAGTGTGTACTTTCTTTTTAATAACACAAGAGCAAATAACCCAGTTCAAACTGAACTGTAGAAACTCCAAAGATGGTTCAGTTACTCCCAACAGAAAGTCAGCTTCAACTCAGCGAACTTTAGAAAATGATAGTTCAGAGCAGTAGTGACTCAGTGGGTAGTGAACACTCAATGTAGCTGCTAGGTTTCACCTCAGCGGTCCTGGGTTTGATTCCCAACAGTGGGCCACCAGCTGTGTCCATGTGAACTCTGCGCTCAATAAAAGTCACCAGGAAAACATAAATAAAAACAGATGTTTTTCTAAATTGTATATGCTTCTAAGATTAACACAATTTTGCAATAAACAGTAAACATGAATACTGAGCAGCAGGAGATCGGTAGGTGGATTGGTGCTGCATCTTCTGTGATGCAGGTGCTGTACCAAACTGCTGTGGTGAAGAAGGAGCTGAGCCAAAAGGCAAAGCTCTTGATTTATTGGTTAGTCTACCCTTATCTGTGAACTCAAACTGTGTTCAAACCAAAAGAATGAGATCACAGATACAAGTGGCCAAAGTCAGTTTCTGGGCATCAAGACATCAAGACATCAGCTTTTTTGTAACCTTAAGCTCAAGCTGTGTGTTATGCTTCAGGACAAAGAGCTGAAGCTCAGCTGTAAGTCCACGTCTTAAAGGCTCAACGAATGGCCCAGTCCATGTTTGTGGCATTACCTTAAACATGCTGCTGAGACTTGAAAAACCTCCAGTGTGGTTGAATCAAACCAGGATTGACTAAATGGTTGAACTGAAGTCGAACTGTCGGCGCTCAGTCACATGGTTTTTAGATGTTTGTTTCCACACACACCCTTCAAGGTCCACAAGACACACTGAGCCGATCTCCTGTGAAACCCCTCTGGTTGAAGTATACGTTATGGTGTTTTGTCATATGTGTGGTTTACAACAGTATAGTAAACACAGGAATTATGGCAGAGAGGAAAGTCTATTATAAGTTTGGAGGGGGAGAATAATGACTGATGAGTTAGAATTTTTTTTATTATTATTTCCATGTTAGTAACAAATAAGAACAGAAGACATCGGTGAGACATTCTCCTGCTACATCGGACTAGAACAGAGCAGGGGGAGTTTAATGTTTCAGTAAGTACTTCCTCAAAGTCTCTGCTCCTCAAAGCTATCCATCCTGCTCTGTGGCTGAGAAACCGGCTTGTGGAAGCTGAGTAGCAGCCTGCATAATTCTGACCAATCACACAACAGCTTGTTCCTCACCTCTCTATTTGGCTTCTTAAGAGATAAAACTACAGGTTCTGATTGGTTCTGATACAATGAGATGGAACTTGATGTTGTGGCTCAACTTCTATCCAGTTTTTAATGTCTTTGTGTTCTTGGATTAGAGTTTATCAGGTAAATCGATGTAAATTTTATGGCGCTGTTCTACTCACATGACCACTCAAAGTGCTTTACACTGCAGTCACATTCACCCAACCATGCACCCCCCCCCCCCCCCCACACACACACACACACATTCAAACACTGGTATACAGATGGGAAGGCAAATTGGTACATTAACAACTGACAGGAATCTTCCCCCTACAGTCGGTAACTGTTTTAATACTGACGGATGTTCTAATACGTGACCTTATGATAAAATGTGGGCGTCTGGTATGTAATAACTTTATTACATACCAAAAATTTCTGGCTAGACATTTGCACTGGACACAATACACTTTCATCACTCCAAATAAAGTCACGTTACACACAACACTGCTGAGTTATTGCATGAAGTCATTATCTCATCATTCATACCTGCAGCTATATGTATTAACAAATATAGAAAGAAATTACAATTCAGATTTGATCCCAACGCTGAATAGTAAAAGCTTAATCAGAACCCAAAATAGCTTATTGCAGCACCTACATAGTCGCTCTCACTGAGACGTAAACCAAACAGCACCCTCTGCTGTCCGGTGGAATGTTCTGCTGATTAACAATATTTCCCATAATTTTACAGAAATTTTCACTTTTTTCCCTTGAGTTTTGAGTTATTTTCGCACACAAAACAAGTCAAAATTCAGACCTGCAGGCCCATGTAGGTTTCTCCCTTAATAATCAACACCTTCAGCAGACCGACATGTCTGTGTTGGTCAAGTGTATTGTTTGGTGCATGAGGGTTTACAGAGTGGGGCAGTTCTCAGGAGTTATGCTTGGCCATTAGTTTCAGTGAGAGGAACTCTTAATGCTGCAGTACACGGAACATTTCGGAGATTACCAGCTTCAAACTTTGTGGGAACAGTATGTGGATGGTTCCATCAGTGACTGTGTACAAGGACACTAAACAAAGTAAAGACAGGGATGACTGAGGACAGAGTGACAAAACTTATTTGACGGCAGTCTGACAGAACAGCTTTGGGATGAATTAGAGTGGAGAGAGGAATCCACTCCCAACATCACTGAATCATCAGGCATTGTTAAATTGTTCCCACAAGTGAACCAAACATGTGCAGCCCCACAATTTTTCTCCTGATATCTTGGCTGATTTTTGTTTTTTATTTTCCCATCATGTCAAACTAGAAAGCAGTCTGTTTCAGGTGTGGCCTTAAAATATATCCACAGGTTTAACACAAATGTGTCAACTAACCTATCAGATGTTTATGGAACGTTAGACACAAGTCTTACATTTTGAAAGACAGATATACCTGATACTGACCAAATAGATCAAACTTTTGAATTCAAGGAAAGTTACAAAAAAAAAAAATCAAAAAAATGTTCTTGTTAAATTTTGTGGCATTCAGCAAATAGAAATGATTGTTATAATTCTAATTAAGCAAAAACAAGAAATGTTTGATCTGATTTAACTTCAGACAACGAGAAAGAAAAATACGTTGGTGTCATTTTAATCTCTGTATGTAAATATTTGGTTTTAACTGTACATAAAAATGAAAAAAAAAAATAATTAAACTGAGCAGTTGAAGCAGCTCAGTTGGGCGAGTGTTAGGAAGAACCGTCCCACCCTGCATGAACAAAGTGTGAAAAGTCTGATGTACTTTAGATCTCTAGATCTCTCTACTACATCCAGCAGAGGCAAATTATAAACAATCATGAAACTTTCCAACGGACATGCTAGAGTTCTCTTAACCTGAACTAAAACTACATCTTTACAGCTGCAGTGTGAATTTATTCTATTACAGTTACACAAACACTCTCCTGATAAAACATGAGATTTTCTAAAGCCTGGTCAGACGCCACATCACGAGCAGACAAACCAACAACCCAGATGCTTTGCTGCCACCTGGTGCTTTACTTTGGCATGTGCACTGTGTCCAGATGTGTGACCCGCTTTCCTGTCTGTATTTGGGTTGATGCCAGTGTCTGTCCCTCCTGCTCCCTCCTACGTCCCCATCTTGTCCGTCCTCCCTCCGTGTTTCCCGCAGCTCTTGTCTTCCCGCAGGAGGAGACAGGGACAGTGAGAAGTCATCCACTGCAGGCGGGGACAAGGAGTCGACGCAGTCCAACCAGTCTGCAGCGGAGGATCGTGGGTATCCGTCCTGTGGTGCAGAGCCTGGAAACATGAACTTCCAGTAGGAATCTCCTCTGAACAGATAAACAGAACCTGAAAGAGGGAGAAGAAAGTTACAACAGGGACACGGCTGCACTGATAACCTCAGCAATTTCTAGACGAAAAACTCAGCTAACTTTTTAAATTTATGTTCTTAAAGGGGCAGTATTATATAAAATCACATTTATTGAGCTTTACATCATGTCATAATGTTAGTTCCTCATCTAAAGCATACCAGACGCAGCTCCTCCTAAGAGCTGCAGTTTCTAAGCTTCTGAGCTTCCACCTCTCTGCTCCCCTCAACTCCTCCACTCAGCTCCTTCAGACTAGCCAGCAGCAATCAGCAAACACCTGGTAGAACTGCTCATCTGCTGAGGTCATTATAGGAGCTAGTTCTCAGTGAAACGCTCTTAAAGATGTAGCTACAGGGTTAATAGAGGAGCCATGATGTTATGACTTTCTGAAGGTTTCTGAAGTTTCAGAAAGAGCAGGAGCTTTAAAGACACAGAGGACCAATTTCAAGGCATTAAATTATGGAGCCAAACTTCTTTTAAGACATAATTGATTATAAAGCTTTTTTATTAACAATTGAAGTTTACATAGTTACTTGATTATGCTGTAAATTGAAACCAGGGGCCTGGCTGGAAAACACATAATACTGCCCCTTTAAACAACTGAATTCCACTTCAATTGATTTCTATTCGTATTTAAAATGAGAGCAGAGGTTTCAACTTGTTCCAAGACCATTCACTTCCTCACCGTCGTTGTCGGTGGTGATGCCGCTGACACCGTCCCTAAGAAGCTGACTCCACTTGTCTTCCTGCTTCTCTTCCTCTAAATCTCCCACTTTTCCCCACACAGGTCCTTCCTCTGGATCCCACACCACAGCCCACTGTCCAGATCCCGGCACTGCATCATCATCATCATCATCATCATCAGGTTCTCCTGCAGTCAGGCTCACCCCCATCCGGAGAGCAGTCAGGGGCCGAGGGTAGCCGTCCTGAAGGGCCAGATCCCTGAACAGCCAGAACTTGGAGCCTGCAGCAGCACACACAGCGGCCAGGTAAGGCAGCTGAAGCAGTATGTGTGTACTGTAAAAGAGTTCACACCCACTGGACATTTTAACATTTCATCACATGACAACCACAGACCAGTGGCTCCTTGGACCTCCCTCAGTGGCTCTAAATAACTTTGACTAAAAGTGATAAAGAACCAACTAATGTTCACTAGTTGGTTCTTTATCAACATTGATATAACTATGTATGTATAGCGATATAGCTATATGTACTTGTTATATAGCTATCACAAATACAGTCCAGATGTCAGCAACAGGGTCAGGACAGAACACTGCACAGGTAAACATGTTAAAACGGTGGGGTGTACCGCTGATGAAGATGATGGCGTGATCTGAACGCCTCTCCAACACGGCGTCCAGGCGCAGCAGGTCAGGGGGCAGACCCCTCCACAGCCTCCTGACCCCAGCGCCACGCCCTGACACCAAACCCCCACCGTTCACCCGCCACACCGTCAGGCCTGCAGCGACAACAACGGACACATGATGTCACACAAATGTTATCATTCTGGAAGGTACAAAACTGGAGGAAGAGTTTCTAGTTGTTCCTCCAGGATGTGTTCATAGGATGCAAGATCAGCAGCTTAAATAGGAAACATTAGCTTCAACACACTGAAGGATGATGTTTATAAAGACAGAGATTTATATAAAAGATATATCGGGTTTATTTACTGTTGTTGTTTTTTTTAGTCTTTCTGTCTTTTTGAGCTATAAATGTTTTCAGAAGCACATGCAGTTAACTACTGTTGCTATAAGCTGCAAGCTCAATTGTAGCTCTTCTGGAAAAAATGAAGAGACCACTTAAAATGATCATCTTCTCTGTTTTTACTTTTTACAGGTTTATGTTTGAGTAAAATGAACATTGTTGTTTTATTCTATGAACTACTGACAACATGTCTCTGAACGTCCAATCAAATATTTAGTATTTCTTTGTAGAAAATGAGAAATGGTCAAAATAATAAAAAGGAACTCAAATAATGCAAAGAATAAAGTTCATGTTCATTTGGAAACAACAATACTAATGTTTTAACTGAGGAAGAGTTCAGAAATTAATATTTGGTCAAATAACCAGGATGTTTTCAATGGCGTTCAGTGTAGTGGATCTTCATTTCTTCCAGAGCTGTATATATTGAAATAGATAATAACATGTTTAATTTATTTATTATTTCCAACTTTTCTGATGGAGCCACAGCAGCTTTCAAACCTTTGAAGAAGAAAGTCTCTCCTCTTATCTTTGCCACAGCATCAAAGCTGGTGTTACAGCGATCTATGGGAGGGCTGAAGGGACAAAAACAGAGTCAAAGGACTCACGGTGATTCATTTGGTGCCATAAATGGTGTAAACTTTCTTTTGTGTCCATTTCCATCACTCACACACTTCATGACTCTGTGCTGATCCTACATGTGGTCACTGCAAACTACTTCTGTTACGGTCAAAGTGTCAATCAGTTCCATTTCAGCTCTACTATACTGTGTTACATACAACTACTACAATGAACTCACCCTGGGTTTCCTTGGCTGCGTTTAAACTCTCTTAAGCCTTGAATGTACAACTTCCTCTGAGCTCAGTGCTATCACTAGCCTTCAAGAAAGACTATGAAAAATTAACTTAGATAGAATTGTAGCTGTAAACACTGCAAGCATTTAGAATGAATGGCTAATCCCAACTCCATGACTCCACATTGTGACTTTCTCCCAGTTTGTCTTGTACAGGTCGTACCCATGTCTGTGATGGTGGTGATGGGCTCTGTGGTGCAGCTTAGGCTTCTTTGTGAGACGAGGAGCATCTGTCGGCAGAAGCTGGTTCCTTTTACCTGCAGCAGAAATTAAAATACGTTTAACTTGGGATGGGATTATTCACATAAAATTCTTAAAACCACAGTAAAAACTCAGCCAACACCTCCTGCAAACACAGTAAAAGAAACTGCCATGAAGCGAAGGGAATGTTGAGCAAGAAAACATGCAGACAGGCAGCTGTGTCTGCAGAGCTTACAAGGTATTCTGGGAAAGGAAATGGTGCAATCAGTTCCACATTTCACCAGACATTTCCTTTCCTCTGATCCTCTCATGCTTTACAATACAAGGCTTTGACATGGGATGGCAGGGTAATGTGGAGGTTAAAGCTGACAGCCAACAGCAGTCAGTAACAGCAGCTGTCAGACCCGCCAACATACTCTATTGACCACTTAGGATGCATTCACATCAGCCCCTTTTAGTTTAACTTTAGTTCATTTGCGTAGAAAGTTTGGTTCATTTGTGGAGGTTTGAATGTATAATCAAACTCTGATGAGGATCAAAAACATGAATTCTGGTCCACCTAAAAACCAAGATCTGGGTTCAGTTAAAGTGAACTGGTGCAGCAGTTCATATGTGAACACTAAGCAAACCGGAGACTGCTCTAAGAGTAGGAATCAGATGGTACCACAGGGAATTCTGGGTAAATACAACCAAAATATAATCAAGCAAGTCTAGCACTAGAATTAGCGCATGGTGTTTTACCAAAGACAAAAGAGAAATCCTATAGCCGCTAAAGATCTGACACCACTCTAGTTTCATATACATTTTGCAAAGAAGGAAGTTGCTCTCAGTGTCTTCAAAGGTTTTTGTGTTGCTTCTCTGAGTGGTTCCTATCACCACTCAGGTGGGGTAAAGAGGTTCTTCAAAGGGTTTGGTTTGTTTGACTCAGTGCAGTGTGAAAGCAAACCGCACCAGCTGAAAATGGAACAAACATAATTTTCGTCCCAAAGTTGACAATTGAACTCAGCGTGAAAACACTTTATTGTAGTCGAAACCCTTGCCTGTTTTCATTCCAGCGCAGGCAGATGCTCTGATATAATACAAGTATAATAATATTTATACTGTCAAGAGCAGGGGTGCCCAAAGTCGGTCCTCATGGGCCGGCAACCTCCATGTTTTAGTTCTCTCCCCGTAGTAACAACCTCTTCAGCAGGTCAATGTTCTTCTTAGGCCTCTAATCAGCCATCATTTGATCCGGGTGCATTAAACCAGGGAGAGAACTAAAACAGGCAGGATGCCGGCCCTCCAGGACCCACTTTAGGGACCCCTGATCTAGAGGTTGCAAAGATATGTTTTAGTTCATCTATCTTGTACTTCCTTACTATTGTAAGGAAGTACAAGATTAAAGATTGTCATGTGTTAGTGATGCAGTGATGTTCCTACCATAGATGTGAGTGATGTGCTCCAGATCTTGCTGTCCCAGGCGGTAGTGCAAAGGGTCTCCAACAGGACCCTGGTAGTATGGCCTCATCACCGAGTGGCGGGACGAAGAGTGGGCCAGTCCCAGAGCATGACCAAACTCATGGACCAACACTGTAAACAGGTCCGTGCCCTCATAAGCTGGAGGGGAATATACACAGATAAACCAGAGTTATTACAAAGTAGATGTGTCTCTTAAAGTTTGTTTCCGATCACAACATGGTGCTGTTGGACAGAAATGAACCAACTACAAACCAAGAACCTTATACATTGTCAAAACAAGCAATATTCTCAATTCAAAAAAACTCTTTTTGCTGTAAAAATGATTGAATTAATATACATATGAACTCAACAATCAAGATATTTATTGTTTTTAATATGGTGTTTGTTCAACCACCATCAGACTGGTGCAAAGTGGTGTTAGAGTCATACAAAGAAGATTAAAGAAGTTCCATGGAACTTCATGAACAAATCTGTCTTTGGAAGCGTGGACCATAGATGGTGCAACGGCGTATTGGGGCCATTGTAGAAAAATAGGAGTACACTTACATAAAACAAGGGTGAGATTATTCTCAGAAAAAATTGCTAGAAAAAAACAGAAATTTTGACATTAATTCTTCCCTTGTTCATTCTAGAAAATTTCAAAAATTATCAGTTAGTTCTCTTTTTTTATCTACACTGGACCCAACAAGTCATTTTGTTGGGCACGTTAGCATTGGGGACATCTGTGGTTAGCACTGAGATGCTATCTTAAGCTTGAGTATCTTTACTGACTGTCTAACTCCTTTTAGCACAAGTTGAACACAACAATTGTCTTTTCCAGCGTCCAATCAGATCAATTTTTCAAGCTAAAACTAATCACATGATCCAAGTGTAGCTCGTTCGCTTGGCTTATGTTGTTTTCAAACAACATTGATTGCCAGATTTACGGCGTACCAAAAATGATACAGTGTGCATGTAAAAAAAGAAAATGCAATTAATTGCGTCAAAAATTTTAACACTATAAGCTTCTAACTTCAAATCCAAATGAAAATGTTAATGTTCCAGCCCTGGTAAAAATATTTAAATATAGCTAATTAACTTGCAGGCAATAGTAAAACAATACTTCTCTGGTCTTCAAACAGTCATGCAGATTTCTATTTAAAGCCCGACTACTGGAGTCTTTTTGCCAACAGGCATGCAATGGTGAATTGATATGTGTAAAATGCCATCTGCCCAGGGCACCATTCTCTTTGGGGAGAGCATAAACACTCTAAAATGAAGGTATTATTTATGTTTTGTTTTTTATTAATAAATAAGTGCAGCCTGACCTGGCTGTCTGAAAGCCCACTCCTCCTCTGCATCCAGATGAACTCCTCCTGCCCTGGCAGGATCTGAAGGGAAGAAAGCATGACCCACTGCTCCACCCGCTCCATCAAAGGGATAGCCATCACCATGGTAACCTTGGAGAAAGTCTACCTGCAGGTCAGCTGCCTCTGGGCTGCCCACCTGGATGAAAGACAAATAAACAGTGTACAGCACCCAACAAAAGTATCCATGGCAACAACAAACTTTAGCACTTCACTGGCATTTTAGTCGATAGAAATATTTTGGCCCCCTGCCTCAATAATCTGCACAACATTCTTTCACTGAAACCTAATAATCCAGGCTTTTATCCAATTAGAGGTTTGTCCCTATGTGTTTCATAAAATCCAAGAAGTGAATTTCCTATTTTATTTTATTCAATGTGCCTACCTCATGGAATTCCAGCGGCGTTGGCTCTGCCCAGACTCTCAGAGCATAGAAGACCAGAGAACGAACCATCTCCCTGGACAGGTGTGAAGAGGAAGGGTAGGAGTGCAACCTAAAAAGGTGAAAATACTCGTGTGAGTAGGAGCAAATGGAAAAGTGAAAGAGAAATAATAATTGCCTTTTTATAGAGCTCAATAATGCACGTTTTCCTTACATACAACATAGGCCACAGGATCTGTGCTCAGTAATAAACTCAGCAATGTTATCAACCTTTCAAACATTTACCAAAATAAAAAGAAAGGACAATGTATCAGCCTAAACTGTGTAATATCAACGGTACTTCAAAGCACACCACCACAACACAAATATCAGTTCTGTATTATTTTGAGGTCAACATGACATCAACATTAATTTTTTTATCCTCAGCCTCAAATTTTTTTATTTTTTTTTATAAAAACAGAAGTAGTTTTTATTTGTAAAGTAACTAAAAGTGACCAGGAAGAGGTTTTAGTTTACTGGATAATGTTACTCCATCTGGGTTCAGGACTTTCCACTCTTTAACCAGCTAGACAACTAAATCCAAACATGATTCCACTAAAAGTCTAAATGTGGTCAGACCTCTCCAAAAGACCAAACATAATATGAAACAAACACTACTACACATAACTGCAACATATAGTGTGACAGTTGTTGTTCCTTTAATGAAGCAACATTGGTTGTCACGAGCTATTGACACTTCGCAACTACTTCACCTAACCACGTTGAAGCACCATGATGGATAGGGAACAGAATGTAGTTATTTTCCTAAGTTGTTATTGCCAGTTTAGCCGTGGCTTCTAATTGTTCAAGTCTGTAGAAGTACCACACCTATTTGGGATAGTTATAAAGTGAGTAGCTAACTTATAAACCAACCCATACCTTCTCTCTACTGAATTATGTGTTCATTTGATCAAATTCCTGACTTTTCTGAATTCATGCAACATGATTTATTCCACTATGTCACAGACAACATTTCCCTTTACACCGGAGGAGACTTAAAAGCATACAAAGGTCTAAATGCTAACCAGTTTTTTTGTACATGCTAAGCAGCATGATAGTGGGCCATTTTCTTACTATTGAGGGCTGCCAGTTCTTATGATTGACAGCTGTTATCCATCACCGTCTTCTTTCCTCATCAGAAGGTTTATGATAAAATGTAAAGATTGAACGTCAAGTGCAAAGGGTAAGTAGAGACACACAAACTGCTGGGAATTCACTACAGCTACAGGATACAACTCTATTGCTGCTCTCAAATTTAGGCTACACTGCAAGTTTTGGTATCCTGGACGAGCCCCCAATTTCTAATCTGATCAGACCCTTTTGACTCCAACATGAAATGCAAGCCTAACACTCTCTTTTAAGCCAGACCTAGCATGCCTCCCCTTGGTCTAAAAAGGCGATATTTACCATTTTTTTGGTGACATGAATGATACACACCAATGTACAATTAGGCAGAGTAAGAATAATTATAGACTTCCATCCAACCTCCAGTTTATGTTCCTGCGGGCCCACATGGAGACAGATCTCCTCCTCTTCCGTATCTCCTTCCCCTGCTGGAAGACCAGTGACTTGGACGGTTCGTCTTGGTCAGGAAGGGAACAGCGTGGGCTCTTCATCAGTGCCAGTGTCTCTTCATCTAGACAGTCCAAGTACAGAAAGATACATTCACATTTAAACCTTGGGTCAGAGGAGCAGATCAACCGTCAGTCCAACATTGAATGTTGTCCTCACCTAAAACTCCAGAGTCTTTGAGGCCGGCAAACATTTGCATGGCTTTGACAGCGTCAGTGACAGCTGTCCAGGCCTGCAGCTGCCCAGTAGAGGAGTCCGACGGGGGCAGGTAGCCATACTTGATCAGCCAATCCTACAGAAGAGAACAGTCATTTCTGCCTCAGTTATTTAATTAGGCATATAAAATCCTTGTCTTGTTTTGGTTAATGAGCCACCCCAGACTTGGTAGGACATTGTCTCTTTGGATCCCTGAAACTTCAATTTAAAGTCAGAAATCTGTTAATGAAAAGTGATTCTCAGATTATTTCTCATTTTATTGGGTTCATTCTTCTCAGTGTAAGTCTATCTTTGTGAACTAGACTACAGCCTACCTCTGAACGCTGTATATCTACCAAATAAGACGTACTTCTTGTCTGAATTGGTGAAACTATTTGTCTTCAGATATATTTCACAAATGCGCTGCTGTATCAAAATAATGTGACCTAAATTCACAGATTAAATATTGTTTAATTAAAAACTATCTCTGTTATTTTACCACCAGCTGGGTGCTCTCATCTTCGGTGGGTGTAGCGGGTTGAGACGAGGGAGTTGGGGTCACACTGGCAGCAGAAGCTGTCTGCATCCATTCATTACTCAGGCACAGGATGAAAATCCACATTTTCATCTTGGTTGCATGATTTTTGTACAGGAAGACTCAGCGCTCGCTCTCAGAGGACAGTCAGCCAGATCTCCATCCCTGGTGGAACACAAAGCAACTGTAGCGTTATTGTCAGAATGTTCATCATTCAGCTATTTGGCTCAAAATAAAATGAAATAACAGAAGATATTAGCAACTAACAATTATTTAATCAATCAAATTTTTCTATCAATTTTTGGGAGGATTAACTGATTAATTTTTGCACTAACCAAGAATTAATTGAATAGGAAAATGTGCTTAATAGGAGATTTTATTTTTCACAGAATTTGAACCAGGTGAAGTTAAAATTACAACTTGAGGACTTCTGGGTAGAACAGACTTAGAAAGAAAGTTTTTATCTTAAATCTAAATGTATATATATTTTTTGTATCGTTTTTGCTTAGTTACTTGTAGCAAATAGTCTTTTTTGAGGCTACTCAAAGAAAGGCCAGTTCATGATTAATGGATTGCTGTAATAGTTGATGCTCATTTAAAAACTCAATTAATCAGGATTAATCAGGGTTAATCTGATTAATCGCCTCAGTCCTATATCATAGGGCTGAACACCATGAGTGGATGTAATAAAACATTTTCTTACTATGGTCTAGTAAGGTATCAGCAATGTTCTAAAATGGCCCCAAAACACAAATTGTTTTTTTTTTTTTTTGTTTTTTTTTTTTTGTCAAATTTGCTAATTTAGTTATATTAGACATGGACCCTTTCATTGTAAAACATGGAAAATACATAAAAATACAATACATATATAAAATACAATACATATATTGCAAGTCATCTATGGGTCAAATGAGGACAAAGCCTCTTTTTAAAAAATCTAAATTACTTTCCATAAGTCTGTTTGAAAGCTTAGAATCTTTTAATCTTCAGGGAGGCTTTGGAAGAAAAAACACATTTGAGTTGTTTGCAATGTCTAAAACTTTAAGATGACCTCACATCTGAGCACAGTCTGAATTTGTACCAGGACATTTTGTTTATGAAGAGTCTTGAACATTTGGATGGTTGTATTAAACCCTCTGGTGTACCATCAAACTGGCAGACAGGTTTTCACTTACTGGTCAGAAGCTACATGGTTCATAAGCCTGCTAAAGCTAGCAGCCTCAGCCACAGTGTTTAGTTTGTTTGTCAACTTGCTTTTTTAATCCACACTGTGATCCGTATTGTCTGGCTTCAATCTGCCAATACTGCTGCCACGGCGATGCTGAGATCTCATCTACCAAAGAGCTCCTCTTCCTCTGGGTGCATGACGACTCCTGATTAAGTCGTCAGCTGCTGTTGGCATTATGCTGAAGCTGCTCAAGCAGTTTAGGCTTATTTTAGAAGCTTGTAACATGCTGCATATTACCAAAGGGATTGTTATGATTTTCTATTTTCCATATGGGGAATTGAATTTGACCACTAACCCTAACCCCAAAAATCATGTTTTTTTTTAAGGGTTTTTTAGCACTAGTGGCCTTTATATTTTTATATGAAAGTGCTGAAACAGGAAAGTAGGTAAAGAGAGAGAGGGAAGACATGTGGAAAAGGTCACCATTCCAGGAATCAAACCTGCGACAGCTGCATCAAGGACTAAAGCCTCCTTATGAGAGTTGGATTTAACCCCTGCGCCACCACAGCATCCCAGATATCATCTAAAGTTCCAGAGGCATTTTAAGACGTGTTTGTGGCTCAAGCTACTGCACAAATTTGTTTTTTAAAGGGAAACCAATTTACAAAATTACTACATGTATGTATGTATGGATGGATGGATGGATGGATGGATGGATGGATGGATGGATGGATGGATGGATGGATGGATGGATGGATGGATGGATGGATGGATGGATGGATACTTAGGGGCTTCATACGCAGCGAAACCTCAGACCGGGTTCAATATATTGTACACTAGGTGGAGAAATATACATCTTTTCGTAATTTAAAAAAAATAAAGAAAGAAGAGTGTGTCAAATTAGTCAACATGCCAAAAAACTGAAAGGACAAAGAGAAAGGTGGAGCTAAAAAAATATAAAGAGCCACTGCAGGACAGATATTTCCTTTCTTTCTTTCTTTCTTTCTTTCTTTCTTTCTTTCTTTCTTTCTTTCTTTCTTTCTTTCTTTCTTTCTTTCTTTCTTTCTTTCTTTCTTTCTTTCTTTCTTTCTTTCTTCTGCACCAAATCTACATCTAATTCATCTGTAGCAATGTGGAACGATCACTGTGGTGACGTCTTTCCTTAGGATTACACTCACTTCTTAAGATCAACAGATCATGGTCCAAACGTAATTCCCTCCATGATGTAACTGAGTGCTTTCAAAGTTATTTCAGTTTAGAGCAAAACAAAATTTGTTCTGACTGGGCCACAGTGGAAAAAACTCACTGGCCGTCCCTGACATCTGATTGGCTCCCTCTGAACTTTTATGTTGTTTCTGATTCACCCATAAATCTGACTCACAAGCATTATCCCCTAACAACAGTGATGGATTTCACAGCTCCTTCTTTTGGGCCACTGGAAGTTAATTTCTGCTTCAAAAAACAATCTATTTGGACTATGGTGTTCAAATTGTGTTAGATGAAGTTAGCCTGTCGGCTCTTCAAGCGTAAAATAGCATCTCAATGCTAAACATGCAACCGCAGCACAAACAGCCCCAAGGCTAATGTTAGCAGCTACAGTCCACATTTCCAAAGAAGTTCCATAAATGATCAGAAAAGCAGAATGGATAGACTAACACTTTGAATCTAAGTAACAGATTAAAATGACTAAATATCTTAGTTGTTGAGTTTATATGTATATTTATTCAATAACTTAGTGGGTGCACATCCCTGATTCAACAGCAAAAAAAGGTTACTGCTTGGGTGTACAGCCCATCAAGACAAAACGACAATGAAATGCCACCAATAACATGTCAGTATTTTGGGTGTTAGCTACTCAAAAATCTGGAACAGGACAATTTTCCATGAATAATTTAAAGTTGCGTTCTGCAGAAAAATCTACAAATGGCTGAATCAGCAGAAATGGAAAACAAACAGGCAGGGGTCGATCATATATCAACCAAACCAAGGTAGTTCCTGGCTTAAATATTCTGTAAGGATTCACAAAAATCAAACTTTTATGTTGAGAATGATTGTTTGAGTTGAATAAAATGTCATGTGACTACAGCACCAGAAAGCAGAACCCCACTTTAAATGATATATTTTAATACAAAAGTGACCAAGTAACGAGTTCTTCACTGAAGTCCTCAGAGTTGATTCTCCTGGAAGCAGAGAAACATGTTCACAAACAGGAGGAGACTACTCATCTACTCTCTCCTGGAGCCTCTCTTCCCCCAGTCTTTCTGTCAGCTTTGCCCATTCAGATAAAGAGGAAGCAGCTTTCACTTGGCTCCACTCTGCAGGATTAAAAGAAATAAAAAAACTGCTTCCTCCCCTGATCTCAAGCCAACTTTTATCGCGTCTTTGTCTCTGCTTTTCCCAGGAAATATCAGCTAGAACACCTTCACCTCGCAATGTCACTCCAACACAATTGAGTCAATGCTGCGAGTGAAAGAAGCTGACGGGAAACATTTGTACTGTAGCCCCACTGGGGGTGGAGAAGTGAGGGGATGCAATCAGAAGATGGAAGGGAATTAGCATAGAGTAGAGAGGGGAGAGTGCTGCTGAGTGGGAGTGTGTGTGGGCGTGTGTGTGGCTGTGTCGGGTTGAAGATGCTTCATTTAATTAAGTTAGAGGGTTCCCAGTTTCAAAAAGGATGGGAGGGAGGTACAGACGATGAATGAATGAACGAGTGCAGCTTTGAGAAAATGAATTGAAAGGCGAACAGAGAGGAGGTCAGAAGACAGCTAACATTCCCATTTAAACACAACACACAGACTTGTGCTGCTGTGAAGGTCCCGTCACGCTAAATCATACATTCATGATTTAGCAAAGGCTACTGAGGACTGCAGAACTTGTTGCAAACTAGTTCAAAGTTCACTTCTTACATTATTTACAGATTGAGGGAAATAAAACGCCTGTCAGGTTTAGGTAATTATTTTGTTCAGGGGAAAAGGACACAAGAGTTTGGTGCTATAGCCCACTCCGCCATGATGGACGTGAAAACTACCTATGTGTACATTAACCTGTCAAAACAGACAGCTGGTAGATTAATATTGGTTTTATTTAGTTAACTTCACTGTAAAAACAGTTACAGGAAGCTGCATGGTTGGATTCCCAAAACAGACGAGGATTTGCTTAGCAAATGGTTCTCATGAACTGATGGTCTCTATTAACCATCAGTTCATAAGAACCATTTGCTTAGCAAATGGTTCTTATGAACTGATGGTCTCTATTAACCATCAGTTCATAAGAACCATTTGCTTAGCAAATGGTTCTTATGAACTGATGGTCTCTATTAACCATCAGTTCATAAGAACCATTTGCTTATCAAATGGTTCTTATTTTAGCTTTGCTGCTCAGCATTTGCAGCTTAGCAGCAAACACTTTTTAAACAGTCAACTTAAATGAAAAGCTGAAATTAAAATAAGCTTCAATTTTTAAAACTGAAAACAAATGTCCAAAATTAACATTAGTATTACAACTACAAACTCCAACTTGGATCTCAGATATTTCTGTCCTACCCTGACCTTGGTGTTGATCTCTGGTCCAGTCTGGTTGTACAGGTCAACAGAACGTGGTGAAGCAGCCACCAGCATCCGTTCCTGGATCCTGTCAGTTCATGCTGGCTGTCTGAGATGCTCATGGTTTCTGCTCCTCATCTCAATTCATTTGTTAGTTTTTGACTTGTAAACCACTGATTCTGCTGCATTCTGCTGCACACACTGAAGGCAGCCCAAGTAGCACCTGCTTTACAACACTTAGCATTACTTTACATCATTTTCCCTACATTTTAACCACCAGTGTGTGGTTAAAATGTGGGGAAGTGAAGAAGTGAAATATAAAATGATGCAAACAGACTGACAGCCACTGTAAATCAGCTGTGCAGTAATTTTGTCTTTATCTGCCCAGACGCCAACAGTTCACCATCTGCCGCTGTAGTCTCACATCACACAGCCCTCTTCTTCCAGACACACCATGCTGCCATCAGACATAAACTTGGTTCTTGTAGAGACTCCAAACTGCCCCCCAGACACCCCTCAGCTCCCCTCACCCCCCGGTCACTGCAGCCAGTCTGAACCGAGGCAGAAAGCTACAGAATCGTTTCTCCTGCTTACCTTCCTGCTCCTGCTCATTCTCTGTGTCTGGCCCCCTCTCCAGCTCTCTTTATCTGCTGCAGGATGAACAGATGGGTCCTTTCTCTTGTCTAGCTTCTTCTTCTTTCTCTCAAAGCTTCATCTCTAACCTCCTCCCCTTCTCCCCCCTCATACACACCCTGACTGCCCCCTCTGCCTCTAACCCACCCACTGTCAAAACCATGGTGACAAATGTAGCCTCACTTCATGCCCTTCATTGGTCACTTTGCACTATTGACTTTTCGTAAACATCAGAGCATATTTGACCAATATGGAAATGAAATAAATAAATAGAAATAAATAAAAAAACCTGAAACAATTAGTTAGAAGGCAGAATGCTGCCCCGCACGCAGGAACAAGCAGTGGACTCAGCAGGGAGGATTAGTGTGTGTTACACAGAAAAGATAGGCTTTGTGAGTGAGTGTGTGTGCAACATCTGCATGTATCTTCACTCATGATGCCATCAACATTTTCCTCCCAATCCTCTTAACGTGAGGATTAAAACAGAAGTAAAATGAAGTCGAACAGATTTGTCACTCCATCCCTTCCTGTCTGCTCCGGCCTCTCATGCTGCTTCTTCATGTTTAAGCTACTGAACCAACTGTTAGACAGCAACGCGCCATGACCTGCTTCTGTATTCACCGCTCACATGCAGCTCACTCTCCCTATGAAAGCATCTACGTGACGCAAAGTTGGAAAACCCTTTCGAGCGGCTGTGTCTCTGTAATAACAACGTTTGTTCCTGGTTTTTCTTTATTGCTACAGATTGGGACACATCGATGCTAATACTGTTTCTTTCTTTGTTGGGTTCCCTGGCCTATTAACTCCCACCGAGTCCCACTGGGATCATTACGCTCCATCTCCTCTGAGTGTGGAGCTGGATGGTGGTTTAGCAGGAAACCCGACTCTTTCTGCAGTTTCACACACATCTGACACGTTTCCTTCAGACACAGATCCTCATAGATTTTACAGAGTCTTAAAAAACTTTTCAATCCTCTTTGACTTTTATGGACTTTGTATATCTTTGGGATATTAAGTGTAATACTTTGAGCTTTTGCTGCAATCATGTTTCTCCACTCAAAAAAAGTGTGACCTGGCCACATTTATGTCTATTGAATAAATACTAATAGGCTGTCTGTAGATGCTAATTATATTGTTTTAAGAAAATTCAGGGTATTTATGTATTGCATTTTACTTACTAATGTGTAAATACTATCAGCTTAAAATGACTAAGTTGAATGAAATTATATTTTATCAGTAAGGTCAACAATATCAAATAATCGATCAATACTACCCAAAGTAAATTGCCATTCTTACAAATCTATTCAGTTATTTTAATTGTCACTTTGAAAAACAGGCTATCTGTTAGTTGGACTTGATTTTATTGCATTTTCAATCAACTCTCATTGTTGGTCACCATGTCAAGTAATATTAATTAAAAATGTACAGCTGCAGGTCCCAGCTGCCACACTCCACATTTTCTTAAAAAATGTGTGGCACACTTGCTTAAAATCAAATCACTTTCTGATCTGATCTTAATGAGTAAAAAAATAAAAATAAAAATGCGTTTTTAATTTTCTTTACATACAAAGGTTTCAGCCACAACCATTGCATTTGCTGTTTTATCATTTCTTTTTATGTTTTAATCTTCTACGTTTTCCATGCTTGTTTTCATTGTAAAAGAACTTTGTCGTTTTTGACTTGTGAAAGCAGCTACATGAATAAAGTTTACCCAGTCTTACAGAAATATGGAAATCCATCTTTAACCTTAACAAAGTGATGGATAGCATTAGATTTGCTTGTTAATTTTGAAATATCAGCTGCTCACAGTGTAACACACATATGCAGGTGTAAAACTGCGTTAACAGATATGTCAGTAAAAAAAACCCTCATCAGGATGGATGCTTGGGTCCTTTCACAATGCAACTTTTTGAAAGTCTAAAGTCTATTAAACGTTTCCTCTGTCACCATGACAACAGACTACTTCCTTCTGAATGCAGCTGCTGGGAAGGGTCAAAGGTGACTTGGGGTTAATGGGTGATGGAAGCTGGATGGGGGATCTTGTTATATATGTGAAAGGAGCTGTGTGTCTGTGACTGTGAAGGACTCATTTAGTTGTTGCCCATAGCAACGAAAAGCCTGCCCCCCTTTTTTATTTTTACACACTCCGTGCTGCGTCTGTTGCTCTGAATGACCCTCTCCCAAGTTCACCACAGATGGATCCCTTCTGAGGACCACATGACAATTTTACTAATAAAGCCGTTCATGGGTCAGAGGATGGCATATTGTCTCAGTG
Organism: Gambusia affinis; assembly: GCF_019740435.1. Taxonomy (NCBI): domain Eukaryota; kingdom Metazoa; phylum Chordata; class Actinopteri; order Cyprinodontiformes; family Poeciliidae; genus Gambusia; species Gambusia affinis. Next base: position 564,656 of record NC_057876.1, on the reverse strand, counting down.
TCCATCAGTGTAACAATTACCCAGATCTGTGATGATGTAACCCTGCGGCTGATGATCAAATGCTGGTGAGCCACCAGTGATGCACTGGGCCAGAGAGGACCAGGGTCAGGGCTTCAGACCAACAATAAGAGCAGTGTGGAAGTGAACTGTGATTATTAATGTGCATGTCAGAACTGTTCAATCCATCCATTTATTCGTTGTCTTTGCCCTCTTAAAGTTCTGGAAAACCCAGACTCTCCCCAGTGATGTCTCCACATCTTCTGCTCACTGGACCAAATCAAAACGTTCCCAACTGAGAAGGAGAAGAGATGGAAACCTCTTTCCCTGAGTTCTAGGTAGAACCATCTCAACTGACTGTTCAATGTGGACAAGCATTTGGCTTTACTCAAAACTAATAGCTTCTGATTGTGTGTCCAGAGCAAAGCTTGCCAAAAAAATAGAGCTGGAAACATTGTAAACAGGTTAAAAAAAATTATAATAAAATAAGTTCAAATACATATTCAGTGTAAAAAGACATATATTTTTTTCTCAATGTCAGAAGTTAAATCTGACCAAATTTCTCTTGATTTAGGTAAGTTAAAATTACCAAGCATATTTTTGTTTCCTAAATGCTAAAAAGAAACTTGGAAAGAACATTTTTTAGAGATTTTTTGTAACTTTCTCCATTGTGTATTTCAGTAACTGAGTTCACTTAATGACACATGCTATAAAGATTTTTTGCTCATAGACTGAGGTGTTTCCACCTTTAGCTCTGTTAGTTATGTATTCATTCGCTATAAACGATATTGTTGTTAAAACATTACATCAGACCAATTCAAAAAACAGACATCAATGGGCTTCTACTTTTTTCTATTTATCCACTTGCAGTTAGAGTGTACTGGATAAAGTTATAAAGTTCTCCAAAAGGAATATCAATAGTAATTTAAAGACATAAAGTGTTTTAATGTTCGAATAATTTACTATGCGAAAAAAAAAAATCCAGCTGGAGATGCCGGGGATTGAACCCGGGGCCTCATACATGCAAAGCATGCGCTCTACCACTGAGCTACATCCCCTGGCGGAAGCACATGGCGGAATTACGCAATATAACGCTATACAGCATCTGCGTAATGCTGAAAATTTGTATTGCATGTGTTGGTACCATGCAATGTGATTCATGCTTTCGTCCTCTTCCTCCTTCCTTCCTTCCTTTCTTTTTTTTATTAAAAAGAAAATCACGTGGCATCACATGAAACGGAGAATTGATCTTCGTTGTCTTCCCCTACATTATCAAGACTGCCAACACCCACAGAACAAATACCCTTTGTCCCCTAAACATCGCCTGAACAATAAAGAAACTTAATCAAACTCCTGCTGTTTTAGCACTAAACGACATTCGCTTCTGTGCCATACCTGTGCTTACATTAAAATGTTTGAGAACGTTATTGCATAATCAACCACAAGATGTCGCTCTAATCCACAGCTGACACCTGCCTATCTAGAAGGTAATGACAGTTCTGCCAAAAGTTTACATTTTACTCGAAAGTCTAGTAGTCTATACCTGGCCCTCATGAAGTAGGTGTGTTTAGTACTTTTTGACGTAGTCAGCTGCGAGCCGTGAACAGCCAATAACAAGCCTCTAACACTAACCTGTGGGATTCACCTTTAGCTGTCCACCTGTTATCCATGGGAAGTTAAGGGGCAGGCGTTCAGTGACTGAGAGGAAGGACTCCTAGTGAGAAATGAGATGAGGTTTTACCCCCTACGAGTTGTATGTTTGTTGGTGATCGTGTATTTTCTGTCACTTTCTTGGATAAAATCATTTCCGGATGATGGAGGTACGTCCAATAATCTTCCAAAACAAAGATAATAGTATTTTTATTTTTTTTAAAGACAAAAGCGTAATTTTTACGTTGCCTTGTAGTGCGCGTTTGAATGACGGCAAATTACATCAAATGAAACCGATGATTGGGATCATGCTAAAATAGTTTAATTTTGTTGAACCGTGTCGGACTTTAAGTATTTTGTCTGCACCCGGCAGCGGGGTGTTTTCTCTTACAGCCACGGTCTACGAGAACTATTAGCACTAATCAAAAGGCATCATTATACTTTTAATGTGTGTCGTAAAACTCTTCAGTCCATAACTGTGGTATATTGTGCTTGGCTGCCCAGTTATGGAAGTCTACTGTTCCCCTACTCTACCTGATCAGTTTCTGTCTCATCTTCCCAATTTCAGCCCATGAACAGCTGCAGCAAGGAAGACCCCACGAGACATCATTTTCCAGACAAAGCTGATCAAATGTCAGGAAAGATGTCACTCCAAAAACATGTCTAACTCAGCTAAATAATACCGCGAATTGTACATTAATGTTTAAAAAATTAACAAATCATGAAACGACCAATAGTAGCTACTGAAACCAGGAATCTTGCCCCCCCCCCCCCCCTCAAAATAAAAAAAAAAAGAATATCCTCCCTGTTACAATTTCTTGAGTCTATCTGACCTATCAAAAGCATCACAATTTTAAAAGCTTGCAACTGCCTTGCTTTCTTTGGTCCATACTGATAACTAGCACAATAATTACTGCTCTTGAATTTTACATCCAACAGTCGACATATAGTATGCAAGTAGGTTGCTTAATTTTTTCTATTAGTTTTAGATTAATGAAATGTCTCTCCCCACGACCAACAGTCATGGGTAACATGCAAAATATACATAATCCAGACTTCACAAAAAATAGTGTGTTGTTGCATTTTATTCAAGCTGCAGCATATAACTTTAACAAAAAAAATTCTCCATATTTGTTAAAGCTGTCACAGTTTGTTATGACACAGATAATCTGTGAAAGCAATCCTTTTCCTCCACCTCCTCCCTGAACTTCTATTGCTAACTAAAGTAATGCAACGTTCTGACCAAAACAACCAATCAGAACCAGGTGGAGGGTCTTAGTGCTGTCAATCATCCTCATTCACTCACTGTTAATAGTGGAATAGTGGGAAACAACTTGTCATTACAGGAAAAATGTTTATCTACTGTCATCAGTAGCTATGCTAACTATCCTAAATAGTGTATAATCTCTGACCACTTCTGTTGGAGAGGAACTGGGTTACAAATTGACACTTTTACCTTTTTCTCCCTGTGTCTCTCTATTTTTTGAAAACCTAACTTTATTATTTTTCATAGGAGCGTAGTAACAGCCACAGTCGTTCTTGTCTCACCGTCAAAATTAACCATTTCATGCTGATCCAGGGGGGTTCAGGGCAAATGTGTGGTTTTGGTCTGGGAGTGGGAGGGGCAACATTTAATTTTTACTGCTAAAAACAATTTTAGAAAACACAGTATAATTAATTTTGTAATTGACAGGGCCCCATTTTTTAAAAAACCTCTATGAACAATAATAACAATAAAATTGTTGGCCAGGGGCCTTTGGAATTGTCATAACTGTCCCCCGTATACAGCGCCCCTGACTGAAACTCTCCAGTTTTCTCTATTTTCTGTCAGTGGACTGATGAAGATGAATATTAAGAAATGTTAAAGTGGCATTTAGGGGACTGATGAATCAAACTGGTTACAGGAAGCGTTTAAGTCAAGTCACTGCTGTAAATCCTCTCTGTCTGTGAATATACCATCTGAACTCTTTAACTTGTGAATACATTTCCTGGCTTATTCTGGGCCACGATTTTCCTTGTTCCCATAACAACAGACTTTTACAGATATGTAGTTTTTCAATGTGTTTGATCTGATTTTAATTAAAACAGGTAGTTTACCTAATCTTAAAATGAACCCCTTTATCTGCTAATCCCACATACTTCCGTACTTTGTGCCACACTCTAGTTTTTGATTGTTTTCCTCATATAATAACCACCAAGAGTAATCAAGTCGTATTGTGTCTTTAGATAAGTCACATTTTGAAAACTGATATAAAAAAGTAGAAATTTAAAAATCACTCAGCTTAAATGTAAATGAAGACAATTGCTAACTGAGATTGTCACTAACCCCGGGTTTATTTTATCCTGTATTTATCTCTAAAAATATTAAACAGCCAATCACAAGACAGGGTTTTAATGATTGGCCAGCAGCGACCCAAAGGAACACGTAGGTTTGAACAACAGAACTGAGACAAAAGTGGAACTTATGGAAATTGTAAAACTAACTTTTCAGAAAAGAACACACACTTACAGTCAAGCACGGTGGTGGACATGTGGTGGTCTGGGGTTTTGAGTAGGCCACAATTCCTCCAGAGCAAGAAAATGTCAGTTTTTGCAAATGTTTGGGAGTTTTTGCTGCCAAGGGTGACCCACCAGGGGGTAATTAGTTTTCCACATCGGGTAGCTTTGTCTCTTAACTGAGGGAATCCTTTACATTTAGTATTTTTAAAATTCACACTGGTTATCTCTGTCTGATAATAAAGTGAGTTTGAGGACCTGGTCATTGTAGCTTCACTTAAGACTCAAAAGCAAAAACAGGAAAAGAGAATACAACTGGCCCGAAACACAAATATGTTATTCTTAGTGAACGTCCAGGCTGGTTTGTTTGAGTGAAGATGAGAACTTCTGCCTTATCGTAAGCAGAATCCCTACAGTACACACCTGTCTCCACAACAACAGAACTGCAGGTGCTGGACAAGAGACTGTCGGTGGCAGAAGAGCTGGGAGGAAAGGTCAGCAAGGACCTCAGCCTCCTCCTGAAGCAGCTGGGGAACATGACACGCGCTGCTAACGTCAGCCACCTCTGGAGCAACACGTCCAGCAGCAGCAGCACCACCATGGGTGGGTAGGAGAGGACTCAGCCAGACCAGCCCAACACGTTCTGCCACTAGTACGGTAGATATGTGGCATGTTGTAGAAGAGTAAATACACCCAACAGGTTCTGCAACAGCACAGCCAAGATTTCTTGGTCAGTGTGAACACACAACAAAAAGCATGCAGAAGCAGAATGAGTTAGCTCACTTTTGTAGAAGGTTATGTAGGATGATATCTTTGTCTTACATCACAGGCTACTTCCTACTATATGCTGAGTTTGCTTGTCATTACTTCCCTACAGTGAACTGGTGTGTATTGTTTGTATAAAATACACTCAGTTGTTCCTTAGCTAACAGCACAAAGTCAAACTGCAGTGCCTGTACTTACTGATTAGAGATTGCTAGGACTCAGGTTGGGCTGCACAATATTAGGAAATATATTTTCCTAATGTAACTGTTAGGAACATCAGGAAACATTAGGAGACATAATTCCAACAGTTGTCTAATATGCAGTTATATAATTATATTCAAATACTGTGGTTTTTGTTTTTGATCTTTCGTTGTTGCAGCAACAGTAAAGCATCTGATGGATGACCTGAGCAGACAGTCGCTGCCTCAGGCCAGCATTCACTTCTACATGCCCCACCTCAGGAAGCATCCCAACAGCCTGGTGCCTCATGTGGTGCTGGGGAAGGGACGCAGCGGAGGTATGGAGCACACACACACACACGCACGCACGCACGCACACCCCACACACACACACACCGCACACACACACCATGCACACCCCCACACACTGCACACAATACCACATAATCCACATAAAGTCAAATGTATCAGGACATTTTTATGGTCTAAACTTCATATTTGTTTCGAACAATTTCTAATTCTTAGGATGTTACCAACTAGAATTATACAGAGTTGTGTAGTTACTAGTTACATTTACTTGAGTAACATTTTTCAAAAATTGTACATTTAGGAGGTTTACTTCTACTTGTGCAATTTTATTATAAAGTAGTTTTACTCTTTCTTGAGTATAATTTCTGGATTCTCAACACACTGAATGAAAAACAAACGTGTTTTAACCAAAACTTCACCAGACACAGACACACACCTGCAGTTTTTTTTTAAAGTTTGATAGGTTTTTCTTTTATTGAAAGAAACTGATTTAGAAAATTTTTCTCTTGCTCGATTTTGTTATTTTTTTGTCACTTTATGACTAATTGTTATTTTCATCCTTAAAATACCTAAATTTAAACTTAACGTTATATTTTGGTCCATCTGATGTTGTAATTTTTAAATATTAAATAATTGATCATTTTATCAGTCACTCCGTATTAGAATAGACTTTTTACCAAATGCTCTTTTACTCTTACTTGAGTCATTTCTTGGATTTTATTTTTATGTAGTTGTTGAAGTTGTGCTGCTCTTACTTCAGTACAATGTTTGGCTGCTCTGTTTGTCTCTGGAATGACATTTCTGAGCATTCTATGAGAACAGGTCCTGTGACGTGTGTTTCGGGTTTGACTGGATGTTCATCTCCCTGCTCCTCCTCCCACAGTGACCATGGTGCTGGGCATTCCCACGGTGAAGCGTGAGAAGCAGAGCTACCTGGTCAGCACCCTCAGCTCCCTGCTGTCCGGCCTCACCTCCTCAGAAATGCAGGATCTGCTCATCATCGTCTTTGTCGCTGAGGTTATATGCAGCTTTTTAGTCAAACGAATGCTAAACCAATCATTCTCTTGTTGTTCCTACCACTATGGCTCCAGTACGTTGTTTTAAAGTAGGGCTCCAGCAAACGATTATTTGACAATTAGTAGGATAAAACAATTGGCGCACTCTGCAGATTTTTTATTTATTCAGTATTTGAAACCTATTAAAAGATGCAAATAAACAAATCCTTCATCTCTTTTTTTTAAATATAAGAATGAAAATTTTGTTACCTAAAATACAATAACAGAGTTCTGGGTGGAACAAATTTACAGACATTTTTTTTTTCTTATCTTTAATGCAAAATTTATAATATTTTGTACAATTACTGCTCTGACTGTTGTTCTTTCAACAAATGTCCTTTTTTGAGTCTGTATGCTCCAGTTAACGATTACTCGATTACTAAATTAGTTGACAATTATGTGAATAATCGATTAATCATGATTAATCCAATTAATCGCTTCAGCCCTACTTAAAATATCCAGGATAGACACAGATTGAATTAAAATAGTAAAAAATGCAAATAATATTATGTAGCACAGAACAGGGGTGCCCTCAGATGAATTATTTCTATATTATAAGTACTTCATATGAATATTTAAAATAAATATTTAAAAAGAAATAATTCCACCTTATGACTCTCACTGTTTTTCGCAGGAGGAAAATATTCCCTAGCAGCTGAATTTGTTTCCATGACAGTTGAGTGTAGAGGCCTTCTTTCAGCCAGCTGACCATCAGTGGAGCAGCAGATACATGTAGAAACCTCATCACTGTGTTCACATTAAGGGACTGACAGACCTTGGTACTGGTCCATTAATGGTTCTGCTCATACTTGTGTTTGTATTCAGACCTTTGAGCCTTCCCGGCCTGCTTCTGATAAAACATGTTTTATCACCAACAAACATCTGTTTTAGGTTTTATTTTTTTCTCTTCATGTTGTGTGAAGAGCTCTTCACACATGCTAATTTCCACCTTCTGAATGTAAAAAAAAAAAAATACAGGTTTGCATTTGTTTTAGTTGATTTGTTTCCAAAATAAACAAGTAAACATCAGTTATGTAATTCACTCCTCCAGTAGGAGGACAGAGTGGTTCTGGGACATAACATGTCCCTCTGCATTGAGACAGATGCTGTGTGATAACAAACGTTTTGTGTTATCACACGTTTTTTATTTTTTTTCCCCTCCAGGGGGGTTTTTGTGGGCTCTAGTGTCCCTTATATATGACAGTAGGCTGACAGAAAAGGGGGAGAGAGAGAGGGGAAGACATGTGGCAAATGTCGCCGGGTCCAGGAATCAAACCCGCGACGGCCGCATCGAGGACTCAAGGCCTCCAAATGTGGGTTGTGCTATCCCCTACGTCACCACAGCACGCCCAACACAAACCTTTCTGATTCAGAATCTTCCAGCCTGCAGTTCCAGAAGCCGTCAGTGTGTTGCGGAGCTGGCAGAGAGGCATACACACACTCCGCCTGCTCCAACATGTAAAACCAGTTTTGATGGGTGAACCCATTGTTCACTGGGGATTGTTTGCTGTGGAGCGTTGAACAGAGTCAGTGTATGTGGTCAGACCGGAGCGAGGCGGCTGCTTCACACCACAGCAGTTCCTCACTTTATTCATTCCTTTCATACGTCAACTTCACTAACCTGTTTATTTTTTTGTTCCTTGTTAATTAAGACGGATCTACAGTATGTGGAGGGCGTCGCACGCAGCCTGTCTGAGAAGTGAGTGGCTTCTAGTTGCTTCCAGTGAGAGAAACTCGTTGCTAAACAAGAACCTCTTTTATTGCTTATTTTTCATGGACAATTATCTTCCAGGCTGTAAAATTACACTGGTCTACAGTCAAAAAGATTGTCTGGGGTTTTTGGGCTGTTTTAGGGTCATTTTGATGAGCTGAATCCAAGAATCACATCGGTTTTGCTCAACCAGGTCAACTTTCTGAACTATGGAGCAACATGAGCATCAAAGTGCATGACTTGTTCTCACATGTGGATCGGTTTCCTGACAATCTGGATCAATGAGTGATGAGCAATTCATTTCTCATCCATTTTTTGGATGAGAAATATTAATGGAAATAAACTGATAATGTCACAAAAAGGTCATTTATTTATTTAGTCAGAAGACTGAATTTTTCAAATTTTTCTAAATCAAATTAGAGTGAAAACCATTGAGAAAAGACGATGTCATTTTTGGATTCAGTGGTGCAAAAATTGTCCTTATTCAGTTGAAAAAACATAGACAACTTTCCAAGCATATGTTTTGTAACCCAGTGTAATCAGCCATCTTAAAATGTTTTGTCCTGATTTTATATGAAGGCACTTCATATGAAGAAAAAAAAAAGTCCCGATTTCCTAAGACTCAACAGCTTTCCTCCTTAAGCCTGACACAATAGTGAAGTCTGCTGGATAATCATTTGACCCAGAAGTTATTGTGATGAACAAGAATATTGTTTTTTTTTAACCATTTTCAAGTAATACAAAGGTAATAACATAGCAATGCAAGAACACATTTTCAAATATCAATAAACTTTAAATTCTTATGACTATTTTAGACTGGAACTGAAAGACCTTTTTAAATATACAAAATAACAAAAACAACAAATAAAATGAATAATGAAGTCTTTGTAAACAAAACTGTTCTTCAAGCAGAGGGCTAGTAGAGAGCAAAGCACCAGACTAAAGACGTTTTGTCATCCAGTTTTTGGTAGAAAGAGAGAAAAGAGAAAAACAATAAAGCTTGCAAATGGAAATTATTGAGTTTGTTTATATTTATCATGTGATTAATTGATTTATTGCTTATTGCAACAGGCCTAATCCTCCTCTGAGCTGCTGGCAGCCTAGAGAGAACTGATGGTTTCACTCATTAAAACAAAACGCTGCACAAACTCTTTCTGAACAAGGGATACCTGAAACACACTAGAGCATAGTTTTATTCTTTATTGAAACAGGGATCTTATGATTGTTTAAATGTTTTAATAGTTCAGCTGTATGAAGCTGATGCTTTATTCTTGTATTGGTTGGGTGGTTTTAATGTGCCTGTGTCACATGGATGAGTTCTGTCCTCTCCATCTCAAAGGTGATGGCCGGTAAAGTCATCACTTCAGAATCATTGATCTGAAGTCCAATACAGAAAGTTTTATTTCTGTACAACATGCCAAGTATTATTCTTAAATGATACATTTCAGAACAAGCCCAGCCATAAATTTGCTGCGTGACGGTTAGATAAGTTGATACTTTTATGGAAATATGAGCTGCTGCCTGAGGGCCTGTTCAACACTAAACCATAGGAAGCTGAAGAAAGTGGAGAAGTAGACAGAATAATAACGATCACTGGCCTGCACGTTATTTCCACTGCATCTGTCTGTGACCTGGAGCTGCAGGCCTTCTGCAAGTCCAACATGGATATGGATATGGAATCATTACTGACTGTCTTAGTGGGAAGACATCACTGATGCTGATGGAAATGACAGGGGCTGAATACATATGCTCACCACACTGTTCACTTATTTTGTTTCTGCAACTTAAAAATAAAACGCATCAAACATATTCCTTTAGACTTCAAAGTAATGCACTGCTTTAAGAAAATCTGACTCCTGTTTTTGTTTTGTCCTCTGTAGTTTTCCAAAGGAGGTGCAGTCTGGTTTACTGGAGGTGGTCTCCCCATCGCAGTATTACTACCCCGACTTCAACACCCTCAAAGAGACGTTTGGAGACTCCAAGGACCGAGTCAAGTATGCATCTACAATCTACATGCATAAACATACGTACTCCTGCTATAAAAACACAAACATAACGAATGTGAGTGTATTCTGACAGAAAATACATCACATCAAACGTCAAACAGGACATTTAGCTGAGTCATGGTGAACTCTGTCTGCATCTGAAGGCCCTGCTGATGGTTCTGAACAGTTACTGAGTCTGTCTGGATGATTTAAAAAAAAAAAAAAAAACTAAATAAAACAAACAACTGAATAACAAATTTAAGAGAATGATTACTGAAATTCCAGCAAAATGCTTGAATTCCATGTTAATTATGGCTGCAAGCATTGATTGTTTCAGTCATTCATAATTTGGACAATTAATTGATTAATCAATTTCAGAACACGCCACAATCTGGCACATTCTAAAGATTTTCATTTAACCACTTATGCCTTTTTATTGTAAATATTAAGCACAAAATATGCAAATAAACAAGTAATTCAAATCCATTTTTAATTAAAAAAATAGACATTTTATTGCCTGTAATGCAATAATAGCATTCATTTAGTGTAATATTCAATTAATCATGATTAATCATTCAGCCCTAATGCTAATGCTACCATTTCCAGAGTATCTTGATAGTGTCTCTAAAGTATTTGCATCCTGACCAATCTAGCTAGCCCTGTCTGCATGAACGGGTTAGGGTTAAATATGAATGTTTTATGTTTAGTCAGTTTTTACCAACAGTTTTTAAAACTCAACGGTTGTATTTAATATTTACAATAAAGAAACAGAATCAAGTTTGTTTCTCTGGTGCAGCTGAATCTGCGAAATGTTCCTCCTTCCTGAACACCAGAATGTCTCAGCACACATGAATATTCATGAATATTCAACTCATAAATTTTAGCTTTATTTTACTTTAAAAACTTGATGTGTTTTTGTTTTACTAGTAATTATTAACATTCCTGTTACAGACTGCAGCTCTCAGCAGTGTTTCTGTGTGTGGGATGACAGAACGCCTAAGAGAACAAAGATATTTATTGTGGGGTTTATGGTTTCTTATGGTAGTAATTTAGTTATATTTTACAACCTTAGAGCAAGCAGGACTATATTGTTTCTATTGCACAAAGTGAGTCTGAGTGAAGAGATTAAATCATTCGTGTCGAATCATTCTGGACCCGTCTCATCTGCCCACTTTCATCCAGTTCTTCACTCTAAAAACTCTAAAGTATTTTTGATCTAGTTTGTAGTTTTTAGTTCAATATCTTAGTGCACTTGAAATAAGATAAAACTCACTTGATCTGATCAGAAGGACAACTTTCTTTTCTGCTTTTTTTTTGTCCCTTCATTCAGCTGAGCACAGTTAGACTGATGAGGAGGTTTGCTGTCTGCTTACATCACTTCCTGCTCTGCTGCATACTGGTTCCTGCCACAGCTTGCCTGATCATAAACTTTACTGTTTGATAAGAATGCTGGAATGATGGTTGTTCCTCCTGTTCCTTTTCTCACAGATAGAAATAAAACATGCTCATTTGTCTTGTTTTGTTTTGCAGATGGCGAACTAAGCAGAATTTGGACTACAGCTTCCTCATGCTGTACGCTCAGGACAAAGGAACTTACTATGTTCAGGTGATTTTAGACTTCTACCATGAAGCAACTTCAGATTTCATGTATGAGACATTTTGAACATTATGACTGGAGTTTTGTCACCTGTGAGTGGTGTCAGAAAAGCTGTGGACTCACCAGCTGCGTTTCTATTACAAATGTGCACAAAACTTTGTCGTTAATCCGCTAGTGTTGGAAAAAACACAATTTTGCAATTGCAGCGTTTCCATTAAATAGGGAATACATTTTAAATTACAGATGAATATGTTTGTTCATGTGATAAGTCTTCTTCATTTTTTCTGCCAGTAGTAACACCTGGTTGTTGATCATGTGACTTGTGTTATGCAAAAAAAAAAAAGTGTTTCCTTTGCAGTTTTGCGAAACACACTAATGTCTAAAAACCACATTTATAGAAAAGTTATAGAAAAACATGAGATTCTGTTTTTTTCAAATATCAGTTTGGACGTAGCGGACCACATGCAGCAGGTCTGGGAGAACATTGCACAGTCAAACATCCATATACAGTTATTTGTTTTCTAAATGCCACAATTTATAGTTTGTTCACAAATTTGTACAAAAAAATGTAGATTTGCCTCATACAGTCATATTCAATAAATTTGAATAAGTTTAGATGAGGGAGGCCCGATTGTCAAAGTTAAAGTATCTCTTGAAAATAACAACCTTTCTTGATCATACCTCTAAAAATGTTTTTTTATTTTCTGACTCTAAATTTCATGTTTCTATTGACTCATCATTAACAGAAATAAAGGCTTCCATCTTTGTGTAATCTATGTAATTTCACTTGGTGTTAAAGTTTCTGAAATAATTAAACTTTTTTATAATATCCTAATTTATTAAATGGGCCTATAGATTTAATGTTGTAATCCAACAATGTTTCTTCCTAACAGCCCGTATGTTTCAGTTAAAGTACGCCACACAAAGCAGAGCTTTGAAATGTTTGACAAAAGCATGAAAAAAAAAAAAAACAGGAAAAAATGTTAACAGTTTCTGGCTTATGCCAATCAATATTTGAAATTAGAATGTGTGTTGTTGTCACAGCCTGGCTCTGGGGTTATGACAAAAGAAACAACACAAAATAACACTGTGCAAATATTTACTATGGGAAATAAAATGGCCAAAACAAACCAGAAGGCAAACAAATGTGGCCCTGAATGACTAACATTTAGCAGCTCAAACAATTAATTACCTGACAGGGCCGTCACACTGACCTCTGACCCCAGAGCAATGAAAAACTCTATTGTGATCTTGTTGAAGAGGTGAAGGCCAACATTTTCTTAAAGCTACGGGACTTTTAGAATTCCAGTGTGGCGTGATGTTTCCCTGCACTAATTACATTTCTCTACAGAATGTTCTGGAAGTGAGTCTCCAACTATCTGTGTGTGTGTTTTCTAGTTGGAAGATGACATTTTTGCAAAGAGCGGTTACTATAGCGACATGAAGGCATTCACCATGCTGTCTTCTAACGAATGGCTCTACCTGGAATTCTCCCAGCTTGGGTTTATAGGTGTGTTTGTTTTTCCACACAGCATCGCAGAGGGAAACCAACTCAGAGGCTTGATTCTAACGCCGTCTGTGTTTTGCCTTTTTAAAAATTTTTCCAGGTAAGATGTTTAAGACCAGAGACCTCCCGATGATAGCCGAGTTCTTCCTCATGTTCCACAAAGACAAGCCTATCGACTGGTTGCTGGATCACATTCTGTGGGTGAAGGTTTGCAACCCGGAGAAGGATAACGTAAGTCTGCTGACCCCGACCAAACCCTAAGAGCTTTAATACTTTAGTCATACTCTGTTTATTTTCACTTTTTTAAAACATTAATGTCCCGTCAGTCTGCTGGGAATTATTTGATTTACTACATGATTATTAGAGAGGCACCAATCTAATATTCATATCTATATCAGTCCTGATGTGGAAAAATATTCCACATCAGTGACAAAGTGTCTGATCCACAAGGGCATATTTTCAGACCTTTGTGGAGATAGAGAAGATTGATGAACAAGATCAATATCTCCCGATCGTTCTCCCAAAAGAAAGAATTCAGGGACGGTTTGTGGGTACACCCCGGATATGGACAAGACCACCAGCTTTCTAAACCTGTTGTGAGGACATAGCAGCAGTGGACGATTGAGGCTGTGGAGGACCTGCAGGCATGCTCTGACCAGTGATGTGTTTAGGACTGCAGCCTGGAGAAATACACAGAGGCTGGCTGATAGGGACTGCTGTGTACCGTCACACACCAGGGTGAGTCCCAACAGTGACAAACCCTGGTTTTCATCCAAACTCAGATGTCTAGAAAAGGGAAAAAGAAGAAGCATGTGAGTGGGGACAAAGAACAGATCATAGTCACCACATGTAACAGTCCTTGTTGGAGACAAAGGCTCCCTGATGTAAATCTTCCAGCAAGGTTTGGTGGTTAGAAATAACACTGGGCCTAAAATATCTCATCTTTGATATGAACTGAAACATGAGAACAGGATGTTACACCACATTCTCCGCCAGGCCTAAAACACTCCTGTCTGCAATCTGGTGGTTCCAACAATTCCAGAGAAATCCTCGTCCTCCTTCTCAGGATGGCTGAATCACAAAACGTGCTCTAAAAGCCATGAAATATAACATCTTCAGGAAAACTTTGGAACCACATGACAACATCTCTCTTCTTGGGTCTGGTGGTCACACACCTCTCAGGTATAAACCCTGATTCTTGTATTGAGTCCAGCTGGTCTGTGTTCCACCCTGAAGCAACGTCTTCCCAGTCCTTAATACCTCACTGAATCCTGCTATAATCCTGTCTGCTACTAGACCTCCATCATCAACCCTGTCCCCAGAACCCAAGGACCACAGGACTTCAAACCTGTTGCTCTAACCTCTGTTCTTATGAAGTCTTGTGAGTGCCTGGTTCTCTCCCACCTGAAAGCCATCACAGCCCTCCTTCATCCTCCTTCACCCTTTACCAACGGATCCAGCAGGTCTGTAGACGATGCACTCCGGTTCATCCCTTGCACCAGGTCTTCCCAGGAACCGACATCAGGATCCAGTTTGTGGATTTTAGCTATGCTCCGCCGGTACAATTCTTGTGCCAGTGGAGTTTGTTTGGATCCCCCCTGCCCACATTTAACATAAAATATGACTTCCCATCACATTTCTAATGGTTTGTTGAAGAATCCATTCCGCTTTATTGATAGAATATTGATACCACAAAACTCCACTCCGGGTTTTCTTGATTGATAGCTCACCCCACCACATACTTTATATGCTCCAAGTATAAACAGGTGAATCACTAGTGCAGGCTGCTAAGACCTAGACAATGATTGGACCTTCTGGCTTAGCTGTGCTAGTGGTTCAGTTCAAGTAAGTGCATTACAGATGACTGAGCTGCAGTCTTCTCTAATGACTGCACCACTAGGTGTCTTTGCTGGAAAGAAGTCGAACGGAGGTGGAAGTTGATACTTTTCAAAATAAGATACTTCATTTTGACTGGTCTCAGCGAGGTGCAAAAGAGAGAGAAAGTAGCTGCAAGTGGTTGGCTAGCCGTTTGTTAGCACTTCTGAGTCTCGGATTACCACTGGATCTCTCCAGATGTGTTCATCCAGCCTTTTGGAGGCTTTTAATTTCATCTTCAGATTCTGCATGCAGCATATCAGCATAATGACGACTATGATGGGTGTTCCAACATGTGATCTCTGCTCTCACTAATCATCAGTGGGTTTCATTTGCAGAAACACTGTGATCTTCAGAAAGGAATGATGAGGAGGAGATTTAAGCCCTCGCTCTTCCAGCATGTTGGTCTTCATTCTTCTTTGCCTGGAAAACTACAACATCTGAAGGTGAGTGCACCTCTGACCTCTGACCTCTGTCATGATAACCTCTGTCTCCGTCCGTGTGGAGCTAATGCCAGAGTGCCACAGTTAATAAAAGCAGCAGACAGCTGCATTGATTACATTTAAATGACTCCATGGAGAGAAAGAATCACAGAAATGTAAAACACCTCCAATAATACTTATTTTTCTCTCTTGATCAGAAAACCATTTTCTGAATGAAAAATGAAAATCCTGACAGAGAACTGAAGTCTCAAAGAGAGCAAATGTTTGAGTGGATAAAGTTTTGCTCATATTCAGTAATTTAGAGGATGAAAGAACACAGACTGTTTATACAGGGACAGCTGTGACTCAGCTCATTGTCTCTTTTATCTTTTTAGGATTTTTTTTTCCGTTGTAGTTTATGTTCACCAGGGCTTGGTGGGAGAATGACCTGTTGGTGGGACTTGGGGAGGGTTGCTGCTTGATGCAACCCCAAAAGACTTTATTTATCCCAACGGGAATTTAAATGCTGTTGTGACTCCTATATATCCTCCTGCAATCTGTGGATGGTGATGCTGTTGTTAGGAAAAATCTGTGGTAGCAGTCTGTCTTTGTTTCACACAATTTCAAAAATAACAAAATAATAATAACTTTTTTAAAAAATAGCTACAAATTTTCCACAAAATATTTTATAGAACAGAACAGCAGGTGTTCTAAAAGGCAGCAGGAAGCATTTCCCCTCTATAGTTGGACATGCTGCCCTCCTGGTCTGACACCACGTTCATCTTCTTCCCTCCTGTTTCTCCTCCACTGCAGGATAAGGACTTTGGGAAGGAGGGTTTGTTTCAGGCTCACAATAACCCAGCTGCTGCGGTGAACAGCAGCATGAAACACTACCAGCAGCACAGCCTGGAGCGGCTTTACAAAGGAAGTGACTTCATGTGGGCTTTGACGCCGGTCCGGGGCGACTACATCCTCTTCAGCTTCCCTCAGCCCATCCGCATAGCTGGGTCAGTCGTGTTTTAGCCT
This sequence comes from Gambusia affinis, assembly GCF_019740435.1. Classification (NCBI taxonomy): domain Eukaryota; kingdom Metazoa; phylum Chordata; class Actinopteri; order Cyprinodontiformes; family Poeciliidae; genus Gambusia; species Gambusia affinis. Next base: position 548,082 of record NC_057876.1, on the reverse strand, counting down.
TTTGATCAGCCTGATGGGCAGGTGATTAATAGCCAGTTCATACGCTACAGCTTTGGAAGTGTGAGCAGATAATACTTTCTGCACTTTGAGCCAGTCTTGGAAGCAGAATTTAAAGCTTCTGAACTTTACATTCTGCTTGAATTTAAAGTGGAATTAAAATTTAAAAAGCAACAAAAAACACATTACAAATAAAGAATATCATCTGTGGGGAAAAAAAGGATTTGTAGTTTTATAAAGATTTTGATATAAAATTTTCGTGTTCATGGTCAAAGACAAGAAGTTTAAACTATTGATCCTGTTAAACTGAACCCAATTTACCTGCTGTGAACACAGTCAGTTTAGTGAGTTCTCAGTAAACAGATTCAACTAAAACAGTTAAATCTGTTTTAGGTTTTATTTTCTTCTTGTAGTTTATGTGCATCATAACTGAGCATATTGAGGCAGGGATAAGGATAAAGATTTTTTTTTTATCTCCAACAAACTGACCTGAGTCACCAAAAAAACCATTTGCCAGTTAAGAGTCCCAGTCTGATACATCTTACATATAAATTAATACTCTCAGTGTTATTTGTATGGTTTCAACGTAAAATGATGCATGTCTTTAGTATTCAGGGTGTCTGCTCATCCTTAAAAAGTCTTCATGTATCTAAAAGAAATGCCTTAAAATGTCTTAAATTCATTAAAATAATCTGTATGTGTCTACCAACAACCTTTCAATTCTCTATCATATGTTGGCCTTAGATACATTAATATCATCTATTTGGGGGTTTTTAGCAGCAAACGGGGCACTTGAATGAAAATGTTGCTTGTTTTGTCAATATAGTTTTTGATAAAATGTGATTAATTGCGATTTATTAATTACAGACCCTGCAATAAACTAAATTAAGCATTATGGTAGTCTAGTCCACCACTATTTCTGAGTTATTAGTCAATAAAAATATGTATTTTTTTCCTGTAGGTATTTGTTTCGTAGTGGAAACAGCCAGGCAGTGGGGGATAAATTCCACAACACCACAGTGGAAGTCCTCTCCAGCAATGTGAGTAACCCATGTGTGTGTGGGCGTGTGTGTGGGCGTGTGCTCCATGTGAATGCGTGTTCTCTGGTTGCTCTACCTGCTGACGGCGGCCAGAGTCTTGGTTTTCATTGCAGGTGTTGATGCCTTAGGAAAAAGTGGCAATGTAACAGGAAACACCCAGCCCAACAAGCTATCTGTTATCACTGCACTGTGTGTGTGTGTGTGTGTGTGTGCGTGTGTGTGTGTGTGTGTGCGTGCGTGCGTGCGTGCGTGCGTGCGTGCGCGCGGGTGGGTGCGTGCGTGCGTGTGTGTGTGTGTGTGCGTGTGTGTGGGTGTGTGTGTTCTGCCACACTTGAGGCACGCTTAAAGGGAAAAGTGTTTACGTGACAGCTGACCTTTGAGTAAAGTTAGACAGACACTGGATCCCTGAGGGGAAGATAAGAGGGAAACCACAATACTAGAGGTAAGTCTAGTCCCCAGGCTTTAGGTTGCACTGCGGCCAAAGGGGACTGCTGCACGGCAGGAACAGCTGGCAAGGAAAACTGTTCTTTAAATTTATTACATCAGAATATAGAAATAATTCTAGAAATCGGGTATTTTTAATAAAGTGACAAAACTTAAGTCAAATGTAATTTGGCCAAATCAGCAACAACAAAAAAGGAAAGTAAAGCGATTTAGTGAAGCTTCTTTTGATTGAAACATTGGAAATGATGAAAATCTTCCTCAGAACAAAAAAAGATCTGGAGGTGATGATGGAGAAGACGGAGGCATTATCAGCCTGATGGAGGATTCAGTCTGTCTGCACAGGGAGAGAAATTCCATCGTTCACAATCGCAATGTTTTACCATGTCATTAGGTAAACCATGAAACTCAGTAAAGAAAATAGAGGGAAATGGCACAACGAAAAGATCAAAAGATAAAACCCTTATTTTGAAAAGCTTTGTCTTCACACAGAAACCAGCTTGACTTGATGATGTATACAAGTCACGGTCCTCCACTTCAAACAGCGATGCATCGGGCTGGAGCAGCGAGATGAAGTCATAAATGAAAGCTTTACCCACAAGAAAATACTGATATGTTGCTTCTCTTAAAATGTTCAGGCTCATTTTAAGAGATCCAGTTTAACTAATCCTAATGTTCAATCATATTTAAGTTGTTCTATTAAGCACTTATTCAACCCAGGCCTCAGGTAAAACGACTTTAGTTGGATGAATGATGGGATCTTTCAACATCAAACAAAGCATGTCCTGATAACTGTTCTTATTATTTATCAGGACATGCTTTCTTGGGTTTGATCTGTAAACTGAAAAGCAATCCAGGAGTAATATTAGTTACCATGGTGATCACAGGTGCACCGATTGTAGTTTTCTTTATAATCGATCTTTACAATCTGCCTGATTATAATTTTGATCAATACCAATGTTTTAGCTGAACAGAAATTTTCTACTGTTGTTAAGGTCGCATGTGTAGACATGATCTGCTGGGCGGGTCTGTCAGTCAGACCCCCCTCAGTGAAGATTAAAATGGTATAGTAGCTCACTTCGCAGTAGTAGATTAGATCATGGTTGCTAGGCGTCTCTCTGTTCTCCAGCCTCTGACTCCTCTGTGTTTGTGTCTCGTAGACAAGGGCTGCAGAGAAGCTCCTGGCTGGATCACCATCTAAATACAAGCGGTCTGACAGCAAATTTGTTGTTATTGGTGAGTAAATGACATGTTGAATCCATCACATGGTGGCCTTAATGTGTCAGGTGGATCTTACTCTTCACCACTGCAAGCTAAAGCATGGAAGAAAGACAGAATTAGTCTTAATAAGCTGATTTGTCTCCAGGTGTTAGGAGCAGACAACATCCAACCTGCAGACTAAACTGAAAGGAGCCATTGTCTCTGAACACACACTTCCTCCAGGCATATTCTGTGGTCTGCAGCAGATCATAGACAGCCTGGCGTTATGGAATAGGTGCCATCATATTTGCATGTCCCTTTATAAAACACAGACCTGAACCTCTACTGAACCTCACCCTCAGGATAAGTCAGACCTGATAACTGATTACCGGTACTCTGCAAATGTTAGGGAACCTGCCATGGAGGTTCTTCTGTGGGCAGAAGGAAGCCTGAGGGAATGCATGTTGTGAAGGCAGAGCAGCTTGTAAACAGTGGACTGGATGGAGTCTGACCTTTCCGATGTCAGGCCTGCTCCACGGATTCTGTTTCCTGTTCCAGTAGAATAAGCTGACAGGAAATGTAAGTTTGAGGATAAAAGCAACATTTACACCAAATACGTTCCAGACCCGCGTTGTTCTAGAGGTGCTGTTGATCAGGAGTAATTTATCATCTCCAAAAAGAAGCATAGGGTCAGAATCGGCATGGAAACGGTCTCTGTGTAACTGGCTGTTGACTATACAAAGAGCAGTGATATTAATATTGTGTAAAAACAAAAAGCTAAACCCTGCTAGAGTCTAGGGCTGACACGACTAGTTATGATTAATCGATTATTTAAGTAGTTGTCAACTAATTTAGTCATTTATTAATTAACTGGAGTAAACGGATTCAAAAATCCTGTAAATAAATCTATTAACCTTGTGCTGTCTAATTAATAATTGGTTAATGCAAAAATTAACCAATTAATGTACAAATGATCAAGCGTATCCTAAAGGAAGGCTACTATTGCATTTCTACCCAATAAAATATTATTCTTATTTAAAATAGGAACTGAATTGTTTGTTTATTTGCATGTTTGAATATATTTATAATTTATATATTTTTAATTAAATTAAAAATCTGCACAATGAGCCGGTTTCTTATCTGACTAGTTGTCAGAATGATGGCTAGCTAATCAATCCTGAGCTGCAGCCTGGTTAGCTGTGGTCCTAACACACTGTGGTTGGTAACCAGCCGTGTTTGTTGCAGGTGAATTTTACAACGGAGTGGCTGAAGGAGAAATTCCTGAAGTTCTGCAGCCCATCTCAGCTCTGCGCCTGGTGGTTCACTCCGACTCAGATGTCTGGGCTCTGCTGAGCGAGGTCAGAACCCGGTTCCCATAGGAACGCAGAGTCACTGTTCATCAACAAACCTGGGTTGTAGAATATATATATAAAAAAAGAGAATGTGCACAGATTTTTTTCTTGGCATAGAAATGTTTTTGCCCACATTGACAGGATGACATCACAGACTGGTGACTGAGGCGTAGAGATACAAACCTTTCAATGTCTAGTGATTCACTTCTCATCTTTAGGGTCACGATTCTATTCGGAAACAATTTTTAACTCACAAACCAATTTTTTCTATTCAAACAGTCTGGACTTGTGTTTAAATTATATGAGTCACAAGAGCAAAAGGCAAGTTTAAGAACAATTTAATTCACCACTATAACATTACAAGTATACAAGCCACCAATACTAATATACAAAAAAAAACACAATAAAAGAAGGCCTAATGTTACAGAGGTTTGTTCAGTTTGCTCAGCCATGGCATCAACAAAAACACAGTGATCAGATTTCAACGTTCTGTTCAGACCGGTCAGGTGTGTAATATTCCCTGAGCCCATATTCAACTCAATCAGGACAATAATATAATAATATGGTGGCATTGAATTGGACACTAAATAATCTTTTCTGTTAGAATCAGCTTCCTTTAAAAGTTCCTGTTGCTGAATCAGCTCTGTGACATTAGTTCTGCTTTCTTCTATTTCTGGACTTTTAGAATTTCAGGTTTCAGTTTCAGGTTGCATTGTTGAATGTTCCCTCCGTTTTATGATGCTGTGTAGCTAGAAGTCTTTCGTTTTATTCTTGGACAGTTGTTATGCTGTGTAACCATGGCAACAGTGTATAGTTTTTAGGAAACAGGAAGAGCTAACTATCATCTTACAAACTCAAATAATACCTGAGTGACAAATCCCAGAGGAGCTGAACAGCCTTCAGGATTCAGAGCAGGAAGTTGATAATGAGCAGTTATCTTATCCCCTACTCCAACATCTCCAACCAGACGGTCTGACAGACATTTAAAGTGGAGCAGCAAAAGCAAATGAGGTGGATTAGCAGATCTGCTAGCGACTGATGGTGTCATCCAGGGCATGTTTCTACTGTCTGCCTGGAGACTGAGCTGTTAGCATGTCATGACAGACATGAGACTGTAGTCTTCAGTCAGAGGCCTTTCACGTTCCAACTGCTACTGGAGATCTTTCTTACCCAACTTTTTGAAGTTTCTTGAATGATATGAGTAACAACAACGTTTATTTTTCCTTTGGGATTTTTGATCCTAAACTGAAAGTGATTGAGGAAGCCCTATAAATTTTGTTAAAGATCTACACAAGATCTACCCAAGTAGATCTGCATTCAGCAGATTACACAAGCGAAACACAAATGTGTCGGTTGTGTAAACACAAGTGGCACATTGTGCTGACAGTATTTTCAGGAAGTCCACAGAGAAGGTGCTCAGTTTTATAGTTACTGAAACTTCCTCTGATGTTTTGTTATGATATAATCCCCCTCTTCCTCCCTCTCCTATATTCTTCTGCTCCTGAGTTAACCTAGCTAATTATCCTCTACGTCTCACCAGACACCACTGGTAAGTGACCACTGGTAGTCTGGTCACTTAATAACCAAACTCAGAATGAAGATGAACATTTTTCAGCTGCTGTTGGGATTCTATTGTCTTGCGTTTGCTGTGTAGGGCATCATTTCTTGGGATGAAAAATAATGCACAGATGGGCAAGTAGAAACACGTCCAACATGTCTGAGCTCAGAAACATGTAGGAAGTATGTCTGATGAAAACGGCTCTCAACTTCTGTCTGCCTGCCATGTTTTCAGCTCAGACTTGTTTGATCTGCAGATTCTAGATACTGCACAAATAAGGAAATGTTACCTTCTGGTAAGTGTCTGGCTGCTACTTAGATAGTAGTCACGGGTAAAGCAGCAGGAACGGTTCAACTTGTTCTCATAAATATCTAAATTCCTCTGGTTCAGACTATTTGATCATCTTCAGATAAATATCATATTATATTGTCTTCTTCTCTGAATGTCTGCTGGTTGCTGGAGGTTTCTACCTGGATCCGTTGCAAAGCTGTGAAAAATGTGAAACAAACATTGGTGATACTGAAACCAAACTGAATCGATCACTCATTCTGGTTTCCTCTGTCCGTCAGATTCACATCAAGGTATGAAGACAAGGCGCGCCCTCTGCTGGACAAAGACTCTGACTACAAGGACATTTTAAAGCAGCTCTGAAGCTTGATGAGCAGATCGCCTGTTGGTGATCTGAGAGGAGCCATCCATCCATTTTCTGTTCACCCTTGTCCCTAATGGGGTCGGGAGGGTTGCTGGTGCCTTCTGAGAGGAGCTTCAGACAGAAATCTGACTCATGTTGAGTAACCATGTGGAGGAAGAAGCACTCCCCACACTGATGGGTTTACACCAACATAACCTGTCACACGTTTTTGCACTATGACAGATTTTTATTCTATAAAATAAACGTATGAAATATCAAACTGCCTCACCAGGGTTCCCTTTCATTTCTGTAGGCTTTTTCTTGACTTACTTTTGTTTACCTTGTTAAATGATCTGTAGTGAATAAAAAGCTTGTGTTCATGTAGACCAACTCCCCACAGATCAGATTTCTAGAGTGTTAGTGACCCAGAAAATATGCCAAACAATGAAAGTGAACCTGTAGTCATGCATTTAAAAGTACGGAACGGCGGCAGTCCAATCCATTTTTCATGTATTAAAAATGGATTGGATTTCCTAAATTCCACCTGTGTTTGAAAAAACAGTTAGCATAATTGTGTAAACTGATCAAACTGTTTTGAAATCTATGCTAGGAAAAAAAAAGTCACTAAAATGCTGGGCTTTTTTTTTTTTTTTTTTTTGCAGCCACGAGACCATGATTCAACATTAAATTAAATCGTTAAAATCTACTTACAAACTAGTTAAACACAAGCAGAAAATAGAAGTTTAAATCGTTGTAGATCCAAATCTTAACAAGGCTTTCACGTTATTAAATATAGATCAAGTTTGCAAAAAGAAAAATATTTTCTGAGCTTTAAGAGCAGCATTTGGGTCACTCTGCTTTTATAAATACTTACTGTATTTAGCCACTTTTAATAAATGAATTAAAACTAGATTTGGGTTCTCTAAAGTCAGTTGATAAATCTGAATCTGTTTACTATGAAATGAAAGAGAAAGCAAAAAGATTTTTATACATATACTTTGTGTTGTACTTAATATTTTTGTTGTAAGCTTCTGTCAGTAATACTTTGCTGTAATTAAAGAAAAACAGTCCCTCTGCATCAACCACCTTTCTGGCAGATTTTTATTTGAAAAAAGTAAAAAACATGGATAATTATCTAATTTGTGTCAGTCTGAGACAGGAAATCCAAAATAAATGCTTCAAGTTTCATGAGTGGAAGCTGAGATGATGAGAAATGAGCTCCTGTGTGCAGGTCTGTCAAACCATCAGTACCATCAGTCTGATGTTTTCTTAAATCCACAAAAACAGCCTGACAAGTGTTCATCAGAAACAATCATCACAACTTTATTCAGTCAATATTAGAAATAATAAAAACATTCCACAAGCACAACAGGGAGGATGACCTCAGAGTCTGGATGCTTTAATCCAACATGGCTGCCAGTCACAAGAAGCACAGACAGAGACGTTACTGAGCGCAGCGGGAAACATTGACTGCTTCACCTGGACAACAGAACTAATACTGACTCACTGACGGTTCCTGAACACGGACAGAGGCTCCATGTTTCAGACAACAGAACGTAATGGAATGCGTGACCACCAGAGGGCAGTGTTGTTTCTCCTGGTGTCCGGCAGCAGAGTGGAGACACCAGCAGATAAACCTGCGCTTCCAAACACTGGAGCCGCAGCGCTCTGCAGACCGTCAGGATGATGTGGGCAGATCTCAGGCTGTGTGCTTTCAGAGCGAGCAGCTGGTACTGTGGAACCAACGGACCGAGCCGCTCTGCTCAGACAGCATGAAGAAAACAGGCTGTCCGACTGCACTCACCTCAGCAGCTACGCAGCATCTTCAGTTGATTTTCTGCCATTGATATTTCTCTAGGACTGAAACGATTAACTGGACTGATTGTGATTAATCGGTTATTGAAAAAACGTTAACTAGAAGTTACAGACTCAAGAAAAGTTAATATGGTTATAAAAACAACATGCTGTACAATATGCATACATTTTAAATTTAAGATAAAAGCGCCATTATAAATGTTGACAAATTGCCAATTTTTTGTCTGATTAATCATCAGAATAATTAATAGATTAATCGATTACTAAAATAGTCATTAGTAGCAGTCCTACATCTTTCTCATATGAGATGAACTCTGCAGATTTTTGAAAGCAGCCATAAAGATGAGTTTTATTTTTATCCCGTCTTTTTTCTGCTTTGTAACTACATTATGTAGCAAATGTGTAATTTACCAAGTGATGTCATTATCTTGGTTATAACACAGTATTTACAATTTGAGTGTTTCAGGTATTAAAAATGGATTGGATTTCCTAAATTCCACCTGTGTTTGAAAAAACAGTTAGCATAATTGTGTAAACGGATCAACCTCTGTTTTGAAATCTATGCTAGGAAAAAAAAGTCACTAAAATACTGAGAAATGACAGTTCATTACATCATAACATGATTCATCCAATCCCCTGCTGATCTTGTGGCTGACTCCTCCTCCTTCCAACCAGCTTATGTGTTTGACGTCTCCAGAACCTTTAAACATTGCCCCCTAGTGGTCAAGTGAAGATAAATACCAATATTTACATTCAGGCTTGGCTTTATGTCCCAGACTAGACATTATTAAAGAGTCCATGAGGCCAGACGCTGCGGTGTTTCCGGGTCCGACTGGGCTCAGTGATGTCAGAAGTTCTGCCTACTTCCGTTTACTCTTGGTGTCGGTCGTCTGGAAGACACTAGAGGCAGACATGAGGTTCTCGATGTACTGGCCCAGAACCTGGTTCTCCGACTTCAACTTCAGGTTCTCCTCCTTCACTGCATCCACCCGGGCAGACAGGTCTGCAACACACACATGGTCCAGGTCCAGGACGTCAGTCTGCAAGGTTTTTGCCTTACAGGAGAAAAATGTGGACTAAGGTAGGAAACAAGGTCAGGTGGAAATGTGCAAATATAGTGAAAGTAGCTGCACTGATTCAGAAGAGGAAAAGATTTTGAGTTACAAAAATATAACTGATTAATGTGCTTTGCGATATCACCTGGATTAAAAACACATCTTATGATCATTTCCAGGTTGCATATTAGCCAGAATGTGATCTTTATAAATAAACTCAGATCAATGACGGCCGACAGGAGCAAACGCTCAGCAAACTGCTGCACACACATGGATGAGGGAAACTCCAAAACACACAAACAATAACAGAACAGGAAAACACTGCAACCACAGGAAATAAAAGAAAAGGAGGGAAAAAATGGGCAAATGGCTTCAACAAATGGAAACATGAAAAACTGCAGACCCCCAATACCACTAGGGGCAGTCTAGCTAATATTATCTACATAAATATCCTGCTGTTCTAGAATATTGTCTAAGATTGCATTTCAATAAGACTAGTGCACCTTTTCTACTTTCCATCTTTACAGAGTCTGATCCCAGGTGATTTGTTGGTTGACTCCCCCTAGTGGTCAGGAGCTCTTCTGTCAGCCATTTCTACTAATCACAGTATTTTCTCCCTGGATCCTGTTTCCTGGGACTGCAGCCTTTTTTTTGTTTTGCTTTGTTTTTCTGTTGATTTGTTTTGTATTATTGTGTTTTGGAGTTTGGATCACGTTTCGTTGTTTGCTGCTGCCTGCCACCATCCAGATCACGGTCAGCTCACCACTCCTCACTTCCTCCTGGCTGATCCACACAAATGTGGAATAATACTCCAAGAATAACTGACCAACCAGAACCACTTGCACTCAGAATTCAGGTAATGTTACCAGGAGTGGACCATGTGGATTTATAATCTCAGAGTGGGTGTGTCAGTTCTCATGGTACTGTCCTGAGTTAGCAGTGAGTGCAAGGAAACGTTCTCACCCTCCAAGGTGTGCTGGAGCTCCAGCACCTGGTTGATGAGCCTGGTCTTCTCCTCCAGCTCAGCCTGGTTCTCCAGGTCACCTGCAGCCATGAAGCAGTTTACTCACACACTGATTTCTTTACATTCAGCTTAATATAGACTGTGCGTGTGCGTGTGCGTGTGCGTGTGCGTGTGCGTGTGCGTGTGCGTGTGCGTGTGCGTGTGCGTGTGCGTGTGCGTGTGCTCTCTCACCATCATCTGAGCTCATGGTGAAGTACTCGTCTTCCTTTTTGGAATGCAGGGCTGCGACTCTCAGAGACACTGGAGCACACATTCAGATAAACCATTAACAAAGAGTTGGAGTTTACAGTTGGAGCAGATCTGTGAAGAATTGTCTCCGGTGTGATTTAAATACGACACCAAATGCCGTTAAATCACTGCTGTTAGTATATTTTTTAAAAACTTGACACAAACAGGGGTTATTTAACTAAATATTGTGCTATTGTAGACCGACAGTCTACAAGCTAACTCGGTCACCATCCTTTAAAAACCCGCTGTCTGAAAGCTGTTGGCTTCCCTGGTAGCCGAGGCTAAATAAGAGGGCAGCTGCCAGGGCTTTGCCTGCTGCTGCTAACTAGCTGTGAGCATGCTAACAGGCTAGCTGCAGGCTGCTTAGCATCAGTGACAACAAACCAACATGTCCTCTGTTGTAGCCGTGGCCAGAAAACCTACCTTATGACGGGAAAAGAAGAAGCGCTGCGCTAAACTGCGAAGCGTCGAAAGAAAATTTTACGCTTGGTACGTGTTAGCTTAGCTGGTGTTTGAGACCATCTGTTTGATTTAGACAACACAAGTTATACACAACTTAGCCGCTGGAGGGCGATGTACCACCACGAATTGAAATGGTGGTGCATTTCACACACAAAAAATTTTTTTGGGTGTGTGTGTGTTTCTGGTATTCAAGTAATTCTTGCCCACAGTGTTAACATGTTGCAGCAGCACAGACTGAATGGGTAGAATAGCACTTTGCACCAATCTGATGGTTGAATAACAGAACAAATACAATAAATACTCTTGTTGAACTCAAGAACTGCAAAATGGATTTTTGAATTGAAAATGTTACTTATTTTGTCAACATGTAATCTTCTTTTAAAACCTAATTAATTACAAACCCTGCAATTAACTTAACAAAAAATTCTAGTAAAGTCCCACCACTAGTATTAATGCATGATAACAAAATTTAAATAAAGACTTTATTTTCTAAACTTACAATCCATTTACACTGTTACCTTTAACAGAAGACTGTCTCATTTCCAGACAGAATTAAAGAGACGTCTTCACTGAATGAAAGGAATTTAAAAATTGCCAGGGGTATGAATCATGTTTTAACAGCAATAATTAAAATTCAAATGAGAATACATACTTGGATGAGGAGGGAAAAAAACTTTATTGGTTTTGACAAAGTTGACTTTAATACGAATTTGTCAGTTACACTCTATAAAACTTAATTTTGAAAGATTGTGATAGGCCAATACTTAACTGTGAAGCCAATCTTATCCACCAAACTGAAGGGTTTAGTTTTGCACCCATCCACCAGGTCATGTCTGCACATTCCCAGTCAACAATAGTCACTCCACTGTTTACCACTTCAACAACGTTTTGCTATATTTAGCAACATTTCAGACAAAAAAAATTGGCTCTGGCCAAAATCAGAATCGACATGGCAGACTTTTTAAAGATCAACAATCGGCCAGAAAACTGCAACCGGTGCGCCCTCATTCAGAACCCAGCAGCAGCAGAAACTGGTCAGAAACCACTTTTAGACAATTACTGATAATTACTCAGATGAACCAGAACAGCTTCTGTCTACAGATTATTCACTTGGAGAACACAGGCTTGTTATGTGCATAAAAACAATGTTTGCAATCCTTTTCTTCTTCACATAAAACAGATGTAAATCTTCAGATAGTTGTGTAAAAGTACTTGTCCAGGAGTCCACGCGTTATTCCAACCACAGCCAGAACGGACAGGGTGAGAAGTGCAGCCAGGGTCAGGTGAAAGCCGGGTAACCTGCAGAGCAGACACCGCTCACTGATCACAATGCTCTCCTGACATCTGTACATGCTTTGTTCTTAGGACAGACAATGAGGCCGGGTAACCTTTTCTTGGTGGACTCGGTGTAGCCGTTGAAGTAGAGCTGCCTGGCCACCATGTAGACCAAACCTGTTGCTGCAGCTAGCACCTCGCTGAAGAACATCCCACAGGTCCACAGACTCACCAAGAACAGGGGGTAGAACTCCACACAGTTCTGACTGCAAACACACAAAACTGATGTAGGAATGTCTGCAGGTTCGCTCATTAGAGGTGACATTAGAGCTGGTGTGTCAAATACTTGTTTTCCCCATTGTACTTTGAGGTGATCCATCAACTAAAATCGTTATGAAATTTCTCAAATGTGGCACCAACTAACCGGTCTGGACACTCCAGACAGAGCTTCTCTCCGTCAGCATGTGAGACCAGTTTGATGGAAGCAGATGATGGTTGCACACTCTTTTGAGGTTATTATTGCCATCGCCAGAAGCTAACAGTTTCTGTCTAAAAGGTTCCAAGCATGACTGGTGCTTAGGAGGTAACTGTACAAAGATTGAAGTTTGCGGTTGTTCTGGAAAACTTGGTTTCCAGGACAACATTATCTAAATTCAACTTTTGGATGAATCAGAGTTTAAGGGCAGTGGCACTCGAGGACTGGATTATTAAGTAAACATGGAGCCAAAACAAAAAGGTTTCTGGAAAATTATGACATCCCACAACCATAAATACTCACAAAACACAAAAAAGGTCAACAGAATTTTTCACTTTCTCTTCAAAGTCACCGTAATTTGGTAAGTCTCTTCCCTATTTTCCAAAGTTAGCACATTAAATTTTAATCTGTACAGGCAGCTGACTTACTGCGCACGAAAAGTTCGTTCAAACTCTGGAGGACCGGAGACTACAGGAGGGAGGATCTTGTGAGCCATTCTAGACAATCCAACTCTGCGGGCCAGGTACCCTGAGTGAACACAGTGATGGTAGGAAGCAACCTTTTGTTAATAATTCAAAATGCTAAATATTTGCAGGCATTTAGAGTGCCTCATGGTTACATATTTTATGAAATTTTACTTTTAAAATGTTAGAATCCTGTCAAAATGTATAGATAGTAAGGAACCTCTTGAGTCTAATTATTGGCTGGGTAAAACAGTAAAGCACAGCGGTGTTATCATCATCATTATGTTGGCATTAGACATGCTAGTAAACACCAGCTCCCCATCCTATTGTTCAGCGGACAGTTTCTGTTAATGGCATCCAGTCGACTGAATGACCTCCATTGTTCTCCAGTTTGAACCATTCCAGCCTTTTGAATGAATCACCGTTTTAGAAAGCAATGACCTGTAAAATAATCAGAGGAAATCAAATTTCTTTTTTTTTTTTTTGCGTGGTCCTTATGCTACTACAACTGTAATCAGATTTGTATCTGAACATTTTGCGACTCCAACTTCATCGGGCGTCTTCTGGTGCAGAATTATGATGCATGTCACACAGCAATGACGTAAAAGTCAGATTAAATCGTCGCATATCGCTATGACAATTCAGAGAGCAGGTACTTTGAAAACAATCAGATTAATGATGCTTTCCAATTGTAATCGGAACTGGGAAATTTTGACTTTCCAGTTGGAAAAAATAACTGCAACATGCTCCAAAGTCGGATTTGGGGGTAGTTGGAGTTGTGATCCCCAAGTCACAATTATGACCCCATAATTGTGACTTGGGGATCATGGTCTTCATTGGACCATGAAGTTTGACTTTCATGGTCCAATTTAGCTGCTCCTCACATCAACTATAGTAAGCCGTGATGAAAGCATTTTATTTTTCAAAACACATAAGTAAGAAGAGTGCATCTAAAATTAATATTCCAAAATCCAAAGCATGCCGATGGGAACTACAATATGGTCATGCCTGGGGTCATTCACCCCACAGGTCCACACTGACAACAGGGGCTAAAACTCAATACAGTTCTAACTGCAAACATATAAAACTAGGCAAAAGTAGTGTTATGGTTACACTAGTACTTGTATAAGGATATTTCATTTAATATCAGTTAATATTCACCCATCTGGAAGGCAGATAGAAGGGTCACCGCAGCCAGGAGAAGAGGGGAATCTGTTGCCATTGCAGACGGAACTTTATTCAACTGTTAGGAGAAACTTTCTGGTTAAAGACTTAAAGCCATCCCACTGTGTGTCCAAACATGTCTGTACAGTAAAGCTCTGCCATGCCCTGCCTCTGTAAAATAGGGACTGGATTCTCAATTCCATATTTTTGTTTGGGCCCTATGATAGGGTGACCAGACGTCCTCTTTTTCCCGGACATGTCCTACTTTTCAGACCTAAAAAAATGTCCGGGGGGAATTTCAAAATCGTCCGGGATTTTGGTCAACTGCCTCAAAACACATTACATAGCTTACAGTGCATTGTGATTACATTGCCACTCCGATCCACTACTCCATTCCAGGTAGCACATGCGTGTCCGCCGATTCTACCCCCCCCCCAAACAAAAAAAGAAGTGTCCTCCTTTTCAGAAACCCAAATCTGGTCACCCTACTCTATGAAGAAAAAAAATGTGAGAACGTTTTCTCAGTGAAGCATGGTGTGAGTTTTTTATCGTTTCTTTCTGCCATTGCTACCTGTTTGATCTGTCTGCAGGAACCTTTTTGGCAGTTCTGCCAGGATTCCTCTACTGGAGATTTTAAAAAACGAGTTCAAGTCAACAGTTAACCAGTACAGAGTGTCTAATAGGTGGCATGTGTTACCACGCCCCACGGCAGCCCACGGGTGACAGCGCAGGGCTGGGATTGCGTGCAGTGATCAGCCGGCTTCCTCCCGCGGCGGCATGGACAGCGACGATGAAAGCGTGGAGGAGGTGGTGGAAGGTTTGTACCGCTGCAACACTGGCTGTTCAGGGGGAGAATGTGATGAAGGAGGGCTTTGATCCCGCTTTCCCTGCTAAACGTGTCAGACCAGAGCCTCCACGAGGCGCTCTGACTCTGGGCCCGCTTTGTAGCGGGGAGCGCCAGGGGCTGTAGTTGTGACAGCGATCCGCGCGAGAGGCAGCTGAAAGCGGCGTGGGGGCCGTCAGAGCTCCGCAGCCGGCGGAAGTTTAACACGATGCAGTGTGTTTGATTCCTCGCCGCTGAACGCAGTGGGGCTTTTAACAGCCGGTGTGTCTGTTGAACAGGAGTCATGCAGGAAAGGTTGGATAGTTTGTTTTTTTTTAAGAGTTGACAGAAAGTTACCTCTGAGTTTATAGAAGCTCCAGTTGCCGGGTTGAGTGAGTAGTAAGCCAGTAAAACTACAGCAGTTGTAGGATCAGAACATGGAATGTAGAAAAAACGCCATATATATAGTGTTGGGTAGTAACGGATTACATGTAACGACGTTACGTAATTTAATTACAAAAAAGAGTAACTGTAATCCGTTACAGTTACAATGAGAAAATATGTAATCCAGTTACAGTTACTTCCGAAAATATTAAGAATTACAAATTTAGTTACATTTAAAAAAAATAAAAACAAAAACCTTTGCGAAATATGTAATGATATTTTTATTGCTTTGCGCCCTTTATCGCCGTTTCCCGCTACGGCTCCTTGTCTCTATCATAGCCGCAATGCCACTCTGATGTTCCATCCTGTGCTGGTGGAGCCTCCTGGAGGAACAGCAAGCGAGCGGACGGTTCCATTTCAGCTCAAGCAGCGCATCAAAAATGACAGCCTTCCAACACTAGAAATTAAAGGAGCATTTCATTTATGTAACCCAGGCTCTCCCTCTTCAGACCTACAGCTGGCGGAAGACACCCTATGGACTCTGCGTTGTGTTTCTTTTCGTGAAAGTGGGGTGTGTTCGGTGCAGGAGAGGAATCGGACACAGGGCTCTTCGTGGAGGGGAGACTTTCGCGCCTTTATTTCATCCACTTTACAGGCAGTAAACAGACTGTCAGGATTTAACAATTTTCCCTTTACAAAACAAGATGCAATCTGCAGACAACTGGCACACTGAACAAACAGAAAAAAAGATCGGCATACCAACGCAATGTATATTTTACACCGGGCTAGCGGAGCTGCTGCTTACCTTACAGGCAGTAAACACTGTAAGGAATACAGCAGGTCGCGCGCAAAAATCCCCTGCACTACGGTGTCCCCGGCAGGACAAACATCTCGGAATTGTGGTAATACCAGCAATTACAGAAAACAGTAGTACCCTCTTCTGTAACATTTATGCACTGCTTTACATTTACATCTGTGAATATGAAAATGTTTTACGAATATTTGACTGTTTGGTGTTGATGCATGACAAACGTTGGAATCTATTCTTTCCCATGAGACATTGTATGCAATGTGCTAGTGTTATGGTTTTCATGAACATAAAGTAAACTAGAAAATTCCTGAAGAAATTTAACAGGGGCCTGCCAAAGTGTGCCCGTTGGTTTGGACCCAGGGTTCTGATGCTAAAAATTAGCATCAATGCTAACTTAGCTAAATAGTAGTCATTAGCTTCTGGAAAGTCACAAGTATGTTAAGTAAGCTGGACGTGCACCATTTAGTATGTTAAAATGAGTGTATGAGCTGAAATTGACCAAAATGCTAATGTAAGCCTAAATACTTTCAGCCTAAAAACATCATTAGAATGTTCTCTATAATTTACTTACTCCATTCAGTATACTAAACATGGCTAAACATGGTTTAGTATACTAAACATGGCAGAAAAATAGGTAATAGCTTATTTAAGCTAAAAGGCTAATGCTAATGAACATTAGCCTTTTATGGCTAACCTGAGAGAAACAGATAATGCAGAATCATATTATTGCACTGCCTGTGGCGGTGCACTAACCTGCAGTGCACTAAGAAAAATAAAATGTTGAACCTGGGTCAATACTCATTAAATCCTCAAAGTAATCAAAAGTAATTAGTTACATTACTTTTTAAAAGTAATCAAAAAAGTTACACTACAATTACATTTTAAACAAGGTAACTTGTAACTGTAACGGATTACATTTTTAAAGTAACTTACCCAACACTGTGTATATATATATATATATATATATATATATATATATATATATATATATATATATATATATATATATATATATATATACATACATACACATACATACAGAAAAAACAGTTGAGCCCAATCAACCAGAACCTGTTTATGTGTAGGCCCGTTGGATGAAGATGGCCAGCCCCATGGTGTCTGCACAGTCACCTATTCCTCCAGTGATCGCTTCGAAGGACACTTCACCCACGGAGAGAAGAATGGGAAGGGGAAGTTCTTCTTCTTTGATGGAAGGTAGTGACTCACTGTATCATGGAGCTTCACTAAGGGGGCATTAACACCAGCCCTGTTTAGTCTGCTTTAATCAAACCCAAGTCCGTTTGCCCAGAAAGACTGGTTCACTTGAGGAAGTGTGAATGCACAATCCAACTCTGATGCAAACTCTGTTCCTTCTAAAAAACAATATTCTGTTTGTTTCAAGTGAATTCTTGTGCAGGTCAATTCAAGTGTACCGGAGATCATTCCAAAAGCAGCAAATTAACTGTAGCGCAGGGCACAGGACCATCAAGTTTTCAAACTTGATAGTCCAATGTCCTAAGCTATAGTTAAGTTTTCACACTTGAAAACTGGACTATCAAGTCTAAGACCTTGGGTTCCCCCAGAATGAGTTGGAGGAGACAGATGTCTGGGGTTCCTTCTGAACCTGTTGTCCCAGAGTCCCAATCTCGAATAAGTAGAAATTATTCCAAACTGTCAATTTTAGGTCGTATCGTCCAGCTCTAGTTGGTGCCAACAGGAACTGCTTAAATGGCTTTGTCCTGAAGACAGAATAACTTGAACACTGAAAGACCAGTTCTATCCTCTGTAGCAGTGGTTTCTAACTCCTCTCCTCGAGGGCCGGAGATCTGCAACTTTTAGATGCGTTCCTTGTCCTACACACAGCAGCTGTCTGTGTTTTTGTCCGCAGCACCTTGGAAGGTTTCTACGTTGACGATGGTCTGCAGGGCCAGGGGCTGTACACACATGAGGACGGCAGTGTCCTCCATGGGACATATGTCGACGGTGAACTCAACGGGCCAGCTCAGGAGCTGGACGCAGATGGGCGCCTAGTCTTTAAGGGTCAGTACAAAGACAACATCCGCTGTGGGGAGTGCTGGATCTACTATCCTGTGAGTGAGCTGAGTGCACTAATGGTTCTTTACTCTGAAGGACAGCAGCCATTTTATGTGTCTGTGTTGCTGTGGTTAGGACGGGGGCAGCGTGTTCGGGCAGGTCAATGAGGACGGGGAGATGACTGGCAGCTCCATAGCCTACATCTACCCAGATGGTTGCACAGCTCTCTATGGAAGCTTTGTGGACGGAGAGATCATTGAGGCTCACCTCGCCACACTGACCTCCAACCAGACCGGAAGGCCACGCTTCCAAATCGCTCCCAACAGTAAGATTTCATCTCATCTCATCTTCACTCATTCATAATGAAAACATGCCATAGATAGAGAACATACGTTCTCTAATTTCACTGAGCTTGAGTTATTTTTCTAAGAGAAATTGGCAAAACGTTCAGTCTCTAGACATAGAAAGCTGGGAGAGGAAAAGACTCCTAGCTCTAACTGCAGCCAGAGCTGGTTCTGTGAAATATTCCTCAGTGGTTCTGAAAGATTTGTTTTTTACATAGTCATTTGTAAAAGGTCTCTTCTGTACTGCTTTATTTAATTTCTAGTGTTTTCTACAAATAATTTATGTGAAAAAGTGTATATGCTGTTATACACTTCCTGGACTCAAACAGGAAGTGCTGCAGAGACATGTTGGTGTGATTGAGCAGGTGACATGATGACTTCATGTGACCCGCAGGTCCCGTCTACTCCTATGACAAGTCCACCTCCACCTGCATCGCCACCCACGCTCTGCTGCCGGACCCGTACGAGAGCCAACGGTAGGGCCGCTCCGTGTGATGATGACACACTGTGGAATGACAACGGTTGTTACAACGAGCCTGAACAGAACCAGAACCATTCGGAACCTTGTGTGTTCCCTCTTTGTCAGGGTGTTGGTGGCAGAGTCTCTGATTAACGGAGCCGGTCAGGGACTTTTTGCCAAAGCAGCTGCTGAGCCGGGTACCGTCATGGCTTTTTATAACGGAGTCCGGATCACGCATTCTGAGGTATGGTGCGCTGCTTCTATGGAAACGAAGATGCATTGGAATAACACCAAACAAAAAATCTAAAAGGGGAAATTGATATAAAATGAAGCAAATTTTATTTATTGATTAAAACTGATTTCTAAATGACTGATGTTGCTTTGTCAGGTGGACAGTCGGGACTGGGCTCTGAATGGAAACACCATCTCCCTTGACGACGACACTGTGATCGACGTCCCACAGCCGTTCGATCAGACGGAGAGGTACTGCGCCTCTCTGGGTCACAAGGCCAACCACTCCTTCACTCCCAACTGCCAGTATGAGCTGTAAGTAGAAACGACGGGAAGGAGGAGTGTGAACTTTTAAAATATGGGTCCATAATCAGATAGGCACTACATGCAATGCATCTGTCAGGTCTAAATACCTATTAAAGACAAATTAAACAAACACAGGAAAGACAAGAGAGTTCGATTCTTGTACTCGCGAGGAGAACAGACAGAGATGTGCTTTCAGTTACAATCTCCTACCGCTCTGAAATCACATATGCCTGCTCCTCTCTTTTTATTGCATTTAGGATCCCTCTCACATTGGGCGCTGCAACTCTCAAAGGGCGGGGGAAACAATTCATCACATAGTTGCAGCGCTAATGACAATCACTATCCAGACACAGGTTACCTAAACACTAGAATATTGTTGTTTCAGGCATGGGGTTGAGCAGGGCACGTTGTATGTCCTTAAGGCGACGGCTTTATAGCTATCTAACAAACAAAGGAGAGCAGAGTTTCTTGCAGGGCAAAAAACTCTGCTGGGAGTGGTTGTCACTGCTATCGCGCAGGAAGGCCTCAGGAAGGAATCAAAGTTATTCAACACACAGAAACATTACTTGTACTAAGAGTTAAAGAGTAAAAGCATATAAGTAAACATTATCTAAATGTAACTACAAGGCTACATGATACAACGAATATTTGATAATACTAGTAATACAATTTACCTAACAGCATCCTTCAATTCATTCAGAATCGGATGTGTTTTTTCTTTTGTTTTTGTTTGTTTGTTGTTGTTTTTTTTGTTTGGTCAACGTGGATTGGTCATCAACCAATCCAACAAAAAATCCAATAATCTTCTAACCAGTAAATACACCAAACCTAGGAGCTAGCTCATTGTACAACAATGTAGAAGTTATGACTGAGAGAAGCCTTTTTCAGTTTCAGTTTGATGTTTATGATGAAGTCACAGGAAGCACAAAGATGCTGGAAGCTATTTAAAGGGGCAGCGTTGTGCAAAATCAACTTTTTTAGTTTTATGTCATATTATAATTTTATTGCCTCATCAGACACATACACACATGCTTCTGTCTTTCATGCATGTCTGAGAAATCTTTTAATCTCTATGGCAACCACTCGGGTGTGCCAAATGCCTGGTTAGATCTAGCACCGCCTTTAAGACGCAGCTCCTCCTCAGAGCTGAGGTTTTTTAAGATACTGATTTTCCCCATGACTCCCCCATTCAGCTCCTTCTGACTAGCCAGGAACTATTAGCATGCACCTGGTGGAACGGCACATCTGCTGATTTCATTATACGAGCTACTTCTCAGTGCAGAGCTGGTGAAGGCTTGACTTCCTGAAAGTGAGTGTTGGAAAGACCAGGACTTTCTTAAAGAGACAGAGGCATAATTTTAAGGTGTTAAATTACAATGTCTTCATTTCTTTTCAAGTCATATTTTATGTGTATAGCATTTTAATAACATTGTGCTGTAAAATGTTACTATATGGCTGGAAAACATGTAATACTGCCTCTTTAAATATATATATTCTGCTTAAATTGAAATTGTGTTGTGGAGCTGTGACTGCACATCCCACGTGTAAGGAGGTTTTCTGTTTCTTGAGTCAAACAATTGGAATATGGTGAAAAAACCTTTTTGTCTGTGTTTACATACAAAACTCTCAGAACAAGCAGCTCCTTCAGGAACGACTGTTGTCTTCCCCTCCCTGTCCATGACTGTCTTGTGGACACATGTCCACTCAGCTGTCCTCCCCATGATTGTGTCCTACTGGCCCAGACTGAAACAGTGTTTAGAGGTCTAGAACCCAAACACCAGATCAGACCGCAGTCAACATTTCTCTAGGAATAGAACTGCTATAAAGTGCAATCCATGTCAGATACAATGTTGGTTTGTTATCTATAGCAACCAAGAAATGCCCATTGTTCCAGTGCGTTGATCTTTTTGCATTTTCAGTTTGTGTTTCGTGTGTACATCTGTCTTTTTGCTCAGGTTTGTCCACCCTCGTTTTGGACCGATCAAGTGCATTCGAACACTGAGAGCTGTGCAGAAAGACGAAGAGCTCACGGTCGCCTACGGTTATGATCACGAGTCGTTGGGGAAAAACGGCCCGGAGGTTCCTGATTGGTACAAACATGAGCTCGAGGTTTTCCAACAAAGACAGGCAGCTCCTGTGAGCCACTGAAACCCCAGAGGAAGACCCCCAAACTCCCCAAACTTGTGCTGCCACTTCATAAAACTCCTGGAACACTGCTGCAGCTGCCGACCTTCCAAACTGCTTTGACCAGAGTGACACAAGAACTATGCAAGAAACCACGTGGTCTTAGAGGTCGTTGTTCTGACTGGAAGTGCTGCTTCATCTCATGTTTTAAGATTCACATGTTCATCACTGGTGCTTCTAGACGTCATGGAAACCTCCTGAAACATCATGTTTTCATTAGGTCAGTTTACACAACAGGACTCTGTTTAGGTGTTTACTGTAAGAGTAGATCTGTACAGTAGATCTGACTTCCTGCCCAGACTTACATTGCCTTAACATGTCTGTTGACCTGACGTGAAATATGCTAGAGATTATTGTATTTATTAAAAGTTACATGAATTATGTTTGTGAAGGACTTCGAAGAAATGAGTGGACTTTCTGCTACACATGAAAGAGTGGAGCTTTCAAAATCTGCACACCCCAAATAATGAAACGCCCCAAAATAAACCAAACCAAATCCATTCCAATGCTTCTTTTTTCAATTTTCTTTTCTTTCACTGAAACTCATTGTGTCTATATGTGATAAAGTCTTAAAGTTCCTCTTATTTTTAGCCTGCTGTTCTATGATTCTTCAGATTAAAAGCGAAATTAACTTCTAGACGTAAGCCAAAATACTTCAGAAGAAGAACATATGGTCCCAAACGGTGGTGGTGGCAGCATAGTGGTCTGGTTGCTTTGCTGCTTCAAGATTCTAGATGGTTTGCTAGTTATGGATCCCTCAGTTCTGCTCACTAGAAGAAAATTCTGGAGAATTTTTAGTGCATTTGGTTATAAAGGGTTACAAAGTTTTTTTCAAAAGTAAAATTAAATTTTCAGAAATCTTAAATTATGTTGGAAAATATCTTTGTTTGGTGTTGGCCAGATTTGTTTCTGTATCAAAGATTTTAAACCGTTTCCAAATCATGAACTTTCAGATACCAGCTTCGGTCCCATCTGCTGGCATGTTGTGTGCAGCTATATTTGTACACTTCTTACACGAAGATACAAAGAAATACAGATAGATATTATAGACTGTTGTTTACTGGAATAAAAAAGAAATTAATTTGCAACATTTTCCATTTTCTGAACAAATCTACTCTCAGCCAGTCCTAAAAACACAGAGAATATTGACTTTTCAAAAATTGGATATTTTTTTTCTAAAAATAGTCTTTGAAATTTTATGAACAGCGAATGCAAGGTTTTTAAAAACAACCCCGCTAATCTCCACGAGGCACCTGTGATTTCTGTACCAGGAACGAATGGCTGTTATGTGATGTGGGCGGGGTGTGAGAGCCTGAGAGTCCAAACTCTGGGCAGAAACATCCCACGCTTCCCCCTCCACCTGCGGCTGGACAGCCAGGTTAATGGATAAACAAACTTCCTGCGTCCAAACTGACACCGAAACTTGTCCGGAATACTTCCGCTGTGGTGACGAACCTGTCAATGGGACTTTTTACAAGAAAGTTATTTTTTTCTCCAGTCAATAGTTATTAGTGTTAATGTTTCTGAGTCAGAAACCCAACCAAACAGCGCTTAGCGTCAGCCTCGCTCACACGTTTCCCTCGGAGCTTCTTTAAACCGAAACAGAAGCAGGGCGTTGGGATTTCCATCTGAACATGGACCGGTACCGGTACTTCATATTCAACCAGAGGAGTGTGCTCATCCTGGGCATCCTCCAGATAGCCTGTGCGGGTCTCTGTGTCGTCTGCGGCTTAATGGACGCTGCTTTCCGCAAGAACACCCCGCTGAGCACCAGCAGGACGCCGGTGTGGGGAGGACTGGTCAGTATCACTAATGGCTAAAATCCATAAATACTTGAGACCCCTTCTTAAAACACTTGTAATTGCCTCTTAATAGTTCAAACATCAAATATACTTTAATATGCATTAATACACACAGTGTATTAATGCATTATATTGCATTCATACACTACCACACTACCACTTCTCTGGTAGTTGACACTACCACAGAAGCTAACATCCACTCTTCCATATTTCCACTTTGAAGTTTACAATCAGTACTGTGTAATTTAACGGTGCTCTTGGATTGACTGTTTTGTAAACGCCAGCCAATTGCTTGCTAAGCAGCGTTGCATCAGGACATTTCAACTTCTCAAGCTGCATTTCCTTCATAACTCAGTTGGGCTTTACAGAATTTTTTTTTTTAGTTTTCACAAATAATTTGAAATAGCATTCTATGGAAATATCTCCAAATATCGAACCCCAAAATCTGAACCATGAATAGTCACTGTAAAGATATTGAAAACATGACTAAACAGACTATTGTATTAATTTTGTGGACCAAAGTTTGAACAATAAATCTGTAGCTATGCCTCCGGAGGAATAAAAATTCATCATCAATCTGGCATATTCTGGATGTGGTTTAACTATCAAGGGGAATGCTTGAAATTCCAAAGCTGCACCAAAAAATGAAGTAATTTTTGAGGACACAATGGAGCCAATGTTCTGACCACAAAGATGAAATTGGAAGAGAAACAGCAGAGGTGGACTCTCTGATGGTACTGTACCTGCTATTACGCCGTTTATCCAGAGGGAGGAGGAAGTTCAAATCATCTCCTCCAGCCGTCATAACGGGACGTGTGGAGATTCTTTACCAAATGATGAACATTATGAACAACCTGGAGCATCCTCATCATCAGACTATCATACAACAGCGTCTTGATAAAACAATATTTACACTGCTACAGGAGTTAATCCCTACACACAGCCATTAACATGTTAAAGAACATTGGATGATATACTTTTAAACAGCATTTGATCTGTTTAAAGTCACAGTGTTCATGAAATGTGGCCTCAGCCCAGACACATATTAAATAGAAAATTATGAAAATTTTCAATCATGAAAATGGACTTTTCATAGTTAATTATGGTAATAATTAATACTATGATCAACTTAGGCTCCTTGCTCACACTGCTTCCTGTTGTTTTCAGATTATGGCCTGTCCTGGTGTGCTGGCGCTGTTTGCATCCCAGAGGAAGAATGCTGTGTTGGTGAGTTTCTAGCTTCTGAACTCTGCTTCTCTTTAGATGACAGTAGGCTGGTACAAGTTCTTCAGTCTGTGTCGACGTGGCAACCTGCTGATGACACTCTAAGCTCAGTGATCTCTTCCAGTTTGATGTATCACAATGCCAATGTACTGTTAACGTTACCTATTGTTAACATTTTACAAGGACTGGGTGATATGGCTGAAAACCATATCATGATATACACATTTTATATCAGTTGATGCCAATAATTATAGATTAGTTTTTTGTTTTAAATACCTGAAATGCTGCCAAGCAGGTGACATAATCTTGACATAATATATTTAATCCTCAATTTCAGTCTTTTCTCCTTTCACTCCATGCTGCTGCTGTTTATTTCTAAGCTGCTAAGAGGCACAGTGATGAAACCTGAACCTGCTGCTGCGCATGGTACCCCGCAGGCTGTTGCCAGGAAATCAAAGAGTGAGCGAGTGAGTTAGTTGATGCCACCAAGCTATCTTAGCTAGCTGTGAGAGGTTGAGCGGCTAAAACCTTTCCTCTGCCTACATCCCTCAGAATGCTTTTCTGGATCAGTGTTCAGTGAAATTGTATCGGACATATTTTCTATTGATATTGATGATTTTCTGTTTCGATATACATTGTTATATTATTATTTATTTATCGTCCACAGCTACTTTTTACAAATTTTCAAGTTTTGACTTTTCAGAGTCAACGGCACCTCCAGGGAAGTTTCAGATGGATGGATGGATGGATGGATGGATTGATTGATTGATTGGTTGATTGATTGGTTGATTGATTGATTGATTGATTGATTGATTGATTGATTGATTGATTGATTGATTGATTGATTGATTGATTGATTGATTGATTGATTGATTGATTGATTGATTGATTTGTCAATTCATATTTTATTGGGTTTTAAGTTTATGTCTGGATTGCAGAAGATCACTCTGTATGCCTAGCTATGACCTGAATATGACTCTCTGGGGGCAGAGGAGTGAATGTTTTTCCAGAGGGGGTCATGTTCCCCCTTATACTCCCCCTTTTGAGGGCGCCACTGTTCAGATTCAGTCAAATCTCTTTGTTTTTGGCAATTTTGTAGCTTTTATTCCGAATTCTTTTACACACCTTGATATAGATGATCTCCTTAGGCAGCACCTTCCCTCATTGCACAAATGTACATCTCTCTCTCTCTCTGTTGTTCAGTAGATTTTTCAATACATATATTTCACTCATCTTAAGAACTACTGGGGTTGGGATAATTTTAACATTCTTACTGGTGATTATTTAAATTGATGGTGTGTGTATTTACCTTGTACCATGGCTGTGTATGGAAGTGTTGTGGTATAAGCTGATACTGTTGTGCTGCATGGCTCTCTTATGAAATGGCCTGGAAATGGAAAGGTCGCAATAAAAAGGCAGGATGAGCTGGAATCCCTCAACAGGCGTGAGGTTAACTCCTCATTCCATTGTTTCCCTGCTGCTCGTCCCTTCCACACATAAACACGTCCCAAACTGTCTGGACGTTTTGTGTCTCTCCTCAGGTCAGCTGCATGATGGTGGCTGCAGGACTTTCCTGTGCAGCTGTGGTCGTCATCTTCGGCTACTCCTGTCTGACGCTGACCTATGGGGAAGAGGACGAAGACGTCTTCCACCAACACAAAAGTGCCAAAGTGGTAACTACCGCACACAACCGGCTGCATTCAGAGCTCTTCATTTGGTGGAACGTCAAGTACACATACATGTCTGCTGTTTCACAGCCTTTCTAACAACTGACAGCAGTGATAGTAGCTGCTGTCTACACACCAGACAAGTTGAAGTGACTCGTGCTTCTGAAGCTTCTTTTATCTTGGTGGAACATGGTTTTAAGTGTGGCTCTGGATGTATTTGCATCCAACAGCAGCACACTGTGTTACACTGATATTATTTCTCTCTCCTAACTCAGACATTTGTTCTCCATCGGATGGTGAAAGGAGCCAATGCCACCATCATCCTGACTTGCATCATCAGCCTGGTTCTGTCTTCCCTCATTGGTTATGTGGGTTTCCGGAGCCTTCCATGCTGTGGCTGCTATGATTCCAGGACTGGACTGGTAAGGATTGGTAGCCCACCAGTTCTCTGTGTGAGCCTGAAAGGGGTAATCGTGTCATGGCACAATGTTTCTCCAAAGGTCATGCTGTTGTGTCTGTGGAAGTTACCTATTAGGGTTCTCAAGTCCAAATAACCAATGTCTCAATTTAATCAATAATAGAAAATGAATTGATTTAAAATAACAGACTCTTAGCCCCTTACTGTCCTGTGTTGTAAGTGTAACCTGCTAACATGACAGAAAGAAAACATATGCGACCCTGTGTAGCCAACAGGACTAACTCAAAAGAGTTATTCAGATTAACTTTCCTATGAAGGCAGATGGGGAAAAAAAGAAGAATACCAAAGAATGACACGTGCCAGCTATGCTAACACTGATGCTTGAAAGCAGCCTTAAATGGACAGTAAAGCTCCTGTATCTGCGATGTAGTAAACTTCACAATAAAACTATCTGTTTCACCCTGCAGTGGTCAGAGATGGGTTCATTTCACCCTCCAGTTTTTTCCTACGTGCGCGGTCCGGTGGGATTGCGCTGACCTTGCGTGCGCTTTTACAAGGTTTTCTAGTTTTGGAATCTTATGGTTCCCCGGTGTCCCCCCGTGACATTTGCTGCACTCCTCATAAGCATTGCGCTAAGACTGTAGAAGGGTTGCATATTAGCTTCACAGACACATAAAGCCCTGCGACGGGCTGCACTCGGTTGGAGCTCCACCGTCAAGATGGGCTCACGAAGTTCAAAACTCCCCAATTTTTTATTCTAATCTGCGTGATTAGACAGTTCAGACTGAGGAAGGATGAGGCACTGTGTAGAATAAGATGTATTATAGGAATTTGTCACAAGTGTAGGAAATGGACACGGTCAATGAAATCTATGAAATCTCAGTTGTGACAAAGGCTAAACTCTTCCCTGTATTTGGCATATTCACCTGAATCCCCACCAACTGTTTTGTCCACACCGTCCAAGACTGGAATCAGAAAGTTATGTGTCATGGGAACAGTTCCTGTTGCTATCAGTTAACAAATTGCTCCCAAACCCTCAGCAATAAACTACACAATCCTCGACCCTGTGCACCTGCACTGCCTGCCAGCTCACATGAGCAAAGGACAGAATGTATCAGTGATTAGATCTCCACCACATGATTCAATGAAGTCAGTAGCATCATGTTTATGAAGCATGGCAGAGAGAGACAAACCCAGATCAGCCTGGTCTGTAAGTGAGGTGTTTTATATTTGGTGAACTCTGCTCAAGTAATAATAATGCTCCATACTCTAAAGTTCTACACTGAATTTTGAATCATGTTTCCATCTTTTTTTTTGTGAAAGTATCCAATTAGTAGAAATAGGAAACAGCAAAATTTGAAATAACTTCCTCAGTTTCACAAAAAAACGCTTTCACGCTCACTGCAGGTGGCTTTTGGCCTTTCTCAAACAGTTAATGTGCTACAGTGGAGATGGAAACATATTACAAACACTGACCTCACACTACTGATTAGTTAGAATCACTGGAGTTGCATTTCTTTCTCTGCTTCTCCGGACAGCAGGCAACATCGTCAATACTACAGACATGACAGGACAACTTCAGCATGTCCCATAGCAACACATTCCTGAAGGTCTCTCTGTTTTCCTGAGATGTGTGGTCCATGCTGGTCCGTTTACTACAACCATGCATAACGTCAATATCTCATGAAATCACACTTTGCATAGCCTGATTGATTTGCTCTATTCCTCAGCAGTTAAGCAGTAACACAGTTAGAATCTAGTGTATTAGCATATACAATAGCTTCTAAAACTCTGGTCTGAACTGCCCAGACATAAAAACAGTATTGTATTTCACATGTTGCAGTTTGGGTCCCATGTTTTAATTTAAAAAGCATCCATCAAGTATCACCTTCCTGAAATGTTATTGTCTGTTTCAGGAGACTCTGGTTCCTCAGACTGATCCTGGAGACAGGGAGTTGGTGTGTACTTGGCAAGGTAAGCCATCAAATCCGACGTGGTCTGTTTGGGTGACAGTTAGTGTGTGGAGCTCCCGACACAGTGAAAGTCTTAATGTAAAGGTAATGGCATATACAGTACAGACCAAAAGTATGGACACACCTTCTCATTGAATCCAATGAGAAGGTGTGTCCAAACTGTACTGCAAGTCTTTAGTGTCAGTATTGTTCTTTATGCATGGTGCATGTCAAACCTGTTATGTTTTCAGATAGGTTTTGTTACCTAATAACAAAACTTTTTTAATAAAAAAAAAAAAAAAAGGCAAGTTTATCAGCATTCTCCCTCTGAAGCTAAGAACAGGCCATCAATTTACAAGGAAGAATCTCTACAACTGACATTGATTCCAACACTTGATATGCAACTTTGGTCCAGAAGCTAATCACCATTACTTCCTAAGCTGCACAAACACGCATACTGTGTTAAGAGGTGTTAAGAGTTTACAGTCTACGCATACTGTAGACACCTCTTATTATCAAGGCGTTTGTTTGTAGTATCACTAGTGATGGGACTCCATTAAAACTTTTAATCAAGTAAATAATTTTAATCACAATTAATGGAATTGTAATCCAAAGCATATCAACAAAGTAATATTTTCTGTTCAGAAAACATTTTTTGCTGCTAAATTAGTAAACTTAACAAAGACTTCTTGTTTTAATCTGTTCTTCAGGTTATTTAGCCATCATAATCTTGCAAGGCGCTATAAAAAAAATACTTCTGATATTTGTTTTAACATTAGTGCTGTGGCTGTCAATGCTGCTGCTACATGTTTAGCATTGATATGCTATTATGTAGCTTCACTGACAGGTTAACTCTTTTTAGCACAGCCTGAACACAACAATTGTATATTAACGTCCCATCAGGTCTTTTTTTGAAGCAGAAATCCTCAGTTTGCCAAGAGAAGCAGCCTTTCGTCCATCACTGCTGTGTGCGTATGTCACTTGTGCATCAGATTTACTGGGGTACCAGAAACACATGAATACAAAAGTTCCAGCTCTGAACATCATTTATGTTTAAAAAGAACTGTGGTGAAATTTTGAACATGTTAACGTCAATGTCATCTGCTCTTTAAGGTCCTGACTCTAAATATTGTCCATTCAGTATGTCTCAGCCTTGTGATGTAGTTCTCCTGTATGTCCAGCAGGTGGTGATGACAAACTTTTCAACTCTCCTCAAACATCTGCTGGAGTCACCAAAGAGGAAGAGGAGGCTCCCTCTAACCTTCCTCCATACAGCAGACTGACCTGACCCAGAACCCTGACCGTCCAGCTGGTTTCCATCACCACTCTATGGACAGTTTCAGTGTTCTATCAGCCAAACAATGTAATATGAAGATCAACCAGACAGAGACTGATCAGTACAGCTTCCATCAGTTTTCCTTTAACTCCCTGAATTCTCTGAATCTAAGTTATGATTTTATTGTGTTTAATAAATACATTTGAACAGTAGTGTTTGTTTTTGAACAATTGACAGCTTAAGATGACACTTGTGTCCAACATTTATTGCAAGGTGATGTATGGTGAAAGAAAGCGCATTCCTGTTTAACTTTGTTCCCGGGTGTAGCTGTCAGTCTGTTTTCAGTCACATCCAGAGCAGCAGCAGTATTTCCTTGAGGAGCCAGGTCCAAACACGATGCAAATGGATCAGATTCCAAGGAAAGCACTCAGTCTGACTTGTGCTGACAGGCCACAGAAAGGCTCTTCATGTGAACAGAAAGTCCTGAGAGACGGCGACGGAGTGAAGTGTGAGGCGATCATCAGCAGAACCACAGGACCAGCTGTGGTCACACAGCAGCTTCAAACAAACAAGATGCAGGTTGGTGCTGTTACTGTATGAATATACAGGCTTATTTCATATTCAGGAAAACACTTCTACATGTTAAGACGCCTGAGGTACACGATGGAGTGCAGGCCTGCACAAAGTGTCTGATTCCTGGTGCGATCTGGATCGTTGAATGCATTACGTGGCAAAAAGCTCCAGATCTATGATGAATTGAAAATAATGAAAAGCTTCATTGTCCCATTCAATACAGGTATTGATCCACTTCAGCTGGTGAATTAAAGGGATAGCTCATATTTTAGAGTTGTGTTACAGAGTAAAGTACTACCTGCAATATACATACATTTAAGTAAGAACACCAAAATCAAAGGAGGGTGACTAGCATTGCTTGTTAGCAATGCTAGCAATGATTGTGTCGTCTAGGACAGAATACATTAAATAATAAATTAAATTGAGCTGTTAGCAAGTCATTACCATCATGAGACTGATTGATGCAGCTGGCATCAGCATCCACAACGACTCTGAAGAGACTTGGTGAAAGGAGTTACGAAAACATTTCATTCCCTGAATAAAGTATTTTTGTATAGAAGTGAATAAGAATGAAAATCTGAAATATCCCTTTAGGTCAGCAGCTAACGCAGCACTGCATAACATTTTGTTCAGAGACGTTACAAAAGCAGGTGTGAACATTTCACTCACATTCCACTAACACTGACATCCCAGTGTCAGTGGGACGGTTCCCAGTAACAACACACACCATAGAATAAAAGAATAAAAAAAGTTACAGTTTCAAAGTTTTCATTACCTTTCCAAGAGTTCCAAGAAAGACTAATTTGGCTGTTTGGAAATATTTCAAGTAGAAACAAACTAAGAGTCATGGTGTGAAACCTAAAGAGTTAAACTCTTATTAAGTAGGAATACACAATATATCAGCAGTAACATCGGTATCGTCTGATATTAATCATGTTTTAACATATCTCTATTGGTCCGATAAATGATCCAATATCCTCCTAAATTTGGATATATGTGCATTCTTATTATTAACCCCTAAACAGTCACGACAACCAATGCTAAATATGGCAACAAAGTTGGTGACAAAAAGAAAAACAAATTGCTATCAGCCAAAATCAGAATCAGCAGTTCAGGCTTTTTACAGATCAGTGATCGGCCAGAAAACTGCCATCGGTGCACCCCTAAATGAAACTGTTGAATCTTCATTTATCACTCTGAGGCTCATAATGACCATCTATGGAGGAGCTCAGAACCAATCCAGGAATTCACATTGTTGGAGTCCAGACTGTTTTTTTTAATCTACCATCATCCCAGCTCATTTCTAATGAAGCTCAACAACACCAACATAAAGCCACTGAACGGTAAAATCAATGCAAAAACAAAAACAGCTGAATGTCCAGTTGAGAATTTGTTTGATTAAACAATCACCTTGGTTACCAAACCACCGTATATAAAGATTAACCAGCTTCTGTGCTCAGTGTCTTCCATTTCACTCAGATGCCCTGATAAATGGAAAATCCAAAGAACAGAGGTGAGACCTGAAGGCATCAAACCATACTGCCAACCAGTGGACCTGCCTGGACCGCTCCTCCTCCTACTCAGCCTCTTCTCTGCTCACTAAGGTGAAGATGGTTCTGTTACAATCACTTCTGGTCTCTAACAATCAAATAAAGCACCTTTGATTGGAATTTACTGCTTAAAATATGGGAGTTTTTATGGGAAAATTAGTTCCTCCACTAACCTGGCCCTGCAGGCTTTAGGTGTCTCCTTGCTTCCAAACAGCTGAATAACAAAGAATGAGTGACTAACAGGCTCCTGCAGCAGTGAGGGTCTGAATGCATCTAGGAGGTCATGAATGCATCTAAAACATGCAGGGCAGGAGTGCATGGAGCAGATTTATGAACCACTGTACTAATGGGTTGGACAGGATATTTGGCAATGAAACGGATCATATCTGGACAACATGAGCATCTGACCAGGAAACAGCTGAGTGAAGTGATGGTATAAAGAAAAATATGTAAACAAGCAGTATGGTTCATCTACAACGGCGTACCAGGGCCTTCGTAGAGAGAGAAACAGGAGCAAATTTCCACAAGTAAACCTTTGGTGGCATTTTCTAGAACAAAGACAAGGATATTTCTGAGTTTTATAAGTCGAAAATTTGCATCTTCTAATTAAAAAATTTCTCAGTCTTTTGTAGCAAATTTTCAACTTTTCAAACTGAGAAGCTTCCGTGTTTCTTCTAGAAACTTTCTGAGTAATATCAATATTAGAAGTTTTTTCTAGCGAATTTTCAACTTTTCAAACTCAGAAAATTTCCTTATTTTTTTCTAGAAATTTTCTGAGATTAATCTCAAAATGTCTGAGTTTTTGCATGCACTCTTCCTTTCTTTTTCTATCTACCATGGCCCTAACACACTGTGGTATTCAGTGCTCTGTGGTTTTCCTCTTCTTGCTCCAGATCTGGACAGCCAGTGGAGTTTGAGTCCTCAGCAGCTGCTGCAGCTCCACCCTCTGCCTCCGCCCCCGTCGCCGCCGTCATTCCTCCCTCCGCTCAGGGTGACGGTGCCTCCCGACCCCTCGGCCGGCTGGCTCAGCACTAGAGGCTTCTGGGACTTGAGCTT
This sequence comes from Gambusia affinis, assembly GCF_019740435.1. Lineage (NCBI taxonomy): Eukaryota > Metazoa > Chordata > Actinopteri > Cyprinodontiformes > Poeciliidae > Gambusia > Gambusia affinis. Next base: position 514,806 of record NC_057876.1, on the reverse strand, counting down.
GTGGGCCACAGTCATAAAGATGGCCTCGACGTGGTCGCTGTCGCGGTAGCTCCCGCCTCCCAGGCCGTTGGGGCTCTTGGCGGACGTCTCGAACAGAGGCATGGAGTGAGCGTCCGCAAACTGCTGCGCTACGTCCGTGCCCACCTGGACCGAGTCCTGCAGGTCGCACTTGTTCCCCACCAGGATCCTGGGCACCTCGGTTCCCAGGGCGTGCTGCTTGCACTCCTCGATCCAGGCGGGGAGGCTGCGGAAGCTGGCGGCGTTGGTCACGTCGTAGACGAACACCACGGCGTGGACGTTGCGGTAGTAGTGCTGCACCATGGACTTCCTGAAGCGCTCCTGGCCGGCAGTGTCCCACAGCTGGATCTGGGGGGGACAGAGCACCCTGGTTATTTAGTTAACACAGACTAAACCAGACTCTAGAAGCTCTGCTGCTTCCTCCACAGGACTGGGAGTGATGGATGAGAACAAGCAGCAGAGAGGAGGCAACATTCAAGAAACCTCTCTTTCTTTTAATTAACTGAACATGTTACTTATCCATTATCAATTATTAGCATTACTGTTACTTATACTTATGGCACAATGAAACATCACAGGTGGATAACTGTAGTTAGTACTAATTGAACATGTCATTTATTATCTATTTATTATCGATTATTAGCATTACTATTACCATTAAAACTTGTGGCACAATGAAATACTGTTATTGTTAGTCCACTACAGACCATGTTTACCGCACTGGATGACATTAGATGACCCTGATGAAAACCAATGCTGTCCTGTAAATCATTACAACCAAACAGTTCAACACAGCCTCCATCAGGCCATCAGATCAAGGCCTTTAACTACACCAGAGCAGCAGAGCATGTCCACATTCAATCAGTCAAATCACATCAGCCTGTACATCCAACCAGCCAACGCTGCAAAGCACCATGGGTAAGATAGTTTTCAGTCTTTTGCTGTATGATATTCTGTTGTATGATGTTTTAATGTTTCCTGAACAGGTCAATGTCGAAAATGAGACTTTGCTCTCAATCAACTGACCTGCTTATAAAAAGGTTAAATATAAATAAAAAGCAAATGAGATGGAGTAGCAGAGTTTCCCCAACAGCTCACAGTGTCATCCAGGTCATGTTACTGTGGAATAGCATCTGCTGCCTGGATGTGGAGCTGTTAGCATGTCACGACAGTCATACAGCTACAGTCTTCAGTCAGAGGCTTCAGACTGCAAGACTGGCAGCTACCTAAGATCCCTCCTGCCCACATCACCATCCACAAAGACTGATTGCGCTATGACGTAATTTAATTTACCTTTAGGATGAATAAAGTATGTTTTTGTGTGTTCTGTGGTTTTAAGGTGAAAACACTAGCTCTTCTGTAAATTGGAGGAATATTCCTTTATATCTGATTCTATCTATCCATCCATTTTCTTTACACCCTTGTCCCTAATGGGGTCGGGAGGGTTGCTGGTGCCCATCTCCAGCTGCGTTCCGGGCGAGAGGCGGGGTCACCCTGGACAGGTCGCCAGTCTGTCGCAGGGCAACACAAAGACATACAAGACAAACAACCATGCACACACACACTCACACCTAGGGAGAATTTAGAGAAACCAATTAACCTGACAGTCATGTTTTTGGACTGTGGGAGGAAGCCGGAGAACCCGGAGAGAACCCACCATGCAGAAAGACCCCGGGCCGGGAATCGAACCCAGGACCTTCTTGCTGCAAGGCAACAGCTCTACCAACTGCGCCACTGTGCAGCCCTATCTGATTCTATAAGAGACGAAATAAATATTCACAGTTGCAGTAGTTGCTTTTGCAATGAAACCCGTTTAACCCATTATAGTTTTAGCTTTTGATATTTGTTATATTAATACATTTTTCCGGGCTGCAGCAGTAGAACAGTCTCTTGCACCGTAATGTTTACCAGACTGACGGTTTCAGGGTCTAAAAGGCCGCAGTGCACACCTTGATTTTCTCTCCGTCAATCTCCACCAGCCTCTCCCTGAAGTCCACCCCGATCGTGGCCTCGGTCTTCTCGGGGAACCTGCCCGCACAGAAGCGGAAGGTGAGACAGGTCTTCCCGACGCCAGAGTCCCCGATGACGATTATTTTGAAGATCCGGGTCCTGGGTGGCGGAAGAGCCGAGCTCGTCAGGGAGCCGGACAATTCAGCCGCGGAGCCGCTCTCTGCCATGTCGAGCCGAGACGGGGGCTGGGTGACCTCACACGCCGGCGGAGGCTCCTTCACTGCCGCTCCCCGGGGAAAGGAAGAAAGGAGGACGCTTCGTCTTCTCGAAGACGGCTGCCTTTCACATTTACTTCCAGACTCGGACGGTGTGTAAATATAAGCTGGTAGTTATCTATGAACGGATACTGTAAATGTAAACATTGTGTCTCCACCTCCGAACCACGACACCCCTGAACCTCCACTGCCCAGCTGTGAAGCCACGTACTGTACTAGAAGGGATTTTCTTCTCGCGAGACAACATATATGAGACGTTCATAGTCGCGTAAAAATCGTTGGAAACTTAAGCTCCATACATAATCGCCCTCCTTTTTGTTAGAAGGCATTAACAGGTGGGGTGTAAGGGTCAAATCTGACCCGCTGACCACTGAAGAAAGTAGAAAGTGCATTGGTTTTATTGTAAAGTTTTTATTATTATTATTTTTATTTGAATAAAACATAATCATATTATCAAGGTCGCTTAAAAGCGACATTTGTACCGACATTATTGACAATAAATAAACGTGTTGGTAGCATTCAAACCCATTAAAAGGGTTACAGTTCTTAAGTTTTACAATTTTGGTTTTTAAAATTTCTTGTCAGGAATCGGTCTTCTGACACTGTACAACTATGTGGCCGTTACAGCGTCTTGGATTTTGATAGTTCACTAAATGATTGAAAAAGAAAAACATTTGGTAAATAAGTTGTGCATGGTCCAGCTAAAAGGTGTTTGATGAATTTACTAATTATCCCGTTTCAATCAAAGGGAGGGCTAAGAAGATGAAGACATCAGGTGAGTAAAAATACGGCGCATGGAAACTAATCAGCAGCAGCCGCTCTGTTGCTTCATCCTCTACGCTGGACAGAGTTCTGTGGAGAAAAGAAAGAGTGCACCTAGTCTAGATGAAAAGTTTCAATGCTCAGCAAATCATGAAAGCATTGAATTTTTTTTCTTAACAAAACTTGGAAGTAAACTGCATTACGCTGATAAAGGGAGGTAGTGCAGAATACTAAAGTACCATATTTCCAAAATGTTTCAGTTGAACAAACAGTTGTATAAAAACACAAAATGCATCTTCTAAATATGCAATAATATTTAAGATATTATTGCAATTTATCCTTTCTTAAATGCTCTTAACAATTTTACACCAAATGCAACAACATCACACACCTTTCCAAAAGGTTTTTTCTTGTCCACAGAATATTTTCTCAGAAATCTTGGCTTTTGGGAAAAGCCGGTCACTAAGATTTGTCCAAAAATCTTTAGCACTTTTAGCATTGGAACCTCTCACAGAGGTCACTTTTGCTCACTCTTTCTTTTTTACCTTGAATCTTGAAGGTGAGGACTTCAGTGCTTTAAATGTTCTGGGTTCTTTTGTGAACTCCTGGATCAGTCATCAATGTACACTTGAAGTCATTACTGTGGGATGACCATGAACAGGCTGAGTGCTGCTTTATGTTCACTCCACTCGTGAATAGTGGGTTTCCTTCTGAAGCTATTTTCAGTTTGGTAGATGTCATTTACTCTGTTTGTCTTCTGTTCTTGGGTTTTTAGATCCACTTTAAAATAATTTCTCTTTCTTCATGTTGTCAGACAGGTTCTATGTAAATGATTTATTGATTTTACAGTTCTGACAGTAATTGGGTCCCGGTACACCCAGCAGACTGAAACATGTAAATGTAATTAATCATAATTGGTTCTTGATGTAATTAATCATGAAAATGAAAAATCGTGAATTTTACAATTACATTTTTAAAATTCACAAGTTGATTTTTTGTTGTTGTTTTTTTTACTCCTAATAAATCAAATTATCATTTGAAAACTGCAGTTTGTGTTCACTCAGGTTAACCTTGTCTGATATTTATGTCTGACAAAATAAAAGAAGCAAAAACAGAAACTTGGCTTGTTCTTTTCAACCTGGTGGCGTCGTGTTATTTCATACCCCTGGTTGACATGCCAGACTCTCACCTTTGCTGGTGTCGTACTGAAACTTGGATGGCAGAGAAAACCGGAGGCATTCAGCTTGTTTCCTGAAGACGTTCAAATCAGAGGCTGCCACCGTTGTATTCCTGCCTGCAGAGGTCGGCAATAATGAAGATAACCACAGTGACTGGACAACAGCCCCCTCCTGCAGGGCGTCACCCCGTCCAGCGTGGGTCATACATACCAAACAGGTAGAACATCTGGAAATGATTTTCGTTGTTGTAGGTGTGCATGAGCAGGCAGTCAGAGCAGGTCTGCAGGAACCTGTGATAGGATGCAGCAGTTGGGACTGCACAGCAAAAACACTCAGTGTCGGTTAGATTTCTCTACATTGAGAATATGTTAATATTTTACACAGTTTTTACTTGTAGTAATGACTTATGATATTTGCACTTACAGTGTCATCAAAAATTTTTATTCATACACCTTGAACTTTTTCATATTTCACATTAAAACAACAAAGATCTTATGTATATAAATTCATTACTAGAGATGCACTGATATGGACCGATATGTACACGTCTCTATATGGACATAAATTCCTAGATTGGGTATTGGTGAATTATTCAGTCCAATTCTATGCTTTGTGCTCTGTAAATATTGCACATTATGGTTAGAATTCCTATTTTCACTTTCTGAACCATTAGAAAGAAGGTTTGTTGAAATTTAATTTGACATGTGTGACCACCATGGTCAGTCTATTGTTTTTCTCAGTTTCAGATTCTTTATTATTTATTTCCCATTACCTGTTCTACTCCTAATTGCACTGACTGAACAAATGCAAGTTGTTTTCACATGTCTGACCAAACTTGTGAAGCTTTGGTGGATTTAAATGTGCTGTACTGGTGCAGAGTTAGAAAATACATTTGTAGTTCAGTACTTTTATGTCTGTGTTTAAAAAAGCAAAATATTTGAACTCAAATTATCTGTTTTTCTGTATCAGATCAGTATTGACTGATACTAAACCTCAGATATCTGTATTGAAGTGAAAACAGTAGATATAATTACAGTAGATGTAATATTGAAAATTAGGGGAATGCATCTTTATGTCCAGTTCTCCTTCCTGAGATGCAAATGAAAGAAGGTTCTTTGATCAGATTAGATCAAATTGATCCTTTCCACAAACACATACATATACATGTGTGTGATGTATCATCAGGGACTGGGAAACTGATCAGATTTGGTATAGGGAGATAGAAGACAAATCCAGGACAAGCATGGAAGAAAACTTGTTAGAGACTAATGCAGAGGTTCACAGCTACACTGTGCCTGCTGCAAGTGATTTGATGGATAACTTAGATCAGGTATATAGATCAAAATATATTCCAGAATGGCCCACTCAAAGTCCAGACACTGATCTGTGGGATCTCCATCCACTCTGACTGAGCTTGAGCTATGTTGCTCGTCTCGATCAAGCAACACAAGACAAGCAACAATAAAATCCTAATTAAATAGATTCAAGTTTCTGGCTGTAACATTCCAAAAGTAAATAAGTAAATAAGTAAATAAATAAATAAATAAATAAATAAATAAATAAATAAATAAATAAATAAATAAATAAATAAATAAATAAATAAATAAATAAATAAAAATAGATAGATAAATGGACATCAATAGGGTCAGAGTTTCTTGAAAGTATTCTGCCATGTCAAAGCTTACTGTGAAACTCCAAGTCTTTGCCACTGACGAGGGTAACATTCACTGTGCTTCGGAGACATCGTTCTTTCCTAAAATAAGAAAAAAAAAAATAAATTAGTTACACTTGTGGGAAAGAGCGTCATTCACAAAGTGAATCGTATGCAATAGAAAACTGCATAAGAAGCTCTAGAATAAAGGTTTTTGTACAACAAGAAGGGTTACTGGATGTCTGTTAAAGGCTGCTTCCTAAACACACCTATTGATTGTGTAATCCAGGCTTATTTAGGAACCAATAAAGGAGAGTTTTCTACCTGAATCGTTTTCCAGTTGACCCTGCATGTGACTGAAATAAGCTGTCTAATTTGCTGGTTAAACAAGACAAGCAGTGACAGAAAACAATATTTCCTTACATTGGTACAGGCTGCTGCTGTGCTGCCAGGCGGTTTGCCTGGTCTAACCTCAGGGTCTGGTTGTCTGCTGTTCTGTTCAGCACCATCCACATGCTTTCAATGTGGTCCAGCACAGGGCCAAAGAAGTCATTTTTAACTGTCCCCTCAATGAAGATCCAGCGGCCCAGGATCTGCTCAAAGCAAATAATCACATTATAGCTGCTGTGTTAATTTACACCCAGCACAGGAAGACAAAGTTCTGGTGGATTCTAATCTGCACCTGGTCAATCTGTTCAGCTGTCAGAGTTCTGGTCAGCTGGCTGCATTTGTCTTCTGCTGGTGCTGCAGTGCTGAAGGACAGCAGGGAAACAAGGACGACAGCCAAATGTGTCTCAGTCATGGTGGACAGCAGCAAGTCGACGCTCTGCTCTGGAGCAGCTGGAACTCCTGACATTTATAGGCAGCACACACACTGTCCATTGTTTGCTGTGTTGTTTGAAACGAGGTTCACTCCAGAACTGAGCAACTCTGGGAAATTATGTTGGTCAATCTTTATGGGGCAAGTAACATTTCTGCTAACAGGTTTTCTTATCAGGGTCAGTGTTTGAACAGCAAAGGCTGCTCTGAATGAGTTTCAAACTTTTTTCCCCTGTCCTTTTAACCCTGGACTCTTTGAATAGTCCTTGTTTTGACTTTTAAAATGAAGTTAAACATAATGACATATTTTTATTGCTCGCTCAGGGGCATAGAGTGTCAATTTATTATTGCTATTATTATTATTAGCAATAATATCAGTTATCAGTTTTTATTATTATTATTATTATTATTATTATTATTATTATTATTATTATTATTATTATTATTATTATTATTATTATTATATTTCTTCCTTTACCACATCAACCAAACACTCCCTGTTACTCATATGGACTGCAATGGACTCTTTTCTTTTTTTGCACATTTAGTTTGGTTTCTGTGTATGTAACACCTCGATTTGATTTGTTTATATCACAATAATGAAAAAAACCCCATAATGACACATTAGCTTTGGGGCTAAGAATGACAAGTTTTGCATTAATGTATCACATAAAATCCCAACGCTTAAATCTATGTTTTTGATTTGGACAAAATGCAAAGAAAAAAAAAAAAAACCTTTCAAGGATATTGAATACAAAGTTTTGGTACTTAGATCAGAGTGTTTACCTCTTGGTTTATTATTATTTGTGCATGTAAAAATCTTTAGCAGGCATTTGTGTTTACTGTTTGAATTGTTAGTTTCAGGTGTAATTCATTTCTTCATCTTTATCACTCCCTATATGTTCCACATGCTGGAACATATAGGGAATAATAATAAAAAAACAGCCACATAAAATCGTAATAGTGTGTACTGGCACTTGAATGGATGGGTTATGACACAACATATACGTTCGTTCATTCAGCATCACTGATGTAACGCACGTGAAACCTTCGCGTATTTGTTACATCATGACCTTCATATGCCCCACTACCTGTGTCTGTCCCATTCCGGCCATACTCACAAAAAAACAGAAAAGGACAAAAATACCAAACTGTATACTCTCGATAATCATTTAAAATTATTGTTCAGTATATACCGTCTGGTATATATATGCAGAGCATTCACGAGCGGCCATAGAATATTTTGTCAGTCAATATAATTTTTCAGGCAGTATCTATACAGCCTAATTCGGGGTCCTTCAGTGGTGTCTGGTGCAACATGTGTTAGATAATTCCAGAAGCGTCTCCGCACTTTCTTTCCTCTTGAAGACCAGACACAAGTAGTCAAAACGGGCCTGAGCTGGAGCTTTTTTCCGCTTGGACACTGACAGAGGACACTTCTACAGCTTTATCTCCACAGTTAAGCTGTTCTCAGGTCGCTCTGGAGCTTTAAGCCTATCGCGCTGCCTTTTTCTTTGCTCGTTTGGAAGCAGCTTTATTTAGCTCGTTAGCCGGCTTGTCAAAATGTTGAGTGTCGCAAGGAGCGTTTCAAGGTCTTTGCCAACCAAGACCTGCTCTCGAAATGTGTCGTCTTTGGTGAAGAAGGTAAGAGATCAACCATTTTATTACTACATTTACACACGCTCTGTGCTCATTACGGCATGACATCCTGACAGCTAGCCGCTAGCACAGCATGCTAGTAGTGCTGGCTTGGGGCCACCTTGCAGTTCAGTGAAAAGCCTTTGAGGTTGACCGAAGTGGCTCGTGACATTTACTTCTTTGCTGGGTTATTGAACATCTGCTGGGTGATGGTGAGCTGCTCGTGCTCTTCAGTTTGCCACCAACCTCATCACGACAGGATGCGTCAAAACTGTCAAGCGTCAACTTAAGAGGTTATTACGTGAACAAATTAAGCAGAGTTAAAATTCACACATTCTCAGGTTGTTAGTTTAACAACTGATCATTCGTCTTCGAATTATGTAAACAGACAAATTTTCTAACAAGGTTTTAACAAGGGGTTAGTAAATGGTTCTGTGACCTTCATGAGTCTGCTCACCCCCTTCTTGCTGTTACACCGCTGAATCTGGGAATCTTCTAGCTTCAACTAGTTTAACATGTTAATATTGAGCGGTCCTCGTTGTAATTTCAATGAGTTACGAGTCATTTTGTAATTTTGTGTTCTCAGGCATGTTGGAGTGGGTTCCAGTCAGATGCAATCAGAGCTCTGTCCAGAAGAGACTATGCGTGAGTAGAAACGCCATCATACTGCTGAGTGAAAGTTAGCCATGTTCAAAGCCAGCTACAGTGTGAAACACAAACTCATCACTTCCTGGTGTGAAATGTGTATGTGCTGCAGGTCGGAAGCCATCAAGGGGTCAGTGATCGGCATTGACCTGGGAACCACCAACTCATGTGTCGCGGTCATGGAGGGGAAGCAGGCCAAGGTGAGGATTATCTGAGGGAATGTGGACACACTGTCTGTCTCAAAGTTGGTCAGCATATCTACTTTATTTTTCTTTTCATTGATTGGATCTTTTGAAGCATATTGGAATAGTTAAATGATCATAATTTGTCAGTGTCAAATCATGCTTATACTGAGGTATTTATGTGTCAAGCATTGAGTTTATCTATTTATTTTTTTGTCCTAGTAGGTCGTTTTGTTTCCTTTTGAACAAATGTCATTTGAAATATTTATTTGTTGAAGGAGCAGTAAATTGGCATTCAGTAGTTTTGTTTACATCCATTTATCATGCAAATTTTGAGCAAACTCCTAAAATGTCACAAACTAGGCATGTTTCCATCTACTAGCTTGGAGCGAATCAACTAGGCTACGCAAGGCGTAATTTCATCAGTTGCTGATGTTACTGGCTGTATTAAACAGGAAGTAGAGGTTTCAAACTAGTATGGACCAAATCTCAGAAAAAAGGAGAGTTCTCTCCTCTGAACTGGAAGTTTGCTCTTAAATAGGTTTTGAGTTTTGTGCCTCTTTTAAGGCACAGATTGACCAGTTGGCTGGGGGAGATTTGATGCATCTAACTATTTGGTAAACATGTTTCCATCTCCCCTGTAGTGTATTAACTGTTTTTGGAAAAAGCCAAACTCATCCTGAAGAGTTCCTCCTCCACCTGCAGGTGTTGGAGAACGCAGAGGGAGCAAGGACCACCCCGTCAGTCGTGGCCTTCACAGCGGAGGGGGAGCGACTGGTGGGCATGCCTGCTAAGCGCCAGGCTGTCACAAACCCTAAGAACACGTTGTACGCCACCAAGCGGCTGATTGGCCGGCGCTTTGATGACGCTGAGGTCCAGAAGGACATGTGAGTGACTCTCCAGAGGAGTGCAGCTCGATCCCTGAACACATAATGTAATGGTAATATTCTGCTTCCCTCCGTCCTCAGAAAGAATGTCCCCTTCAAGATTGTCCGGGCCTCTAATGGCGACGCTTGGGTGGAGGCTCATGGGAAAATGTACTCCCCTAGCCAGGTGGGAGCCTTTGTCCTGATGAAGATGAAGGAGACGGCAGGTATGTTGTCAGGGGAACGCCAGCTAAGTGGTTCTGTGAGGGAACAGAGGATGGCGCTCTGATTCTGATTGTCTAACAGAGAACTACCTGGGCAGCAACGTGAAGAACGCCGTCATCACTGTTCCAGCTTACTTCAACGACTCTCAGAGACAGGTACCACACACACAAATTTACACACATTTATTAATCCCCTGTTGGGCTGTTTGGGCTTCAGCTTTGATTTGATGATGCTCAGTTTCTAATAGGCACCTCAGCTTCTGGCTCTGCCTACTGAACATATTGCTTCTAAACATGAGAGAACTGTTTAGAAGGGAAAGGCTGCTCAGGACGGAAAACAAAAGTGTGTTTGTTCTGATCATGTTCACTAATGTTCTGTTGCTTTCAATTTAAATGTAAAAATATTTGGTGGAGACATTCAGTCAGTCTTACTGATTGGCAAATTGTCCAGGCAGCATGATATTCCGTGGATGACATCATCAGTTGTTGGCAGCTCTGCTAATCCTCCTCATTTGTTTTTGTAAATGAGGAGTACAGAGGAGCAAATCCGCTTTCTGGGGGTCATAGTTCAGGTGTCCTTTGAGTTTTGGTGATGCCAATCCGCTGCTCCAAGTTGTTGGAGGAAACAATGCCTCAACCCAAAAATTTAAATATAGAGCAATCCCAACTCGTGTAACAGATGTGATAAACAGTGCAACTGTGTCTGCTCAGTGTTTATTCCATCAAATGACCCTAGACAATGAGTCGTTTGTTCAGCTACCGGAAATTAAATAAACATACAAATTCTGTCAGGTTTTAATTGGCCAGAGTATCTTCTGGTTTTAGATGACTCAGACCAGGTCTCCTCTGGCTGCTGTCAGAATGAACTGAGCTTCACTTTTCTGTCCTCAGGCCACTAAAGATGCTGGTCAGATCGCCGGTCTGAACGTCCTGCGTGTGATCAACGAGCCGACCGCTGCTGCTCTGGCCTACGGCCTAGACAAAACCCAGGACAAGATGTGAGGAATAGTCTGGGGAATGCTGATGTTTGGTGCTGCTGACCTGAGGTTAACTGACACCTCTGCTGCTCTTCCAGCATCGCTGTGTATGATCTGGGTGGTGGAACCTTTGATATATCTGTCCTGGAGATCCAGAAGGGAGTTTTTGAGGTGAAATCCACCAATGGAGACACTTTCCTGGGTGGAGAAGACTTCGACCAGCACCTTCTCAAACACATCGTGAAGGAGTTCAAGAGAGAGGTGAATTGGGTTCTATGAAGGCCATTTGATCATTTTCCCAAATTCCACGTTTTTTGTTTTATTTATTCCAAATTTATGGGTTTTTTTTTAATTATTTTATTTTAGCCATATTTATTACCCCAGAAAGTATGTAATCATGCTCTGAATGAAAAAAAAAATTAACAGATCAATAACTTGAGGTCAATATTTCTATTTTTCTGTGTCGCTCTTTTTGAGAACTCATGCAGAAATCCACTAATTAAATTAAATTCCACATTTTATTGTTGGTTCCATTTTGTTTATTAAATTCCATAATTCCATCCTTGTTTTCCACATCGCAAAAATCACAGGGGTGTTGGTGAGCATTGTGGCACACTGCTTTCTTCTTCCTGGAGGCTTTTATTGACTCTGTCTGTCTCTCCAGTCTGGTGTGGACCTGATGAAGGACAACATGGCGCTGCAGCGGGTCAGAGAGGCTGCAGAGAAAGCAAAGTGTGAGCTGTCCTCTTCTCTGCAGGTAGGAAGTGTGTTTTAGTGTCAGTAGCTCCTGCAGACCATCCTTCCACACACACACACACACACACACCGTCCTCTGATGTGTTCCTCTGCTCCCCAGACGGACATCAACCTCCCCTACCTGACCATGGACGCCTCTGGACCCAAACACCTGAACATGAAGCTGACCCGCTCTCAGTTCGAGGGTATTGTGGCCGACCTGATTCGCCGCACCGTGGCCCCCTGCCAGAAGGCCATGCAGGATGCCGAGGTGTCCAAGGGAGACATCGGAGAGGTGCTGCTGGTGGGAGGCATGACCCGCATGCCCAAGGTATTGACAGGATTCCTGTGATCGTTCAGTCGAGCCTGTTCAGGACTGGTTGAGATTTATCTGAGAAACTAGTGTTGCTGGGAGAACTGAGTAACGCATTAAAGGAGACCTACTATGCAAAATTTTCTTTTTACACATTTTTGTACTTCCAATTGGATTTCTAGTGCTTCTGAAAACAGCCCAGCTGCTTAAAAACACTCAGCCTGTTCAGTAAGTTTGTTTTTCTTGTTGTCTGGAAAAACAAGCAATTTTAAAAACCTCCCAATTAATGAGTCACACTGTGCTGTTACCCATCAACCCAAGTGGAGCTCCAGGAGGTTTGATCAGCAGGTTTTACTGTTGTATGCGTTGTACAATGGCTGTTGGAAAAGACAAGTGTTTTTTTGTTGACTTACCATCCAGAAACATCTTGCTGCAGCGTTGTTTGTTGTGCAGGAGGCTCTACTAATGCTATTCAAATATTTATAATTGTATACTTGCGTAATGTTTGCAGACATTTTCACTTGCGAGTGTAAACATTGAGTTGGGGGCCTGGCCTGCTTATTTGGTTTTAAAGTGACAGAGCTTATTCTGAAAGGAAATAAGCACAACTGAGCAGACTAAAATCTTTGCTAAGAATTATTATGTGCAAAAAATATAATGAACTTGTTTTTTACCCAGCCTAACCTGTTTAACTGAGCACAATAGATTGCTAGAATTGTGACAGAAAGGTAACACAGTAAAGCTGTCATGCTGACAGTAGCCCTGTGGCTCTCTGTGTGTGCAGGTCCAGCAGACGGTTCAGGACCTGTTCGGCCGAGCCCCAAGTAAGTCGGTCAATCCTGACGAGGCTGTCGCTATAGGAGCAGCCATTCAGGGTGGAGTTCTAGCCGGTGACGTCACTGACGTGCTCCTCCTGGACGTGACACCGTTGTCACTGGGCATTGAGACCCTGGGAGGCGTCTTCACTAAGCTCATCAACAGAAACACCACCATCCCCACCAAGAAGAGCCAGGTAGGTGGAGCAGCACCACTGGCCCGGCCCGGTTCACCACAGAACCCACTTCAGTGTCTCTGTCCTGTCTGCATCCTCCACAGGTGTTCTCCACAGCAGCTGATGGCCAGACTCAGGTGGAGATCAAAGTGTGTCAGGGGGAGAGAGAGATGGCAGCAGACAACAAGGTGCTGGGTCAGTTCACCCTGGTGGGGATCCCCCCGGCCCCCCGTGGAGTCCCTCAGATCGAAGTCACCTTCGACATAGATGCCAACGGCATCGTCCACGTATCAGCCAAGGATAAAGGCACGGGCCGCGAGCAGCAGAGTGAGTACGGCCTGATTGGAGGAGTCTATAGAGCCACTCGGCTTTAATGCAGTTTACTGGGAACATCAAAGAATGTCCCAGTCAAAGTCCAGACATAAATTGGAAAGAAAATGGGTGGAGACTGTTGATGCTGAATAGGTACAAAGCTGATAGGCGTAAACCAGCTGATCTACTACTGTAAATGCAGGCGGTTCTACTCAGTTTTGACTGAGGATCTGAATTCATACTTGAGTTTCCTGTGCTGAAGTTGGAAGGTTTTAATCCTTGTGCTGCTTGGTGAGGATCCTGACCTCTGCCTAACTTGTTCCTCCAGTTGTGATCCAGTCATCAGGAGGCCTCAGTAAGGACGACATTGAGAACATGATCAAGAACGCTGAGCGGTACGCCGAGGAGGACCGGAGGAGGAAGGTGAGGCTGTCTAGACTTCAACACGTCCTCCAGGTGCACAGACTGCTGTCTCTTCATCTCACTGGTAACTGTGCTGTTACTGCAGGAACGAGTGGAGGCCGTCAACACAGCTGAGGGCATCATCCATGACACAGAATCCAAGATGGAGGAGTTCAAAGATCAGCTTCCTGCTGATGAGGTACAGCTGCAATATTTTCTGTAGTCTGAGACATTTGGCTTCATGTCATGTGGGTTTGCTTAGAGATTCTAATGGGAAGTTTGAACTGTGGTTGAGTAAAAAGACACAATTAAATACATTTATTAAGTTTATGCTTCAGACTGCCTAAAACTCATTTCTGACACATTTGTGCTAGCAGGTCTGGATAATATAGCTGAAAACGTATCTTGATATGAGCGTTTCCTATCTGTCGATTGATTATTGTCGATTAGGTTTTTGTTTTAAATATCAAATACTGCCTAACTGGTGGCATGACCTTTCCTCCACTTCACACCTGTTTTATGAGGCAAAACCTGAAACTGGTTTTGCCTCATAAAAACCAGTTTCAGGTGTTGCTAGGTAACCAAAAAGGGAGTTAGATGATGGCAACAATCTAGCTCAGCTGGCCATGACAGGTTGAGCCAGCTAAAGCTTTTCCTCTGCCTACATCTCCAATGATGCTGTGCGGTTCTGGATTGGAGTTCGGTGAAGATTCTCTATGTTGAATATTCTATCAGATGCATTATCTAATGATATTGATCATTTGTCTATTGCTATACAGATAGTTATTGATTTATTGTCCAGCCCTACTTTCTAAATAGCTAGCCATCCTTTATGTGTCACTGGTTGCTTGACAAAGTTTGTACGTTAGTGGAATTAAAGGTATTTAATTCTGTTCATAATTGTCTTAAAAGTTATTGAATTTGAGTTAATGAAACCTTAGATAATGTTATGATAATTAAACTATTTCTGTCCTCAGAAATAGCTGCATGCTGGCTAAACACCAGCATTTAGTCTCAACAAGGTTGTAAAAGGAGCCTGAGCTTTCTAATGAAGGCTAAAGTTTAATCAATCAAATCCTCTGAAAAGAACAGGAAGTGAGCATTTATCACTTCCTCTTTGAACCAGGACTTGTGTATCTTAAGGCCATTTTCCTCACTGATGACTGCTGTGTGTCCTCAGTGCACCAAGCTGAAGGAGGAGATCACCAAGGTTCGGGACCTCCTGGCCAATAAGGACACAGAGACAGGAGAAAACATCAAACAGGCAGCAAACAACCTGCAGCAGGCGTCTCTGAAACTCTTTGAAATGGCCTACAAGAAGGTAGGAAGGTTGTTCACAGTGAGTCTGGCCTCGGTGTTTGCCTGATGAGCAGAGCGTTGACTCCATGTTGGTGTTTGCAGATGGCAGCGGAGCGGGACAGCAGCAGCAGTGGCAGTGGCAGCAGCAGCAGCAGTGGCTCAGAGGGGGAGAAGAAAGAGGGCCAGCAGTAAACTTGCTGTCTCCATGACAACAAAGGACTTTGTGCTCAGGTGGTTCACCTGAGTTATTCCTCCATGTGAAAGAATATTCTACTGTGTTTTTGCAGTAAAATAGATTCATGTTGATATATGCTCCCAGGCCCAGCAACACCCTATATGTTTGTAATTTAACTGTCTGTACAACGTTCTGTTATTTTTACAAAGCCCTTAATTGACATTAGATTATTTAGCCTCCTCTGAGGCACATCAGCTGATCTTCAGCCTCCTCTCTGATCACAGGCCTAACTCCACCCAGCGTTTAGCATCTGCTAGTCATCAGAGAATCATGCGCTGAACTCAGGTGTTACTCCCACCTGTCCTCAGCACAGCTGACAGAATCAAACCTCCAGTTAATTTTTTGCTCTTTGAATGTTCTCACCTATCAGTGATCAGCTGGCCCTTCTACATAATTGGATGCTCTGTGTGAGGTTCTCCTCTCATTGGTTGTGAGTAGATGAGAAGCCTGTATAGATAACGTTATAAACCGCAGTAAGGTGACTGGATGCTGGAAGCAGGCAGTACGGTCAGACCTCCCACTCTGTGAGGATGAGGAAACATGGATCCAGCTGTGTCTGTTCCCAGCCAGAGGTGATGCTGCCTCTCTGAGCCGGACCATGCTGGATGATAGATGTGGTCCTGCTGAGAAACTGAAGGGTCACAGTAACTGTTGCAGTCTTTTCTAATAAAAAATGAAAACCTGACTCTGGCTGCCCTGTTCAGTGTGTTACCGGAGAAGTTGACTTGTGTTAATACTTTGCTATGGGATGTTCAAGCTGGAGAAGTTTACTTGCACTAGGCCTTTACTGTGATAGGTGAATGTGTGGATTGAAATTCACTTTAACAGAAACGGTGACCTTCAGTGTGTTGAGTATGAATCTTTTATAAAAAATGTTTTGTTTCTATTATAAATCTTTTTAAAATGTTTATATATTTGTTCAAACCATCACCATGTTGTGACAGTATGTATGACGATCTGTGAAGAGATCCACCTCCTCTCGCTGCTACTGTTGCCATTTGAAGACATACAGCCCAGTCAGAAACAACCAAACAACTTTACTGTTCCAGGAAAACTGTTTCAGTCACCTAACACTAACTATTCACACGGAGATTTTTATGTAGGGAACCAGCTGTACTGTAGCAGAGATAAAGGAGGAGGGTGTGAGCAAGCATGATTGACAGCACCAAGACCCTCCTCCTGGATCTGACTAGTTGTTTCTGACCATACTATATTTCTGCAGATGGCAGCAGGACCACAGTAGGGATGTACTGTAACAGAACAAAGTATGGAAAATTGAAGGACCGGATCCTCTCTGAATGCGCCGTATGAATTTTCCACAATTACAGAGCAATATAATAATGACAAACGTTAAATTGTATTTTATGTGATATGCCTGCTCAAGATTGTTGCAGGCATCACTCAGCAGGTTGAAAGGCATTTTATAAACATTGTGTAAAACTGATAAAACGGTCAGAAACTTGAATAATGAGCGGTGTTTGGTTATGAGACCTTCCGTCCTGTAGAGGGAGCCATTGCTTTATTTGTGAAACCAGCAAATCTCTGATATTCAGCTCCCACAGCTCAGTCCTTCTGTCTTCATCAGACTCGGCTCCTGATTATTTCTCCTATTTCTTCATCGTGTTTAGACGTCAATATTTTTCACCTTTGGGGCGCCACTTCATGAAGAGAAATATACACTACTAAAAAAGATTAAAAACGCCTTGTTTATAGAATTTATGTGACTTTAATAATTTATCAAATTCAGATCTAAATAGTGATGTGATTTAGTTGTTAATGTGAAGAGGTTATGAAAGAGTTAGCAGAGGATAGAATTTTTAGAAGTTAATTCATTATTATTATTTGAAGTAAATTTTTTGATTGTGCCATTTTATTGCACCATGTGCCTGGAAAACACTTAATATTGCCCCTTTAAGCAATGGTCCACCTGAAGCCATGGGTTGATCTTCACCTGATTTAAATAGCTGCCATAACCAGCACACACAAATATGCACATGTCTGAACTTCCACAAGGCACGTCAAACTCCTCTACCTACATTTAACCAGCTGACTAAGATAAAGCAGAGCAAGCCTAAATAACTAATAACAACAAAAATAACTCCACACATTACTAACTGAAAACCTGCAGGCTATTGATCAGTTTGTTACAGTTGTCTCAGCGAAGTGTTTGATCCTTAAAGGAAAATGACCGAAGAAATTAAACTCCCTTCAGTTCTAAACTACGATGACAGATGGAAGAAACTTGTCCTCTTTCACTGGAGGACAAGGACTTGGATCGGCGCTGTGCTGGTTTCTGGATTTGAGTGGGTACCCACAGAGTGCTCTGGGCCCCTGGCTGATGCATTACAGGAGACGCTGCGGTGCATCGATTTCCTCACTGGGGGACACATAATAGTTCTCAGCCACTCTCTGCTGGGAAATGACACATTGCTGCCATTTTAAACACAGAAAATCATTTCACAGGATGAAAGCAGTTTCATGCTGTTTCACAAATTCATAATTAACATTAAACATTCAATATAACCAAAAACTATGGATTTCACTAAATAAATAGGAAACAGCAGTCTTCATGTTTCTGTATTTTGGATGGATTGAAGGTCAAAGCCATTCCGCGCCACTAGATGTCCTCAGCTGTTTTGGTTCCAGCTCCCTGCAGCTGCTGTTTATCTCCAGTCAACGCACCTCTCAGTTAAACTCTGGACAAAGATAAATGTGCATTGAGAATATTTCACATTAGTGATAAATGTATTATTTCCCCCCTGTGAAACCTGAGTGATTACTCTAATCAGATCAGATCAGATCAAACTCTGGGAAGGTGCTGAGCTGTCTCAGCTGAAAAGTTGGAAGATAAACCTGATCTTGGTGTTAGGAGAGATAGTCTGGCTCACTGTCTGGTTCTGGTTTCACACTGAAACCTTGTTTCCTCACACATACAGTTCATCCATTTCATGTATGAATTATAGGATAAGATAACCTTCACTGATTATGTTAATACCTCAAATCTATCATTAATCAATCTGGAAGCTTTTATTTTTTACAAGCTTACACAATGAATGACATAAATATATCATAAATTTGTTTATTCCAGATTCACAATACCAACACTTCAATTCAAATTTGAATTATTATATTGAAATTAATCTCTTAAGGAAATGGAAATTATGACTACAATAGAATATAAACATTCAAAGTATCATGAACTGATTAAAAGTCTAAGCTTCAAACATTTTGTCAGTGTCTTTTTCTTAATCTGAAACATGTTTGCACATAGTTTGGATATCTAATCTGTAACATAAATTTAAAGGGGAGGTTTGGGGCAGGTGAACTCCGCCTCTGTCTCAACCTGTGGGAAAAGGCAACAAATAGATGAAAAACCTGCTCCTCTCCTCGCCTGTGGGGGCGCTGCACCAGTAACCACTGAAGGAAACAACATGAAAACCTCTGAAGAAGACACTGAACTCCACTTCATCTCTCAAACATAAATGGAGTGGTGTCCAGTTCCACGAGCCACTAATTTCATTTAAATAAAGTTCATTGAAAAAAAAAAAAAAAAAAAAGTTCCACCATTTCTCCTGCTGCAAATTTGTTACCCAGAATGCACTTGTTACCCATTTTTCTAAAGAAGCCCGTTCCTGCCATGAAAGAAAAAATAAAAGCCCAACACAATCTCATAAGTACAAGGTTGTTTGTTCCAGCATAGAACACAATGTAAATTAAAAATAAGTAAATAAATAATTACTTTGTATGTCATAAATATGACTTTAAAACTCATTAAGACTGAATATCATAATTATGACTTAAAGAGTTGAAATCATTATCTTAAAATAGATCTGACTTTCAATCTTAAAATTATGACTTTGAAACTGATGCTGCTTTCAGCTGACAAAATGATCATTTTGAGTCTCAAAATGATCATTTTGAAAGTTAGAATCATGACATATTATTATGACTTTGATCCTCGTATGTATGAATTAGAATTATGACTTTGTATTTAATAATTATGGTTTTAACATTCAAAATTCTGACTTTGTGTTGGGCTTTGATTTTTTTTCTTTCATGGCAAAACTGGGCCTCTGTAGTTTTGTCTTGTTTGAGCTGTTAGAAATTAGTTTCCATCCATAGCTTGATATCTGAAATGTAGTTAAAAAAGCTTGTCAGTCAGCTATTCAAAGCTACGCTAGCGCAAAAAACAAACCCGGTTTCCTGATGATGCTTCAAAACGGGAACATAGCGTAGATTAAAAAGGCATTGGACCAAGAACTGAGCCTTGTGGAACACCAGAATTCACTCAACGCTGTCATAAAGATATGAATCAAACCCCTGATGTACAGTAACAGGTTTGCTAAGTAGGATGAATCAATCTACACTATTAAAGGCAGAGATGATGATTTTTCCACAGATTTTATTAGCAGCTGAAGTTTGTTGTAATAAAGAGACAAATTGTGATAAAGTTCAAAGAGTACGAATACTTCTCAGAGGCTTGAGAAATTTATAAAAGGAATCGTTCAAGTCTTCCCAGCCTTGTCTCCAAAACTGTGAACAAGTGAAGCAGGACAGGCTCTGCTGTTTGTCCTGCTGAATGACTGAAGCTCTCACATGAAGGCATCATTATAACATGTTCCTGGGTCAGAACGGTGCTACCTGTTATCTGAATGTGTGACTGACGGATCCACTTAACTCTCCTGTGACTTTGCAGCTGTGTGAACCACTGAAAAGGCAAACAGTGAAATACACACTTATATGATTTAATATAACTGGTAACTCCAAACTCTGCTGATCTGTTCCAGCTGCCTATCATGTAAAATCCACTTCTTTGCGTCATTCATCAAAGGGACAGGATCATGTAAAGTTAACTTTTTGATCTTCACATCATGCTATGTTATTCTCTCATCAGCTGAAGTGTTGCATTGGTTCGTTCATGCATGCTTGAGAAATCCCTTAATCTCCATGGCAACAATTCAGCTCTGGAAAAACATCTTGGTGGACCTAGCTCTACCTTTGAGACACAGCTCCTCCCACAAGCTGCAGCTTCAGGGCAGCCCACCCAGCTCCTTCAGACTAGCCAGCAGCAATCAGCAAACACCTGGTGAAGCTGAGAATCTGCTGAGCTACTTATAGAAGCTATTTCTCAGTGCAGCGCTGGTAAAAACGTTGTCAAAGGATTAATAGAGGAACCATGTTGTGATGACTTCCTGTAGGCGGTGCTGCAGAAAGAGCAGGAGCTTCTTAAAGAGACAGAGACCCAATTTCATGATTATTAAATATCATAGTCAGATTTCGTTTAAGTCATATTTGATATATATAGCTATAGCATGTTTTATAAGAACTGGAGGTCGTGTTGCTGGAAAACATTTTGAACTCAAACCAAATTGGAAAGTTGTAAATGAGATTTTAATCAAGTTTAATTTAAATCTGTCAATGTGGTAGGATTATGTTGGTTTGATTCTTACACATATCAATGTTTCAGGAAATCATTTGGATGTGCTTGTCCTGTTTTTGAGTCAGAGCATTCGCTGGGGTTCTGGCCCAGAAACAGAATCCAACGGGCTGTTTGTCTGCCCTGCTCCAGTCTGCTTCATTAATATAGAATACCTTTAAATATGCAGAAAGCAGCCACTTAATTGACTCCACTGGTGCTCCACCGGCTTATTTTCCACTCATAAGCACACACGGGTCTCTGACTTCAGGAAGGAACTCGCCTCAAAGATGTCCACCTCTCGCTTTAACTGCTAATTATTTCTCCCATTTATTCTAATCGGTTTAGGGTTTGAATGCTGGATGAGAGCTGAGGAAAAAGGGAGGTCAGCTCAGTGCAGCTCATCCACACAAAAACAGTCATCTGAATGCAATTGTAGCGTAGTTGAATCTGCGTTATGTCTTTTTTAGAAATAATAGCCGGACAACAACTGATCTGATGGTACTTTTAATGCTCCTGCATTCAAATAGAAAATAGTATTTCAGAACAGGCTTTTTCTCCACAGTGCTCCACAGCGCCTGTTTAACCATGAACAATGCTATTTTCAGCACATGGATGTAGCATTTTCATTAGCAATGTTTCATTAGCATAAGCGCATCAAAATAGCTGCTAACGCAATTCTATCAGCGTTTAACAGAATTCAAGTGCAACAAAGCACATTATTTTACAAGAACAATAGTCAAATTGTCAATTGTTATCCTCAAAAACATTGATCGAACACAGAAAACAAAACTTCATACCTTCTCCCACGGAATCCAAACAGAAAGATCGCGACCGAGAGCGTGGGAAAACCCTTAACAAACTATAATGGTATGACCCGTTAACTTGTCTTTTAAAATGCTAAACTGACACTCAAAACAATAATCTATGAACTCAATATGTTCAACAGTAAAGATAATAATTTGCATTTTCATTCACAAAACATTCAATTTTAATAGAAATAATAATTCTGAAACAGGAAGTTACCTGCTGTTCCACAATGGATTTGCCGACTTTTCAAAATAAAAGCTGGAAGTGCTCATATAATTTCCTACCGGAATAGCTTCTCTTTTTACAATCTAGTGTAATGGACCTTACCAGAGGGGCCGCTTTTCATTGGCTGATGCTCATTCTACGTGGTCACGTGGGTGGCAGTCTCACAAACACTAGCTTCCCGTTAGCTAAGTACAGCATAATAGCAGTTCTGATACAACTTCTACACCTTGAAGCCTGTCTGCTGCACAGTCTTACGTTAGCTAAACAGATCAATATGCAACGTGTACTGTATCTGACATACACTAAAGATTTTATTTTAGCAGAAAAGGCTTTGGACTAAATTGTTACTCGTGTTAGCCTCTCTAGTACCAAGTACAGCTAGTAAATCAACCATCGCTGTGTTCAAGGAAGCGCTGATTAATAATCCAGAAATAAATATCAAGCCTGGAAACTTGATATCGTAACGGACTGGATGTTATGTTTTTAACGTAATCTTTGCTCGTCTTGTGGGGCGCAGGCAGTTGATACGGTAACAAGTGTGCTTAAACCACAAAGAGAGAGAGACTAAAAAGGTACGAATGGTTTTGAGTTGATCACCTGTTCGGGTTATTTTACCTTTGTTTACCTTTGCTGTGGCTCATTACAGCCGCTGTAGTTTCTAAACGTTGGACTAATTACCTCGTTCATTTGTGACTATACGTCATTCATAACAAACATCAAATAAAACAAATAGATTTCATAAAATTTTAACAAACAAATGGCTTCTTTACCGTAACAGAGCTCTTTGGTTCCTCCTATCAGTCTGTAGCTTCTCATATTGAGGTCATCAAACCAAATTTCAGATCTACCATAACTGACCGACTGACACCTGCTGGCCTCAGGTTTGCAACCAGCTTGTGACTGAGAAACCAGTAACCTCCTCCCAGATGATGACATGAACTTGTTATTTCCTCTGTCCATTGTAGTAGCTGATATATTGTGAAAATCCGGTAGAAATTATGCACTAATGGAGTCATGTTTACATAGAAACAATGCGCTACGAGGCTTTGCTTGTGAGACTTGCGGTCACGTGGGTCGGTTGTGGGCGGAGCTTGGTAAGGTCCATGACATCACACTGCTACACAATCACGTCGTAAATATATTCTGTTATGTACAGTAAAACCCAGTTAAACAGAACTCCAGCCTGTTATTGTCATGATGGTAGTTTTTAACAAGCCCACATGCAGAACACAAAACAGGAGAGGTAGTATCAGTGTTAAATGATTTAATAATGATCACACAATATCAGCGAGAATCAGGATGGTCTGGTCCAGGGGAAAAGACAGTGACGGCAACAATGGTTCTCTATGAGGAAAGAGCAGAGTGGTGAGTTCAGGGGTCGTGGGAAGAAAGGAAATCTCTCTGGGAAAACAGGCTGATCTTACTAGTGGTAGATGAACGGAGTCTTGGAGGGGAAACAATGTATGTCCGGGGTCTCGGTTCTTGGTGGGTCCAGGAACAACGGAGGAGTGCGGCGGGGAGCGGACAGGTAGGCTCAGGTACAGCGGAGAAACGGAGGAGTGGTACGGCCGCCAGCCGTGGAGTCCAGGAGATAATTGCAAAACAGCGGAGAGGTGAGTCTGGGAACTCGGGCAACCTGTGGGTACTTTCCACGGCGTCACGAGGATGGTTCATAAACCAGGAATTTAACTGGGATCTCATCAAAGGATCACCTAAAAGGCAACGGAGCAAACAAAGATAATTACTAGAATGTTCAAGACAACTAGAAACACAGAGACGGGCTCAGGGGGCTCAGAGGTACCGTGACTGGCTAACACTCAGGCGACGCTGGACTGGCGGCCAACTCCTTAAGTCTGCGCCGCTGATGAAGATGATCACGAACAGCTGCGGATGATAATGCACCGCACTCCAACCGGAACCTGTCGCCATCTGGTGGTAAAAGGAGATAAGGGCGCACAGGAAATCCCACCACGCAGCCGGAACCCCGGAACATAACAGTACCCCCCCCTCAACGGTCGCCACCTGGCGGCCTAGACCAACTGGAAGGCAACGAGGAACGATAGTAGGAGATAAGGGAAGGGTCTAAGATGGAAGAACCCGAGATCCAGGATCGTTCCTCCGGACCGTAGCCCTCCCAATCGACGAGGTACTGCCAGCCGCGACCTCGCCGACGGGAGTCCACGATCCGGTGGACGGTGTATGCAGGATGACCATCAATGTCACGGGGGGGTGGAGGGGGTTCGGCTGGAGGGCAGAGCGTGCTGGTCTGGACGGGTTTAATCTGGGACACGTGGAAGGTGGGGTGGACGCGGAGGGAGGCGGGCAGACGGAGACGGACAGCAGACGGATTGATTATGGTTTCAATGGGGAACGGACCAATGTATCTGGGAGAGAGCTTCTTGGAAATGGATTTGAGCGGAATGTCACGTGAAGAAAGCCAAACCTGTTGACCTGGGACGTATATGGGTGCTGGTCTCCTCTTACGGTCAGCCAGGCGCTTATTTCTGTCTGCAGTTTGGTTGAGGTTACGGATAATGGTGTTCCAGACGTTCTGACAACGGCGGATGTGATGACGGACGGAGGTGACTGAAACATCCTTTTCCTCTGAGGAAAGAAGAGGGGGTTGATAACCAATGGAAGCCTCGAACGGGGACATACCGGTAGCTGCCGAGATGTGGCTGTTATGAGCGTACTCCACCCAAGGAAGGAATTGGGCCCAGTCAGAGGGGTTGGTGGAGGTAAAGCAGCGGAGGGTGGTTTCCAAGTCCTGGTTGAGCCGTTTGGTCTGACCGTTGGTCTGGGGGTGAAAGCCGGAAGAGAGTGAGACAGATGCATTGAGAGCTGAACAGAAACTTTTCCAAACCTGGGAGATGAACTGAGGACCTCGGTCAGAGAAGATGTCTTGTGGGATGCCATGAAGTCGGAAAACGTGTTTGATCATAAGTTGAGCGGTTTGAAAAGCTGTGGGTAACTTACGGAGAGGAACAAAGTGGCAGGCCTTGGAGAAACGATCAACGATGGAGAGGATGGTGGTCATGCCCTTGGAAGGAGGTAGGCCGGTAACAAAATCTATAGATATGTGAGACCATGGCCGTTTGGGAACAGGGAGAGGTTGCAGAAGGCCAGATGGTGGTTGGTGAGAGGTTTTATTTCTGGATCAGGTGGTGCAGGCTTGGACATACTCACTGACATCTTTATGGACAGAGGGCCACCAAAACTTGCGGTTGACGAGTGCTATGGTATGGCTGATTCCGGGGTGTGCAGAGAATTTGGAGGCATGGATCCAGAGGAAAAACCGCCTCGGACTGAGACAGGAACGTAGAGCTTGTTGGTTGGACAGGTGTCGGGTGCAGGTTCTGTCAACTGAGCTTCTTTAATGATGTCTTCGATCTCCCAGGTAACGGTGGCGACAGTACAACTGGGAGGGAGAATGGTGGCCGGAGCCTTCTCAGAATCATCAGGTGAGTACAGGCGGGAAAGTGCGTCAGGTTTTATGTTACGGGAACCAGGGCGATATGAGATGGAGAGATTGAATCGAGAGAAAAACAGTGACCAGCGTGACTGACGTGGGTTGAGCCTCCGGGCAGACTGAAGGTTGGACAAGTTCTTGTGATCGGTCCAGACCAGCACCGGATGCTCTGCTCCCTCCAGCCAATGTCTCCATTCTTCCAGGGCTAATTTTATAGCTAATAGCTCCTGATCTCCCACATCGTCGTTTCTCTCCGGAGGTGATAATCTGCGGGAAAAAAAGGCACATGGGTGAGTTTTATTGTCGCGAGGAGAGATCTGGGATAAAACTGCACCAACTCCGGTGTCTGAGGCGTCGACTTCGACAATGAACTGTCGGGACATAGAGAAGAGAAAAAAACGGTCGTAAGACCATCCGCGTCCCCCTCGCCTAATACGGCAAAAGAGACGCAAAGCACAGGCCATACCACTACCACGGCCCCCAAGGCCGAGGCCAACACCAAGGACTCCGTCACAGAGGCTAGTGAGCGCCCAACCTCGCCCTCCAGACCAAGGCCACTTTTTTTCTCCGGCCAAAGGTCCAGGTTGGATCATGTTCTAGCACCATGACCCTGAGCGAGGTCCAGCCATGCCGCACAAAATGTGTCGTCAACAGGGCTGCCGGCCCCCTCGCTATCCGTCGGGAAACATCCCGCTCATGCAAAACCAGTCGGGCCAGCATTGTATTTGCCGTATGACCCACAAACCTCTTCTTACAAACTCGGCAACTTATTAAATAAACACAGTTTTGTGTTTGTGGGCCCCCACCATGTGGGATCAAATAAACTTTGTGGGTACGGTAGTTCAGCAACCATTTCTGATGTCTGAAGCACCATCCCTGTCCAATTGTGCTCGGCTCAATCTGTGATCTGAGTTTAGCATGAACGAGATGGTCCTTAAGGTTCCTGTTTCTTCGGAAAGCAGGTATGACCCTCCTATCGGTCAGCCTTCCACTAATAGTTTGGAACCCTATAAAATTTTTCCTTAAAGCTCTGGCCAAATTGACATTAGCGGGTGAGTAGGTGCTGATAAAAGGAAGTGTCACGGTGTCATCAGGCTGCTTGGATTCAGAAAAGGACTTCAAACACCTCCGTAAGGACCTCTGGTACCCTCTGCTGGACAGAGCCGAGAACAGCACCCTAACTGCTTCATAAAAATCTGATTTTTGTGTGCAAATTCTGTGAAACCGACTCAACTGTGATTTAATCAATCCCGCAAACGTGTGCTTTGGATGGAAACTCGATTTAAATAACAAAGCATGCGTATCAGTCGGTTTGAAGTAAACTTTAATGTCCAATCTGCCGGTGTTGCTGAAATTTGGACCTTTAAAGGTTGTGGTATCCAAGAAATCCACTGCTTTAAGGCTGGTGGATGACTTTAATTTTATCGAAGCATTGTGTGTGTTAAGGGTGTTTAGGAAGTGGTTAAAGTCCTCCTCTGAATGGCTCCAAACACCCCAGATGTCATCCAAATACCTGTAATAATGCAGCGGTTTCTTATTGCAGGTATTCAGAGCGGACTCCTCCCACTCGGCCATGAAGATGTTCGCGTAGGCCGGCGCGAACCTCTTCCCCATGGCAGTTCCTTTCACCTGCAAGAACCACTCACCATTGAACTGGAAATCATTCCTGAGCAAGTTTAGCTCCAACAGTTGAATGATTTCCTGGTCTGGTCTCCCTCCATCCGGATTCTTCTGAAAGGCATTCCGGACAGCATTTAGACCCTCTGCAGTGACAATATTTGTGTATAAGCTGTCTATGTCAATAGTAAAAAGCAAGGAATGTTCAGGAATTTGGATGCTCTTTACAATTTCAATAAAATGATATGTATCTTTGATGTAACTTTTATGTAATTTAGACAGGGGGTTTAAATAAAAATCAATAAATTCAGCCGTCCCATATGTCTCACTGCTGCAATCTGAGACAATGGGCCTACCCGGGGGGATTTCATATGGTACACTCCATTTAACTGGATCTTTGTGTATTTTCGGCAATATGTAAAACAATCTGGGCCTGGGTTCCAATGGACCTAAAAGGTAAGTTTTTTGTCTTGCCGAAATGAACTTCTTTTTATGCAATTGATTAAGTATTTTAGCCACAATGGGAAGAGTTTCCGGGTAGATTGGCTTACTCATTTTTAAATAATAATTTTGGTCAGATAATTGTCCGTAACATTCCCACAAATATTGCTGTTTATCCAGAATAACAATTGCACTCCCTTTGTCAGCAGGTTTAATTACAATTTCATCATTTTCAGCCAGTTCCTGCAGTGCTGCAAACTCAGCTTCCGTCAAATTGGGCTCCAATCTATCAGGTTTGAAATTTTGCTGGAAAAATTCCAGGTCAGACCTAATCAGGATTTCGGTTTCGGGAGGCAATTCACGCATGGGGGGAGACCAGAGAGACCTATTAGTGAAAGGCTGAGGCTTTCTGCTAGGATCAACACCAAAAAACAGGGCCAGTTTGACCCTGCGGTGATATTGCTGGAGGTCATACCTGCTTTCAAGCCCCGCCCACCTGTTTGTCGTCGAGGGCACAAAGGTCAGACCCCGATCCAGGAGGCGCAGCTGGGCCTCGGAGCACTCAAACCTGGACAAATTTAAAACAGTGTCACCCCCACCCGGTAAAGTCCGGCTCTCGGGGGTACCTAGTTTTATTGCACCGAGTGCCAATGAGCCAGGATGGCCGCCGCTGTCGCTGGGGTCCAGTGCACGCCATCCCGCTCCGTCTCAAAGCCCTCAGGCAGGGCAGGGATGCAGCCAGGGCATGACCTAATAAAACAGTTAAGGTGCCTCACCATTGCCTGCTCCCTGTGGCTCAGAAGGGGGCCGAAGTTCACCTCCGGCACCAGGACCTGCGCTTGGGGAAACCTGGCTGACGCAACCTGGAGGGCTGACTTCAACTCCACAATTTGCGTGGCCTTCGCCCGCTGACCCCTATTATTTATCCCAAAGGATAAAATTCGTCGTTCAACAGGGCTGCGTATTATTGCCCCCTGCAGGATCGCCTCAGCGTGGCGCCACTTGGCTCCTGGAAAGGCGTCGATTTGTAGGTCCGGTGAGTCAAAGGCGGGGATCCGGGCTACATTGGAGTCCCCCACAATCACCCATTTACGGGTGATCGTGAGGCCCCAGTCAGTCAGCTTATTCGGCGTACTCACATGCCTCGTGGGACGACGGCACACCCCACGGTCCGTCGGTGTGCCCGGCGGCGTCCCTGTCGGTATCACACGTCCTCCAGTGAAGCCAGGTGAAGCAGATGCCGCTACAGCGGCCCTCACCGTAGCCGCAGCGGCAGAAACAGCAACAGCAGCAGGAGGAGAGGCAACAGTTGGAAGGGGAGAACCCGCAGCATCCCCAGAAGAAGGAACTCTGGGACTTATTCCAGGGGTCAGCTCAACCCCCTGAGGGAACAACCGTTCCAGCTCCTGGCTGGAGAGATCCAATAGAGGCGAGGAGGTGAGTGGGGGCCGTGCGACCTGCACCGCCTCGGTCGTAACCGGGTCCTCCACCTCAACCAGCTGCTCAACAACAGGTCTCAGAGCAGCAGAAGAAGGACATACCTCACCTTCATCCTCCGAGGTGAGACCCCCCTCATTGCAGGGCAGGGGCTCAAAGAGGTCCTGGCTATTACCTGGTGAATCAACAGCCTCCTGCAGGTGGCGGCGTTTTTGACGCCGTTTTTTCGGGGAACTGGAGGCAGGTTCAGCTGGGAGTTGACGAGAACCAGCATCCTCGTTCTCGGCCCGCATCGGAGACCAGCCAGAGGGAACTGGCTCCGTCATAATCCCCACTGACTGAAAAGTCTTTCCCCCATCTGCCCTGTTGGAAGTGGGGCGGTCGACCTCCAAATTCGGAACTGCAGCAGAACTGTCATCCGTCGGTCTAGCTTGCTGGTCCTGTGCAGCCACCGGACTGAGTCGCGAGGGCCCAGACACCGGTTCAGGATGAGGCAGGCGTTCCTGAAGCCAGGTGTGGGCTCGACGCACCGTTGTGTCCTGTAGTCTGCGACCCAGATTACGACGAGCCCACCTGGCGGCAACAGCAAAAACGGCCTCCCAATTCCCAGGGCCGGCCTCCAACAGCAGCTCCCGGTCCCTTTCTAAGCAGGCCGTATAGTGATCCCTTAAGATCAGGATCGTTGTCCAAGTCCAGTCCTTGGCATTGGCACTGATCTTCAGCGCTGTTTCCGCCCTGGGGAATGCAGGAACAACAACCCCCACCAAATGCTCCATCAACCTCCTTAAGGACGGAGGGTAGTCCTCTGTTGCGTTCCCTGCAACATTAGTCAGATGGTGGGTCACCTTAATAATCCGGTGGACGATCCGAACCTTTTGGGCAAAGTGCGGATCGTCCGACCGGTCCCCATCACGGGCGTGCTGGGACTGGTCCACGCCCCCCTGGTTGGGAAGCAAAACCTCCTCATGTCCGGACTCCAGGCGCTGTGTCCGGTCGCGGCGCACCTGCCGCCTCCGGCGCCGTGCAGCGTTACGGGGCGGTCCGGGATGTTGGCGCTGCGCTCGTTGTTGGCGCGCTCCCGCGTCCCAGCGCTGAGTTGGTGGATAGCGCTGCTCGGATGGAAGGTGCTGCGCAGGTTGGAAGCGCGGCGCAGGTTGGAAGCGCGGCGCAGGTTGGAAGCGCTGTGCCGATCGGGAGCGCTGCGCAGGATGGAAACGTGGTGTCCGTTCCCAACGATTCCTCGAAGGACGGTGTTGCCACTCTCCATAGCGGGGCATCGGTTTATAGCCCCGTGGTGTGCTCCCA
The DNA here is from genome assembly GCF_019740435.1 of Gambusia affinis. Taxonomy (NCBI): domain Eukaryota; kingdom Metazoa; phylum Chordata; class Actinopteri; order Cyprinodontiformes; family Poeciliidae; genus Gambusia; species Gambusia affinis. The sequence goes on along the minus strand of NC_057876.1, from coordinate 484,614 downwards.
TAAGAGTCCGTGGCAAAGTCGCGCTGTCGTGACCAGCGCTCATACGGCACTACACCCTCGCGCCGCGGTACTGCGCGGTCACGCCTGCGCGGGCGCGGCCAGAATGTCTCCGGCGGTTCAACCCACCTTCTGCGTCCTGGCGGGCTAGGTGGTCGACGGTTCTCAACCGGACGGCGCCTCGCATCATAATTATTGGGACGGCGATTCCAATCCCCGCGGGCCGCGTCAGCGTAGGTTGTCGCACGCCGACGCGGACCCCGCTCCATGAACTCCTCCCGAACAGGAGAGACGTAATGGCGGTGGTGGGGTGGCGCGCGGGCCCGCGGCCTACGTACTACCCGCGTCCACCCTGGATCCTCATGGTCCTCCACGTAAATCAAAGGCATTGTTTTTTTACCTAATGCGGACCCGGAAGGGTTAAAAGTAAACTAAATCTAAAAACACTCCAACTATTTATAAAACAAAAACTACGTCCATTGGACGGACGAAAAAACGGAGAATAAACTGAAAACTATCACTTCCGTGACGCGAAAATGGACAAAACCAATAATCAGTTCAAAAAAGAACTTTTAATTACAGTCAGTCAAAAGAATAGCACTCACACACAACGTTTCGGAAATATTTTTCCTTCCTCAGGTGCTTCGGTGCTGTAATGCGTCTGATCCGCGATGGTGTCAGACATTCTGTCTGTCGTTGTTTACAGTAAATGGCATAATCATGGGATCAACATCTAAAACACTCAGCAATTTTTGTAAATCTTTTAAGGCGTCTTGAGGAAGTTAAGCGTGCTCGTCCGGGATTTGAACCCCGGACCTCTCGCACCCAAAGCAAGAATCATTCCCCTAGACCAACGAGCCACAGGCTTCGAAAGTTTGTCAGTAAGTGACAGTGGGACTACTAGCATTTTCATCAAGCCAACTAGCCCAAGGCATCCTTCTAGAGGGATGTTAAATGCATAAGCGGCTCGTTGGTCTAGGGGTATGATTCTCGCTATGGGTGCGAGAGGCCCCGGGATCAAATCCCGGACGAGCCCCTTCCAACACTTCTAGGCCACCCTGCAAAGGTCAACGGTACACCTTAATCAGCAATTGTACTGGAAAACTTGCACACATATTACAGAACATCTGCTGCCTTCTTGTGGAAAAAGCAAGTGTGTGTGAAAGAGGGAGCCATTTATTTGTTCATGACCATCTAATAATTTTCAAACCATGCACTACAGATTGTGATAGTGTCCTGTGATGATCTTGACAGCACCTCTAGGAAATGTAACCTACAAAAGACATTGAGGACATTCCTTCTGAAAATGTCTTTAAAGACACGATTGACATGCCAATGAACTGCACTATCCCTGATCTGGGACTGAACACAGGCCGAGGCGGTGAGAACGCTGAATCCTGACCCCTAGACCCTCAGGGATCATACGGTTTTCTAAAGCTAGAGAGAGGTCTGTGATGATCAATACCTTTACGTATTTTAGGACATGATCAAAAAGACTATGAACTGTACTTTCCCTGACAGGGAATCGAACCCGGGCCACGGCGGTGAGAGCGCCGAATCCTGACCACTAGACCATCAGGGATCTTACTGTTTTTGTAATGCTAGAGAGAGGTCTGAGATGACCAATACCAAGAGGGTTTTAAGGGCACGATAAAAACAATGGGGTAGGAGTAAAAAGAAGGTGAATTTCCCTGACCGGGAATCGAACCCGGGCCGCGGCGGTGAGAACGCCGAATCCTGACCACTAGACCATCAGGGATCTTACTGTTTTTGTAATGCTAGAGAGAGGTCTGAGATGATCAATACCTGTAGGGATTTAAGGAGATGATCAAAATAACGGGGAAGGTGATAAAGTAGGGGACTTTCCCTGACCGGGAATCGAACCCGGGCCGCGGTGTTGAGAGCGCTGAATGAAGACATCCTTCTAGAGGCATGATAAATGCATTAGCGGCTCGTTGGTCTAGGCGTATGATTCTCGCTTAGGGTGCGAGAGATTCCGGACGAGCCCCTTCCAGCACATCTAGGCCACCCTGCAAAGGTCAACGGTACACCTTTATCAGCAATTGTACTGGAAAACTTGCACACATATTACAGAACATCTGCTGCCTTCTTGTGGAAAAAGCAAGTGTGTGTGAAAGAGGGAGCCATTTATTTGTTCATGACCATCTAATAATTTTCAAACCATGCACTACAGATTGTGATAGTGTCCTGTGATGATCTTGACAGCACCTCTAGGAAATGTAACCTACAAAAGACATTGAGAACATTCCTTCTGAAAATGTCTTTAAAGACACGATTGACATGCCAATGAACTGCACTATCCCTGATCTGGGACTGAACACAGGCCGAGGCGGTGAGAACGCTGAATCCTGACCCCTAGACCCTCAGGGATCATACGGTTTTCTAAAGCTAGAGAGAGGTCTGTGATGATCAATACCTTTACGTATTTTAGGACATGATCAAAAAGACTATGAACTGTACTTTCCCTGACCGGGAATCGAACCCGGGCCACGGCGGTGAGAGCGCCGAATCCTGACCACTAGACCATCAGGGATCTTACTGTTTTTGTAATGCTAGAGAGAGGTCTGAGATGACCAATACCAAGAGGGTTTTAAGGGCACGATAAAAACAATGGGGTAGGAGTAAAAGAAGGTGAATTTCCCTGACCGGGAATCGAACCCGGGCCACGGCGGTGAAAGCGCCGAATCCTGACCACTAGACCATCAGGGATCTTAATGTTTGTGTAATGCTAGAAAGAGGTCTGACATGATAATTACCTATACAGATTTAAGGACATCATCAAAATGACTATGAACTGGTCTTTCCCTGACCGGGAATCGAAACTGGGCCGCAGCGGTGAGAGCTCCGAATCCTGACCACTAGACCATCAGGGATCTTACTACCTTTGTAATAATAGAGAGAGGTCTGAGATGACCAATACCAAGAGGGTTTTAAGGGCACGATAAAAACAATGGGGTAGGAGTAAAAAGAAGGTGAATTTCCCTGACCGGGAATCGAACCCGGGCCGCGGCGGTGAGAACGCCTAATCCTGACCACTAGACCATCAGAGATCTTACTGTTTTTGTAATGCTAGAGAGAGGTCTGAGATGACCAATACCAAGAGGGTTTTAAGGGCACGATAAAAACAATGGGGTAGGAGTAAAAAGAAGGTGAATTTCCCTGACCGGGAATCGAACCCGGGCCACGGCGGTGAAAGCGCCGAATCCTGACCACTAGACCATCAGGGATCTTACTGTTTGTGTAATGCTAGAAAGAGGTCTGACATGATAATTACCTATACAGATTTAAGGACATCATCAAAATGACTATGAACTGGTCTTTCCCTGACCGGGAATCGAAACTGGGCCGCAGCGGTGAGAGCTCCGAATCCTGACCACTAGACAATCAGGGATCTTACTACCTTTGTAATAATAGAGAGAGGTCTTAGATGATCAATACCTGTAGGGATTTAAGGAGATGATCAAAATAACGGGGAAGGTGATAAAGTAGGGGACTTTCCCTGACCGGGAATCGAACCCGGGCCGCGGTGTTGAGAGCGCTGACTGAAGACATCCTTCTAGAGGCATGATAAATGCATTAGCGGCTCGTTGGTCTAGGCGTATGATTCTCGCTTAGGGTGCGAGAGATCCCGGACGAGCCCCTTCCAGCACATCTAGGCCACCCTGCAAAGGTCAACGGCATACCTTTATCAGCAATTGTACTGGAAAACTTGCACACATATTACAGAACATCTGCTGCCTTCTTGTGGAAAAAGCAAGTGTGTGTGAAAGAGGGAACCATTTATTTATTCATGACCATCTAATAATTTTCAAACCATGCACTACAGATTGTGATAGTGTCCTGTGATGATGTTGACAGCACCTCTAGGAAATGTAACCTACAAAAGACAATGAGAACATTCCTTCTGAAAATGTCTTTAAAGACACGATTGACATGCCAATGAACTGCACTATCCCTGATCTGGGACTGAACACAGGCCGACGCGGTGAGAACGCTGAATCCTGACCCCTAGACCCTCAGGGATCATACAGTTTTCTAAAGCTAGAGAGAGGTCTGTGATGATCAATACCTTTACGTATTTTAGGACATGATCAAAAAGACTATGAATTGTACTTTCCCTGACCGGGAATCAAACCCGGGCCGCAGCGGTGAGAGTGCCGAATCCTGACTACTAGACCATCAGGGATCTTACTGTTTTTGTAATGCTAGAGAGAGGTCTGAGATGACCAATACCAAGAGGGTTTTAAGGGCACGATAAAAACAATGGGGTAGGAGTAAAAAGAAGGTGAATTTCCCTGACCGGGAATCGAACCCGGGCCGCGGCGGTGAGAGCGCCGAATCCTGACCACTAGACCATCAGGGATCTTATTGTTTGTGTAATGCTAGAAAGAGGTCTGAGATGATCAATACCTATACAGATTTAAGGACATCATCAAAATGACTATGAACTGGTCTTTCCCTGACCGGGAATCGAAACTGGGCCGCAGCGGTGAGAGCTCCGAATCCTGACCACTAGACAATCAGGGATCTTACTATCTTTGTAATAATAGAGAGAGGTCTGAGATGACCAATACCAAGAGGGTTTTAAGGGCACGATAAAAACAATGGGGTAGGAGTAAAAAGAAGGTGAATTTCCCTGACCGGGAATCGAACCCGGGCCACGGCGGTGAAAGCGCCGAATCCTGACCACTAGACCATCAGGGATCTTACTGTTTGTGTAATGCTAGAAAGAGGTCTGACATGATAATTACCTATACAGATTTAAGGACATCATCAAAATGACTATGAACTGGTCTTTCCCTGACCGGGAATCGAAACTGGGCCGCAGCGGTGAGAGCTCCGAATCCTGACCACTAGACAATCAGGGATCTTACTACCTTTGTAATAATAGAGAGAGGTCTTAGATGATCAATAGCTGTAGGGATTTAAGGAGATGATCAAAATAACGGGGAAGGTGATAAAGTAGGGGACTTTCCCTGACCGGGAATTGAACCCGGTCATGTGTTGAGAGCGCTGAATGAAGACATCCTTCTAGAGGCATGATAAATGCATTAGCGGCTCGTTGGTCTAGGCGTATGATTCTCGCTTAGGGTGCGAGAGATCCCGGGTTCAAATCCCGGACGAGCCCCTTCCAGCACTCCTAGGCAACCCTGCAAAGGTCAACGGTACACCTTTATCAGCAATTGTACTGGAAAACTTGCACACATATTAAAGAACATCTGCTGCCTTCTTGTGGAAAAAGCAAGTGTGTGTGAAAGAGGGAGCCATTTATTTGTTCATGACCATCTAATAATTTTCAAACCATGCACTACAGATTGTGATAGTGTCCTGTGATGATCTTGACAGCACCTCTAGGAAATGTAATCTACAAAAGACATTGAGGACATTCCTTCTGAAAATGTCTTTAAAGACACGATTGACATGCCAATGAACTGCACTATCCCTGATCTGGGACTGAACACAGGCCGAGGCGGTGAGAACGCTGAATCCTGACCCCTAGACCCTCAGGGATCATACGGTTTTCTAAAGCTAGAGAGAGGTCTGTGATGATCAATACCTTTACGTATTTTAGGACATGATCAAAAAGACTATGAACTGTACTTTCCCTGACCGGGAATCAAACCCGGGCCGCAGCGGTGAGAGTGCCGAATCCTGACTACTAGACCATCAGGGATCTTACTGTTTTTGTAATGCTAGAGAGAGGTCTGAGATGACCAATACCAAGAGGGTTTTAAGGGCACGATAAAAACAATGGGGTAGGAGTAAAAAGAAGGTGAATTTCCCTGACCGGGAATCGAACCCGGGCCACGGCGGTGAAAGCGCCGAATCCTGACCACTAGACCATCAGGGATCTTACTGTTTGTGTAATGCTAGAAAGAGGTCTGACATGATAATTACCTATACAGATTTAAGGACATCATCAAAATGACTATGAACTGGTCTTTCCCTGACCGGGAATCGAAACTGGGCCGCAGCGGTGAGAGCTCCGAATCCTGACCACTAGACAATCAGGGATCTTACTACCTTTGTAATAATAGAGAGAGGTCTTAGATGATCAATACCTGTAGGGATTTTAGGACATGATCAAAAAGACTATGAATTGTACTTTCCCTGACCGGGAATCAAACCCGGGCCGCAGCGGTGAGAGTGCCGAATCCTGACTACTAGACCATCAGGGATCTTACTGTTTTTGTAATGCTAGAGAGAGGTCTGAGATGACCAATACCAAGAGGGTTTTAAGGGCACGATAAAAACAATGGGGTAGGAGTAAAAAGAAGGTGAATTTCCCTGACCGGGAATCGAACCCGGGCCGCGGCGGTGAGAGCGCCGAATCCTGACCACTAGACCATCAGGGATCTTATTGTTTGTGTAATGCTAGAAAGAGGTTTGAGATGATCAATACCTATACAGATTTAAGGACATCATCAAAATGACTATGAACTGGTCTTTCCCTGACCGGGAATCGAAACTGGGCCGCAGCGGTGAGAGCTCCGAATCCTGACCACTAGACAATCAGGGATCTTACTATCTTTGTAATAATAGAGAGAGGTCTGAGATGACCAATACCAAGAGGGTTTTAAGGGCACGATAAAAACAATGGGGTAGGAGTAAAAAGAAGGTGAATTTCCCTGACCGGGAATCGAACCCGGGCCACGGCGGTGAAAGCGCCGAATCCTGACCACTAGACCATCAGGGATCTTACTGTTTGTGTAATGCTAGAAAGAGGTCTGACATGATAATTACCTATACAGATTTAAGGACATCATCAAAATGACTATGAACTGGTCTTTCCTGACCGAATCGAAACTGGGCATGGCGGTGAGAGCTCGAATCCTGACCACTAGACAATCAGGGATCTTACTACCTTTGTAATAATAGAGAGAGGTCTTAGATGATCAATAGCTGTAGGGATTTAAGGAGATGATCAAAATAACGGGGAAGGTGATAAAGTAGGGGACTTTCCCTGACCGGGAATTGAACCCGGGCCGCGGTGTTGAGAGCGCTGAATGAAGACATCCTTCTAGAGGCATGATAAATGCATTAGCGGCTCGTTGGTCTAGGCGTATGATTCTCGCTTAGGGTGCGAGAGATCCCGGGTTCAAATCCCGGACGAGCCCCTTCCAGCACTCCTAGGCAACCCTGCAAAGGTCAACGGTACACCTTTATCAGCAATTGTACTGGAAAACTTGCACACATATTAAAGAACATCTGCTGCCTTCTTGTGGAAAAAGCAAGTGTGTGTGAAAGAGGGAGCCATTTATTTGTTCATGACCATCTAATAATTTTCAAACCATGCACTACAGATTGTGATAGTGTCCTGTGATGATCTTGACAGCACCTCTAGGAAATGTAATCTACAAAAGACATTGAGGACATTCCTTCTGAAAATGTCTTTAAAGACACGATTGACATGCCAATGAACTGCACTATCCCTGATCTGGGACTGAACACAGGCCGAGGCGGTGAGAACGCTGAATCCTGACCCCTAGACCCTCAGGGATCATACGGTTTTCTAAAGCTAGAGAGAGGTCTGTGATGATCAATACCTTTACGTATTTTAGGACATGATCAAAAAGACTATGAACTGTACTTTCCCTGACCGGGAATCAAACCCGGGCCGCAGCGGTGAGAGTGCCGAATCCTGACTACTAGACCATCAGGGATCTTACTGTTTTTGTAATGCTAGAGAGAGGTCTGAGATGACCAATACCAAGAGGGTTTTAAGGGCACGATAAAAACAATGGGGTAGGAGTAAAAAGAAGGTGAATTTCCCTGACCGGGAATCGAACCCGGGCCGCGGCGGTGAGAGCGCCGAATCCTGACCACTAGACCATCAGGGATCTTATTGTTTGTGTAATGCTAGAAAGAGGTCTGACATGATAATTACCTATACAGATTTAAGGACATCATCAAAATGACTATGAACTGGTCTTTCCCTGACCGGGAATCGAAACTGGGCCGCAGCGGTGAGAGCTCAGAATCCTGACTACTAGACCATCAGGGATCTTACTGTTTTTGTAATGCTAGAGAGAGGTCTGAGATGACCAATACCAAGAGGGTTTTAAGGGCACGATAAAAACAATGGGGTAGGAGTAAAAAGAAGGTGAATTTCCCTGACCGGGAATCGAAACTGGGCTGCAGCGGTGAGAGCTCCGAATCCTAAAAACATTCAAGGCATAAAATCACCACAAGGCAACATCAGCAAAATATTTCAGTTTGCGGATGACACATCAATAACAGTTAAAAATGAAAGCAGTCTGGATTTGGTCATTACACATTTGCATACTTATGGTTCAGCTTCAGGGGCAAAAATCAATACAACTAAGTCAGAAATCATGTATTATATGTGGCGGCTCGGACGCCGGGAAGATGGGAGTTTAGGGAGGTGGAGGACACGGTCAAGGTCCTGGGTGTGTATCTCGGTAAGCGGCAAGAAGCAGCGAGAGACGAGACCTGGAAAAGCATTACCATAAAAGTTCAAAAACAACTCAACCTGTGGAATCAAAGGAAATTAACCATTAAAGGAAAAGTAGTCATCATAAACAGTTTAATCATTTCAAAAATCATTTATCCGCTCAGTGTTTACGAACTCCCAAATCAAGTGCTCAATAAATTCAACAGTCAAATCTCAAACTTTATCTGGAAAAGCAGAAGTAATTTAATTAGTCACAAAACAATGATTGCTCCGCATTAAAGAAGGAGGACTCAAATTGGCAGACATTCAATCCAAAAAACAAGCAATAAGAATCAAACTCATCTCCAGGTTTCTAACGTCTCCAATTAAACACGTCTGGCATGATTATTTTCTATCCCATTTGCAATCTTTTGGTACAAAAAATATCTTCAATCTATGTTCAATCTGCAGTTTAAAACAAACACAAATAGACGGTTTCTTCACAGAATGTTTTGATGCTTGGAATAAAATCAGATTTCAGTTAATAACCCATATCAAGTACAGGTCTTGTCTCTCGCTGCCGATTTTCAACAATCCCGAGGTGGTCTGCGAAGGCGGGATGCTGAATTTCACATCTTGGAGAAAAGCTGGCATTCACACCTTTGGGCAGGTTTTGAATGATCGAGGATCAGTGGATATTAACAAAATTTTCAGTCTTTTCAGAATATCCAAAATACCCTACAAAAGAAACACCATCGTACAGAATGCTAAAAAGATTCAGGCCGCTTTGCCTTTCCACTGTTCTTCGATCATTGGCAGGAGAGGACGACATCAGGAGGTGCAGGATGACGCCCCGACCTTCCATCTCATAACCGGTACTCAAAAAATAAACATTGGCTCAGTTTCAACAAAAAAATGGTATCAAATTCTCATCTCCCAGACTGTTAAAGAACCGGCATCACACAAACAATGGTTAAAACTTTTCCCCAGCATACCAGTATATAACATTTGGTCAAATTCATATTACAAATTAAATCATCAACAAGCAAATAATACAGATTTCTTATTAAAACATAGAAGAATTTTTACGGGCGTCATCCTGCACCAAATAAACAAGGAAAAGTTTGGCAGAGACTGCACAGTTTGTCTTTCAGACCCTGAGACCCTCGAGCACCTGTTCCTCCGCTGTCCCGGCTGCACCCTCTTCTGGGAAAGGATCCATCACCTCATCAAAAGCATCTTCACAAATCTTCTGTTGGACAAGAATGAATGGGACTGGATAAGACTTTTTGGATTTCGTAAACCATATGGACAGCTGACAAAGTATCAACTCTACCTCTGTAACATCATCCTTTCTTTGGCTAGACACACCATTTACATCACTAGAAACTATCAACTCTATGAAAGCAAGAAAATCAACAACTGGAAACTCTTTCTCGGACTGTTAAAGAATCACTGGAGGACAATCAATCACATCAATCAGGATCTCAGTAAAAACATTTTTGGAACACTTTATCGTTGGGGATATTTTGATTAAGAGACTTTCTGAAATCTTTTCTTTTTGAAACATAATCAAGGACTTCTATTGAGTATTTCTGTTGGTATGAATTATGCATTATTTGTAGTTTGTCATTTTTGTTTTTCATGTTCTCACTGTAAATAATTGCACATTATTTGTTTTATTCTGAATTTTTCATTAATAAAAGATAAAAAAAAAAAAAAAAAAGAGCTCCGAATCCTGACCACTAGACAATCAGGGATCTTACTACCTTTGTAATAATAGAGACAGGTCTTAGATGATCAATACCTGTAGGGATTTAAGGATATGATCAAAATAACGGGGAAGGTGATAAAGTAGGGGACTTTCCTGACCGAATCGAACCCGGGCATGTGTTGAGAGCGCTGACTGAAGACATCCTTCTAGAGGCATGATAAATGCATAAGCGGCTCGTTGGTCTAGGCGTATGATTCTCGCTTAGGGTGCGAGAGGTCCCGGGTTCAAATCCCGGACGAGCCCCTTCCAGCACTCCTAGGCAACCCTGCAAAGGTTAACAATATACCATTATCAGCAATTGTACTGGAAAACCTGCACACATATTCCAAAACATTTAGCTTCTTGTGGGAAAAGCAAGTGTGTGTGAAGGAGGGAGCCATTTATTTAATTCATTTCTTTGATGATGACCATTTAATAATTTTCAAACCATGCACTACAGATTGTGATAGTGACCTGTTAAGATCTCGACAAAACCTCTAGTAAACCGTAACTAACAAATGACATTGAGAGCGTTCCTTCCAAAAATGTCTTCTTAACATGCGAGTTGCACCTAAAGAACTTACTGGGCTCGTCGGGTATTTGAACCCGGGTCCTCTCACACCCGAAGCGAGAATCATACCCCTAGACCAACGAGCCTCCCGCTAGTTAGTGTGTGAAGGTAGGACCAGCTTTTTCATCAAACCAACTACCCCAAGAGTCCCTTCCAACACTTGTAGGCAGTTCACCCAATTGCTAACTGTACTAGCCTTTATCCTGAGAAGTGTGGCTGTGTGGGAAGTATCACAAAAGGGCTGTTTTGAATTGGGAAATGCAAGCGTGCCATAGCACTCATGATAATGTCATGTCTTTGTTGATAAGTATCAAATATTTTTTCTTTCTACAAATTACAATGGTGTCAGACATTCTGTCTGTCGTTGTTTACAGTAAATGGCATAATCATGGGATCAACATCTAAAACACTGAGCAATTTTTGTAAATCTTTTAAGGCGTCTTGAGGAAGTTAAGCGGGCTCGTCCGGGATTTGAACCCGGGACCTCTCGCACCCAAAGCAAGAATCATTCCCCTAGACCAACGAGCCACAGGCTTTGAAAGTTTGTCAGTAAGTGACAGTGGGACTACTAGCATTTTCATCAAGCCAACTAGCCCAAGGCATCCTTCTAGAGGGATGTTAAATGCATAAGCGGCTCGTTGGTCTAGGGGTATGATTCTCGCTTAGGGTGCGAGAGGTCCCGGGTTCAAATCCCGGACGAGCCCCTTCCAACACTTCTAGGCCACCCTGCAAAGGTCAACGGTACACCTTAATCAGCAATTGTACTGGAAAACTTGCACACATATTACAGAACATCTGCTGCCTTCTTGTGGAAAAAGCAAGTGTGTGTGAAAGAGGGAGCCATTTATTTGTTCATGACCATCTAATAATTTTCAAACCATGCACTACAGATTGTGATAGTGTCCTGTGATGATCTTGACAGCACCTCTAGGAAATGTAATCTACAAAAGACATTGAGAACATTCCTTCTGAAAATGTCTTTAAAGACACGATTGACATGCCAATGAACTGCACTATCCCTGATCTGGGACTGAACACAGGCCGAGGCGGTGAGAACGCTGAATCCTGACCCCTAGACCCTCAGGGATCATACGGTTTTCTAAAGCTAGAGAGAGGTCTGTGATGATCAATACCTTTACGTATTTTAGGACATGATCAAAAAGACTATGAACTGTACTTTCCCTGACCGGGAATCGAACCCGGGCCGCGGCGGTGAGAGCGCCGAATCCTGACCACTAGACCATCAGGGATCTTATTGTTTGTGTAATGCTAGAAAGAGGTCTGAGATGACCAATACCAAGAGGGTTTTAAGGACACGATAAAAACAATGGGGTAGGAGTAAAAGAAGGTGAATTTCCCTGACCGGGAATCGAACCCGGGCCACGGCGGTGAAAGCGCCGAATCCTGACCACTAGACCATCAGGGATCTTATTGTTTGTGTAATGCTAGAAAGAGGTCTGAGATGATCAATACCTATACAGATTTAAGGACATCATCAAAATGACTATGAACTGGTCTTTCCCTGACCGGGAATCGAAACTGGGCCGCAGCGGTGAGAGCTCCGAATCCTGACCACTAGACAATCAGGGATCTTACTACCTTTGTAATAATAGAGACAGGTCTTAGATGATCAATACCTGTAGGGATTTAAGGATATGATCAAAATAACGGGGAAGGTGATAAAGTAGGGGACTTTCCCTGACCGGGAATCGAACCCGGGCCGCGGTGTTGAGAGCGCTGACTGAAGACATCCTTCTAGAGGCATGATAAATGCATAAGCGGCTCGTTGGTCTAGGCGTATGATTCTCGCTTAGGGTGCGAGAGGTCCCGGGTTCAAATCCCGGACGAGCCCCTTCCAGCACTCCTAGGCAACCCTGCAAAGGTTAAAGGTATACCATTATCAGCAATTGTACTGGAAAACCTGCACACATATTCCAAAACATTTAGCTTCTTGTGGGAAAAGCAAGTGTGTGTGAAGGAGGGAGCCATTTATTTAATTCATTTCTTTGATGATGACCATTTAATAATTTTCAAACCATGCACTACAGATTGTGATAGTGACCTGTTAAGATCTCGACAAAACCTCTAGTAAACCGTAACTAACAAATGACATTGAGAGCGTTCCTTCCAAAAATGTCTTCTTAACATGCGAGTTGCACCTAAAGAACTTACTGGGCTCGTCTGGATTTGAACCCGGGTCCTCTCACACCCGAAGCGAGAATCATACCCCTAGACCAACGAGCCTCCCGCTAGTTAGTGTGTGAAGGTAGGACCAGCTTTTTCATCAAACCAACTACCCCAAGAGTCCCTTCCAACACTTGTAGGCAGTTCACCCAATTGCTAACTGTACATACTAGCCTTTATCCTGAGAAGTGTGGCTGTGTGGGAAGTATCACAAAAGGGCTGTTTTGAATTGGGAAATGCAAGCGTGCCATAGCACTCATGATAATGTCATGTCTTTGTTGATAAGTATCAAATATTTTTCTTTCTACAAATTACAATGGTGTCAGACATTCTGTCTGTCGTTGTTTACAGTAAATGGCATAATCATGGGATCAACATCTAAAACACTGAGCAATTTTTGTAAATCTTTTAAGGCGTCTTGAGGAAGTTAAGCGGGCTCGTCTGGATTTGAACCGGGACCTCTCTCGCACCCAAAGCAAGAATCATTCCCCTAGACCAACGAGCCACAGGCTTTGAAAGTTTGTCAGTAAGTGACAGTGGGACTACTAGCATTTTCATCAAGCCAACTAGCCCAAGGCATCCTTCTAGAGGGATGTTAAATGCATAAGCGGCTCGTTGGTCTAGGGGTATGATTCTCGCTTAGGGTGCGAGAGGTCCCGGGTTCAAATCCCGGACGAGCCCCTTCCAACACTTCTAGGCCACCCTGCAAAGGTCAACGGTACACCTTAATCAGCAATTGTACTGGAAAACTTGCACACATATTACAGAACATCTGCTGCCTTCTTGTGGAAAAGCAAGTGTGTGTGAAAGAGGGAGCCATTTATTTGTTCATGACCATCTAATAATTTTCAAACCATGCACTACAGATTGTGATAGTGTCCTGTGATGATCTTGACAGCACCTCTAGGAAATGTAATCTACAAAAGACATTGAGAACATTCCTTCTGAAAATGTCTTTAAAGACACGATTGACATGCCAATGAACTGCACTATCCCTGATCTGGGACTGAACACAGGCCGAGGCGGTGAGAACGCTGAATCCTGACCCCTAGACCCTCAGGGATCATACGGTTTTCTAAAGCTAGAGAGAGGTCTGTGATGATCAATACCTTTACGTATTTTAGGACATGATCAAAAAGACTATGAACTGTACTTTCCCTGACCGGGAATCGAACCCGGGCCGCGGCGGTGAGAGCGCCGAATCCTGACCACTAGACCATCAGGGATCTTATTGTTTGTGTAATGCTAGAAAGAGGTCTGAGATGACCAATACCAAGAGGGTTTTAAGGAGACGATAAAAACAATGGGGTAGGAGTAAAAGAAGGTGAATTTCCCTGACCGGGAATCGAACCCGGGCCACGGCGGTGAAAGCGCCGAATCCTGACCACTAGACCATCAGGGATCTTATTGTTTGTGTAATGCTAGAAAGAGGTCTGAGATGATCAATACCTATACAGATTTAAGGACATCATCAAAATGACTATGAACTGGTCTTTCCCTGACCGGGAATCGAAACTGGGCCGCAGCGGTGAGAGCTCCGAATCCTGACCACTAGACAATCAGGGATCTTACTACCTTTGTAATAATAGAGACAGGTCTTAGATGATCAATACCTGTAGGGATTTAAGGATATGATCAAAATAACGGGGAAGGTGATAAAGTAGGGGACTTTCCCTGACCGAATCGAACCCGGGCCACGGTGTTGAGAGCGCTGACTGAAGACATCCTTCTAGAGGCATGATAAATGCATAAGCGGCTCGTTGGTCTAGGCGTATGATTCTCGCTTAGGGTGCGAGAGGTCCCGGGTTCAAATCCCGGACGAGCCCCTTCCAGCACTCCTAGGCAACCCTGCAAAGGTTAACAGTATACCATTATCAGCAATTGTACTGGAAAACCTGCACACATATTCCAAAACATTTAGCTTCTTGTGGGAAAAGCAAGTGTGTGTGAAGGAGGGAGCCATTTATTTAATTCATTTCTTTGATGATGACCATTTAATAATTTTCAAACCATGCACTACAGATTGTGATAGTGACCTGTTAAGATCTCGACAAAACCTCTAGTAAACCGTAATTCTAACAAATGACATTGAGAGCGTTCCTTCCAAAAATGTCTTCTTAACATGCGAGTTGCACCTAAAGAACTTACTGGGCTCGTCCGGGATTTGAACCCGGGTCCTCTCACACCCGAAGCGAGAATCATACCCCTAGACCAACGAGCCTCCCGCTAGTTAGTGTGTGAAGGTAGGACCAGCTTTTTCATCAAACCAACTACCCCAAGAGTCCCTTCCAACACTTGTAGGCAGTTCACCCAATTGCTAACTGTACATACTAGCCTTTATCCTGAGAAGTGTGGCTGTGTGGGAAGTATCACAAAAGGGCTGTTTTGAATTGGGAAATGCAAGCGTGCCATAGCACTCATGATAATGTCATGTCTTTGTTGATAAGTATCAAATATTTTTTCTTTCTACAAATTACAATGGTGTCAGACATTCTGTCTGTCGTTGTTTACAGTAAATGGCATAATCATGGGATCAACATCTAAAACACTGAGCAATTTTTGTAAATCTTTTAAGGCGTCTTGAGGAAGTTAAGCGGGCTCGTCCGGGATTTGAACCCGGGACCTCTCGCACCCAAAGCGAGAATCATTCCCCTAGACCAACGAGCCACAGGCTTTGAAAGTTTGTCAGTAAGTGACAGTGGGACTACTAGCATTTTCATCAAGCCAACTAGCCCAAGGCATCCTTCTAGAGGGATGTTAAATGCATAAGCGGCTCGTTGGTCTAGGGGTATGATTCTCGCTTAGGGTGCGAGAGGTCCCGGGTTCAAATCCCGGACGAGCCCCTTCCAACACTTCTAGGCCACCCTGCAAAGGTCAACGGTACACCTTAATCAGCAATTGTACTGGAAAACTTGCACACATATTACAGAACATCTGCTGCCTTCTTGTGGAAAAAGCAAGTGTGTGTGAAAGAGGGAGCCATTTATTTGTTCATGACCATCTAATAATTTTCAAACCATGCACTACAGATTGTGATAGTGTCCTGTGATGATCTTGACAGCACCTCTAGGAAATGTAATCTACAAAAGACATTGAGAACATTCCTTCTGAAAATGTCTTTAAAGACACGATTGACATGCCAATGAACTGCACTATCCCTGATCTGGGACTGAACACAGGCCGAGGCGGTGAGAACGCTGAATCCTGACCCCTAGACCCTCAGGGATCATACGGTTTTCTAAAGCTAGAGAGAGGTCTGTGATGATCAATACCTTTACGTATTTTAGGACATGATCAAAAAGACTATGAACTGTACTTTCCCTGACCGGGAATCGAACCCGGGCCGCGGCGGTGAAAGCGCCGAATCCTGACCACTAGACCATCAGGGATCTTATTGTTTGTGTAATGCTAGAAAGAGGTCTGAGATGACCAATACCAAGAGGGTTTTAAGGACGATAAAAACAATGGTGTAGGAGAATAAGAAGGTGAATTTCCCTGACCGGGAATCGAACCCGGGCCTCGGCGGTGAAAGCGCCGAATCCTGACCACTAGACCATCAGGGATCTTATTGTTTGTGTAATGCTAGAAAGAGGTCTGAGATGATCAATACCTATACAGATTTAAGGACATCATCAAAATGACTATGAACTGGTCTTTCCTGACCGGGAATCGAAACAGGGCCGCCGCGGTGAGAGCTCCGAATCCTGACCACTAGACAATCAGGGATCTTACTACCTTTGTAATAATAGAGACAGGTCTTAGATGATCAATACCTGTAGGGATTTAAGGATATGATCAAAATAACGGGAAGGTGATAAAGTAGGGACTTTCCTGACCGGAATCGAACCGGCCGCGGTGTTGAGAGCGCTGACTGAAGACATCCTTCTAGAGGCATGATAAATGCATAAGCGGCTCGTTGGTCTAGGCGTATGATTCTCGCTTAGGGTGCGAGAGGTCCCGGGTTCAAATCCCGGACGAGCCCCTTCCAGCACTCCTAGGCAACCCTGCAAAGGTTAACAGTATACCATTATCAGCAATTGTACTGGAAAACCTGCACACATATTCCAAAACATTTAGCTTCTTGTGGGAAAAGCAAGTGTGTGTGAAGGAGGAGCCATTTATTTAATTCATTTCTTTGATGATGACCATTTAATAATTTTCAAACCATGCACTACAGATTGTGATAGTGACCTGTTAAGATCTCGACAAAACCTCTAGTAAACCGTAACTAACAAATGACATTGAGAGCGTTCCTTCCAAAAATGTCTTCTTAACATGCGAAGTTGCACCTAAAGAACTTACTGGGCTCGTCTGGATTTGAACCCGGTCCTCTCACACCCAAGCGAGAATCATACCCCTAGACCAACGAGCCTCCCGCTAGTTAGTGTGTGTGAAGGTAGGACCAGCTTTTCATCAAACCAACTACCCCAAGAGTCCCTTCCAACACTTGTAGGCAGTTCACCCAATTGCTAACTGTACATACTAGCCTTTATCCTGAGAAGTGTGGCTGTGTGGAAGTATCACAAAAGGGCTGTTTTGAATTGGGAAATGCAAGCGTGCCATAGCACTCATGATAATGTCATGTCTTTGTTGATAAGTATCAAATATTTTTCTTTCTACAAATTACAATGGTGTCAGATATTCTGTCTGTCGTTGTTTACAGTAAATGGCATAATCATGGGATCAACATCTAAAACACTGAGCAATTTTTGTAAATCTTTTAAGGCGTCTTGAGGAAGTTAAGCGGGCTCGTCCGGGATTTGAACCCGGGACCTCTCGCACCCAAAGCGAGAATCATTCCCCTAGACCAACGAGCCACAGGCTTTGAAAGTTTGTCAGTAAGTGACAGTGGGACTACTAGCATTTTCATCAAGCCAACTAGCCCAAGGCATCCTTCTAGAGGGATGTTAAATGCATAAGCGGCTCGTTGGTCTAGGGGTATGATTCTCGCTTAGGGTGCGAGAGGTCCCGGGTTCAAATCCCGGACGAGCCCCTTCCAACACTTCTAGGCCACCCTGCAAAGGTCAACGGTACACCTTAATCAGCAATTGTACTGGAAAACTTGCACACATATTACAGAACATCTGCTGCCTTCTTGTGGAAAAAGCAAGTGTGTGTGAAAGAGGGAGCCATTTATTTGTTCATGACCATCTAATAATTTTCAAACCATGCACTACAGATTGTGATAGTGTCCTGTGATGATCTTGACAGCACCTCTAGGAAATGTAATCTACAAAAGACATTGAGAACATTCCTTCTGAAAATGTCTTTAAAGACACGATTGACATGCCAATGAACTGCACTATCCCTGATCTGGGACTGAACACAGGCCGAGGCGGTGAGAACGCTGAATCCTGACCCCTAGACCCTCAGGGATCATACGGTTTTCTAAAGCTAGAGAGGTCTGTGATGATCAATACCTTTACGTATTTTAGGACATGATCAAAAAGACTATGAACTGTACTTTCCCTGACCGGGAATCGAACCCGGGCCGCGGCGGTGAAAGCGCCGAATCCTGACCACTAGACCATCAGGGATCTTATTGTTTGTGTAATGCTAGAAAGAGGTCTGAGATGACCAATACCAAGAGGGTTTTAAGGACACGATAAAAACAATGGGGTAGGAGTAAAAGAAGGTGAATTTCCCTGACCGGGAATCGAACCCGGGCCACGGCGGTGAAAGCGCTAATCCTGACCACTAGACCATCAGGGATCTTATTGTTTGTGTAATGCTAGAAAGAGGTCTGAGATGATCAATACCTATACAGATTTAAGGACATCATCAAAATGACTATGAACTGGTCTTTCCCTGACCGGGAATTGAAACTGGGCCGCAGCGGTGAGAGCTCCGAATCCTGACCACTAGACAATCAGGGATCTTACTACCTTTGTAATAATAGAGACAGGTCTTAGATGATCAATACCTGTAGGGATTTAAGGAGATGATCAAAATAACGGGGAAGGTGATAAAGTAGGGGACTTTCCCTGACCGGGAATCGAACCCGGGCCGCGGTGTTGAGAGCGCTGACTGAAGACATCCTTCTAGAGGCATGATAAATGCATAAGCGGCTCGTTGGTCTAGGCGTATGATTCTCGCTTAGGGTGCGAGAGGTCCCGGGTTCAAATCCCGGACGAGCCCCTTCCAGCACTCCTAGGCAACCCTGCAAAGGTTAACAGTATACCATTATCAGCAATTGTACTGGAAAACCTGCACACATATTCCAAAACATTTAGCTTCTTGTGGGAAAAGCAAGTGTGTGTGAAGGAGGGAGCCATTTATTTAATTCATTTCTTTGATGATGACCATTTAATAATTTTCAAACCATGCACTACAGATTGTGATAGTGACCTGTTAAGATCTCGACAAAACCTCTAGTAAACCGTAACTAACAAATGACATTGAGAGCGTTCCTTCCAAAAATGTCTTCTTAACATGCGAGTTGCACCTAAAGAACTTACTGGGCTCGTCCGGGATTTGAACCCGGTCCTCTCACACCAAGCGAGAATCATACCCCTAGACGAGCCTCCCGCTAGTTAGTGTGTGAAGGTAGGACCAGCTTTTCATCAAACCAACTACCCCAAGAGTCCCTTCCAACACTTGTAGGCAGTTCACCCAATTGCTAACTGTACATACTAGCCTTTATCCTGAGAAGTGTGGCTGTGTGGGAAGTATCACAAAAGGGCTGTTTTGAATTGGGAAATGCAAGCGTGCCATAGCACTCATGATAATGTCATGTCTTTGTTGATAAGTATCAAATATTTTTTCTTTCTACAAATTACAATGGTGTCAGACATTCTGTCTGTCGTTGTTTACAGTAAATGGCATAATCATGGGATCAACATCTAAAACACTGAGCAATTTTTGTAAATCTTTTAAGGCGTCTTGAGGAAGTTAAGCGGGCTCGTCCGGGATTTGAACCCGGACCTCTCGCACCCAAAGCGAGAATCATTCCCCTAGACCAACGAGCCACAGGCTTTGAAAGTTTGTCAGTAAGTGACAGTGGGACTACTAGCATTTTCATCAAGCCAACTAGCCCAAGGCATCCTTCTAGAGGGATGTTAAATGCATAAGCGCTCGTTGGTCTAGGGGTATGATACTCGATTCGGGTGCGAGTGGCCCCGGTTACAAATCCCGGACGAGCCCCTTCCAACACTTCTAGGCCACCCTGCAAAGGTCAACGGTACACCTTAATCAGCAATTGTACTGGAAAACTTGCACATATTACAGAACATCTGCTGCCTTCTTGTGGAAAAAGCAAGTGTGTGTGAAAGAGGGAGCCATTTATTTGTTCATGACCATCTAATAATTTTCAAACCATGCACTACAGATTGTGATAGTGTCCTGTGATGATCTTGACAGCACCTCTAGGAAATGTAATCTACAAAAGACATTGAGAACATTCCTTCTGAAAATGTCTTTAAAGACACGATTGACATGCCAATGAACTGCACTATCCTGATCTGGGACTGAACACAGGCCGAGGCGGTGAGAACGCTGAATCCTGACCACTAGACCCTCAGGGATCATACGGTTTTCTAAAGCTAGAGAGAGGTCTGTGATGATCAATACCTTTACGTATTTTAGGACATGATCAAAAAGACTATGAACTGTACTTTCCCTGACCGGGAATCGAACCCGGGCCGCGGCGGTGAAAGCGCCGAATCCTGACCACTAGACCATCAGGGATCTTATTGTTTGTGTAATGCTAGAAAGAGGTCTGAGATGACCAATACCAAGAGGGTTTTAAGGAGACGATAAAAACAATGGGGTAGGAGTAAAAGAAGGTGAATTTCCCTGACCGGGAATCGAACCCGGGCCACGGCGGTGAAAGCGCCGAATCCTGACCACTAGACCATCAGGGATCTTATTGTTTGTGTAATGCTAGAAAGAGGTCTGAGATGATCAATACCTATACAGATTTAAGGACATCATCAAAATGACTATGAACTGGTCTTTCCCTGACCGGGAATCGAAACTGGGCCGCAGCGGTGAGAGCTCCGAATCCTGACCACTAGACAATCAGGGATCTTACTACCTTTGTAATAATAGAGACAGGTCTTAGATGATCAATACCTGTAGGGATTTAAGGAGATGATCAAAATAACGGGGAAGGTGATAAAGTAGGGGACTTTCCCTGACCGGGAATCGAACCCGGGCCACGGTGTTGAGAGCGCTGACTGAAGACATCCTTCTAGAGGCATGATAAATGCATAAGCTCGTTGGTCTAGGCGTATGATTCTCGCTTAGGGTGCGAGAGGTCCCGGGTTCAAATCCCGGACGAGCCCCTTCCAGCACTCCTAGGCAACCCTGCAAAGGTTAACAGTATACCATTATCAGCAATTGTACTGGAAAACCTGCACATATTCCAAAACATTTAGCTTCTTGTGGGAAAAGCAAGTGTGTGTGAAGGAGGGAGCCATTTATTTAATTCATTTCTTTGATGATGACCATTTAATAATTTTCAAACCATGCACTACAGATTGTGATAGTGACCTGTTAAGATCTCGACAAAACCTCTAGTAAACCGTAACTAACAAATGACATTGAGAGCGTTCCTTCCAAAAATGTCTTCTTAACATCGAGTTGCACCTAAAGAACTTACTGGGCTCGTCTGGATTTGAACCCGGGTCCTCTCACACCCGGCGAGAATCATACCCCTAGACCAACGAGCCTCCCGCTAGTTAGTGTGTGAAGGTAGGACCAGCTTTTCATCAAACCAACTACCCCAAGAGTCCCTTCCAACACTTGTAGGCAGTTCACCCAATTGCTAACTGTACATACTAGCCTTTATCCTGAGAAGTGTGGCTGTGTGGGAAGTATCACAAAAGGGCTGTTTTGAATTGGGAAATGCAAGCGTGCCATAGCACTCATGATAATGTCATGTCTTTGTTGATAAGTATCAAATATTTTTCTTTCTACAAATTACAATGGTGTCAGACATTCTGTCTGTCGTTGTTTACAGTAAATGGCATAATCATGGGATCAACATCTAAAACACTGAGCAATTTTTGTAAATCTTTTAAGGCGTCTTGAGGAAGTTAAGCGGGCTCGTCCGGATTTGAACCGGACCTCGCACCCAAAGCGAGAATCATTCCCCTAGACCAACGAGCCACAGGCTTTGAAAGTTTGTCAGTAAGTGACAGTGGGACTACTAGCATTTTCATCAAGCCAACTAGCCCAAGGCATCCTTCTAGAGGGATGTTAAATGCATAAGCGGCTCGTTGGTCTAGGCGTATGATTCTCGCTTAGGGTGCGAGAGGTCCCGGGTTCAAATCCCGGACGAGCCCCTTCCAACACTTCTAGGCCACCCTGCAAAGGTCAACGGTACACCTTAATCAGCAATTGTACTGGAAAACTTGCACACATATTACAGAACATCTGCTGCCTTCTTGTGGAAAAAGCAAGTGTGTGTGAAAGAGGGAGCCATTTATTTGTTCATGACCATCTAATAATTTTCAAACCATGCACTACAGATTGTGATAGTGTCCTGTGATGATCTTGACAGCACCTCTAGGAAATGTAATCTACAAAAGACATTGAGAACATTCCTTCTGAAAATGTCTTTAAAGACACGATTGACATGCCAATGAACTGCACTATCCCTGATCTGGGACTGAACACAGGCCGAGGCGGTGAGAACGCTGAATCCTGACCCCTAGACCCTCAGGGATCATACGGTTTTCTAAAGCTAGAGAGAGGTCTGTGATGATCAATACCTTTACGTATTTTAGGACATGATCAAAAAGACTATGAACTGTACTTTCCCTGACCGGGAATCGAACCCGGGCCGCGGCGGTGAGAGCGCCGAATCCTGACCACTAGACCATCAGGGATCTTACTGTTTTTGTAATGCTAGAGAGAGGTCTGAGATGACCAATACCAAGAGGGTTTTAAGGACACGATAAAAACAATGGGGTAGGAGTAAAGAAGGTGAATTTCCCTGACCGGGAATCGAACCGGGCCACGGCGGTGAAAGCGCCGAATCCTGACCACTAGACCATCAGGGATCTTATTGTTTGTGTAATGCTAGAAAGAGGTCTGAGATGATCAATACCTATACAGATTTAAGGACATCATCAAAATGACTATGAACTGTACTTTCCCTGACCGGGAATCGAACCCGGGCCGCGGCGGTGAGAGCGCCGAATCCTGACCACTAGACCATCAGGGATCTTACTGTTTTTGTAATGCTAGAGAGAGGTCTGAGATGACCAATACCAAGAGGGTTTTAAGGGCACGATAAAAACAATGGGGTAGGAGTAAAAGAAGGTGAATTTCCCTGACCGGGAATCGAACCCGGGCCGCGGCGGTGAAAGCGCCGAATCCTGACCACTAGACCATCAGGGATCTTATTGTTTGTGTAATGCTAGAAAGAGGTCTGAGATGATCAATACCTATACAGATTTAAGGACATCATCAAAATGACTATGAACGGGTCTTTCCCTGACCGGGAATTGAAACTGGGCCGCAGCGGTGAGAGCTCCGAATCCTGACCACTAGACAATCAGGGATCTTACTACCTTTGTAATAATAGAGACAGGTCTTAGATGATCAATACCTGTAGGGATTTAAGGAGATGATCAAAATAACGGGGAAGGTGATAAAGTAGGGGACTTTCCCTGACCGGGAATCGAACCCGGGCCGCGGTGTTGAGAGCGCTGAATGAAGACATCCTTCTATAGGCATGATAAATGCATAAGCGGCTCATTGGTCTAGGCGTATGATTCTCGCTTAGGGTGCGAGAGGTCCCGGTTTCGAATCCCGGACGAGCCCCTTCCAGCACTCCTAGGCAACCCTGCAAAGGTTAACAGTATACCATTATCAGCAATTGTACTGGAAAACCTGCACACATATTCCAAAACATTTAGCTTCTTGTGGGAAAAGCAAGTGTGTGTGAAGGAGGGAGCCATTTATTTAATTCATTTCTTTGATGATGACCATTTAATAATTTTCAAACCATGCACTACAGATTGTGATAGTGACCTGTTAAGATCTCGACAAAACCTCTAGTAAACCGTAACTAACAAATGACATTGAGAGCGTTCCTTCCAAAAATGTCTTCTTAACATGCGAGTTGCACCTAAAGAACTTACTGGGCTCGTCCGGGATTTGAACCCGGGTCCTCTCACACCCGAAGCGAGAATCATACCCCTAGACCAACGAGCCTCCCGCTAGTTAGTGTGTGAAGGTAGGACCAGCTTTTTCATCAAACCAACTACCCCAAGAGTCCCTTCCAACACTTGTAGGCAGTTCACCCAATTGCTAACTGTACATACTAGCCTTTATCCTGAGAAGTGTGGCTGTGTGGGAAGTATCACAAAAGGGCTGTTTTGAATTGGGAAATGCAAGCGTGCCATAGCACTCATGATAATGTCATGTCTTTGTTGATAAGTATCAAATATTTTTTCTTTCTACAAATTACAATGGTGTCAGACATTCTGTCTGTCGTTGTTTACAGTAAATGGCATAATCATGGGATCAACATCTAAAACACTGAGCAATTTTTGTAAATCTTTTAAGGCGTCTTGAGGAAGTTAAGCGGGCTCGTCCGGGATTTGAACCCGGGACCTCTCGCACCCAAAGCGAGAATCATTCCCCTAGACCAACGAGCCACAGGCTTTGAAAGTTTGTCAGTAAGTGACAGTGGGACTACTAGCATTTTCATCAAGCCAACTAGCCCAAGGCATCCTTCTAGAGGGATGTTAAATGCATAAGCGGCTCGTTGGTCTAGGGGGTATGATTCTCGCTTAGGGTGCGAGAGGTCCCGGTTCAAATCCCGGACGAGCCCCTTCCAACACTTCTAGGCCACCCTGCAAAGGTCAACGGTACACCTTAATCAGCAATTGTACTGGAAAACTTGCACACATATTACAGAACATCTGCTGCCTTCTTGTGGAAAAAGCAAGTGTGTGTGAAAGAGGGAGCCATTTATTTGTTCATGACCATCTAATAATTTTCAAACCATGCACTACAGATTGTGATAGTGTCCTGTGATGATCTTGACAGCACCTCTAGGAAATGTAATCTACAAAAGACATTGAGAACATTCCTTCTGAAAATGTCTTTAAAGACACGATTGACATGCCAATGAACTGCACTATCCCTGATCTGGGACTGAACACAGGCCGAGGCGGTGAGAACGCTGAATCCTGACCCCTAGACCCTCAGGGATCATACGGTTTTCTAAAGCTAGAGAGAGGTCTGTGATGATCAATACCTTTACGTATTTTAGGACATGATCAAAAAGACTATGAACTGTACTTTCCCTGACCGGGAATCGAACCCGGGCCGCGGCGGTGAGAGCGCCGAATCCTGACCACTAGACCATCAGGGATCTTACTGTTTTTGTAATGCTAGAGAGAGGTCTGAGATGACCAATACCAAGAGGGTTTTAAGGGCACGATAAAAACAATGGGGTAGGAGTAAAAAGAAGGGGAATTTCCCTGACCGGGAATCGAACCCGGGCCGCTGCGGTGAGAGCGCCGAATCCTGACCACTAGACCATCAGGGATCTTACTGTTTTTGTAATGCTAGAGAGAGGTCTGAGATGACCAATACCAAGAGGGTTTTAAGGACACGATAAAAACAATGGGGTAGGAGTAAAAGAAGGTGAATTTCCCTGACCGGGAATCATTCCCGGGCCACGGCGGTGAAAGCGCCGAATCCTGACCACTAGACCATCAGGGATCTTATTGTTTGTGTAATGCTAGAAAGAGGTCTGAGATGATCAATACCTATACAGATTTAAGGACATCATCAAAATGACTATGAACTGGTCTTTCCCTGACCGGGAATTGAAACTGGGCCGCAGCGGTGAGAGCTCCGAATCCTGACCACTAGACAATCAGGGATCTTACTACCTTTGTAATAATAGAGACAGGTCTTAGATGATCAATACCTGTAGGGATTTAAGGAGATGATCAAAATAACGGGGAAGGTGATAAAGTAGGGGACTTTCCCTGACCGGGAATCGAACCCGGGCCGCGGTGTTGAGAGCGCTGACTGAAGACATCCTTCTAGAGGCATGATAAATGCATAAGCGGCTCGTTGGTCTAGGCGTATGATTCTCGCTTAGGGTGCGAGAGGTCCCGGGTTCAAATCCCGGACGAGCCCCTTCCAGCACTCCTAGGCAACCCTGCAAAGGTTAACAGTATACCATTATCAGCAATTGTACTGGAAAACCTGCACACATATTCCAAAACATTTAGCTTCTTGTGGGAAAAGCAAGTGTGTGTGAAGGAGGGAGCCATTTATTTAATTCATTTCTTTGATGATGACCATTTAATAATTTTCAAACCATGCACTACAGATTGTGATAGTGACCTGTTAAGATCTCGACAAAACCTCTAGTAAACCGTAACTAACAAATGACATTGAGAGCGTTCCTTCCAAAAATGTCTTCTTAACATGCGAGTTGCACCTAAAGAACTTACTGGGCTCGTCCGGGATTTGAACCCGGGTCCTCTCACACCCGAAGCGAGAATCATACCCCTAGACCAACGAGCCTCCCGCTAGTTAGTGTGTGAAGGTAGGACCAGCTTTTTCATCAAACCAACTACCCCAAGAGTCCCTTCCAACACTTGTAGGCAGTTCACCCAATTGCTAACTGTACATACTAGCCTTTATCCTGAGAAGTGTGGCTGTGTGGGAAGTATCACAAAAGGGCTGTTTTGAATTGGGAAATGCAAGCGTGCCATAGCACTCATGATAATGTCATGTCTTTGTTGATAAGTATCAAATATTTTTTCTTTCTACAAATTACAATGGTGTCAGACATTCTGTCTGTCGTTGTTTACAGTAAATGGCATAATCATGGGATCAACATCTAAAACACTGAGCAATTTTTGTAAATCTTTTAAGGCGTCTTGAGGAAGTTAAGCGGGCTCGTCCGGGATTTGAACCCGGGACCTCTCGCACCCTAAGCGAGAATCATACGCCTAGACCAACGAGCCACAGGCTTTGAAAGTTTGTCAGTAAGTGACAGTGGGACTACTAGCATTTTCATCAAGCCAACTAGCCCAAGGCATCCTTCTAGAGGGATGTTAAATGCATAAGCTGCCTCGTTGGTCTAGGGCGTATGATTCTCGCTTAGGGTGCGAGAGGTCCCGGTTCAAATCCGGACGAGCCCTTTCCAACACTTCTAGGCCACCCTGCAAAGGTCAACGGTACACCTTAATCAGCAATTGTACTGGAAAACTTGCACACATATTACAGAACATCTGCTGCCTTCTTGTGGAAAAAGCAAGTGTGTGTGAAAGAGGGAGCCATTTATTTGTTCATGACCATCTAATAATTTTCAAACCATGCACTACAGATTGTGATAGTGTCCTGTGATGATCTTGACAGCACCTCTAGGAAATGTAATCTACAAAAGACATTGAGAACATTCCTTCTGAAAATGTCTTTAAAGACACGATTGACATGCCAATGAACTGCACTATCCCTGATCTGGGACTGAACACAGGCCGAGGCGGTGAGAACGCTGAATCCTGACCCCTAGACCCTCAGGGATCATACGGTTTTCTAAAGCTAGAGAGAGGTCTGTGATGATCAATACCTTTACGTATTTTAGGACATGATCAAAAAGACTATGAACTGTACTTTCCCTGACCGGGAATCGAACCGGGCAATGGCGGTGAGGCGATCCTGACCACTAGACCATCAGGGATCTTACTGTTTTGTAATGCTAGAGAGAGGTCTGAGATGACCAATACCAAGAGGGTTTTAAGGACGATAAAAACAATGGGGTAGGAGTAAAAGAAGGTGAATTTCCCTGACCGAATCGAACCCGGCACGGCGGTGAAAGCGCCAATCCTGACCACTAGACCATCAGGGATCTTATTGTTTGTAATGCTAGAAAGAGGTCTGAGATGATCAATACCAAGAGGGTTTTAAGGACATCATCAAAATGACTATGAATGGTCTTTCCCTGGTAGGAGTAAAGAAGGTGAATTTCCTGACCGAATCATTCCCACTAGTCCATCAGGGATCTTATTGTTTGTGTAATGCTAGAAAGAGGTCTGAGATGATCAATACCTATACAGATTTAAGGACATCATCAAAATGACTATGAACTGGTCTTTCCCTGACCGGGAATTGAAACTGGGCCGCAGCGGTGAGAGCTCCGAATCCTGACCACTAGACAATCAGGGATCTTACTACCTTTGTAATAATAGAGAGAGGTCTTAGATGATCAATACCTGTAGGGATTTAAGGAGATGATCAAAATAACGGGGAAGGTGATAAAGTAGGGGACTTTCCCTGACCGGGATTCGAACCCGGGCCGCGGAGTTGAGAGCGCGGAATGAAGACATCCATATAGAGGCATGAAAAATTCATAAGCGGCTCGTTGGTCTAGGCGTATGATTCTCGCTTAGGGTGCGAGAGGTCCCGGGTTCAAATCCCGGACGAGCCCCTTCCAGCACTCCTAGGCAACCCTGCAAAGGTTAACAGTATACCATTATCAGCAATTGTACTGGAAAACCTGCACACATATTCCAAAACATTTAGCTTCTTGTGGGAAAAGCAAGTGTGTGTGAAGGAGGGAGCCATTTATTTAATTCATTTCTTTGATGATGACCATTTAATAATTTTCAAACCATGCACTACAGATTGTGATAGTGACCTGTTAAGATCTCGACAAAACCTCTAGTAAACCGTAACTAACAAATGACATTGAGAGCGTTCCTTCCAAAAATGTCTTCTTAACATGCGAGTTGCACCTAAAGAACTTACTGGGCTCGTCCGGGATTTGAACCCAGGTCCTCTCACACCCGAAGCGAGAATCATACCCCTAGACCAACGAGCCACACGCTAGTTAGTGTTTGAAGGAAGGAACAGCTTGTGCATCAAACCAACTACCCCAAGAGTCCCTTCCAACACTTGTAGGCAGTTCACCCAATTGCTAACTGTACATACTAGCCTTTATCCTGAGAAGTGTGGCTGTGTGGGAAGTATCACAAAAGGGCTGTTTTGAATTGGGAAATGCAAGCGTGCCATAGCACTCATGATAATGTCATGTCTTTGTTGATAAGTATCAAATATTTTTTCTTTCTACAAATTACAATGGTGTCAGACATTCTGTCTGTCGTTGTTTACAGTAAATGGCATAATCATGGGATCAACATCTAAAACACTGAGCAATTTTTGTAAATCTTTTAAGGCGTCTTGAGGAAGTTAAGCGGGCTCGTCCGGGATTTGAACCCGGGACCTCTCGCACCCAAAGCGAGAATCATTCCCCTAGACCAACGAGCCACAGGCTTTGAAAGTTTGTCAGTAAGTGACAGTGGGACTACTAGCATTTTCATCAAGCCAACTAGCCCAAGGCATCCTTCTAGAGGGATGTTAAATGCATAAGCGGCTCGTTGGTCTAGGCGTATGATTCTCGCTTAGGGTGCGAGAGGTCCCGGGTTCAAATCCCGGACGAGCCCCTTCCAACACTTCTAGGCCACCCTGCAAAGGTCAACGGTACACCTTAATCAGCAATTGTACTGGAAAACTTGCACACATATTACAGAACATCTGCTGCCTTCTTGTGGAAAAAGCAAGTGTGTGTGAAAGAGGGAGCCATTTATTTGTTCATGACCATCTAATAATTTTCAAACCATGCACTACAGATTGTGATAGTGTCCTGTGATGATCTTGACAGCACCTCTAGGAAATGTAATCTACAAAAGACATTGAGAACATTCCTTCTGAAAATGTCTTTAAAGACACGATTGACATGCCAATGAACTGCACTATCCCTGATCTGGGACTGAACACAGGCCGAGGCGGTGAGAACGCTGAATCCTGACCCCTAGACCCTCAGGGATCATACGGTTTTCTAAAGCTAGAGAGAGGTCTGTGATGATCAATACCTTTACGTATTTTAGGACATGATCAAAAAGACTATGAACTGTACTTTCCCTGACCGGGAATCGAACCCGGGCCGCGGCGGTGAGAGCGCCGAATCCTGACCACTAGACCATCAGGGATCTTACTGTTTTTGTAATGCTAGAGAGGTCTGAGATGACCAATACCAAGAGGGTTTTAAGGGCACGATAAAAACAATGGGGTAGGAGTAAAAAGAAGGGGAATTTCCCTGACCGGGAATCGAACCCGGGCCGCTGCGGTGAGAGCGCCGAATCCTGACCACTAGACCATCAGGGATCTTATTGTTTGTATAATGCTAGAAAGAGGTCTGAGATGATCAATACCTATACAGATTTAAGGACATCATCAAAATGACTATGAACTGGTGAATTTCCTGACCGAATTGAAACTGGGCCAGCGGTGAGAGCTCCGAATCCTGACCACTAGACAATCAGGATCTTACTACCTTTGTAATAATAGAGACAGGTCTTAGATGATCAATACCTGTAGATTTAAGGAGATGATCAAAATAACTGAAGGTGATAAAGTAGGGACTTTCCCTGACCGAATCGAACTGGGCAGCGGTGTTGAGAGCGCTGAATGAAGACATCCTTCTAGAGGCATGATAAATGCATAAGCGGCTCGTTGGTCTATGATTCTCGCTTAGGGTCTTAGGGTGCGAGAGGTCCCGGGTTCAAATCCCGGACGAGCCCCTTCCAGCACTCCTAGGCAACCCTGCAAAGGTTAACAGTATACCATTATCAGCAATTGTACTGGAAAACCTGCACATATTCCAAAACATTTAGCTTCTTGTGGGAAAAGCAAGTGTGTGTGAAGGAGGGAGCCATTTATTTAATTCATTTCTTTGATGATGACCATTTAATAATTTTCAAACCATGCACTACAGATTGTGATAGTGACCTGTTAAGATCTCGACAAAACCT
Organism: Gambusia affinis; assembly: GCF_019740435.1. Taxonomy (NCBI): domain Eukaryota; kingdom Metazoa; phylum Chordata; class Actinopteri; order Cyprinodontiformes; family Poeciliidae; genus Gambusia; species Gambusia affinis. Next base: position 453,895 of record NC_057876.1, on the reverse strand, counting down.
CTAGTAAACCGTAACTAACAAATGACATTGAGAGCGTTCCTTCCAAAAATGTCTTCTTAACATGCGAGTTGCACCTAAAGAACTTACTGGGCTCGTCCGGGATTTGAACCCGGGTCCTCTCACACCCGAAGCGAGAATCATACCCCTAGACCAACGAGCCTCCCGCTAGTTAGTGTGTGAAGGTAGGACCAGCTTTTTCATCAAACCAACTACCCCAAGAGTCCCTTCCAACACTTGTAGGCAGTTCACCCAATTGCTAACTGTACATACTAGCCTTTATCCTGAGAAGTGTGGCTGTGTGGGAAGTATCACAAAAGGGCTGTTTTGAATTGGGAAATGCAAGCGTGCCATAGCACTCATGATAATGTCATGTCTTTGTTGATAAGTATCAAATATTTTTTCTTTCTACAAATTACAATGGTGTCAGACATTCTGTCTGTCGTTGTTTACAGTAAATGGCATAATCATGGGATCAACATCTAAAACACTGAGCAATTTTTGTAAATCTTTTAAGGCGTCTTGAGGAAGTTAAGCGGGCTCGTCCGGGATTTGAACCCGGGACCTCTCGCACCCAAAGCGAGAATCATTCCCCTAGACCAACGAGCCACAGGCTTTGAAAGTTTGTCAGTAAGTGACAGTGGGACTACTAGCATTTTCATCAAGCCAACTAGCCCAAGGCATCCTTCTAGAGGGATGTTAAATGCATAAGCGGCTCGTTGGTCTAGGCGTATGATTCTCGCTTAGGGTGCGAGAGGTCCCGGTTTCAAATCCCGGACGAGCCCCTTCCAACACTTCTAGGCCACCCTGCAAAGGTCAACGGTACACCTTAATCAGCAATTGTACTGGAAAACTTGCACACATATTACAGAACATCTGCTGCCTTCTTGTGGAAAAAGCAAGTGTGTGTGAAAGAGGGAGCCATTTATTTGTTCATGACCATCTAATAATTTTCAAACCATGCACTACAGATTGTGATAGTGTCCTGTGATGATCTTGACAGCACCTCTAGGAAATGTAATCTACAAAAGACATTGAGAACATTCCTTCTGAAAATGTCTTTAAAGACACGATTGACATGCCAATGAACTGCACTATCCCTGATCTGGGACTGAACACAGGCCGAGGCGGTGAGAACGCTGAATCCTGACCCCTAGACCCTCAGGGATCATACGGTTTTCTAAAGCTAGAGAGAGGTCTGTGATGATCAATACCTTTACGTATTTTAGGACATGATCAAAAAGACTATGAACTGTACTTTCCCTGACCGGGAATCGAACCCGGCCATGGCGGTGAGAGCTAAATCCTGACCACTAGACCATCAGGGATCTTACTGTTTTTGTAATGCTAGAGAGGTCTGAGATGACCAATACCAAGAGGGTTTTAAGGGCACGATAAAAACAATGGGGTAGGAGTAAAAGAAGGTGAATTTCCCTGACCGGGAATCGAACCCGGGCCGCGGCGGTGAAAGCGCCGAATCCTGACCACTAGACCATCAGGGATCTTATTGTTTGTGTAATGCTAGAAAGAGGTCTGAGATGATCAATACCTATACAGATTTAAGGACATCATCAAAATGACTATGAACTGGTCTTTCCCTGACCGGGAATCGAACCCGGGCCGCAGCGGTGAGAGCTCCGAATCCTGACCACTAGACAATCAGGGATCTTACTACCTTTGTAATAATAGAGACAGGTCTTAGATGATCAATACCTGTAGGGATTTAAGGAGATGATCAAAATAACGGGGAAGGTGATAAAGTAGGGGACTTTCCCTGACCGGGAATCGAATCCGGGCCGCGGTGTTGAGAGCGCTGAATGAAGACATCCTTCTAGAGGCATGATAAATGCATAAGCGGCTCGTTGGTCTAGGCGTATGATTCTCGCTTAGGGTGCGAGAGGTCCCGGGTTCAAATCCCGGACGAGCCCCTTCCAGCACTCCTAGGCAACCCTGCAAAGGTTAACAGTATACCATTATCAGCAATTGTACTGGAAAACCTGCACACATATTCCAAAACATTTAGCTTCTTGTGGGAAAAGCAAGTGTGTGTGAAGGAGGGAGCCATTTATTTAATTCATTTCTTTGATGATGACCATTTAATAATTTTCAAACCATGCACTACAGATTGTGATAGTGACCTGTTAAGATCTCGACAAAACCTCTAGTAAACCGTAACTAACAAATGACATTGAGAGCGTTCCTTCCAAAAATGTCTTCTTAACATGCGAGTTGCACCTAAAGAACTTACTGGGCTCGTCCGGGATTTGAACCCGGGTCCTCTCACACCCGAAGCGAGAATCATACCCCTAGACCAACGAGCCTCCCGCTAGTTAGTGTGTGAAGGTAGGACCAGCTTTTTCATCAAACCAACTACCCCAAGAGTCCCTTCCAACACTTGTAGGCAGTTCACCCAATTGCTAACTGTACATACTAGCCTTTATCCTGAGAAGTGTGGCTGTGTGGGAAGTATCACAAAAGGGCTGTTTTGAATTGGGAAATGCAAGCGTGCCATAGCACTCATGATAATGTCATGTCTTTGTTGATAAGTATCAAATATTTTTTCTTTCTACAAATTACAATGGTGTCAGACATTCTGTCTGTCGTTGTTTACAGTAAATGGCATAATCATGGGATCAACATCTAAAACACTGAGCAATTTTTGTAAATCTTTTAAGGCGTCTTGAGGAAGTTAAGCGGGCTCGTCCGGGATTTGAACCCGGGACCTCTCGCACCCAAAGCGAGAATCATTCCCTAGACCAACGAGCCACAGGCTTTGAAAGTTTGTCAGTAAGTGACAGTGGGACTACTAGCATTTTCATCAAACTAGCCCAAGGCATCCTTCTAGAGGGATGTTAAATGCATAAGCGGCTCGTTGGTCTAGGGCGTATGATTCTCGCTTAGGGTGCGAGAGGTCCCGGTTCAAATCCCGGACGAGCCCCTTCCAACACTTCTAGGCCACCCTGCAAAGGTCAACGGTACACCTTAATCAGCAATTGTACTGGAAAACTTGCACATATTACAGAACATCTGCTGCCTTCTTGTGGAAAAAGCAAGTGTGTGTGAAAGAGGGAGCCATTTATTTGTTCATGACCATCTAATAATTTTCAAACCATGCACTACAGATTGTGATAGTGTCCTGTGATGATCTTGACAGCACCTCTAGGAAATGTAATCTACAAAAGACATTGAGAACATTCCTTCTGAAAATGTCTTTAAAGACACGATTGACATGCCAATGAACTGCACTATCCCTGATCTGGGACTGAACACAGGCCGAGGCGGTGAGAACGCTGAATCCTGACCCCTAGACCCTCAGGGATCATACGGTTTTCTAAAGCTAGAGAGAGGTCTGTGATGATCAATACCTTTACGTATTTTAGGACATGATCAAAAAGACTATGAACTGTACTTTCCCTGACCGGGAATCGAACCCGGGCCGCGGCGGTGAGAGCGCCGAATCCTGACCACTAGACCATCAGGGATCTTACTGTTTTTGTAATGCTAGAGAGAGGTCTGAGATGACCAATACCAAGAGGGTTTTAAGGACACGATAAAAACAATGGGGTAGGAGTAAAAGAAGGTGAATTTCCCTGACCGGGAATCGAACCCGGCCACACGGTGAAAGCGCCGAATCCTGACCACTAGACCATCAGGGATCTTATTGTTTGTATAATGCTAGAAAGAGGTCTGAGATGATCAATACCTATACAGATTTAAGGACATCATCAAAATGACTATGAACTGGTCTTTCCCTGACCGAATCGAACTGGCCGCATAGCGGTGAGAGCTCGAATCCTGACCACTAGACAATCAGGGATCTTACTACCTTTGTAATAATAGAGAAAGAGGTCTTAGATGATCAATACCTGTAGATTTAAGGAGATGATCAAAATAACTAGGTGATAAAGTAGGGGACTTTCCCTGACCGGGAATCGAACTGGGACATGTGTTGAGAGCGCTGAATGAAGACATCCTTCTAGAGGCATGATAAATGCATCCTTCTAGAGGCATGATAAATGCATAAGCGGCTCGTTGGTCTAGGCGTATGATTCTCGCTTAGGGTGCGAGAGGTCCCGGGTTCAAATCCCGGACGAGCCCCTTCCAGCACTCCTAGGCAACCCTGCAAAGGTTAACAGTATACCATTATCAGCAATTGTACTGGAAAACCTGCACACATATTCCAAAACATTTAGCTTCTTGTGGGAAAAGCAAGTGTGTGTGAAGGAGGGAGCCATTTATTTAATTCATTTCTTTGATGATGACCATTTAATAATTTTCAAACCATGCACTACAGATTGTGATAGTGACCTGTTAAGATCTCGACAAAACCTCTAGTAAACCGTAACTAACAAATGACATTGAGAGCGTTCCTTCCAAAAATGTCTTCTTAACATGCGAAGTTGCACCTAAAGAACTTACTGGGCTCGTCTGGATTTGAACCCGGTCCTCTCACACCCGGCGAGAATCATACCCCTAGACCAACGAGCCTCCCGCTAGTTAGTGTGTGAAGGTAGGACCCGCTTTTGCATCAAACCAACTACCCCAAGAGTCCCTTCCAACACTTGTAGGCAGTTCACCCAATTGCTAACTGTACATACTAGCCTTTATCCTGAGAAGTGTGGCTGTGTGGGAAGTATCACAAAAGGGCTGTTTTGAATTGGGAAATGCAAGCGTGCCATAGCACTCATGATAATGTCATGTCTTTGTTGATAAGTATCAAATATTTTTCTTTCTACAAATTACAATGGTGTCAGACATTCTGTCTGTCGTTGTTTACAGTAAATGGCATAATCATGGGATCAACATCTAAAACACTGAGCAATTTTTGTAAATCTTTTAAGGCGTCTTGAGGAAGTTAAGCGGGCTCGTCCGGGATTTGTACCGGGACCTCTCGCACTCCAAAGCGAGAATCATTCCCCTAGACCAACGAGCCACAGGCTTTGAAAGTTTGTCAGTAAGTGACAGTGGGACTACTAGCATTTTCATCAAGCCAACTAGCCCAAGGCATCCTTCTAGAGGGATGTTAAATGCATAAGCGGCTCGTTGGTCTAGGGCGTATGATTCTCGCTTAGGGTGCGAGAGGTCCCGGTTCAAATCCCGGACGAGCCCCTTCCAACACTTCTAGGCCACCCTGCAAAGGTCAACGGTACACCTTAATCAGCAATTGTACTGGAAAACTTGCACACATATTACAGAACATCTGCTGCCTTCTTGTGGAAAAAGCAAGTGTGTGTGAAAGAGGGAGCCATTTATTTGTTCATGACCATCTAATAATTTTCAAACCATGCACTACAGATTGTGATAGTGTCCTGTGATGATCTTGACAGCACCTCTAGGAAATGTAATCTACAAAAGACATTGAGAACATTCCTTCTGAAAATGTCTTTAAAGACACGATTGACATGCCAATGAACTGCACTATCCCTGATCTGGGACTGAACACAGGCCGAGGCGGTGAGAACGCTGAATCCTGACCCCTAGACCCTCAGGGATCATACGGTTTTCTAAAGCTAGAGAGAGGTCTGTGATGATCAATACCTTTACGTATTTTAGGACATGATCAAAAAGACTATGAACTGTACTTTCCCTGACCGGGAATCGAACCCGGGCCGCGGCGGTGAGAGCGCCGAATCCTGACCACTAGACCATCAGGGATCTTACTGTTTTTGTAATGCTAGAGAGAGGTCTGAGATGACCAATACCAAGAGGGTTTTAAGGACACGATAAAAACAATGGGGTAGGAGTAAAAGAAGGTGAATTTCCCTGACCGGGAATCGAACCCGGGCCACGGCGGTGAAAGCGCCGAATCCTGACCACTAGACCATCAGGGATCTTATTGTTTGTATAATGCTAGAAAGAGGTCTGAGATGATCAATACCTATACAGATTTAAGGACATCATCAAAATGACTATGAACTGGTCTTTCCCTGACCGGGAATTGAAACTGGGCCGCAGCGGTGAGAGCTCCGAATCCTGACCACTAGACAATCAGGGATCTTACTACCTTTGTAATAATAGAGACAGGTCTTAGATGATCAATACCTGTAGGGATTTAAGGAGATGATCAAAATAACGGGGAAGGTGATAAAGTAGGGGACTTTCCCTGACCGGGAATCGAACCCGGGCCGCGGTGTTGAGAGCGCTGAATGAAGACATCCTTCTAGAGGCATGATAAATGCATAAGCGGCTCGTTGGTCTAGGCGTATGATTCTCGCTTAGGGTGCGAGAGGTCCCGGGTTCAAATCCCGGACGAGCCCCTTCCAGCACTCCTAGGCAACCCTGCAAAGGTTAACAGTATACCATTATCAGCAATTGTACTGGAAAACCTGCACACATATTCCAAAACATTTAGCTTCTTGTGGGAAAAGCAAGTGTGTGTGAAGGAGGGAGCCATTTATTTAATTCATTTCTTTGATGATGACCATTTAATAATTTTCAAACCATGCACTACAGATTGTGATAGTGACCTGTTAAGATCTCGACAAAACCTCTAGTAAACCGTAACTAACAAATGACATTGAGAGCGTTCCTTCCAAAAATGTCTTCTTAACATGCGAGTTGCACCTAAAGAACTTACTGGGCTCGTCCGGGATTTGAACCCGGGTCCTCTCACACCCGAAGCGAGAATCATACCCCTAGACCAACGAGCCTCCCGCTAGTTAGTGTGTGAAGGTAGGACCAGCTTTTTCATCAAACCAACTACCCCAAGAGTCCCTTCCAACACTTGTAGGCAGTTCACCCAATTGCTAACTGTACATACTAGCCTTTATCCTGAGAAGTGTGGCTGTGTGGGAAGTATCACAAAAGGGCTGTTTTGAATTGGGAAATGCAAGCGTGCCATAGCACTCATGATAATGTCATGTCTTTGTTGATAAGTATCAAATATTTTTTCTTTCTACGAATTACAATGGTGTCAGACATTCTGTCTGTCGTTGTTTACAGTAAATGGCATAATCATGGGATCAACATCTAAAACACTGAGCAATTTTTGTAAATCTTTTAAGGCGTCTTGAGGAAGTTAAGCGGGCTCGTCCGGGATTTGAACCCGGGACCTCTCGCACCCAAAGCGAGAATCATTCCCCTAGACCAACGAGCCACAGGCTTTGAAAGTTTGTCAGTAAGTGACAGTGGGACTACTAGCATTTTCATCAAGCCAACTAGCCCAAGGCATCCTTCTAGAGGGATGTTAAATGCATAAGCGGCTCGTTGGTCTAGGCGTATGATTCTCGCTTAGGGTGCGAGAGGTCCCGGGTTCAAATCCCGGACGAGCCCTTCCAACACTTCTAGGCCACCCTGCAAAGGTCAACGGTACACCTTAATCAGCAATTGTACTGGAAAACTTGCACACATATTACAGAACATCTGCTGCCTTCTTGTGGAAAAAGCAAGTGTGTGTGAAAGAGGGAGCCATTTATTTGTTCATGACCATCTAATAATTTTCAAACCATGCACTACAGATTGTGATAGTGTCCTGTGATGATCTTGACAGCACCTCTAGGAAATGTAATCTACAAAAGACATTGAGAACATTCCTTCTGAAAATGTCTTTAAAGACACGATTGACATGCCAATGAACTGCACTATCCCTGATCTGGGACTGAACACAGGCCGAGGCGGTGAGAACGCTGAATCCTGACCCCTAGACCCTCAGGGATCATACGGTTTTCTAAAGCTAGAGAGAGGTCTGTGATGATCAATACCTTTACGTATTTTAGGACATGATCAAAAAGACTATGAACTGTACTTTCCCTGACCGGGAATCGAACCCGGGCCGCGGCGGTGAGAGCGCCGAATCCTGACCACTAGACCATCAGGGATCTTATTGTTTGTGTAATGCTAGAAAGAGGTCTGAGATGACCAATACCAAGAGGGTTTTAAGGACACGATAAAAACAATGGGGTAGGAGTAAAAGAAGGTGAATTTCCCTGACCGGGAATCGAACCCGGGCCACGGCGGTGAAAGCGCCGAATCCTGACCACTAGACCATCAGGGATCTTATTGTTTGTGTAATGCTAGAAAGAGGTCTGAGATGATCAATACCTATACAGATTTAAGGACATCATCAAAATGACTATGAACTGGTCTTTCCCTGACCGGGAATCGAAACTGGGCCGCAGCGGTGAGAGCTCCGAATCCTGACCACTAGACAATCAGGGATCTTACTACCTTTGTAATAATAGAGAGAGGTCTTAGATGATCAATACCTGTAGGGATTTAAGGAGATGATCAAAATAACGGGGAAGGTGATAAAGTCTTTCCCTGACCGAATCGAATGGGCCGCGCTGAATGAAGACATCCTTCTAGAGGCATGATAAATGCATAAGCGGCTCGTTGGTCTAGGCGTATGATTCTCGCTTAGGGTGCGAGAGGTCCCGGGTTCAAATCCCGGACGAGCCCCTTCCAGCACTCCTAGGCAACCCTGCAAAGGTTAACAGTATACCATTATCAGCAATTGTACTGGAAAACCTGCACACATATTCCAAAACATTTAGCTTCTTGTGGGAAAAGCAAGTGTGTGTGAAGGAGGGAGCCATTTATTTAATTCATTTCTTTGATGATGACCATTTAATAATTTTCAAACCATGCACTACAGATTGTGATAGTGACCTGTTAAGATCTCGACAAAACCTCTAGTAAACCGTAACTAACAAATGACATTGAGAGCGTTCCTTCCAAAAATGTCTTCTTAACATGCGAGTTGCACCTAAAGAACTTACTGGGCTCGTCCGGATTTGAACCCAGGTCCTCTCACACCCGAAGCGAGAATCATACCCCTAGACCAACGAGCCTCCCGCTAGTTAGTGTGTGAAGGTAGGACCAGCTTTTTCATCAAACCAACTACCCCAAGAGTCCCTTCCAACACTTGTAGGCAGTTCACCCAATTGCTAACTGTACATACTAGCCTTTATCCTGAGAAGTGTGGCTGTGTGGGAAGTATCACAAAAGGGCTGTTTTGAATTGGGAAATGCAAGCGTGCCATAGCACTCATGATAATGTCATGTCTTTGTTGATAAGTATCAAATATTTTCTTTCTACGAATTACAATGGTGTCAGACATTCTGTCTGTCGTTGTTTACAGTAAATGGCATAATCATGGGATCAACATCTAAAACACTGAGCAATTTTTGTAAATCTTTTAAGGCGTCTTGAGGAAGTTAAGCGGGCTCGTCCGGGATTTGTAACCGGGACCACTCGCACCCAAAGCAAGAATCATTCCCTAGACCAACGAGCCACAGGCTTTGAAAGTTTGTCAGTAAGTGACAGTGGGACTACTAGCATTTTCATCAAGCCAACTAGCCCAAGGCATCCTTCTAGAGGGATGTTAAATGCATAAGCTGTTGGTCTAGGCGTATGATTCTCGCTTAGGGTGCGAGAGGTCCCGGGTTCAAATCCCGGACGAGCCCCTTCCAACACTTCTAGGCCACCCTGCAAAGGTCAACGGTACACCTTAATCAGCAATTGTACTGGAAAACTTGCACACATATTACAGAACATCTGCTGCCTTCTTGTGGAAAAAGCAAGTGTGTGTGAAAGAGGGAGCCATTTATTTGTTCATGACCATCTAATAATTTTCAAACCATGCACTACAGATTGTGATAGTGTCCTGTGATGATCTTGACAGCACCTCTAGGAAATGTAATCTACAAAAGACATTGAGAACATTCCTTCTGAAAATGTCTTTAAAGACACATGCCAATGAACTGCACTATCCCTGATCTGGGACTGAACACAGGCCGAGGCGGTGAGAACGCTGAATCCTGACCCCTAGACCCTCAGGGATCATACGGTTTTCTAAAGCTAGAGAGAGGTCTGTGATGATCAATACCTTTACGTATTTTAGGACATGATCAAAAAGACTATGAACTGTACTTTCCCTGACCGGGAATCGAACCCGGGCCGCGGCGGTGAGAGCGCCGAATCCTGACCACTAGACCATCAGGGATCTTACTGTTTTTGTAATGCTAGAGAGAGGTCTGAGATGACCAATACCAAGAGGGTTTTAAGGGCACGATAAAAACAATGGGGTAGGAGTAAAAGAAGGTGAATTTCCTGACCGAATCGAACCCGGCCACGGCGGTGAAAGCGAATCCTGACCACTAGACCATCAGGGATCTTATTGTTTGTGTAATGCTAGAAAGAGGTCTGAGATGATCAATACCTATACAGATTTAAGGACATCATCAAAATGACTATGAACTGGTCTTTCCCTGACCGGGAATCGAAACTGGGCCGCAGCGGTGAGAGCTCCGAATCCTGACCACTAGACAATCAGGGATCTTACTTGTTTGTAATAATAGAGAAAGAGGTCTGAGATGATCAATACCTATACAGATTTAAGGACATCATCAAAATGACTATGAACTGGTCTTTCCCTGACCGGGAATTGAAACTGGGCCGCAGCGGTGAGAGCTCCGAATCCTGACCACTAGACAATCAGGGATCTTACTACCTTTGTAATAATAGAGAGAGGTCTTAGATGATCAATACCTGTAGGGATTTAAGGAGATGATCAAAATAACGGGGAAGGTGATAAAGTAGGGGACTTTCCCTGACCGGGAATCGAACCCGGGCCGCGGTGTTGAGAGCGCTGACTGAAGACATCCTTCTAGAGGCATGATAAATGCATAAGCGGCTCGTTGGTCTAGGCGTATGATTCTCGCTTAGGGTGCGAGAGGTCCCGGTTTCGAATCCCGGACGAGCCCCTTCCAGCACTCCTAGGCAACCCTGCAAAGGTTAACAGTATACCATTATCAGCAATTGTACTGGAAAACCTGCACACATATTCCAAAACATTTAGCTTCTTGTGGGAAAAGCAAGTGTGTGTGAAGGAGGGAGCCATTTATTTAATTCATTTCTTTGATGATGACCATTTAATAATTTTCAAACCATGCACTAAAGATTGTGATAGTGACCTGTTAAGATCTCGACAAAACCTCTAGTAAACCGTAACTAACAAATGACATTGAGAGCGTTCCTTCCAAAAATGTCTTCTTAACATGCGAGTTGCACCTAAAGAACTTACTGGGCTCGTCTGGATTTGAACCCGGGTCCTCTCACACCCGAAGCAAGAATCATACCCCTAGACCAACGAGCCTCCCGCTAGTTAGTGTGTGAAGGTAGGACCAGCTTTTTCATCAAACCAACTACCCCAAGAGTCCCTTCCAACACTTGTAGGCAGTTCACCCAATTGCTAACTGTACATACTAGCCTTTATCCTGAGAAGTGTGGCTGTGTGGGAAGTATCACAAAAGGGCTGTTTTGAATTGGGAAATGCAAGCCATAGCACTCATGATAATGTCATGTCTTTGTTGATAAGTATCAAATATTTTTTCTTTCTACGAATTACAATGGTGTCAGACATTCTGTCTGTCGTTGTTTACAGTAAATGGCATAATCATGGGATCAACATCTAAAACACTGAGCACTTATTGTAAATCTTTTAAGGCGTCTTGAGGAAGTTAAGCGGGCTCGTCCGGGATTTGAACCGGGACCTCTCGCACCCAAAGCGAGAATCATTCCCTAGACCAACGAGCCACAGGCTTTGAAAGTTTGTCAGTAAGTGACAGTGGGACTACTAGCATTTTCATCAAGCCAACTAGCCCAAGGCATCCTTCTAGAGGGATGTTAAATGCATAAGTCGTTGGTCTAGGGCGTATGATTCTCGCTTAGGGTGCGAGAGGTCCCGGTTCAAATCCCGGCCGAGCCCCTTCCAACACTTCTAGGCCACCCTGCAAAGGTCAACGGTACACCTTAATCAGCAATTGTACTGGAAAACTTGCACATATTACAGAACATCTGCTGCCTTCTTGTGGAAAAAGCAAGTGTGTGTGAAAGAGGGAGCCATTTATTTGTTCATGACCATCTAATAATTTTCAAACCATGCACTACAGATTGTGATAGTGTCCTGTGATGATCTTGACAGCACCTCTAGGAAATGTAATCTACAAAAGACATTGAGAACATTCCTTCTGAAAATGTCTTTAAAGACACGATTGACATGCCAATGAACTGCACTATCCCTGATCTGGGACTGAACACAGGCCGAGGCGGTGAGAACGCTGAATCCTGACCCCTAGACCCTCAGGGATCATACGGTTTTCTAAAGCTAGAGAGAGGTCTGTGATGATCAATACCTTTACGTATTTTAGGACATGATCAAAAAGACTATGAACTGTACTTTCCCTGACCGGGAATCGAACCCGGGCCGCGGCGGTGAGAGCGCCGAATCCTGACCACTAGACCATCAGGGATCTTACTACCTTTGTAATAATAGAGAGAGGTCTTAGATGTCTTTGTTGATGACCACCTATTATTTTTCAAACCATGCACTACAGATTTTGATAGTGTCCTGTGATGATCTCGACAGCAGCTGTAGGAAAATATAACCTACAAATCACTTTGAAAGCTTCCCTTGCGAAAATATCTTTTTAACATGTCAGTTGCTCCTAATGAATTTACTAGGCTTTTCCGGGATTTGAACCCAGGACCTGTCACTTGTCCATCTTTATTCACAATTGTATTGGAAAACTAGCAAACATATTTTTGCTGGATGATAAAATCTCCCAGATGTTATAGAGATAAACAATAAAAAAATTTTTTCAGACCATTTTCAATTAATATGATGGATATGGCATAATAATGCAAGAAGACATTCCCAAAAATCAATAAACTTAAAATTATAATGAACGTTTAACAATGGAATTTGGTATTTTTTTATTAAAATTAGAAAAATGTTACAAACACTATCAGTTCAAAAATACCTAAATGATGAAGGACATTTGTACCTTAAACTGACAACAAACAGTGGTACAATAAAGCTTTTTTGTTTTTCTTTGTATACATTTATTTACATACTAGTGGGATTACACTGCATGGAGGCAGCCCCCTCTCCCTCTGCTGTCTAGATCCACCACTGTTTAAATGTCATGTTTAATATCAAGTTAATTTGATATTAACTCAAATATTTCTTTTAAAGGTGCCTATCTACTCATAAAAGTCCACCTAATTTTGTTCAGACATTCAGACCTCAGATCTTCCTGTCCTCATCTCTGGGTCACTGTTGACCCGGCACCACCCACCCTGGTTGTTGTGAAGTCTGGTTTGGTGGCACCACTGAACAACCATCAGTTTCATCCTCGTCAGTTAAGCAGCAACGCCTCCTGGCTGAACACAACAGAGATTAATTAAAGAATGGGATTAACCTGAGCATTTTCAGTATCAATTCTGCTAAATCAAAACTTACATGTCTGTGTGCAATTACACCAAACTTTCATCTTTTAACAAAATATAATTTATCTGAGTACTTCATCATGTAAATAACAAACTATTAATATGATGTATTTTGAGTTAGTCCCACCAGTAGGCTTTTGTCTTCGGTCGGTTTGTCCTCTCCTTGTTCCTCCAACGTTTGCATAAGGTTGCATCAAGTCTCTTTGATGCTAGCCAAGATGATGTTGGTTATCCCCAGGAGGCGTTGAGCAGAAACCATCTATTTATGTTGTTGATGTTCATATTTGATCTGCTGCGTAGGAAACTTTGATCTATCATCTCTCTTTGTTGCATGGAGCTTCCTGGCTCTTTCCTCGCCGCGGCCGTGTTCTTCTGCTCCCGACTTGTTCTGGAAGTCTGAGGGAAAACTTGAGCCATTTTGTCGATCAGGCCTCAAAATCAAAGAACATGTGGATCAGTTCCTTCACTTCTTCTCGTCAGCTTAAGGTTGAAAATAAATCTTTTCACGTTGTTCCTTTCTGATCTTGACTCAGATCAGGACTCAGACTGTGGAATGTAGCTGTAGCAACATTTTAGAAAAACTTACAGTTGTGTCCCTAAACATTTCTGCCCTTCTGAGTTCTTCTGCTTTGATTCCTACACTATTCATACAGGTGTTTTTACAAAAACAGGAAGAAACCCTTTTCCATGGAGAAGAAGTAACTCTGCACACTGTGTGTGGATGCTTGTGGTTGGTGTGACACAAAAGTCATGGCTGCACTGACCCGGTTCTTTGAACAAATTATTTTTTCAGATATTCCAAATGATCAGAAAGAGGATTTGTTGGAGAAAATAACTTCTTTTCCATTAGCCCTAGAGGGACTGAACCACACATGAAACAATATAAAAATATAAGGGTGCATTAACACACGTTCAGTTTATAGAGTGACATGGTGAACAGAAATCTCAAACAGGAACCACTCCATCTGTGGGATGTGTGTGAAATCATTCTGCTCTCTGGCTGCAAAGACTAATTCTTCGAAGAAGCCCTGGACATTCAGGCCATTGTAGATGTAAAGAAAGGAGGAGTCAATTCCTGCCCACAAATCTGGACATTTTGAGATTAATCCCTGAAATGTTCTAGAAAAAGAGATTTTTTTTTTTCACATATTATTTGTTTCACATATTATTTGAAGTCGAAAATGTTGAAATTCAGAGGATTTCCAAAAGTTTTATTTTAAGAAAATTTCTAAGATTAAAATCTAAATTTCTGAAATTTATCTAGGCTATTTGTGACTTTTCAGACTGAGAAATTTCCAAGCTTTTTTCTGGACAATTTCTGAGACTGTTTATGTTTTTTGGCAGAGAGTACTCCTCTTCTTTTAATCAACATTGAGCAACTTCTTTCTTTACAGCACAGGTACAAATTCCGGTAAGCTTCATAGTATCAAACTGCCACATTACATATTCACATACAAATGTTAGTGATTGGGTAAAATTTAAAAGCTGAGAGTCCAGACCCTCTGGATGAAGAGAGGCGTGGAACAAGCAGCTGGTTTTTATCAGGCTACGGTTCAGTCCAATTCAGTTCAGTAAGGTCTGACTTCTGCTCTCACTGCCACAATGACATATAACTACATAATGTATTCAACAGAGATAACTCGCTGCATAACTCCAAGCAGTCACATTCCGTCTCCAACAGAATCTGAGTCTGATACAGAAGCTTGTGATTTCTAGTCGTTTCGGTCTTTCTGTCTGCTTTGGGCAACGTCTGCAGTGTGATTAAACTCCTTCTGTCTGGGATGTTTGTCTCTTTCTCAGCTCCCTCATCCATTTCTCTGGGTCTGCGTGACACGCCCCTTGCTGCCCGGGTTTGGGCCTCGAATGTGTTGCTCGCTGAGATAAAGCGTTTTTGGTCACTAACAGTAAAAAAGCTTAAAACTCAAAATTTTGAACTGCTTCCAGCTTCAAACAACCAGATTTACTGTTTCTCAGCATTTCCAAGTTATATTAAGCAAATTATGCTGAAATTTGATTGTGGTGCTGAAATTTCACAAACTGTCCATTTTTGGCTTCTCTCGCTGAGATAAAGCGTTTTTGGTCACTAACAGTAAAAAATGTCCCATATAAATTGCGTCCGAATGTCCCACATAAAATGCGCCCTGTTACGACCCGTCTAAGCGTGGCCAGATCATAACATAAAGAATCCTACCTCTTCAGATCCCAAGCAGCCAAAAACACGAAGTTGAACATTTTGTAATTACATTTATTTAAAAGAGATTTATTTTTTCACTTGAAATGTTACAACAAGTGGAGCGTATGACTTCAGAATGAGCTAATGCCGAAAACAACAAACAAAAGGAAACTATCTGAATATTAACCAACTTACCTAATTAAAAGTAAATAAAACAAATGACAAACACTTACATCCCTAACTAAGAAAAAACATATTTTCACTTCTCTCGCTGAGATAAAGCGTTTTTGGTCACTAACAATAAAAAAAAGCTTAAAACTCAAAATTTTGAACTGGTTCCAGCTTCAAACAACCAGATTTACTGTTTCTCAGCATTTCCAAGTTATATTAAGCAAATAATGCTGAAATTTGATTGTGGTGCTGAAATTTCAATCTGTAGAGACTCACACAGAGAAGAAAATAGCAGTTAAAAAGATTTAATGGTACAATTCTTTGGCCCTTGGACCCGGCAGAAAACCACGAGCCGAGGATTGCCGTTATTGAGGAAAAGTATTTAAAATTAGCTTAATTTGGAAAAAAAGCTTGGCTCTCTCTTTTCCTCTGTCCCAAGTCCTTCCTGCGAGCCATGTGTGGCGACAAGGAGACAACAATGCGTGATGACGTCACAGAGTTACAGCGTTTAATTCCACACAAGAAGCGTATGAATTAACAAGAAAACTGCAGAGTTACAGAGACATACATTCGTTACCTGAGACAAAAGAATTAAAAGACAAAGGGACAAAGACAGAGAAAGAAAAGGCAAAGACATGTCTTTGGAGAAAGCCGATGCCAAAAAGGCAGAATAGGACAGCTATCTGAATTATTATTATCGTGTTCGATCTCTTATAGTGAAGGCGTTTCTCTCCTTGTTAATGTGTTCAATTAAGGCGTACCTCTGTATGACCAATCAGACGCTACCTTGGACGCCAATAAAACTTAGAACTTCCCCTAATTTCAAGCTAAGATCAAAGGCCCTTTTGGTCTCCTGTAAGACAAAGGAGCAAGCAGCTGCTTCCTGATTTTCCTGGGCTCTGGGGGCACCTGGACAAATAAAACCATAAAATAAGACTTCACAGATACCTGTGAAATTTGGAGTGCCTCCCGTTATCTTGTCCTTACAGGCATTCTCAGAACAAAGCCAAATCAAGTAATTTAGTTTAAGGAAATATTACCTTCACAAAACCTAGTTTTTGCTCATCTGGACTCAGCATCTCCAAAGATTTGAATCTTTGCCTTATCACATAAATCCTGAACAATTTTCTAATACTAAACAACACATTTTCATTCAAACAATTTCCATTTGATTCAGATATTATCATAGATAGTACAATTTTCAAATACATTCAGCATTCACCATTCTAAACTTAGATAATACACTTTGGTTAAAAACTTGCTATTAATACTTAGAAAAATGTCTTAGAAATTAAATGTTAATGATCTCAACATTCTATGTTGTATTTAGTTTAAACCATGTCAGATGTGGTTCTGGAAGACCTTTGATGTTCTGTGAACCAAACCGGGTTCTGTTTCACAGGTAATGCTAATTTTATGGCCTCAACCTCTGATAACACAGCAGGAGCCTCACAGAGAGAAGAGATCCCCTTTTTATCTGCATTAATTTCCTGCTTCTGAATACTTACCGAGAGTAGTTTTAATTTCAAATCCCAAGAAATTTGTTCAAAATCAAACTGTTCAAGATACCTTTTACACATGACATAAAATTAACTGTTTAAAGCACTAGAAATAATTATTTTTCTTTACACCGTGAGCAGGCGGTCTGCTCGGTGAGCTCGGGATAGTCTTCCCTCCGGGACCGAACCTGGTGGTGGTGCGGAGCCTGGAGATGGGAGAGCATGGAGGATCCTAGAGTACGTCCCTCATGGTGAAGGTGGAGCTGGGGAGGAAGTGGGTCGAAGCACGGCCGACGAGCAGGAAGCCCCCAGGGTAGCTTGAACTCTTGAAGGTGTCCTTGGAGGACGATTGGCTGGAGCGGCGTGGAGCTCCGTTCCGGATTGGCTGAGGCCAGGCGTGGTGATTAGATGATGTGGTGAAGCTGGTCGAGTCTCCCAGTTTGAATTTTCGCCTAAGCTCCATTTCACATATTGTCCGTTTTTTACTTCTCTCGCTAAGATAAAGCGTTTTTGGTCACTAACATTAAAAACTTGTGAAACTGAAAATTTTGACTTGGTTGCAGCTTCAAACAACCAGAATTATTGCTTCTCAGCATTTCTATGCTGTACCAAAGCAAATAAGGCTGAAAATTCAATGTGGTGCTGAAAATTCACATATTGTCTTTTTTTCACTTTTCTCGCTGAGATAAAACGTTTATGGTGATTAACATTCAAAACTCAAAATGTTGACTTGGTTCCAGCTTCAAACAACCAGATTTACTGTTTCTCAGCATTTCCAAGTTATACTAAAGCAAATTATGCTGAAATTTGATTGTGGTGCTGAAATTTCACAGATTGTCCGTTTTTTGCTTCTCTCATTGAGATAAAGCGTTTTTGGTCACTAGCAGTAAAAAAGCTTAAAATTCAAAATTTTGACTTAGTTCCAGCTTCAAACAACCAGATTTACTGTTTCTCAGCATTTTCATGCTGTACCAAAATAAATAAGTAAACGGACAATATGTGAAATTTCAGTAGGCGAGCAGGGGAAAGGTCGGGTGCCAGAACTTCTTGCACAACAGCTTAAAACTAATTTATTCCACATCTCTCCAAATCTGAATTTGACCCAGTCCATTTGACACAGTACATTTATTTTAGGTTAAACCATATCTTAGTGTGAACCAACCAAACAACATAATTTCAACTATTAACATAATTATATTGCTCTACACTTTCAACTTTGTGGGTTAAACATTATCTGGAGAAAGATTGGGGGTTCAGAAACTGCTGAGTTGCTGATAGTCTAGCTTGTCAACTTGCCTTTGACCGCAGCATGTGAGTCAGACTGTGTTTGACCGCAGGACCATAAGGTTTTTGAAGGACCCAAGTTTATATTTACACATTTTTGATTAATTAGTTAATTAACTGGAGGCTTATCGATTAGTTTTTGTTAGCATAATTTTAAGGGAATAAAAGCGAGCTGGGGAGAAAGTCTCTGCTGCAGAAGGTCAGCTGCAAGTCTCTCCTCATCTTAAGATCCGCTAATGATGTCCATTTACAGCAATCCCTTCTCCTGGATGAGCAAGTAGTGACAGTTGACAGTTGATTGAACTGTTAATTTTAAAGAAACCCCTGATTCTGAGTATCAGCTGCAGTGGAAAAAACACTATCAGAGTGTAGCAGCTAAAATCCTATATTTTAGGCTACTGCTTGTTGGCTCTTGAAAGGCGTTGGTCTTACGTGTGCTCAATTAATATTCAGGATGCCGAGCTTTAGTTCGACTTATAAGAAAGTCATTTATTGTCTGAACAATGTCCATTGTTTGCTATTTCCATTGCAATTCACATAAATTAGACATCAACCATCAACCAAGCACAGTAGAAAACTGTTGCCTCTTCCTATCAACAACATTTGAACAGATTCAGGTTGACCTTAAATAACCCATCCCCATCAGACACACAGAACTCAAAATTAAATACGCCCCCTGGTGGCGATAAACACAGAAAAGGATAAATGGCTCCTACACAGTGCCCTGCGACAGACTGGCGATGTGTCCAGGGTGACCCCGCCTCTCGCCCGAAATGTAGCTGGAGAGGAACCAGCAACCCTCCCGACCCCTCTAAGGGACTAGAGAGAACAGAAAATGGATGGATGGATGGATGGATGGCTACTATACAGAGCCTAGTTTATTTGAAAATGTATCTTTAGTAAATTTAACACAAAAACAATTAAATAGATATTATGAAAAGAATTTACAAAAACCACAATTGGTTAAACCAGCTGTTAATGATGACTTTTTTACACAGAGGAATCAGAAAACTAATCCTAACGCCTTCAACATTGAATGTTAGGAATAAATACAGCATATAATAACAAATGTAATCAAACCTGATTGCCCTTGAGGCTAAATGCATAAGCGTCAGACCTCTTTCTGAGACAAAATAAAGAATAGATATAGGTTACATTTATAGATGAAAATCTCTAACGTGTATGTCAGGGTATGGCCTCCCAGCATCTCTGTCTCTTGTAAAGGTCAAAGGTAGAGTACGCCAGGTATGCCATTGGGGAAGGTTTACACTTGGCTGGCTCCTCTTCTTGTTGGAGAGGTTTCTTTCTGAACAGCTCAGAGGTGATGAAGAAGTTGAGGGAGGGGCTCTCTGCTGACTTGTAACAGTGGGAAGGCAGTGGGGCCAAAATGAGCTTGTCCTGCAGCATCTGGCTTAGAAACTCATCCTCCTGCACACTGACACTCACCAGAGAGTTGAAGAGGTGTTGAGAGGGAGAGACATTCACCACTGCAGACAGCAGGAGAACCAAACATCTGAATTCTCAATCCTTTAGTTTTAGCCTTACCCAGGCAGCAAGAATGAGTATAATAGGAAATCTGAGAAACCCTGTGTGTGGAGGTTACCTTCTATTGCTCTGGCATCGATCACAGTCTTGGTCCTTCTTGATTTCAGCAGAGTCTGCTGAAGGGCTTTCTTGGAATTAAACTCCATCTCCTGCAGGACAAGGAAGAGGCTCACATGATTATCTGCTCAGTCTTGAACTTATAGCATATTTGAGAATCAGGAAAACATATGGCAAGAAACTACCAGGGCCCCATTGATAAGTGAAAAAACTGAATCGAGGGATTACCAGTCAATGTCACATTGTTAGCAGCCATTACTGCACACTTTGCCTTCAGAACCAAGGCAAGAATACATTATTCGGTGATGTATTCACCGAATAATCTTATCTTATGCATAAGGCTGACATGACACTGTCTTAAATATGACATGACATACCACCGTCGTAAACATGAAGAAGTCTTTGTGAATATTTATGACTGTCATTAACTGTCAGTCAATAAATAATGACAATTTTAATGCAAAGTTGACACTATTTAAAATGTCTTTGTTATGACACCTTGACATTAAACTAGACTAAATGTCTTTGTAATGACAACTTATCATTAACCATGACAGAAAATCTTTGTTAGGAGAAGCTGACATAACAGAGATATGTTATGTCATACGTCATATCTTTGTTATGGCATGATATAGTTATGACAACTTGACTTATGTCAAATAGTCATAAGGAGACAAAGTTCTTGATATGACAACTGACATTAAACAAGAATCATCATCTGTCATAAATATGTCATTACAGTTATCAAAATTTTAAATGTTATGCATCTTTGTGTATCACTACACAAAGATACAAAACATTATTTGTTATGAGTCTTCACTGTAACAATCACAAGACCATTGTAATTATGGTATTAATGTTATATTAATCTTACACATTGGACTAGTTACAGACCTCATTAAGCATTATTACACTGTCAAAAGATTTCATAACATATTCATTAACATTTTCTCTTACCTGAAATAAAGTGGAACAAGTAGGATCAATAATATGAACCAAAATGGACCAAAATGAAGCCAAAGTATGTCACCTACTCCATGTGAGATATGTATTTTAACTTTAGATTTTCTTTGAGAAAAAAAAACATTGACTATATCTCTCTTTCTTTGTAAAGATAGCTATGAGCAATTCAAGCCAATGCTACCTTGCTGTAAGTTAATGTAGCTAAAGTTTTTTCCCTACAATTTTAATTAGCAAACTAAAAACTACTATTTTAGTCATTTACCCTTTATGTGTTTTATTTAACAACTGGACTGAGGTGACATGGTGTTTGTGTTCTTCATAAGCTGAAGACTCTTTTCAGCCTATGGACAAATGGTGGGGAGGAGACAAAGGATGCTACTGAAGACATGCTGTGCATGTAGAGGACGCTAATGAGTACCAGCCACAAAAGACTGAAGTTCATGTTTGACCAAAGAGAGAGAGAGGCAGATGAAATATTCCCCAAGAAAACTAGGTAAGTCATTTTTGTGTTACTATTTTCTCCTGGTGAAGTGGGGTGGGATGGGACAGGTGAGTGGGGAATAGGGAGAAGAAATCAACATTCACCAGCTGAGTTAATAAGTTACATTTTAGACAACTAATGGTGTTCAATATCAAACTGGTGTTTAATCTATTTATTTTATTAATAAACTTCTTGCAAACATCCACAAGCCAGAGTATCTGGTTGGAAATAATTTTGAATGCTCACTAAATGAAAAGATACACTCATGTGCCTAAATCTATACATTAAATGATGAATTCTGAATAACAGTGGTAGGTTCTATGAACTTCTGCCAAACAAATATTTGATCAGAATAATTTTGTTCAGATCTACTTGTACTAAGAAACAATTATATTGCTCTTTTCAACAACCAGTTACACTGTTACTTACGGTGGCTCTGAGGTGCAAACCACTACAAATTAATTACAAAAGCAGTACAGTGCTTTCGTTAATGTTGTAGTGGTTTGCACCTCAGGGTCACCGTAGTTACTAGACATTTGTTTACCATTCTGACAGTGTGCAGCAAGGGACATTCTTGAATTGGTAATTCAATAAATGCTGAATTAAGATCACATTGTTTTTTGTTTATTTACTTTTGTTTCTTTTTTAAGTGACCACAGTGGATGATGTCATCACTCACTATGAGAATGTCTTGAAAAGATTCACCAAGTTTGAATTCATGACAAAGCTTTCACCATGATTAACATTCACTGAGTCCCTGTTCGAAATTCCGTGAAAGAGTTGTATGGAGCCTGGTGCTGGAAGCCCTTTGAAAGGCTGTTTACATCGTTTTAAACTGTGTGACTGTGAGCGTGAGTGGAAATAAAAATAACAATAGGTATTTTGCTCCATATAACACAGTAGGAGTGTAACAGGTAAACCTTTTATGGATGCAAACTCGACTAAAAACCAAACTGTTTAGGATTGTATTTGAAACGTAATCAATTACTAATTTACTGATGGAACTTGACTTAATGTCATGTTTTGATTATTGATTCTATGTTGCATTGACTTTCTGTGTTTGATTTGATGAAAAGCACTTTGAAATGCCTTGCTGCTGAAATGTGCTATACAAATAAAATTTGATTGATTGATTGACCACAACACCATTGCAAGAACACTTATAATTTCTGAGCACTTCCAGACACCTTCAAAGAGCTTAGAGACTTAGACTTAGACAGACTTTTATTGTCATTTTGTATGCACAGGGTGTAACATAACGAAATTTTGTTGCATACGGCTCAGGACAATGTTTTGAGGTTCCAATGAGGTTACTCCAGAATAAATAAAATACAATATAAAATATAAATATTAAATATAAAGTGCAGGAATGACAGTAAAATAGAAGTTATTTAGCTATGTACATGAAGTGAGACCAGTTTTCGAGTGCAGTCCAGTTAAGAGTTCAGCAGTCTGATGGCAAGTGGGAAAAAGCTGTTCCAGAACCTGGTGGACCTGAAGCTGTTCCAGAACCTGGTGGACCTGAAGCTGTTCCAGAACCTGGTGGACCTGAAGCTGTTCCAGAACCTGGTGGACCTGCAGCTGTTCCAGAACCTGGTGGACCTGAAGCTGTTCCAGAACCTGGTGGACCTGAAGCTGTTCCAGAACCTGGTGGACCTGAAGCTGTTCCAGAACCTGGTGGACCTGAAGCTGTTCCAGAACCTGGTGGACCTGCACCGGATGCTGCAGAACCTCTTTCCAGAGGGCAGCAGGGAGAACAGTCCATGGTGGGGGTGTGAGGGGTCACTGACGATGTTTCGGCCTCGGGACACGCAGCGCTGGGATGAAATGTCCTGCATGGAGAGAAGGGGAGCCCCGATGATCCTCTCTGCTGTCCACACCACTCTCCTCACGTTCTTCCAGTGGGAGGCGCTGCAGCCTCCACACCACACAGAGAGGCAGCTGGTCAGAATGCTCTCTATGGTGCTTCTGTAGAACGTCTTGAGGATGGGCGGGGGCAGGTGTGCTCTCCTCATCCTCCACAGGAAATACAAACGTTTCTGTGCCCCCTTGACCAGAGACGTGGTGTTCACAGTCCAGGTGAGGTCGTTTGTGATGTGCACCCCCAGGAATTTGGTGCTGCTGACCACCTCCACAGCCGGGCTGTTGATGAGCAGTGGAGCGTGGCTGGGCCGGTTCTTCCTGAAATCGACAATCATCTCCTTCGTCTTGTCAACGTTCAGGATCAGGCTGTTGTCTCTGCACCAGTCCACCAGCTGCTCCACCTCCTCTCTGTAGTCCAGATCGTTGTCGTCTCTGATGAGGCCCACCACCGTTGTGTCGTCTGCGAACTTCACGATGTAATTGGTGGCGAACCTGGGGGCGCAGTTGTGTGTCATCAGAGTGAACAGAAGAGGGCTCAGGACGCAGCCCTGAGGGGAGCCTGTGCTGAGGGTGATGACATCGGAGGTGTGTTGTCCAATCCGGACTGACTGAGGTCTGTCAATGAGGAAGTCTAGTAGCCAGTTTCGCAGGGGGGTGCTGAAGCCCAGGTGTCCCAGTTTTCCTGCCAGAAGTTGTGGGATGATTGTGTTGAACACTGAGCTGAAGTCCAGGAACAACATCCACACATGAGTGTTCTTCTCCTCCAGGTGAGCCAGGCTCAGGTGTAGGGCGGAGGAGATGGCGTCCTCAGTGGAGCGGTTTGGGCGGTACACAAACTGGAACGGGTCGAATGTGGAGGGGAGTCTGGAGACGATGTGTTCTTTTACCAGCCTTTCAAAGCACTTCATCATGATGGGAGTCAGTGGCACAGGCCGGTAATCGTTGAAAGAGGTGACTTGAGGTTTCTTTGGCACCGGAATGATGGAGGCAGTTTTGAGACAGGCTGGCACTGTGGCTTGGTCCAGTGAGGTGTTAAAAATGTCTGTTAGGACACCAGCCAGCTGACCTGTGCATTCCCTGAACACCTGCCCAGGTATGTTGTCGGGGCCTGGGGCCTTCCATGAGTTGACTCTTTTCAGCCTCTTCAACACATCGGCTGTGTCCAGGCAGAGCTGCTTCCGAGAAATGAAGACAAGAAAATCTCCCTGTTTTCAGAGCATTACAGGAATGCTACAATGAAGGACAATAATGTTTTTTTTATATTTTTGTTCAAATGTTAAGCTTTCACTGTCAAATTCACTGGGAGTATGGTTAATGCAACACCCCATAAATGCATCGCTTGTCCCTGCCGGCTGTATCTCTTAGTATTCCTAACCTTCATAGTTTTATAATATTCAGCTTTTAATGAATTTTTTACCCCATGGGGGAAACTGCTCCATCCTGTGGCAGAATTGAGATTTACAATATAAAATGTCCGTTGTGTTTCACAATGGATGTTTTAGGTCCTGTCTATTATGGCAATCAATCATCCAGTGTCAAGGCTGACATGGAGGAAACAAGACAGCGGCCATTTTGAAGTTGGGCAGTTTACAGCTTTTATACTGTTTAACACCTAGGAATAATTTGAGCTTTTGACATTGCTTTTTTGCATACTGCATGTGACATATTTTTTGTAGTGGTCGTGCTAAACAATGCCTCCAAACAAATGGAGATATCTCAGGAACCATAAAAGGTATAGATTTCAATCAACCACTGTTTTTCTCAGAAGGAATGGGGGAACGTTTCTGTCCTTTTCAAATTTTAGGTTTTACATGAGTTGTTTTTTTTGTTGTTGTTTTTACATTGCATGGAACTGTAACCCAGCATGCTAGTGTAACACTACGATGTGAGTTAAATCAGTGTTACCATAGAATAAGAGGTCGTGGGTGGAGAAAAAACAGAACACTGAGAGGTAATAGCGTAGCTGTCCAGACTTTTATTAAACCTCCATTTGAACAGAATAGAACCCTCAAAATAACCAACGAAGAAAAAAGAAACGGCTCCTCTTAAAGGAGCAGCACAATTCCTTTGCTATGGATCAACTGTAGTAACTGATCTTGTATGTGACCACATTAATTCAAAAGGAAAAATAAATCACTACACACTTACACTAGTGGTATCCTAAAACAACCAATAGAAATAGGTCTATTGAAAAACATCATTTATGCTTCTGTCCCATATTTCTATGGCATTAAAAGGATCTGGAACTTTTGTTTTTCCATTGAAAACATTGTTATGCACAGTAAATACCACGTGGGTGAAATTTTATGGATGATATGAAGCCTTCAAAACTGCTTTGGTCTCTAAGTACCAAGGGTAGGGTAGTACTTAGAGCACACTTGGTACTTAGAGAACAAGCACACTGTGCATAAGCAACATACTTTGTATCTTTTTATCTTGTTGCAGATAAACAAGCTCAAGTCTCCCATTGATTTGTAGTTATTGTGAGTTAAAACTGACCTGCTTTCCTATTTTTATTTATGTTTTTATTAAAACCTTTTTCTGGCCTTGTTATCTCGTCATAGAATTATATAAATCACAGCAAAGCACTGCATCCCTTCTCCTTTCATATATGGAACTTGCATTTAAGTCTAGCAGGGAAATGGGGGTGGGAACTTGCGTGGGTGACGTCATGCTGCAAGGGGTCTATAGTTTAAAATAACGTTTGAGCTCATTTAGAAATATCACAATATATTGTGTATTGTGATATAGTAAAAATATATTGGCATATTAGATTTTCCTCATATTGCCCATCCCTACCTGAGAAGAAAACATTTGCTTAAAAATTTAGACATCTCTAAACAATATACGTACCAAATACCCTTTTTTTCCACTCCCACATAAAATTTAACTAATTTAAAAATTTTGTATGAAGTTTTCTCTGTGATGACTTTCTGCAAAAGAAATTCAATATGAATCTATTTTGTGACTCAGACATTGAGAATTTATTAAAGTTTTTAGAAAGATTTTAAAACTTTATATCAAGATGTTTTCTGCTTTTAAGTTTTGATGTATTTTAAAAAATTGGGCTTCTGAAATTATGGTAATAATAATAACAATAAAATTAAATTTTTCTATTCAAAAGTGCCATTTCCTTAATCACCCCTACCCCTATTTTTAACAACTTTAACTGAAATTACCTTATTTAATGAAGTACCTAAATATTGCAGCAACATAAAAGCTCAATCTTTATCCCAAATTGTAGCTGAATTAAATTTTTTCACACCGTTTGTGTCACTACTGTTATTTTAATATTTTTTTCTTCTCAGTTTATCATATCAAACATTTTAGTAAACGATGTGTGCCTTATAATATTTTTTTTTTCAATGAGGACAAAAAAACCAGCTGACAGTTTGTTGCTGACAGCTCTAAGATCATGTAGTGTGAACTGGACATTACACTAAAGAAATGAGGAAGGGAGGGTCAGTGGAGAGCAGCGGAGTTGAAACTTTTTTTTCATTCAGTGTCATCAACAGAAAGAAAAAGGCTGGAAGAGACATATAGCCGATAATTAAAATGATGTCGATAGTTTTAATTTATATACGATTAATTGATTTATCGTTTAGCGCGACAGGCCTACATGCAACGATGAATTGAAAACCTTGAAGGACACAACGTGGAAGTGCCAGCATTTGGACTGGGCCACTGATCAACACGTGACTATAGTCACTAATCAAACCCCTGACTCTATGCCAGGCCAGGTATAACATAAATGGTAAGAAAGAAAGTTCTATATTGTTTTATACAAATGAGAAAACAGTGTATGATTTTTCCTTTCATTTTATAACTCTGTAGTAGTTTGTGTTAAAATGTCATAAAATTCTGATTCAATTTGTGAAAAAAATGTGGAAAATGTTAAGAACTTGAGAACTTTCACAATGCACTGAAGCTTTTACTTTACATGAGAAGATCAGACGCACAACCAAATAAAACAGATCATCTTTGTGAAAACATGGATGAATATGGAGAACAGCATGAACCTGAAGTGACAGAAGCTCCACCTTCAGGGCCAGAGTGGAATTCAGCTCTGCGTTGTCGAGACAGCCTGGGTTCGAGGCAAATCCTGCAGCAGGAGGCTCCATTGAACATCTTCCAACTCACCACAGAAAAAGATAGATTAGTGATTGTGTGCCTGGGAGAGGAGTCAGACATTTCAAACTCACAGGGATCATTTCTAATCTGATTTACTATCTAATATTTATATTAATAAAGCTCCAAACACTAAAATATTATGCTGTTTTAATGTGAATTTATTGATTAAGTATTTGTTGATAAAAAAAAATGTTACCTTTTGAATGCAACTTTATATATTTATTTATTTATTCATGACTATTTTAAACAATAAATAACATTTAAAACTCAAACACTATTTGAAGCAGAACAGTAAAACCTGTTTTTTTTCACAAGTTATGTGGCATAAATATAATAAAAATATAATTTATAATAAACTTATAAATTACACAAAATTATGTATAACATTACTAGTTACCATGGCGATATTTTGAGCTTCCTCTCTGTCCTCTAAGATGGTGCTGATGAGGAACAATGCATCGATTGGGTGTTACTCCAGCAGCCTCTGGCTCTTCAAAACGCACCTGTACAGAAATATACACGCATACGCAGAAGACATACACACAAATTAGGATTATAGTGCTGCCATGCAGCATTACGTCATGCACACACACTCAAAAGCTTTGTCATTCAACTTCACATTTAAAAAGGTACATATTGAGAAAATGTCGTTGCAAGGCTCCAATTATAAAATAACTAATAGCAAAAAGTATCAGTATAAATATATACAATAAAAAGATTAATGGAATTTCGTAGGCTCATGAAATGAGGGATGAAGCTGTTGTGGAATCTTTTTGTTCTGCATTTGAAGCTGTTGAACCTTTTCCCAGAGGGCAGGAGGGAGAACAAACCATGTTGAGGCTGGAAGATATCTTTTGTAATTGGCCGAACCCTGGACAGTAAGGTTTTTTTTTTTGCTTGAATTATTCTGAATATATTTTACACAGACTTTGATTTTTTATAAAGATTATTTTATGATATTGTTTGTATTGTTTACAGGTGGTGCAGTCCAGATGATTCTCTTAGCTGTCCGCACAACTCCAGGATTTCCCCAAGTGCATTATAAGCCTGGTGACCCGCCATGCATTACTAGAACCCTGCCAAGCTAAGGGCTGTTTGTTTATGTTCTTGGAAAAATAATAAGATTTTTTTTTTTTAATTGCTTAATTCTCTATTGTTTTTGCTTTTGTAAGCCGGACTGCAAGTGTCTCTTTTGCTTTGAGCATTTCACTAGCAGAGCAGATTTATTCCTAAACGATAGGTTTGTAATACATAGGTTTATAGTTTATACCAGTGCTTTTCAACCTTTTTTGAGCCAAAGTACATTGCTTTCATTGAAAAAATCACGAGGCACACTACCAACCAAAAATGTAAACAAATGATACTCTATTGCCACCTATATTAAATATATAGTCATTCTTATCAAAGTGTCTTGAATAGGAATCAAATAAACACAAAAAATTATTTTTTTATCATATTTTATATTTCAAATTGCACTTAACATGTCCACTTCAAAAGAACACCTGAACAGTGGCACAACAATGTGGTCTTAAATTTAAAGAGGTTGTAGAAAACTGAGAGAAGCAATAGTATTTGGGAAAGATGTCACTGTTACAATATGAAGAGTTGTATGTACAAAACGTTAATATCTGTATATTTTACTCATTTAGTGTGAAACCTGTGCATGTTTGGATGAACACAAAGCTGGTATCCTGGCAGGAATTGAAGAAAGACACACGAAGCTCTTCCTCAACAGCTCTCCATCTCTCTCTGTTTTTAGTTTTTATAGTAGCCAGGCTTGAGAAGCTCACTTCACACAGATATGTCGTGGAAAATGGAGCAATGTTAAAATAGCTTTGTTTGACAGAACAGGGAACTCCTTGGCAGCAGTCAAGCAAAAACTGTCCAAAGATAGATCAGCAAAGCTCAGCTTTAAACCACGATTTTGTCTCAGTTCAGTTAGTTCTTCCTGCTCCTGGAAAGTCATGTTCTTTCCAACAACTGCTGAACTGTGTGGATCCCTAACCCAGTCAAGGCATTCAGTGAAGGCTGAAGAGAAGTAAAACGACATCTTCTCCTCAAGAGTTTTTAAATGTGTACCTATTATTTCACACACTGCAGCAGTGTGAACATTTTGCCATTTCTTGGTTAGTGGGAACATTTCAAGGTTGCCACTTTCCACGTTGTTGCCAGAGGTGCAGCTTTGAGCGGAATCCTTTTATTTTATCCATACTTGTGAGCAGGTTTTCATTTCGGCCTTGCATTCATCATTCAGATGATGAAAAATATCCGCCAGGTATGCCAGCCTTGCACACCACTCATCACTTGCAAGCAGCTTTGTGTAATCGGACTCCTCATTTGTCAAATTCACTCTGCGTTCCTTAAATTTACTTTCAAATTTAAAAGTAAATTTAAATTTACTTTTAAGCTCATACACATGGGCTAGTCCCTTGCCGCGCAACAACCATCAGACCTCCGTATGAAACAACAAGGTCTTATGCTCCGCTCCCATTTCCTCACACAAAGATGCAAATATGTGGATTTTGACAGGTAGTGCCTTCACAAAGTTTACCATATTTACAACATCATTCAACACATGCGCTAGGTCTGCTGGTAAAGTCTTGGCCATGAGGGCCTCACGGTGTAGGAAACAGTGTGTAATAATTACATCTGGGTTTTTTTCCTTCGCTCTGCTTACAAAGCCTTTGGTGCGCCCGACCATGGCTGCTGCTCCATCAGTGCAGACACTCATGCAGTTTTCCCACTTAAGTCCTCCTTGTTCAAGATATTCTGATGTGACCCGAATAATTTTCAATCCTGTTGTCCTTCTGGCAATGTCTTGCAAAATAGGAAGTTTTCTCTGATTGCGTCTCCATCCACAAAACACACATTCGCCAAAAGTTGAGCATGTCCACTAATATCAGTACACTCATCAAGTTGCAACGCAAATTTCTCACTGATACAAATCTTTTCTAAAATCACACTTTCGATTTCTGCAGACATGTCATCAATACGTCTGGAAATTGTGTTATCTGAGAGAGGGACTTTTGCTATTTCTTTAACCGCTTCGGGTCCGAGCATCTCGTTTACAATGGCTTTACATGCGGGTAATATTAATGTCTCTGCCACAGTGTGGGACCTTTTTGATTTAGCTACAAGTTCAGCTACGTGGTAGCTAGCTTGAAGGGCTCTCTCAATTACCTTTGTGGTTTTTCTCATAAAAGTTGCCTGTTTCTCCATGTGTTTACGCAGGAGAACAAAATAGTCTGCTTTCTTGTTTTGAAGCGAAGGGTGTTTCGTTTGAAGATGGTGTTTAAGCTTGCTTGGTACCATAGAGATGTTGGATAACTTTTCACCGCATACAGAGCACAACGGAGTCGGTGTCGTTGCATCCCCGGTAAAAGTAAATTCAAATGAAATGTAACTCTCACTGTACTGTCTCGAGCTCACGGTATTTGCCTTCTGTTGATATCCACTCATACTAGGGCCTTCATCTGAGTCCAGATTTTGTCCAGGGACCTGATCGGAGTTAGCAGTTTTTCTTTTCAAAAACTTTTCCATCACTGTCTTTGCTAGATACAATGTTCTCACCACTACCTGTCATATTCACTCATCACTAATTCTCTTGTTTTAAGTACAATGCTATGTACCTACTGCCATCTAGTGGTAAGGAAATTACATGATTATGCCGCTAGTCACTACTACAGCACAGACATTCGAAGATGGCATATTATTTGCGGATAATTAATTTGTTTTCAAAATATCTTTTTAGACCAATTAGGTGAAATTGGATCATTTCCACGACACACCTGACGATCACTCACGGCACAGTGGTTGAAAAACACTGGTTTATACATTTTAAGCCGGCAGCGCGCAAACCAATCACATTGCTGGTGCATACAGGCTGACCTGTATCTATATTGTTGGAAATATGAGTTTAATTATGCTATTTCTAATGCTAGCTTTAACTTCAGTGCATGTTTAAATATTAGACGGATCATGATTGTTTTGAGTAGGCCTCAGTTTAGGTTAGATTTAGACTCATTATTTAATCAATACATAACTTAATTAGGAGAACATTTTTCCCAGATAGCACAATTTGATTAAAATTTGTTTAATCAGTAGTTTTTTATATAAGATCACATTCTTAAGAGTGTATAAATCATATATTCATTTGAAAATGTTTTAGTTCATTATAACCAAAGGAGTTGAAAACTAATCAGAAAATATTGAATGTAACAGATGTTTTGGTATTAAAACTGCTCATGTCTGTTTTATCAAAGTATGAGGATATATGAAACGTGTGCTAATTTTTATAGTCAAAATCTGCTGTTTCATGCCCTGTATCAGTTTGAAGGGATAAAAGACGGATAGGTGATGAACTTTGGTCCCACATCCTTGCGTAAAAATGTTTCTGTATGAAATGAACACATCTATTGTTCGTGCCCTGGGAAAGGGAGGATAGTTAGAGAGCACTGAATTCATCCCTTGGCCTTAGTAACACCTGCATGGTCTCTGGAGTGCAAACAGCAATACGTCATTACGGGCTGTTTGAGACCAGCTCTAAACTTTACGTACGTTAGAACGCATCAGACAGTAGAAACACGCCAAGAGATAAAAGTAATTGAATTGAAACAGATAGTCAGAGCACTGGGGTGGAACTATCTTAACTGCTACATGCAATGGTCTCGGAAGGCGCGTCTTAGTATTTTTCTAAGGTAATTAATTTCTTCTTTGTGGCTTTGGTTTCTGATGATTATGTTTAGCTGTTGATGTGATTTTATGCACTTGATTGTTTGAATAAATTCTGGTTGATTATGAAGTTGAAAAGTAGCTGTTGTCTTTGTGGTTTCACTTTTACAGACATTAACGGACCTGGGGAGACAAGACAACAACGAGCAACAGGTAGTGGATATCTCGTTTCACAACAATATTTACATCAACTTCCTGTGAGAAATGATGTTTCTTTAGAGAACTCAAGGTAGGAGTTTAAAACCCACCCCGTTGGCTGTGGCTGCACACAGGAATAACTTATAGTCGCAAATTCAGAGGTGCCAGTTGAGGAGTGGTGAAATGATTTATCCTTGTGAATGAACAATTATGTTCACACAGAATGTGTTCATGTATGCTTAGGGGGTGTGGCCAAGCAGCAAACTTTGCCTACCGCCCGAGCAAACAAAACACAAAAACCTGGTGTTGCTGGAGCTTCCTAGTCACCATAGGGCTGGAGCAGAGCTAAACTGCGAGGGCCTCCAATGCTGCTTGCAGTTTGTGTTTGAAATGCAACAAAAATGGAAAAGTTTCATAAGTATGGTTCTTCTTACAGATTTGACCAACGCTTCTGTGAGTCTATATACATGCCATCTGGGGGTTTGGGAGTTTTGAAAGTCCAAACTGTCTGCAATAGGCGGTATTATAATTATTTCTTAGAAAGCCTTCTCAAAATGAAGGTGTATCTGTTATTCAGTACTACCTTTGTGTTCCTCTTCCTTTCAGTCTGTCTTCGTGGATGGGGCCTTTGTTGGGGTGGGTCACTGTGTTGACTCTGCTTTAGCCGACAAGTCTTGTGCTGCATGTGGTCGGGGTTTGGGGCTGGGCTAAGACTGACTGACAGGTCGAGTTCAGGGCAGTGCATCACACAGGAGGGAGAAGGGAAGGGGGCAGGGATGATGTTGGGAGATGGAGAAGGAGAGTCAAGTATGGAAAAACTCATCCTAAAAGAAAACACAGAGAGATGATTTAGTAGATGATGAGAGGCTAATAGCCCTCTTGCAAATGGCAACTAAGTTTGGTTGCTCACTCTAGATGTAGTGAAGGCGGAGAACACATTACATTACAACAGAGGATAAATGTCAGAGGTCCAGAAAAGGCAATTTGATGTCGAGGTCAGGTGATGTAGTTTTGCTTTTTTTATTAGCATAACTACTATGCTAATAAGTAGTTGATAGCTCAATAACTTTAAACTTGATTCATCATTACACCCGTAAACAGTGTGCATCTGTGTGACGTCTATGTTGCTTTGCACAAGTGGGTTGCTTTGGAGTATAAAAATGTTTATACAGAAGTCTGATTGCATTTGCAGTAGTCTGAATGACCATGCAAAAAATATCAGATTTTAGCAAAAAATCATAACTGACCATCAAGACTTGGGAACAAAACCCATGAGAGAGGATCAGGAATGAAAAGAATTCTACAAAAAGAAGATGGAAGATAAACATTAGCAGGCTTTGGAAGAGCCTGAAGACAATTTTGAGGTTACAAACCAAACCTCTAAATTGTAGGAGATTCAGGGTGAATGATCCAAACTACTTTTTCAACAGCTTTGATCAGCACAGTTTCCCCTGCTGCTCAAACATCACCCACCCTCTCTCTTTCAGAGCACTAGGTCCCACACCACCACCTCTCCGCCAACCATCCTGTCCCTTACAGTACTACACAAAATAAAAATAAAAGCAAATAAAATCACAGGCAAAATATTAATATTTCTTATTGGCCATCAATCATTCTAGGCTGGATCGGTGTTGCTGGTAGTGATTGGTGTCGCTGATCATAAAAACCTGCATCTCACACTTTGCAGATTGCAGAGGCTGCTAAGTGCGCAGCCTCTGCAGATACGTGTGCAGCGTGTCTCCCTCTTTCCTTCATAATGTTCAACCACACAGCACTGTCACAGAACTTTTGCACTCTGAGTGATGTGATGCTTGCTTCAGAAAAACCCTTGGGGATGAAGCATGTCAAAATGCATCAACGCAATAAATTTAATGTGATATTTAAAAAATAAGCATTTGGTGGAATGTGGTGAGTTTTCGAGGCTCACTGCAGATAAAAAAAGAGACACCCAGAGCAGTCAGACAACAAGTAAAGGATCCCAAACTTGCCACTCGTACCGATGAGTATTATAATCAGAACAGAAGGCTAAGCAAATAACCTGAAAAAATAATTTAATTCATCAGGATAGATGACCAGCCTTTCTCAGAGTGGAAAACACCGAGTTCCACCAACTGCTCTTACTGTTGGAGCGCAGCTGTGTGCTAGTAGGGCCTGATATTTCAAAGACATAGCACTGTTTGAACTGCACCAGACAGTGGACTATCACGTTGAACATATTCTTACAACTGCAGAATGTAACTTTTAGAAAAAGTTTTTTTTAAAAGAAATCTAAACATTTATTTGAGATACATATTTAATATTATACTTAGCAAACTATTTCAGTGTTTATTTTCAGTTATAAAAATTGATTGACATTTAAAGTGCAACTAATTTAGCTTTTATACCCCTACAGAGGCTGCGACAAATTTGTACCGCTGCAGCCAACCAAAGATGGTTGGCAATGTCAATGTTAGGCCAAATAATGAAGAACTCAATGAGTTACACCAAAATATCAAAATTCGCACAGAACCTTAAATAACTTATTTAGACAGTTTATAAAACTGTTGATTTGGGGTTTAGTTACACTTTCAATAATTAATTGATAAGTCATTTATTTATTATAACTTTGCACTCTTCATTCTCCTTAGCTTTTAGAAAAGGAACAAATCTGATAAATATATTTATTCAGACTCCTTGACTGTGATGACCCCAAATAAATTCCAGTTCTCCAACTGCCTTCAGAAGTTAATAAATTAAACTAATTAATTAAATTAATTAAACTAATTAATAAACATGGCACATTTGTGTACAATTTAATCTCAGTCTATGTGGAATTGTTCTATTTCTAGCCTCAGATTTTTCTCTATTTGTTAGAGACAGAATCATTATAAGACCAAGAGCACAGAACACAGGTCAGGGAGAAAGTTGTGGAGAGGTTTAAAGAATAAAATAGCATTTTAAAAGCCATATTTGATTTTCCATCCACATTACTATTATTTTGTACTCTGTGTACTATTTTGTGTACTTACATAGATTAAGACATACTTGCTTACATCAGGCCTTACTCTTCTGAAGTATGGGCAGATGATGGAAAAAGTATTGCCCTCCATACAGCTCTGTCCCATGTAGAACAACAAGATGCTCTTTGCGGACTACTCTTCTGATTTTAACACAATAATTACACAGATTCTTGTTAACAAAAGGCATTCTTAGAATATACTACCCACCTGTGAATGAATCAGAAACTTTCTCACTGATTGTCCTCAGTCCACCCTCAAATGCAGTACTGCTACACCACAGGGATGTGTGCTCAGCCCGCTCCTCTACACCTGACTGTATACATGACTGCAGACATACTCACTCCTCCAACACCATCATAAAATTTGCTGATAACACTACAGTCATTAGACTTATTACAAGTGGAGATGAATTCTTCTACAGGGATTGAATTCAGATCCTGGTTAGGGTTGCTATCCATCCCGTAAAATATGGAATCGTCCCATATCTGGCTGTCAAATGTTGCGTCCCGTATTGAACCGATACGGGACGCGATTTGTTCTGTATTTCTATGAATATCCGATAGACATGTCTATCACACGCATATCAAAGCTAACTGTTACAATAATGACCAAAATAAAACACAGGAAATATTAAGGTCAGCTAAATTGACATGGCGGGAGCTATACAGGTCCCCCCTAAGGCTGCGGACCGACGCTATTGTGGTTGTCTAGAGACGGACACTACGCAGTCGTGGTGAGATGCTGTCAACCCGAGTCTTTTTAAAACGTCCTCGACCCCATTCTTCACCGACCGTGTAAGTAAAACCTCTCATAAAAATACAGACATGAGAGAGAAAACGCAAATCCCAGGCTGAATAATGTTAGTGAGGATGAACACAGGCAATCAAATTTAATCTAATAAATACTATCGGGAAGACGACTATTCGGAATCAATCTGATCTAGGTAACCATAAGAATTCATTCACCGTTAGCTTTTATCTAACGGTGAATGAATTCTTATTTTACAATATTGGTAGAACCTGGCGCCAATCTCTGAGTCTCAATTGAATAATACAGCTACCACTGTCTCTGCTTTGCATGTCAATAAAAGTTTGTGTTCACCGATACACCTAATACAGCATGCGTTACCTCCTGCTCCTTCTTCTTCTTCTTCTTCTACGTCTTCTCCTTCTTCTTCTTCTTCTTGTTTTTTTATGGCGGTTGGCAAACAACTTTTAGGTGCATTACCGCCACCTTCTAGACTGGAGTATGGATCAGATGTAAAATCACTATAATCTTCCCATAATACCTGTTCTTCTTAGAAAATTAAAAATACTATTAAAAACTACATCCCCCGATGATCTTTGAAGCAAACTTCTAATATCTAATTTATTTTTATTCCTATTTAAATTTCTAATTAACTCCTCCCTTTCTCGAACATACTTACTACATTCTAAAAAAAAATGTTGTATTGTTTCTAATTTCCCACAATAACTACAGAAACCTGTATCATGTTTATTAATTATTTTAAGAGTACTGTTTAAACCTGTATGTCCAAACCTTAATCTAGATATAATATCTTCTTCTTTTTTATTCCTGTTACATTTCCTAAATTCTCCAACTTTTCTTTGGATGCTATAATAAAATCTGGCATTGCTTCCTTTATCCCACTGTTCCTGCCATTTATTCTTAATATACATTTTACTAATATTTTTAACCTCATTTTTACTCATTTTAATATTTAAATCAACAATACACTTTTTTGCTGCATTCTTAGCAAAACTATCTGCCAACTCATTTCCTATTACTCCAATATGAGCAGGAACCCAAACTAATTTGACCAGAGATCCATAACTTTTAATTCTAAACATTAACTGATTAATATCAACTATAATATCTTGCCTTGATTCTGAATTTTGTTCTACAATACTTGCTAATGCACTACTTGAATCTGAACAGATTACAACCGCTCTCTCTCTTGTTTCCTCAACCCATTCTAGAGCCATTAAAATAGCCATTAGTTCACCTGTATATACTGTCAATTTGTCTGTTATTCTTTTATTTCTCATAATATCTAATTCCGGAATTATAAAAGCTATTCCTATATTATTATTTGACATTTTAGAGGCATCTGTATATATTTGTATATATTCCGCATATTCATTTCCAATATAACTTTCCACCTCTTTCTTTTCTAATTGTTTTCCTTTTTCCAGTAAGCTTAAATCAACTTCAGCCTGTCCAATTATCCATGGTGGAATAACAGGAATAACAATCACAGGACTAATTAAACTATGATTTAATCCTATCTCTCTTATTTCATTTTTTATAAACCATCCAAAACTATTTATTTGCTTTTTTTCTTTTTCTTGACAAGGTTGTAACATAATATATGGAGGATAACTTTCTTTATGTCCTTTAATATTTGCCCAGTAAGTTATGGCTAATTGTTTCCTTCTGAGCTCCAACGGCATCTCACCCATCTCAACTTGTAGAGCTGAAATTGGGGTACTTTTCATCGCTCCACAACAAAGTCTTAATGCTTGATATTGTATTCTATCTATGGTTTTTAGTAAACTATTTGAAGCTGAATTATATAAAATACATCCATAATCAAAATACGTCTTCTCCTTCTTCTACGTCTTCTTCTTCTTCTTCTACGTCTTCTTCTTTAGATTTTAACGGCAGCTTGCATCCATTATTGTTGCACTACTGCCATCTATTGGATCCTAATATCTATACCTCAAAATCTCATAATGATCCCACTATTTTTTTAAAAACAAAAAAATCTTCTTTTTCCCCCTTAATACCATTTAACCAACCACATTGTCAAATTTCAATTCCCTATTAAAACCTAATTCCGTTTTCAATAATCTTTCTTGATTTACATATTTTCTACAACTAATAAAAACATGTTCCATCGTTTCTACGGCATCACACCAACTTACATAAACCAGTAAGATGTTTCCTCATCTTAAAAAGAGTTCAGCTTAAAAAACTGACCGGTTCTTATTCTATTTATAATTATCTCCCCCCTCCTGTTTATTCCTCTAATCCTAAATACATCAACTGTATTTTGTATTCTATATAAATACCTTCCATTTATTTCATTATCCCAGCTAATTTTCCATATCTTCTTACTTTCTCTCCACACTATATTTTTGCCTTCAGATTTAGATAACTTCATAGGAATATCAATGTCTTCTTCTTAATAGCCTCCTTAGCCAACCTATCTTCTCTTTCATTACCCAAAATACCCACATGAGCAGGAATCCACAATAATGTTAAATTTTTACTTTGTTCACAAATTTCATAATCAACAGCCATAATCTCATATAACATATTTTGATGATTATTTGTACTTCCCTTTTCAATACTCAACAATACAGATAATGAATCGCTACAAACTATTATTTTATTTATATTAGTATCCTCCACCCATTCTAAAGCTAATTATATAGCACATAATTCTACTGCATATATACTCAGATAATTAGATGTTCTTTTAAATTTATTCAATAATTTACCATTATCTGTTGTCTTCTGATACATGATGGCATTTCTCCTGATTCTACTTGTAAAGCACATACTGGAGTTGATTTAACTGCCCCTAAACAAATTCTCAATGCTCTAGCTTGAATAACATCTCATTTTTTTAATCTAGTTTTAGCCGCTGAACCATACACCACTCCCATAATCTATTCTTGACCGAATTAGTGACACATAAACATTTTTAAGTGATTCAAAATTTGCACCCCATCTCAACAAGAAGAACCTTTTTATTTTT
Organism: Gambusia affinis; assembly: GCF_019740435.1. NCBI lineage: Eukaryota > Metazoa > Chordata > Actinopteri > Cyprinodontiformes > Poeciliidae > Gambusia > Gambusia affinis. The sequence goes on along the minus strand of NC_057876.1, from coordinate 414,867 downwards.
CTCCATATGTTCTATATGATTTTCCCAAGTTAACTTCTTATCAAGGACTACTCCCAAAAACCGAAAACAGTCAACCCTTTCTAACTTTTTCAGCTCTTTCCCATATAAATGCAACTTTTTATCAACCCCAATTTATGTTGTTGCTCCTCCTACACTTTGGACTGAACCATTGTTCTAACAATGGTAGAAGTGGACCTAAAATTTCATTTTTATTTTGAAATTTTAGGTCCACATTGTGGACTATATCCTAAATATGGTCCACAATGTGAGCCTGCTACCAAGGAGCTCTTTAACCATCTTTGTGACCTCATCCCCAGAGATTAGCTAGCCCAACCCAGAGTCCCCAGGTTCTGCTTCCTCAATGGAAGGAATGTTGGTGGGATTGAGGAGGTCTTTGAAATAATCTGAACTGCATGAACAGTCAGAATGGAGGCAGAGGGAAGTTACCTTCTCATTCACTGGGGTGAATCCCAACATATAAGGACCAAGATGGGGGACAACAAGTATGCCCACTCCTGCCGGCACCTCTCATAGGCAAATCCAGCGTGAAAGAGTGTCCAACCCCTCTCAAGTAGACTCGTTCTAAAGTCAAGTGTTGAAGTGAGAACAACTATTTTTAGCTGGAACCTCTCAACATCACACAACAGCTCAGGTTCCTTCCCCACTAGAGAGGTGACATTTCACATCCCGAAAGCCAGCTTCTGTCGCTCAGGATCAGATCGCCAAGATCCTCGCCCTCAGCCACCACCCAGTTTATAACAATCTTTAAGCACGTTTATTCCCTTTTTGGACAATTTGCTGTTATTTGTGAAAGCATACAGGCAAGTACTCATAATTTGTATTTGTTTATCTTATAGAAAACCACACACCCATACCCCCACACATGCCCTTATTTGTGTGTATGGAGGAAGTGGAATCTCAAGATTTAAATAAAGACAAGTAAAGCTCAATTTGGGACTCGGATATTATCTAATTTCACCAACTCACCTAAACATATATACCAGCTGTCCTAACCCTACACCCTGGAGTGATTGTTAATCTGTAAACAAACCAGTTTCAGTCTTCATTGCAGTTCCAGAAGCCAAAGAAAATTGTATTTAGGAAATATATGATATATAAATGTACAAAAAAAATTTGACATCAACATAAAAGGGGAAAATATTTATTGTTTCTAAAATGTCATGTTCAAAATGTCAAATTTAATCAATGTCAAAATTAACAAAACAGAAAATCTTGTGGGAAGTGGAAGTCATTTCATTACCGGTTACGACTTAGAATCCAAACCAAATCTCTAAACTTAAATTGCTTATGGAGAGGTTATTAGTGCAGGGCATGTTACTTTAGTGATTTTGTCTTACTTTTAATGTTAAACTTGTGATATATATATCATATATATATATATATATATTTCAAGATCAAAGGACCCAGTTTAGCTGCTAATCTTGCTTTTTCCTACAACCCAATGTTAATGCAATTACACATAGCAATTTATACAAGTTATGTGACATTTTTACAACATCCAATAATAAACTATTTGACACTTTAGAGATTCCTGTCTTCAATTTCACATTTAGGTATATCCAGAGGCCAATTGGGATTTTTAACCCATCAGGAAGCTGTAACAGAGACAAAAACAATTTTTATCATATTTAGAAATACTTCACCCATTCAATTGCATTGTTGCAGGGATGTCTACCTGTATGGGTATCCATGGTACTTTGCTCTGAAAATGGACAGCAGCCAGCTGAAGCACAGCATCACGAGACACATGCCTGCCACGCACATGACTGAAATACACATAATTTCATACTCTTTGTACATTTGATGGACAGACTCTTAAATAACTAATAACTTAAAAAGTCATGAACTAATCTATAGTTCTCTTAATGTCCTGCTGTCAAGTGAGTCAACACTTCTAAATACATGGCCAAGTTTGCAGACGTTAGCCCCGCATTAAAGATTAGCTTCACATGTTCATAGTGTATTACGATAATAAACCAGTAGTGATTGCCCGAGTCTCTTCTTGGCCTCTGCAGATTAACCATAAACTGTTCCTGGATTCTCAACTGGCCGTCGGTTCACTCCTCATTCCTCCGCACCTGAACTTACCTGTCTGTCTTCCACTGCAGCCTCTACACCTTTCGCCAAGACCTCACACTAGACCCCCGGATCACTTTAAGGACACCTACAAACAGACCATACCCCAGAACCTACTGTACTACACCCCTAGTGGAAGTTAATCTTCATTTCAAGTAAGATCAGTCTAATTCTTCCTGAAGTTCCACTTTCTGACAACCTCAAACTCAGTGGTGAAGAGGGGAGTTTTGCTCTTATCCAATGTAAAAATGCAAACATTGCTACACTCTCTCACTAGTTATGGAGGGACCAGGTCAAATTGTTTGATCTCTATCCAAAAGAGGTTAATGCTGCAGATCAGCTCTAATGCAACATGATTGATAAGCAGAGGTGTGATAGGCTGATTTTTATGAACGTAATTTCATTTGCTCTGTCTAAATTCAGGATTAGATTGTTTGCATCACACCAGCCCACCAAATGGGATCTGTCTGTGAGAAAATTTAGCACCCAGAAGCACGTGGGAGTGGGGGAAGAAGTTGAGTCCAAGGGGAGATAGTTTGCTGGGAGATTATTGTGTAGAAACCTGAGGTGAAGTTCAGAAACAAAATTTGCACATACAGTTAGGGCCAGAAATATTTGGACAGTAACACAATTTTCGCGAGTTGGGCTCTGCAGGCCACCGCATTGGATTTGAAATGAAACCTCTACAACAGAATTCAAGTGCAGGTTGTAACGTTTAATTTAAAGGGTTGAACAAAAATATCTGACAGAAAATGTAGGAATTGTACACATTTCTTTACAAAAACTCCACATTTTAGGAGCTCAAAAGTAATTGGACAAATAAACATAACCCAAACAAAATATATTCTTTTCAATATTTTGTTGCGAATCCTTTGGAGGCAATCACTGCCTTAAGTCTGGAACCCATGGACATCACCAAACGCTGGGTTTCCTCCTTCTTAATGCTTTGCCAGGCCTTTACAGCCGCAGCCTTCAGGTCATGCTTGTTTGTGGGTCTTTCCGTATGAAGTCTGGATTTGAGCAAGTGAAATGCATGCTCAATTGGGTTAAGATCTGGTGATTGACTTGGCCATTGCAGAATGTTCCACTTTTTTGGACTCATGAACTCCTGGGTAGCTTTGGCTGTATGCTTGGGGTCATTGTCCATCTGTACTGTGAAGCGCCGTCCGATCAACTTTGCAGCATTTGGCTGAATCTGGGCTGAAAGTATATCCCGGTACACTTCAGAATTCATCCGGCTACTCTTGTCTGCTGTTATGTCATCAATAAACACAAGTGACCCAGTGCCATTGAAAGCCATGCATGCCCATGCCATCACGTTGCCTCCACCATGTTTTACAGAGGATGTGGTGTGCCTTGGATCATGTGCCGTTCCCTTTCTTCTCCAAACTTTTTTCTTCCCATCATTCTGGTACAGGTTGATCTTTGTCTCATCTGTCCATAGAATACTTTTCCAGTACTGGGCTGGCTTCTTGAGGTGTTTTTCGGCAAATTTAACTCTGGCCTGTCTATTTTTGGAATTGATGAATGGTTTGCATCTAGATGTGAACCCTTTGTATTTACTTTCATGGAGTCTTCTCTTTACTGTTGACTTAGAGACAGATACACCTACTTCCCTGAGAGTGTTCTACACTTCAGTTGATGTTGTGAACGGGTTCTTCTTCACCAAAGAAAGTATGCGGCGATCATCCACCACCGTTGTCTTCCGTGGACGCCCAGGCCTTTTTGAGTTCCCAAGCTCACCAGTGAATTCCTTTTTTCTCAGGATGTACCCGACTGTTGATTTTGCTACTCCAAGCATGTCTGCTATCTCTCTGATGGATTTTTTCTTTTTTTTCAGCCTCAGGATGTTCTGCTTCACCCCAATTGAGAGTTCCTTTGACCGCATGTTGTCTGGTCACAGCAACAGCTTCCAAATGCAAGACCACACACCTGGAATCAACCCTAGACCTTTTAACTACTTAATTGATTACAGGTTAACGAGGGAGACGCCTTCTAAGTTAATTGCAGCCCTTAGAGTCCATTATCCAATTACTTTTGGTCCCTTGAAAAAGAGGAGGCTATGCATTACAGAGCTATGATTCCTAAACCCTTTCTCCGATTTGGATGTGGAAACTCTCATATTGCAGCTGGGAGTGTGCACTTTCAGCCCATATTATATATATGATTGTATATCTGAACATGTTTTTGTAAACAGCTAAAATAACAAACCTTATGTCACTGTCCAAATATTTCTGGCCCTAACTGTAGGTATATTTCTCCTCCACATATTCCAGGCTCAAGTTCGATGCATTTAAAACAGTCCATTGTGTAGCGGTTAACATTAGTACATGATAGTTTCTTGTCACCTTTCAGGATTGGGGAACATGGTTGTATGATTTATGGGCAACAATTTTCTTAATTTTGGTAGATCTGCGATTGGCTGATACTTACATGTGAAACCGATTTTATCCCCTGACCTCATCTACTTCTGCAAAGGTTAAAAAAAAATAAAAAATCAACCACTTCCGTCTTTTGGTCTGCATTGAGAGAAGTTTGGTCAAACCTATTTTGGAGAAAGAAAATCACAAAAATTCAGAAAAATGCAAATCCAAATATACAGAATATCCTGGATAAGTATTATGAGGACCCCTAAAATTTACAGTAAAATTATTTTCTATGGCCTCTGTATATGGGTTGCATGCTCTGCCTCTGCAATACCGCAGTGCCCAAGTATACGTTTTTAAATGGTTGTTATGAATACTAATTGTGGAAATTTAAAAGGAGACTATCTGTCTGCAAGTCTTCTACTTATTTGACCTCAACTAGTGCCAGAGAAACTAAGTATTCAAGGAGAAGGGTGGAAGCAAGATACAACCACACTCTAAAAAGCGTTTTTTTGGCTGTAGTTTATTTTATGGACTTATTCACATTAATCTCACTTAATTCATTTAGCCTAGTGATGACAACTTTTTTTGTATTCAATTAACTTAAAAGTTACAAATCTAACTTAAATTAGCTTATTTAACTTAAAGGAACTTTTTACTTCGACCTTCCTTGAAATAATTGAGTTCAATGCCAGTTTTAGTATGTTTGACCAACTCAATTTATTATGTTCATCCAATTCAATTTACTAAGTTTTTATAACTTAATTCATTAAGTGTTTTTAACATGACAAATATAAGTTACTCTTACTCAAATCATTTATTTTTGTCTAATAATTCAAATCTCTTTGACTAAATTAAGTTCAGAATGTGGAACCAATGGTATTCCACATTTAAGTAAATCAGTGATTTAGGTAACAAGGTAACAGCTCAAAATAAAATAAAGAAATTTTTTTGTACAATTATTTTTCCTACCTTTAATATGCCTTAGGAAAATTTAAAAAAAGAAATTTGAAAAAAAATTTTGACACAAAGAACCATAATTTATGCATGAAAGGGTTAATTGTATTTTTCAAATTTTTAGTTTTCTCATAGACCTATTTGTGTCTTTAATAAACCTTATGCTGATAAATTTTACAGACCATCAGCTCAAACTCTTAAGTTGTTCCAAACTAAAAAAACTAAAATATCCAAAGTTACATTATCACTCACATTATACTTAAAATAGAACTTGAATTTAAATCAGTTTAAAGGCATGTTTTAACATGTTATTGTAGTTTCACTGAAAAAAAGAATATAGTAGAACCAACTTAATTGAATTGCTCCATAACAAGTAATTCAATTAAATTGAACCATCCATCCATCTATTTTCTGTTCACCCTTGGTCCCTAATGGGGTCGGGAGGGTTGCTGGTGTCTATCCCCAGCTAACGTTCCAGGCGAGAGGCGGGGTCACCCTGGACAGGTCACCAGTCTGTCGCAGGGCAACACAGATACATACAGCACACACAACCATTCACACACTCTCACACCTGGGAGAATTTAGAGAGAATTAACCTGACAGTCATGTTTGTTGACTGTGGGAGGAAGCCGGAGAACCCGGAGAGAACCCACCAGGCACAGGGAGAACATGCAGACTCCATGCAGAAAGACCCCGGGCCGGGAATCAAACCCAGGACCTTCTTGCTGTAAGGCAACAGCTCTACCAACTGCGCCACTGTGCAGCCCTAGTAAATTGAACCAACTGAATTTAAGTCCAAGCTTGGACAAGCTTGTCCAAGCTGGCCACCCACTGGAATGCCAACACCACGGCACATCATGATGCGAGCTTCACCAGAGTATTCTCCAAAAAGTGTATTTTTTGAAACAGTTGAGTTCAGTGCTGCATTTGTATCCTACAGCTATCATGACACAAGTTTCACCAGAGACAGATCCTGTACCAACTGTGGTGCACTGGTGGCATAGGGGTATAGCACAACCCACATCAGGAGACCTTAAGTCCTCGACGTGGCCGTTATAAGTTTGATTTCAGCCTGATAACCTTAGCTGTGTGTCTTCCCTCTCTATCATTACCCACTTTCCTGTCTAACTACTCTCAAATAAAAGCTGCCTGAGCCATAAAACCCTGGTAGAAAATAGATCATTTATTAGTTTACTTATTGATTTGAAGTAAGATAAATGACTTGAGTAAGACATTTTACTCATTTTAAACATCCATCTATCCATTTTCTGTATACCCTTGTTCCTAGTGGGGTCAGGAGGGGTGCTGGTGCCTATCTCCAGCTTCCTTTTAAACAAACTTAATGAATTCAGTTTTTAAAAAAAACTTAATAAATTGAGTTGGTGAACTTAATAAATTGAGGTAGAAGATCCTAATACATTGAGTTGGATAAACTTAATTGAATTACTCACACATTTATACACCAATAAGCAGATCAGTAGGCAATGCCCAGAGGCACATGCAGATGTGGCAGAAGGCAGCTAGAATTGAACCTACAACCTTCCAATCACAAGACAACTACTCTACCCAGAGAGCCACAGTTGCATAACACAGACCTGAGTGCTGGGGAAAAGTACATCCTCTTCAAAATGGGTGGCAACCAACTTAAAGAGACTTTATCGCCACCTACTGGTGAAGGACACAGTGCCCAATTCCCCATTTCCCTTCTCATAACTTGAATAAAAATCATTCATGTAAAGTTTAAAAACCAGAACTTTAATTATTTAAACTTTATTAGTATACATTAACTAATTACATCCAATGCATTCTACAATTGATTATATTATGTAGTGTCAAGAAAACTCAGTGTCAGCATTAGGGAAAGATAGACTAGATCAGGGGTCTCAAACTCCAGTCCTCAAGGGCCGCAGTCCTGCAGTTTTTAAATGTACCACAGGTACAAAACACTGGAATGAAATGGCTTAATTACCTCCACCTTGTGTAGATCAGTTCTCCAGAGCCTTAATTATTCTATTCAGGTGTGCTGCAGCAGAGGCACATCTAAAAGTTGCAGGACTGCAGCCCTCGAGGCCTGGAGTTTGAGACCCCTGGACTAGATGATTGATTTTTCTTATTTGATTATTTCTGCTACTGAATTAAGCTGTACTGACCCTTGCAAAATTGCCTTACTAATAAAATATTTAGCATAAAGAAAATCTAAAAGATGTTGTGGACATTCAATTAATGAGTCACCTTAAAGTTCTTTGATGGTTGTAAAATAGCTCTGATGTTCGATTCTGGAGAGGAAGAGCTGGAAAATGTTTTATTTTCCAGCTCTTTTAAATTTGCTGGTAGCCCAGATTTAAAACATCATCCTTGGGACTCGCCCGAGTCACTAAAACCTACCTGGTTCAGTAACAAGAGCAAGTTGTAATTAAGAGAAGGAGCGACCGTTAACAGGTGAGCTCTGTGAAACTAGTTGACTGCAGGCTGCTCAGTCTGGCTAATTCACAGGGGGAAGAAGGGTGGGACACCTGGATGGAGGTCGTCAGAAACCAGGCTAATCAAGCTCGATGCCAGCTTAAACAGAGTTTACTTCAGTTCTGGACAGGGTAAATCTCAGCAGATTTAGGAAACTCAATTAACCTGTTAGATGGAGAGCTGGTACCACATCTCCCCTCTCAGAAGAGGAAGTAGAGAGTGAGAGAGAAAGGGGGGGGTGTTGCAACCACGACAGTAGATAATTAATTTAAAGTAATATGTATACAATATGAGTTTTTAAAAACAAACAGATGTGAATGCATAAAACTTAACTGCCATTAATCATTTCTGTGAGTATAAGGTTGCCTGGGGTAAATGTAAGGGCACCACTACTGCAAGAGTACCATGATGCACCATTTATGTGTTAAGCTAACCTTCACATATACATGTGTGAGAGAGGGCTAACATCAGCTAACTTGACCTTGTGTCTTCAAGTGTTGGCTCACTTGACTGCAGTCTTCATGTCAAACTACTGTAAGTCTAAAGATAAACATAAAAAATAGGGACACACCAGAAATGATCAAGGTAGACAAATAAAGGCAACCCCCCCAAAAAAAACAGATAACACTGAATTCAAAAACAAATAAACTACATGATATGGGATGAAGAACTTTTAGGAATTAACAACTGTGTACAGGTTCTCAATCCCACATGTTTATGCTTTTTTGACAGTACTGGTAACAGCGACCGGCACTGGCAGATGATACAGGAAACTATTTATTTGCGCTAGCACAGGATAGGATAGTAACTAGCATGTCCAAGCTGGCCACCCACTGGAATCCCTATTCCCTCTATTGTCTATTAGCCCATATAGGCAGACATTACCAGTGGAGAGAGCTAGCATGGCCTGTTAATAGATTGCATCCTATTTAAATCAACAGCTATTGAGCTGTTAAAATATTACGTTTCAAATATCGGCAAAAAAGACCATTCTCCACTTTCCATATGATAGTCATAGATAATTGTGGAAATTCATCCATTCAACAGTTACATAGAGTGCAGTGTGTAGCAGTTAGCCTTTCCAATGCTAAAGCCAACCTATTTGCTCAAATGGACAGCAGAGTGTGTAGGCAGTTCTGTGGTATCCTGCCCAGGCATGCCAGTCACTAGCCTTTCCAAAGGTAACTCAAGTGAGTAGCCACCTGCTCATTTGCCAGCACAAACCACTAAGTTACAGGTTCCAGGTAATTGCAAAGAATATAGCTTCCAGTAGCAAGGACGTAGCAAACTCTGGGTACGCAATAGTCTTTAATTTTGGCCCCAATACAGCACCATATTTTTCCATTGAATTTGAGTACTATCCATAAGACAGATCTGCTCTGAGTTGAAACCAGCTCAGAGCATATTAAAAATATTGTTTGACATGAAGACTATGACACCTTTACATATTGAACTATACTGTGTGTTGCAAATATGATTAAATTAATGGCATGTACATACTCTTCCTCTTTCCAGTGTCGATGTCCGAAGTGGCAGCCTCACAGAGCAGAATTATCCCAGCAGTAACAGCTCCATCTTACAATGAAGTCAAGGCTGAAACAAGCTTGATTTAGGTTTGCACAAAACTCATCATCTTACAAAGCTGGAGAAAGGCTGTAAAGTATTTTCTAAATTTGTTGAATATGCAGGAATATACAGAATGTCATGTCCTACAGTGCTTTTAGGCCTTTATTTTGTGATTCCACCTGCCTCCCTTTGGAGGAAAACATCAATACTTATGGTATTGATGTTTTCTGGTCTTACCCAGGCTTCCCTAATTTTAATACATATAGAATGACATTACAAGGCACCAATCATATTGATCATATTGATTTTTTGTTAGTGAAAATAAGAATCATACTTCAGTCATAAATCCATTTTCCCCTCCCCTGGATAGAGACTATAATGATTTTCTATAAATCAACATTTTCAAATCATAATTATATGATTTGAAAATTTCACAAAAAATCTGCAGATATATATTTTCTTAAATTGTTGTATCATAGAAAAACTGCAAACATCTTCTGAATTTTCTGATATGCCAGGTAACTGCCAAGCAACAAAACCTTATCAAAAATTCAATAATGTATATGTCTTCCACATCCTCAATTTACAATTTGGACAGACACATTATCTACCGCTTCCCCCAGGAATCCATAATGTATCCACCAGCATGTGTCCCGTTGGGCGAAGAGGGCTCTCCTTGCCCAGTCTTCTTGCCGAAAAAAAATTCTCAATTGCATTGAGAGACCAGAGGACCAAATCCATCCGTGATGCAGAGTCACTTGAGGTATGCAAAAGCACATTTGGACAAGCCAGCTTCATTTTGGAATAAGGTGCTTTGGACTGATGAAACAAAGATTAAGTTGTTTGGTCACAACAACGGCTGTTATGCATGGGGACAAAAAAGCAGAATTACAAGAAACACACTTGCTGCCCACCGTAAAATTTGGTGGAGGTTCCATTATGCTTTGGGGCTGTCTGGCCAACCGGTACTGGGAATCTTGTTAAAGTTGAGGATTGAATGAATTTCACTTGAAATGAGCAGATTCATGAGAAGAATCAACATGACCACGTCTGGGTGAGGGAACACTATCTCCAATGATTGTCTTCACCATAAGAGGTCTTCTCGTTGAGAGGAGCCAGTTGAGGTGGCTACTCCCCTGAAGGAGCTGGCCCAAGTGGCTGGGGAGAGGGAAGTCTGGGGCATCTTATTTAAACTGCAAACCCCCACAACCCGACTCCGGATAAGCGGAAGAAGATGGAGATATGTGGGATGATTCTATGCTTCGAACCCATCAAACCTAACTGAACTGGATTTGTTAAGTAAGGAGAAATAGTCCAAAATACCTTCATCCAGGATCCAGACACTCATTAGAAGCTGTATACTCTAACAAGTGTTTCTGGTTGTAGTTCATTTCATGGACTTATTTACATTTATCTCACTTGATTCATTTCGTTTAACCCCTTAGCCCGTACCAGAACACCACCGTGTCGTTTTTCCATAGCATTTTCCAGGGCTGAAATTTAAGGGTTTAAACTCTCTGCTGGTGTCCATTATGACGCTTTTATTGGGCAGCATACAGCCCACTCCTTTAGAATGACACCGCATTCGACCAATAATGTTATAAAATGGCTTTTTCTGAGGCAATAACAGGGCGACTTGAGCTCATTTTAACATGCCTGTAATCTTTCTGGAATATTTCTGACTGGTCAACTCGGAGATTAAATCTAAAGCCACTGATGTGTAGCCAACAAGCGTTCTGTCATAAGTATACAAAGCATTTTGAGGTTTGTTTTGACATGAATTCACCAGCTAAATGTGTAGCCACGCATAATGTGAGCGCCTTTGCTACGTCAAAGTCAGGCTCTGTGCACCCTCAGGCGTAACAGTGTTTACAGGACTTTTTCTCACCAACGGAGACATGTTGTCAGAAAGTGTCAAAACTAGATGCATTTCTTCAACAGAACTTGATAACTCACGGGAGTGGATAATTATGGCAGTAAGAGTGCTGGCAAGTTTTGGATTTGAGAATACTGGAAACATTTTGTTGTCCGCTGCTACAGTCAGAGCAAGGGCGGGTAAAATGTACCGAAGAGCAAGAATGGGGGCTGAGGGAATGGTGGCGTGGGAGGAACGGGGGGGATGGCGAAGGATTTTGAAGAAGAAGTGATTTCCACTATTGTGTCTACCAGAGGATTCCTCTGGTCATTATTTTTCATTAGCACACTAGAGCATTCATTAGAGCCCTCACTGATGACTGTATGTTGAAGCACTGAAGAGTTACAGTCATTTGAAGTTTGTATATTGTTTGTATGTTGTTGTCCAAGTGTGCCATTTGGAGAACATACTTGGACAACATATGTACATCCTCAAAAATAAAGATTGCCTAAATGATATTTCTTTCTTGTGCTATTTTGATCAGTCTTGAAATCCACAAACAGAATGCTGTATTCTGCAGATGTATTGCATTTTCCAGTCCATTCATTCGATACTTAATGTGCATTTACAAGAAATAAAAATGAAAAATCTGGGTGAAGCTAGATTTTTCAATTTCTTTTATGTTACAAATGTAATAGCTACACTGTAAAAAATGAACTTAGGGGCTTATCACATTAACAAAAGAATATCATGTACTTTTAACTAAATAATTTCATGTTTCAAAAAAGAAAACGTGATACAATCATGTTGGATAAACAAGAAATTCAACAACTTCATGTTTATGAAATTTAATCATGTTGAGATAACATGATTCATTATAGTCAGACTTAGGGTGACCAGATTTGGGTTTCTGACAAGGAGGACCCTTTTTTTTTTCTTTTGTTGTTGGTGGGGGGGGGGGTGCAGTGGGGGGGCGGGGGGGGGGCATGAAGTAAATCTACTCTTGTTACTGACCTTATACTGCTTAACAGTATGGAAAGCAAAGCTGCCTTCTGCTGCAGTGACGGCTGCTCTGTCTGACTTTGTCACAAAGAAATCTGTGACTTCAGCCGAAGAGCCTCTGGCTGCTTTCGCGTGCTTTGCTGAATTCACATGCAGTTGCAGGTCGTAGAATCGGCAGACACACATGTGCTACCACCTGTCACACTTAAGGTTTAACTAGTCTAGCGGCCGGTGTACAAGTCAACTCAGCTATCTTTACTTTTCCCACACACACTCACACACATAATGCAACGTGATTGGATTTGGGGAGAAGGGGGTGACTAATATGCCATATAAAGAAACCTGGAATGGAGTAGTGGAACGGAGTGGCAATGTAATCACAATGCACTGTAAGCTATGTAATGTGTTTTGAGGCAGTTGACCAAAATACCGGGCGATTTTTAAATTCCCCCCGGACATTTTTTTAGGTCTGAAAAGTAGGACATGTCCGGGAAAAAGAGGATGTCTGGTCACCCAAGTCAGACTGATCTTATGCTGAAGCCGAGTGAGATCACAGGATATCACACGAGTTCACGCAAGACAATTGTTTTTGTCTCAACTTAAATAACGTCTTCAAGTTGAGATAACGTGATTCTATTTATTCAGATTCATTTCCCTCCAAAGAGGATCTAGTGAGATCATGAGACATCACTGTTTTGTGCCTGGGAAAACTTCAGAGTGGTTTTAGTTACACATTAAACTATAGATATTTGTTTTTCTATGCAGGGAACTATTGGCATATAAGAACTGTACTGTAAGAGTGCAGTTCTTTCTTTCAGCATTTAAGAACTGTAAAAAAAGTCTTTTTTTAAAAACGTCTTTGAATTAACGTAATTAAATCATGGACAGGATTTCCACACGATTAAATAGCTTTCTTTCAGCATGAAGCATGTTTGTTGAGCTAACTTAATTTTCATGAGTTGGATCAACTTAATAAGTAGTGTGAAGGTATCACTGTAATATAAGTTGGTTTCTCCAGTGTGCTGTGGTGGTGCAGGGGTTTAGCACACTGCATGTTTGGAGGCCTTAGTCCTCGACACAGACGTTGCTGGTTTGACTCCCGGTGACCTTTGCCATGTCCTCACCCTGTCTGCCTACTGTCTCAAAAAAATACGAGCCACTAGCACTGCAAAAACTCTTCGGAGAAAAAAAAAGGAAAAACAAAATGTTGGTTTCAACTAAATTGCCATTAATCTTAGTCAGTAAATTATTTTGTCCAAAGCATTGCAAATTAGTTGGGCTGGCTCTTTTAAATTACATTGGATCCAACTTTAGTAAATGAGTTGAATCAACCTTAATAAATTAAATTGAGCCAACACAATTGCTTTACATTGGAATAAATATAATATATTAATTTGAGCCAACACTTAATAGAATAACCATAATAAAATAAGTTGAGCCAACTCATTTTATTTAAATTAGAATAACAATAGTATATTAAGTTGAGCCAACACGTTTGATTTAGAATCAACCATAGAATAACCATAATAACATAAGTTGAGCCAACACAGTTGCTTTACATTGGAATAACCTTAATAAATTAAGTTGACCTAACACATTTGCTTTAAATAGGAGTAACAGAATTACATGGTGCTGAAATAAAGCAAAAATAATCAGGTGGATAACCTTTCCATGATTTTTTTACGTTCATCTAAAGCAGGGGTGTCAAAGTCAAATGGACGGAGGGCCAAATAAAAAATTTAGCTACAAGCCGAGGGCCGGACTGATCGAATGTTCATTGAAATTTTTTTAAATGACGCATATAGTCTAGTGCAGCGGACCGTGCATCTCGCATTTTTTCAGACGGGGTGCCGGCTTGCTGCGGTCTGCGGGCCGGTTCTAATAATAAATCAAGATCATCCCAGGGGCCGTAGAAAATCTTCTCGTGGGCCGGATGTGGCCCGCGGGCCTTGACTCTGACATATGTGATCTAAAGAGTTGTTTTTTTCAGTGTACAAACTACTTACAGTTAAAGTATTTTTGACTGCAAAAATAGAAAATTTAGCTTGTAATCTTCATAAAGGGACCAAGCTTTAGCATGTACTCCAAATTGTTCAAGGACAGCAACTGATTTAATTTGGGTATACCTTTTCAGTTATTTTTGGTGATTCAGGGGGTTAGGGTTAAGGGGTTAATGATGACAACTTACTTTTTTGTGTTCAATTAACTTAAAAGTTACACATCTAACCAACTTAAATGAACTTTTTACTTTGACTTTATTTGAAATAATTGAGTTCAATGCCAGTTTCTTATCCTACATCTGACCAACTCAATTTATTATGTTCATCCAACTAAATACATAATTATCATCCAACTCAATTTACTAATTTTTTGTAACTTAATTAATTAAGTGTGTTTAACATGACAAATTTTAGTCAGTCTTACTCAAATTATTGTTTTTTCTAATAAAAAATTCTAATTGCTTTGACTAAATTCTACAGAAAGTCAACTCAGACTTTTAAGTTGACCCAAACTAAAATATCAAAAATTACACCATTGACATTTTACTTAAAATACAACTTGAATTTAAATAATTTTAAATGTACATTGTAACATGTTATTTTAGTTTTTCTAAGATCCTATACAAAGAAAATAGTTGAACCAACTTAATTGAATTGCTTCAATTGGCAAAGAGCAATTCAATTAAGTTTATCCCACTTAATTTATTAAATTGGTTAAACTTAATAAGTAAGAGGGGGAAGACATGCAGCTAAAGTCATAAGGCTAGAATTAAACCTGCGATGGCCACGTTAAAGACTAAGGTCTCCTTATGTGGATTGTCACTGCAGCACCCTGGTTGGTACAGGATCTGACCCTGATGAAGCTTGCGTCTTGACATCAGACTTACCACACTAACAATTAATTGAAATTGAACCTTTTTAAAGTATTTTCTAAAATGTGTATTTTTAGACTATATATATATATACAGTACAGACCAAAAGTTTGGACACACTTTCTAATTGAATTCAATGAGAAGGTGTGTCTAAACTTTTGATCTGTACTATGAATAAAGGGGAGGCAGGCTGTCATCATTGAAAAATATATAATGAATAAAAATAATTCATATTAATATTAGGATCCCAATGATGGATAAAAACTTTGGACTCGGTGTTCCCTCGCCCGGACGCGGGTCACTGGGGCCCCACTCTGGAGGCAGGCCTGGAGGGGAGGCAAGACGGTGAGCGTCTGGTGGCCGGGCTTTTACCCATGGAGCCCGGCTGGACTCAGCCCGAAGAGGAAACATGGGCCCCCCTCCCATGGGCCCACCACCTGTGAGAGGGGCCAAAGGGATTGGGTGCATTGTGTGATGGGTGGCGGCCGAAGGAGGGGACCCTGGCGGTCCGATCCTCAGTTGCGGAAGCTAGCTCTTGGGACGTGGAATGTCACCTCTGGTGGGGAAGGAGCTGGAGCTAGTGTGTGAGGCTGAGAGGTTCCGGCAAGAAATAGTCGGTCTCACCTCGACGCAAGGCTCTGGTTCTGGAACCAGTCTCCTTGAGAGGGGCTGGACATACTTCCACTCTGGAGTTGCCCTGGGTGAGAGGCGTCGGGCAGGAGTGGGCATACTTGTTGCTACCCATCTCGCCTGTATGTTGGGGTTTACCCCGGTGAACGAGAGGGTAGCCTCCCTCCGCCTACGGGTCCTGACTGCCGTTTTTGCTTACGGGCCGAACGACAGCTCAGATTACCCACCCTTTTTGGAGTTCCTAGAGGGGTACTGGAGAGTGCTCCACCTGGGGACTCCCTTGTTCTGCTGGGGGACTTCAACGCCCTCACTGTCATTTCACGTGGGAAATGACAGTGAGGCCCGGAGGGGCATGGTTGGGAGGAACGGCCCCCCCAATCTGAATTCGAGTGGTGTTCTGTTGTTGGACTTCTGTGCTCATCATGGATTGTCCATAACGAACACCATGTTCAAGCATAAGGGTGTCCATATGTGCACTTGGCGCCAGGACACCATAGGCCGCAGTTCGATGATCGACTTTGTCGTCGTTTCATCGGATCTGTGGCTGTATGTCTTGGACACTCGGATGCAGAGAGTTGCGGAGCTGTCCACTGACCACTACCTGGTGGTGAGTTGGCTCCGCTGGTGGGGGAGGATGCCGGTCAGACCTGGCAGGCCCAAACGTGTTGTGAGGGTCTGCTGGGAACGTCTGGTGGAATCCCCTGTGAGACAGAGCTTTAACTCCCATCTCCGGCAGAACTTCGAACACGTCCCAGGGGAGGTGGGGGACATGGAGTCTGAGAGGACCATGTTCCGTGCCTCCATTGTCGAGGCAGCTCATCTGAGCTGTGGCCGCAAGGTTGTCAGTGCCTATCGTGGCGGCAACCCTCGAAACCGTTGGTGGACACTTTCGGTGAGGGAAGCCGTCAGGCTGAAGAAGGAGTCCTATCGGGCCTTTTTGGTCTGTGGGACTCTAGAAGCAGCCGACGGGTACGGGCAGGTGAAGCAGCATGCGGCTCGGGTGGTTGCTGAGGCAAAAACTCGGGCGTGGGAGGAGTTTGGAGAGACCATGGAGAAAGACTTCCATACGGTTTCGAGGCGAATCTGGTCCACCATCAGGCATCTGGGGGTGGGGGGCAGTACAGCACCAACACTGTCTACAGTGGGGATGGTGTGCTACTGATCTCAACTCGGAATGTTGTGGGCCGGTGGGAAGAATACTTTGAAGACCTCTCCAATCTCTGGGATCGAGGTCGCCGAGGTGGTCAAAAAGCTCCTCGGTGGCAGGGCCCCAGGGGTGGATGAGATCCGCCCGGAGTTCTGGATGTTGTAGGGTTGTGTTGGCTAACGAGACTCTTCAATATCGCATGGACAACGGGGGCAGTTCCCCTGG
This sequence comes from Gambusia affinis, assembly GCF_019740435.1. Classification (NCBI taxonomy): domain Eukaryota; kingdom Metazoa; phylum Chordata; class Actinopteri; order Cyprinodontiformes; family Poeciliidae; genus Gambusia; species Gambusia affinis. The sequence continues at coordinate 397,690 of NC_057876.1, read as the reverse complement.
ATTGGCAGACCGGGTTGGTGGTCCCCCTGTTAAAAAAGGGGGACCGGAGGGTGTACTCCAATTACAGGGGCGGTCAAACTCTTAAGCCTCCCTGGCAAGGTCTATTCCGGGGTTCTGGAGAGGAGCGTCCTTCGGATTGTTGAACCTCGGATTCAGGAAGAGCAGTGTGGTTTTCGTCCTGGTTGTGGAACACTGGACCAGCTCTACACCCTCAGCAGTGTCCTGAGGGTGCATGGGAGTTCGCCCAATCAGTCAACATGTGTTTTGTGCACTTGGAGAAGGTGTTCGACCGTGTCCCTTGGGGAGCCCTGTGGGGGGTTCTCCAGGAGTATGAGGCACCGGGCTCCTTGATACGGGCTGTCAGGTCCCTGTATGACCGATGTCAGTCTGGTCCGCATTGCCGGCAGTAAGTCGGGCTCATTCCGGTGAGAGTTGGACTCCATCAGGGCTGCCCTTTGTCACCGATTCTGTTCATTACTTTTATGGACAGAATTTCTAGGCGCAGCCAAGGTGTTGAAGGGATCCATTTTGGTGGCCTTAGGATTGCATCTCTGCTTTTTGCGGATGATGTGGTCCTTTGGCTTCATCAGGACGTGATTTGCAGCTCTCGCTGGAGTGGTTCACAGCCGAGTGTGAAGCGGCTGGGATGGCGATCAGTGCCTCCAAATCCGAGGCCATGGTCTTGAGCCGGAAAAGGGTAGAGTGCCTTCTATGGGTCAGGGGGGGTGTCCTGTCCCAAGTGGAGGAGTTCAAGTATCTCGGGATCTTGTTCACGAATGGGGGAAGAAGGGAGCGGGAGATCGACAGGCGGATTGGCGCAGTGTCTGCCGTCAAGTGGGCGCTGTACCGGTCTGTCGTGGTGAAGAGAGAGCTGAGCCAAAAAGCGAAGCTCTCGATTTACCGGTCGATCTACGTTCCCACCCTCATCTATGGTCATGAGCTTTGGGTCATGACCGAAAGAATGAGATCGCGGATACAAGGGGCCGAAATGGGTTTTCTCCATAGGGTGTCTGGGCTCTCTTTTAGAGATAGGGTGAGAAGCTCAGTCATCCGGGAGAGACTCAGAGTAGAGCCTCTGCTCCTTCACATCGAGAGGGGCCAGTTGAGGTGGCTCGGGCATCTGATCAGGATGCCTCCTGGACGCCTTCCTGGTGAGGTGTTCCAGGCACGTCCCACCGGGAGGAGGCCCCGGGGAAGACCCAGGACACGCTGGAGGGACTATGTCTCTCGGCTGGCCTGGGAACGCCTTGGGATTCCTCCAGAGGAGCTGGAAGAAGTGGCTTGGGAGAGGGAAGTCTGGGCCTCCCTTCTGAAACTGCTACCCCCACGACCCGACCCCGGATAAGCAGAAGAAGATGGATCATTTATAATGCTATATTCACCCAGTGCTTTGTACTATAAAGTATTTAGTTTTCACTAAGCTTAACCAATTTTTATTATTTTTTCTTCAAGATTGCTATATTTCCGAAACGAAGCTGGTATATACAGTAGCAAGCTGACCCTCACCATGGATTGCGCAACCTCTTGCTAACTGCACTGGCTGCCATTCCATGGGAGTATGTTCCTCCTATCTGTACGTCACCAATAAAATGGTTAAAAAGTATTTAATATATGAACTGATTTTTCATAATGTAGCTCATTTGTATAATGTACCCTCTTTTTTGTGGCCGACTGTGTTTGTAACATGTTTTGTCTGCTGAGGAGCGATCATAAATGGCAAAGAACAGATTTGAGGTTAGTTTTCTTGCCTCATGGCAGGGGGCGCTCATGATCCCAGACTTGTGCCTCCATAACTGCAGAGCGAGCTAACCATACAGTAAACAGATAAAGTACAACGATATATTTATTGTTTTCTCCTCTCTTCCAACATCAATATGAAGGACCACATTTCTACTCTTTAACAGTTTTCTAAAGTGGATTTTCAATTGAAGCAGGAAATAACTAAAAGAAGACCAACACCGGAGCTGAAAGGTTTGCTTTGAGACAGTTTGATGAGTCTCAAACAGAGTGGTATACAAGAAAAGACATGTTGAAGATAGACTTGGCTTTAGGTGAACGGATATTTTTGTGCAGAATGATTGGCGCATGGATTTAATTTATAAGAAAAGGTAAGACGGCAATAACATTTTGTTGTTCAGTTTTTTTATGAAATGTGTGTGTTACAGTTTGTAAAGTGAGCTACAGTTTGTAAAGAAGTCAGTAAAGAAACAACCCACAAACTACTGATAGATAAAAGCAACGGTAGTTATTCTACCACAGTAATCCCTTATTAATAAAACATTAACCCTAAAAATGGACTGAATGTTCTATTTTTTTGCAAAATATTTGTTTTTGTGTAGAATCCTAAAACATAAAGTGGCATTGTTGTCAGTTGCTATGGCAACGAGTCTGTGTATAGATTTTCCAATTCAAACGCTGCCCTCCAGCGTTGTACGCATGCGCAAAATTTCAGTATGTAAACAATAACATGCAGATATTTATAAATCTGATCAAGGAAGTACCTGTGGAGGGTGGATAAGGCTGCTCCGAGGACTGTGAGGAGCAGCCTTCTCTCCACCATGGACTTCTATCCATCCTGATGCAGGGGTAAGGGGCTCCACATCATGAAGGACTCCACCCATTCTGCACACAGTCTGTTCCAGCCCCTTCCCTCAAGTAGGAGGGTGAGGATGACATGTGAGCGCGCAGGGCAAGAAAACCAGGCTGAGAAACAGTTTCTTCCCTAATCGCGGAGCAACATGCTACAGACTCCCCATCTCTACATAACAGTCTTAGATAAAATCCTAAGTAGAGCATAGATTATCATATCTTGCAATTTTGTGGGCTATAACAAAGTTGGCTGCTATATGAAAGAGTGAAAGTTTGTAAAAAGAATTTTGTTTGTCTTGTTTGTCTAAGAAGTAATTGCTTTGTATTCTAAAAATATTTCACTGTTGAATGAAGATCTAACAGTTTTAGAAAGAAAAAACAGCAAATAAAATATCATTGGTGTGCAATCAGTGTAAGCCAAAAATGTTAAGATGGGGAAAAAACAAAGGATACTGAAGAGTAGGACAATGTGCGTCTCTGCCACAAACTGGGCTTGGCTGCTCCCATGGATGTAACTCTGAAAACGTAGTTAAAAGTTTTAGTTCATGTATAAATTCACCTTAACATCAGAAAACATCTTTTGTATGTTTTTTTTTTGCTTTTGACACAGCTGCAAGAACAAAACAACTGACTTTTCACACTATACACACAATCTGTGCTATATACAACCAGTGATGTCAGTAATGCGTTAATTTGTAACGCGTTACTGACGTCGGACCACTTTTTTCAGTAACGAGTAATCTAACGCGTTGCTATTTCAAATCGAGTAATCAGACTACAGTTACTTATCAAAATCACTGTGCGTTACTATTTTCTTTTGTTATTTAATCGTATTTCCTCTACGCGTCTTGTCGAGTGACCGACGTCTCTATGCGACAGAAATGTAAACAATGGGGGAGATGCGCATTTTGTTGGTGGAAAAACTGGAACTATTTTGAGTTTCTGTCGCCAAGTCCGATTATTATAAGCGGCTTTGGGCTTCCTTTTTTTTAAAGTCGCTTGCAAATTTAATGAGTGGCGGGTTGCGCCTTTTTGGGCTCGTTTTTGAACGTGAAGTTACTCATTTGGGCTTGGAAATGAGCAGAGACTCATAATAAATCCCAGAATTTGTCCGTCATTAAGGTAGTTTTAGTCAGTCTCTCCCTGTTCATCATTTCCCGGATGATCCGTCCCGCTGTGTCTTTGTTAATGTCAAGTTAATGTATTACCTCTGAATGACGTCGAGCTTCGCGTTGCGCTCCAGAAAACTGCAAACATCGAGACTAATGTGCGCAATAAACGTGAAAACAACTACGAATGAATGTGTCCGTAGTTGGCAATGATTATAATGGAAACTTAACGCCATTATAATTATTAATATTAAGATAAGTGTCACAAATCTGTGCAGCAATCTGAGCTGTGGAGCGGCAGGAGGAGATCTGTGCGCTGTGACACCAAATGCAGGGCCGTAACGCAGAAGTTCGGGGAAGGAGGGGGGGGCTTTAAAAGCCTTCTTAGAGTTTTCCAGACAACAGTGGACCACACAAATTACTCACGTTTTTATTTTTTTCTACAATCTCCTCTTCAATTCAACCTTATCAGTGGAGACACATTGTTGATGTTGCCATTATAAAATAGCTTACAAAAAAGTATTGGCAAAGATCAATGTGATTTTCACAGGAGGCGGAGCGTTGTTGTTAGCAGCTGCTGAAAGTAACTAAAAAGTTACTTTTAGTGTAACTTAGTTACTTTCCAAGTCAAGTAGTCAGTAATATAACTAAGTTACTTTTTCAAGGATTAATCAGTAGTCCGATTAAAGTTACTTTTTCAAAGTAACTAGGCCAACACTGTATACAACACATTTACAAAAAATTCCTATTCAATTCAATGTATCGCAAAATTTTGGATGACAACTTCCTTGCCTTCTTAGCTCCAAGGCAGTCCTGAAGTGTGTGCACACCTTATAAAAAATTACAAGAAACGTCTGACTGCTGTGTTTGCCAACGAGGGTTTTGTCACCAAGTGTTAAATGATGTTTCACTGAAGGGGTCAAATACTTATTTCCTCCACTGTACATACATACAAATGTATACAGTTATATAAACACACATGTACACACGCACACACACACTTGTATTATCACGCGGACAAAAACAGTAGGTGCACTAACTGATGAGGAGATAGTCAATGAAGAAGCAGGGAAATGACCCGAGAACGGCTCTACTGTAGCTGAGTGAGTATACGTCTGCTGTTTTATGATGAATGATCCCTCTGTGCGAATAAGCGCGACCCGACACGGCCACTGACTGAGAGGGACCGGGAAAAGGAGCAGGGGCGTACTAAAATTCCAGAAGGGATATATGGGGCTAGGCAACAGTAAGTAACTAAGGCTACTACTGAGTGCGATTTGAGGTAGACGAGAGGTTGGTGATCCACCTTGGCTCACCGTGGGAGGGATGTGACTATTAATTTATTTATGCATTCGTTTGGATAAGCACCGAAGCATTTGAAATGCAGCCTGAGTGGCGCATACGAATACGGCTTGCAAGTTCAGGTAGAGGATAGACTAATATAGTTCCTACGTTTTCTAGATCTGCGAAACATGAATGAAACATGTGAAGGCTACGTCTTACCCCGAAAGCCCGAGACGGGCGTAGCGTGAGAATCCAATGGGAGGAGCCAATGAGCAGGCTGACAGCGGCCAAGCAAAGTGAGAGAAGCTGTTGGCGTGGCTGAACCAGAGCGGGGAACCGGAGGAAAGGAGATGGGATGAAAAGAAAGGGATCTGGTGAGATAGCTGGCTGAGAAGCTGAGGCGTACGGATGAGTGGTTTGAGCTCTGCTGGAAAGCGGAAAATGCCATAGATGGAGGTCCTTATCAGCTGGAACTTGGACGGTGATTGGAAGTGACGTATCTTGGACCAGCGTTGACTGGTCGACAGTGATGAGAGGGATGCACCGGTTGGATGATGCAGGTGGGGCTAGAAAGAGTCTTCCAGTTTGAATTTGTGCCTAGGCTTCATATTTAATGTTTTCTCCTTTCTTCCGACGTCAACATGGATGACTACATTTCTACACTTAAACAATTTTCTAAAGTGGATTTTTAATTGAAGCAGGAAATAATAATAAAAAGAAGACCAACACAGGAGCTGAAAGGTTTGCTTCAAGAAAGAAGTGTAAAGCAAAGATTGACTTTGTGAATGTTCTGCCTTTTCCGCTTTGCCTGCATTCTTTTCTCAACTTGTGGCACTATGTGGACTCAGAGGGTGGGTTTGTAAGGTTTTTCCATGAATGTTAACATCTCGTTGTGAAATATCTGAAGTTTTATATCTTTTTCTTTAGGATAGAAAGGCACCACAAACCTATGATATAAACAGAAACTTTCCGTAAGTAGGAAAGAAATAAAAATTCGTCCAAACTATTTGGACTGTTCCTGAGTTATTCTCATGGGTAATAAGTCATTTGACAGTTTTGATTGTTTCTGTTGTGTTCGTAGTTTGAATGATTTAATGGGCTGCTTTTAATGCCGTTTCATCTTAGCCTTAACAGACATAAACATGCAGTAAATAAATTGATTTTCAATCAGTGTTTTGCACCAAACAGTTAATAGTAATAAACAAGTTTTCACTGAGGCTTTGCAAGAGCCATATGAATGAAATAAGTAATTATTGATATGACAGAAAGCATGTGGCTTTGACACCTGGGTGGTGGGTGTGTCGATGTGGGCGTGGCTGTCATCAAGTATGAATGGGAAGGTCACTGGTGGGCTGGCTTTGTGTGTATGAGGAAGCAGGTGAGCGGGGCGGTCAGTCCTTGCAAAGTTTGGAGTATAATAATCAAAATAGAATAAATCGATAATTGTGACAGAAAGAAAAAGAGGTTTGGAGTTGATTGATACACGGACAGATGAGATTCCACGAATTAACCCAGTGCGGCCCTTTACCATCATTAGTTTGCTGTGTTTTATAATAAAACATGCTTATTATTATTAAGCCTTTGGTGCAAAAAACTGATTGAAAGCCGATTTATTCACTGCATGATTATGTCTGTTAAGGTTGAGATGGAACTGAACATGAAAACGGCCTCTTAAACCATTCAAACAACCAGCACAACAGAGACACAATTAAAACTGTCAGATGACTGATTACCGCACAATAGTAACTCCGAAAAAGTCCAAATTAGGATGTATTTTTATTTCTTTCCTACTTATGGAAAGTTTCTTTATAATATCATAGGTTTTTGGTGCCTTTCTATAATATAATAATCTTATATTAAAGCAGAAAGTGTGGCGGGCACCATAACAAAGGCTTGCAGTGTTCAATTATGCTGCATGAACTGATCAGTACAGTATTGTGAGGGACCGCAAAAGTATTTTTTTTCTTTATGTCCCCTCGAGGGCTCCGTAATATTAAAGCAGAAAGTGCGGCGGCCACCGTAAGAAAGCCTTACAGTATTCATTTATGCCACATGAACTGATCAGTACAGTATCACAAGGGCACACAAAACCTTTTGCAAGGGAACACAAAAACTTTTCCGAGTTAACGCGAAAGAAAAAAATGTCCACATGTCCACTGGAGGGCTCCATATGAAACAGATATTCTGTGGGAAAAAAATAAAACAAAATCAACTTCCGCTTCTCTCAGTACTAACTAGAAACAAGTAATCGGAGTCTGGAGGTCTTAGTCTTGTCAGTCACAATCTCATGTGGCACCACTCATTCCTCTTCCCCTCCCCTTTGTTCTCTGGTACCACTACAGCTTTTCCCATCAGCAGATCCTGGTGTGATTACTAGGCTAGTTAGCACATAAAACATTTTTCTGTAATGGTAAGTTGTTTCTCTGTGTTACGACTGGGGTCGTTTAACTTGATTATACAAATGAGTGTGCAGGTGCCTGTTTCTGATTGGTGCCTGGAGGACAACGGAGACGTCCAATTGGTGGCCTCCCAGAGGTGATGGATATAAAAGCTGGTGACGCGGACTTCCTGCCATCCATCCTCGGCTCATCCCAACCGACCACACTGTTTGACACCATGTAAAGTTCTGGAGTTTGTAGGAGTGAGCTGCCGTTTCTGTTTTCTTAGTTTTCACATGTTTTTCTTAGTTAGGGAGGTAAGTTTTTGTCATTTGGTTTATTTACTTTTAATTAGGTAAGTTGGTTAATATTCAGATAGTTTCCTTTTGTTTGTTGTTTTCAGCATTAGCGCACTCTAAAGTCATATGCTCCACTTGTTGTAACATTTAAATCGAAAAATACATCTTTTTGTTTTAAATAAATGTAATTAGAAAATGTTCAACTTTGTGTGTCTTGGCTGCTTGGAATCTGAAGAGGATGGATCCTTTATGTTATGATCTGGCCACGCCTAGACGGGTCGTAACATCTGCCATTAGCACATTGAGCAGTGAGTAAGTGAGGTTCAGTGACGGTGCTAAGGCCCTCCTCCTGTCTCTGACTGATTGTTTTTGTTTTCGGTGCATTTCTTCAGATGGCAATAATCACTCAAGGAGGAAGTGGAGGGTGTTGATCTTTTCACAAATGATCTGTCTCATAATATACTGTCACGACATTCACACATAGATGATTTTAATACAATTTTATGTTTTTATGAATCTTGTTGGTATTAAATATATAAGGAACATTCAGTTTATTCTATATAGAAGAATCAGGCTTAACAGTGAAAGAGTGAAGTTTAAAGAAGTAGAGGCAGCATACTGATAGTCATATAGTTATTAGCTGTGATGAGACAAAACTGACGGATTTAACAGAAAGTTATTTCTAGGTCCTTTTAGACAAAAACTAGTTTGAAAAATTGTCAGAGGTTTGACAAAAATTGTCAGAGCAACCAAAAAAAGCAACTTTTTTTGGTTGCTTTGACCAAAAAAAGTAAGCAAAATTTCTGAAGTCTATTCTTTACAGATTTCTAAAACAATTCACCACAATTCCAAGTGGAAGTCATATAAAAGGAGAAACTGCTATAAACGGATGTGGCTGGGAGGTTTGATTATCTGCTGGTTGCTCAGTCTGGCTAGGCCATTAGCTGAATGAAGCAGGGTTTGACATTTGGATGCGAGGCACTTAGAGGCTGACGTATTCTCCTCAACACCAGCTTAAGCAGGCCTGCTTGGGATAGGCTCTTCAGACTCAGGAGGTTTGGACCCTTTGAATGGAGAGCTGGTCCGGTCTGCTTCAAAGTAGTGAGATAAGCTCGATGCCGACAAGCAGGGGACCGTAGTTACATAGTGCACCTTTAACTTGAACTTAGACATAACTGTTAGAAAACCTATTAACATCTTAATCTTAAACAGTGCTGACGATACACTCAATAAACTTTTTTGTGTGCAAAAAGACATTATTCACATAATTTAACAAAACAGATTTTTTGGAAATCTGTCCACATCGCATTCCTCCAGTCCTACCGCCTTATGTTTTGCTTCAATTGGTCTTCAGCCTTGAGAGGACTTAACAAAATAGGTTTCACATATTATGCAAGTTTTCTTTTGATTCATTTTTCAAAAGTCATATCAAGCATGTTCAAGGAAGATAGTGGAAAAGAGAAACTGTCTATATCTAGCAGTTGTTCAAGAAATGAAAATACACTTCTTGTTACAACGCTGCGACTTAGTGGTCGAATTTAGCAAAATTTCCCCAATTTCTTTTGTGATCCTTGATTTTCCCAACAACATATTTAATTTTCAATATGTTCAAAGGTGAAGTGTGGGACAACAAAGACCACGACCTTAATAATAATCAAGATAAATATTAAAGATATGTCCCCAAGGTGGTCTTGTACATCTGTACCAAATATGTAAATTCATCAAGCAGTTTTGCAGATATAAATTTTTTGATCCTATAATGCTACCTATCACCAAAACTGTGGAAAACTCAATATACAGCAAAACATTTCATCCCCTATTAGAATGTCAATTCTTATTCTGAGGTCATAAAATATGGCGAAAATAACTGCTGTGATGGCTACTGCTAAAATGTTTGGTGTTGTGTCACTTGAACAGTTTTCAAAAATTTTCATATTTTGTCCACATTGTTTTAGAGGCTTGGCTCATATATGTTGTATGCCAAGTTTCATATCTAAGTTATAATGTGGGAGAAGTTATCAAAATTAGGTTTTGTCATGATAGAGTAAAAAATCTAGTTAGGTGGAAGTTGGCATGGCCAGCGTAAAAATGTTGCAGAATCATCCAAGAAGTGATTTATCATAAAGTTGTTGAATGTTAGACTCATTCTTTAGAAGTAACTAGCTAAAACATTATGCCCTTTCAAATAGCACCCCATAGGTATGGATGGATATGATTTTCTTTGTCTGAGTAGCACCAGTGTTTTTCTATTAAACTGCCATATTAGGTTTTTCCAGCATTTTCTGGTTCTTTTGCCCAATATATTTTAGAAGAGAATAAAAAGCAGAATGACAAATAATGAAAAATTTACACAGTTATGGAAATGAAATCTTCAGTGGAGCAGGGAAACAACATCCCATACGTTGCATGTTCATCTCACTCCGCGGAGTTGGAACCTAAATAAAACAATCTATGAGATGTCACAGATTCTATTATTGTAACTTCACCAGCAGCTGAACTTGCTTTCATTAACAATGTTCATATAATTATATTTTCCTCATGTATTTAAGCCATCTAGTGTGAGGGGTGCTACGCATTCAAATCAATGGTGAGATGCATAATGAAGATTTTATTGCAGCCAAAATTCAACAAGAATGTAATTAACCAGTACAGAATATACTATGCAACTCTCAATCTCATTTTTAGTGTTGTTACTAAACAGTATATTTTATTATTTTTTAGGGATTTTTTTTTTTATTCTCACCACTTGTCCAGTGTTGGGGTTCTTGTGTGCATATGGTGGTCCTCTGATATGGTTCCACATTTGGCCAGAAGTCATTATCAGGGCAAAGCACTGAAGTAAAAAAAAAGAAAAAAGTAAACTTAATCTCAGTGTCTCATTAAAAAGATATAAATAACACTAAAATTATTCATATTTCATCAAATTTTAAGCACAAACTGCAGCAAGTTTTGGTTGGATTTTATGTAAAGAACCTATGTTGCATACTAATTTTACCTCATGAATTTGGTATGCATAGGGAATTTCAGCAAAGCATTGCAAGTACTTTACACTGTAAAAGCATGAAACAAAAACAAAAATTATCACATTGCATTGATGAAATATAATGTAATGAAAAGCTGGAATACAGAATAAAATTTATGTCTCAGTGAATATTAATTTAGGGCAATTCTAAACAGATAGGTTTTAGCCTTGATCGCATTTGATATTTGGAGTTTTCTGGAAGTTTGTTTCAGATTAGTGGAGCATAACAACTGAATGCTGCTTCTCCATGTTTGGTTCTGATTCTGGGGATTGTTACATGCTCACATTTAGCTTCCATCTCCTGATTGTTTGTTGGTGGTGGGGGTGGGGCACAGCAAGCCCAGGTGTTTTTGGCTGGGCTGGTGGCGCACCTGAGGTGATAAGTGATGGTGACGTGTAAAAAGTCATCGGAGGTTTTGGCCGGGATGAAGTTTGTTTTCATTTGTTTTTGGAAAACCGGCTGAACACTAAAAAATTTTAGCACAGGGGAGTTACACGCCTGCCAAGACCCACCACCGACGAAATCACAAGAGGTGTGTTTTTTTTGTTTGTTTTTTTTTAGGAAAAGAGAAAAAAACCCGACATATTTAAAGACAAAGAAAACCAAAACTATTAAACGGAGTGGCTGATGGATGAGTGATTGCGAGGGCTCGCTCTTCTCAATGGATGGATTTTGTTTAAGTCATTACGCACTTATTGTTGCGGCTCCTCTCTCCCATAATCAGTTTAAAAGAAATAAGAACGAGCCAGGGTGAGGGTAGCGGGAAGTGGCCGAAATGGGTTTTCTCCATAGGGCTCAGTCATCTGGTAGGGACTCAGAGTAGAGTCACTGCTCCTTCACGTCAAAAGGAGCCAGTTGAGGTGGCTCAGGCATCTGGTTAGGATGCCTTCCGGGTGAAGTGTTCCAGGCATGTCCCACCGGGAGGAGGCCCCAGGGAAGACCCAGGACACGCTAGACGGAATATGTTTCTCGGCTGGCCTGGGAATGCCTTAGCATTCCCCCAGAGGAACAGGAACAAGGGGCTGGGGAGAGGGAAGTCTGGGCCTCCCTTCTTAAGCTGCTACCCCCACGACACAACCTCAGATAAGCGGAAGAAAATGGATGGAAAGAAAGTTTGATGTAGATGGGAGCTTGTGTGTGAAAGTTATTCCACCTCAATGTTTTGAGGCTTGGCCACATGATTTCATGCAGAAAAACGATTTTAATAATTTTTCACCTTCAATGCTTCACGTTTGTATGGTCTCCCATTTTGTGTAAAAGTGTCAAAATGGTGACTTTGATCAAAAATGGCCAACTCTCCGGATCTGACAGTAGAGGGCGCTGGACCTGATCTCAGATCTTGGCAAGAGGCTGGCATTACCAGAATACACAATCTATGGAATAATGGAAAATTCAAGACATTTGAGGACTTAAGAACACAATATAACATTGTCTCCAGGGACTTTTATGAATATCTTCAAGTAAGGCATTATGTCAAGGCAAAAATGGACATACTTGAGTTCCCAGGGGATTATTATTTACTTGAAAACTGTATTCTCGATTGTCAAACGTGGGAGATTTGTGTCAAGATTCTATGCTAAATTACAAGCCCTAAGGAAAGATAATTTGGGGAATTTGAGATCAACCTGGAACACAATTCTGAAAAGTACAATTGATTCAGAGGCATGGGAAGACATTTTGACTCTGCCTTCTAGAATCTCAGTATGCAACCGCTACAAAGAAATGCAGTATAATATTTTACACAATGTATACATATCTCCATATATATATATATATAGCAAGTACACACCAGGAAGTTCTCCAAATTGTCCCAAATGTAAAATAACTACAGGGACTAGAATTTACTGTTTATGGGAGTGTAAAATTATAGAGGCATTCTGGCGAGCAATATGTCGAGAAAATAGCTCCGCTATAGGACAAGCGCTTCTCCCTGGTCCAATCATGTGTCTCCTTGGGTTCATACCCAGTCATCTGAATACTCATAAAGAAATTGTGCAATTTCTATTGATGTTGGCCAGAAAATCAATAATGCTTAAATGGGTTGGTTCTGATGCCCCTTCGATCCAGCTATGGAAAAATTTGCTTTCTGAAGTTATTGTATTAGAAAGATTGAGATATTGTATGAATGGGAAATTTTATGCTTTTAAAAAAAGATGGGAACGTATTCTTGAATACTTCAAAATTTCAAAAATAAAAAACCAGTAATGTGAATCTGAATGACGTGTATGTATGATGCTGTAATTTATGTACATGCCTCCGATTTTTATTTTGTCTTGTTTTCTGTATCAGTGCTGTATAAGTTTTGCCCTGTTATTGTTCTTTTCTTTTCTTTTCTTTTCTGTTTTTGTATAAATGTTCAAAAATACCTAATAAACATAATTCATAAAAAAATTAAAAAAAATTAAAAATGGCCAACTCCCTGTTGAGTGTGGATCATGGCTTCATGAGACTTTTTGGTTCATCCTTATGTAGCAGTGTGATGTTATTACACTAGATTGTAAAAAGAGAAGCTATTCCGGTAGGAAATTATATGAGCACGTCCAGCTTTTATTTTGAAGAGTCGGCAAATCCATTGCGGAACAGCAGGTAACTTCCTGTTGCAGAATTAGCTGTCAATGAACAAACTGTGTTGCCCATTTTATTAAAATTTAATGTTTTGTGAATGAAAATGCAAATTATTATCTTTACTGTTGAACATATTGAGTTCATAGATTATTGTTTTGAGTGTCAGTTTAGCATTTTAAAAGACAAGTTAACGGGTCATACCATTATAGTTTGTTAAGGGTTTTCCCACGCTCTCGGTCGCGATCTTTCTGTTTGGATTCCGTGGGAGAAGGTATGAAGTTTTGTTTTCTGTGTTCGATCAATGTTTTTGAGGATAACAATTGACAATTTGACTATTGTTCTTGTAAAATAATGTGCTTTGTTGCACTTGAATTCTGTTAAACGCTGATAGAATTGCGTTAGCAGCTATTTTGATGCGCTTATGCTAATGAAACATTGCTAATGAAAATGCTACATCCATGTGCTGAAAATAGTATTGTTCATGGTTAAACAGGCGCTGTGGAGCACTGTGGAGAAAAAGCCTGTTCTGAAATGCTATTTTCTATTTGAATGCAGGTATGTGATGTTTCATTATTTTTGGTTATTTTATTTTATTTTTATCTTTTTATTCATGTACTGTTTCGGATTATTATGCTCATGTTTGGGCTTAGTTATTAATTATTGTTACAATTATTTTTATTTTGTAAGGTAAATGTGTTATTTTACACAAGTCGCACACGCGGGCTCTTTCTGTTTGGATTCCGTGGGAGAAGGCGCTGTGGAGCACTGTGGAGAAAAAGCCTGTTCTGAAATACTATTTTCTATTTGAATGCAGGAGCATTAAAAGGACCATCAGACCAGCTGTTGTCCGGCTATTATTTCTCAAAAAGACACAACGCAGACTCAACTACACTACACTTACAAGATACAAATGTATACAAAATTACATATTTCTCAGTCAAAGTATGGCTTGGGGCTAATTTTTAAAAATATTTTCAGGGGTGCTATGGATGAATTAGGCCATGACCACAAAATATTGGTTTGGGTTTCTGAGTTTGGTGCAGCTAGGCTGGAATATATAGAATTTTGAGCCAAAGGTATGTCAACTGCATGACTTGTGACTTCACTAAGCCACCATGGGAACATCCTCCAGCAAAACCTCTTTGTGATTTAAAACCAGTGAGAAGAACTTGTTATCCGTCTTCACACAAAATCATCTTGATTAGGTCAAAAAGTGATTTAATGTTCTGAGGAGGCGGGGCTTAGATAATGTGACCAAATAGAATCATCGGGCATCCAACATAAATGACTCGTGCCAAATTTGATGCAATTTGACTTGTGCATTTGAGAGTTATAGCGTTTTGTTTGCTTTGGCAAGTATGCTGCATCGCCATGCCCCCTAAATGTGCTCAAAAACTCACTATTTTGATACCTTTTAATACCTCATCCATTAACTGCATACTAACCGAAAAGGAAGCCAGTAACTCAAAATTTCTAGCAGGAGTTTGATTGAGGTGTATAAATGTGAAAAATTGCCAAAATTTGCTCTCTGACCTAAAGTGACAGATTACCTGTACATTTTAGAGAATACCTCCAAAAGATTATATTTAGGATTCAGGGTGGGCATAAAGAAATAGAGAAATAACAATTATGAAAAAATCCTGCAATTACAATAGTGATTCACAGCATTTAGCTGTTCTAGTGTAATAATTAAGAAATACTGCAATCACAACAGGCCATCAGAGCGCTTTTGCTGATTAGGCCCAATAAGAAATCCTTCAAATACATTGGGCCTTCACAGCACTTTTGCTGCTTGGGCCTAATAAAACACTACAATTACAATAAGCCTTTGCAGAGCTTTCGCTGCGCAGGCCTAACATGTACAGGTGTGTGATTGTTACCAGTGCAGAAAAGGCCCAAACATTCTTGTTAAAAAGAAATTCCAAATTATTCCTTCGTAGATATGCCAGTCCACCAATCACAGCAAGGAGAAAGCCCAACAGGAGAGGCCCTGCATAGTTGGGTGGACGCATGACACGGATCTAAAACAGAAAAACATGACAAATTATTTCTCCAATTACATTATAAGTCATATTACCCGTGTGTTCAATATTTGGCTGTACTTTAGATTTCTTCAATCACAAAAGCAGTACAATCAGTAACTTCACTTTGGATTTGCAATCACTAAACCCAAATGCTTACTTGAACATCTGTCCTGTCTGCCACCCATCTAGCCAACTGGTCGGCAGAAAACCCTCTGACCTGCAGCTCATAGGTGTCTGATTGGCGAGGTTTCCCTTTGGGTGGGAAGTGGAGGAAGGTTGGAGCAGAGTTCATATTAAGCTGCAGAAAAACAGAAAAAAATGGCATGTGTATGTGAGAGCTTATACACAACTTAAGTTTAACTTACATTCATCGCTGTACAGAATCAGAATCCAGGGTTCCCCCAGAAGACTTACTAAGCCCAATAGTAGAGGGTCTAAGGCCGTCCCCCTAGACCCACCACATTTTGTTGTAAATATAGGCCTGTCACGATAACAAATTTTGCTTAGCGATTAGTTGTCTCAAAAATTATTGCGATAAACGATAATATTGTTTGAAGACCATTTTAAACTGATGAAATGGCAATGACATAATAATGCAAGCAATATCCTGCCAAAATAGATATGTTATTTTCAAAAGAACATTTAACACTGGAACTAGTGAACAAAATAACCAAAAACAAAAATAAAATGGACTTTCGATCTCCATTAACAAAAAAATTTACTTGCATTAAAAACAAAACGCAACATAAAACCAAAGTGGAAATAAAAACTACATTCAACAAAAAGAATACAGATTATGAAGTCTGTATACTATACTGCCCCTCAATAATGATTAGATTAAGATAGAGAAGACGGCACATCCGACAACCTGATCCAATAGTTCCCTCCTCCCTTAAGCCCAGCTCACACTGCAACATTTTTTTCCCCAATTTTCCCCCTTATGACAATCTTAGAGCGTCGAACGATCATAACCGAGTAATGTAGTCGTGTGTGATGTGTTACGATTAATCGGGTCCAGTCGGTAAAACGTCTGGACAGCTCTGATCTAAATCAGGTATATTCAACATGTTGGATTGTCTTGGCTCGATTACTGCAGCGTGTGTGGTTTTCTCTGACTGGGAGCGACAACGTATAAGAAAAAGGCAGGAAGAAACAATAAAGCTGATAAATTAAAATGAGGTTGATAATTTTTCATTTATCGTGATTGATATTGATTTATTGTTTATCGCGATAGGCCTATGTAAATATGTTTAAAAGTTGGCAGGATTTGTAATAATATGACTGTAATTACATGTTATTGGAAGACAGTGCTGACAATGTTTAAGCACACGACTACAAAGTCTTTAAAACAGCAAACACAAAAATATTTTTAAAAATTCTTTGCTCTTCAGTTAATCCTACTAAAGTAACGAGCTACTGGCTTTGTCTTAAAGCATGTAATGCTGGTCACACTCAGAGTGAACTAAACAACTGCTTAGGGCCCTCAAGACCTTCAGCAGCCCCCAAATGCTTGAATTTTAACACAGATCATAGATCTAGAGTTTAAATGTTTGTTTACTGAGAAAGATAATGCTATTAAATATGATTTAATGTTTTTTAACAAAGATAAATTAAAAGATTTTATATTGTTTAACTTTTGAATTTAAGATTTAAAGTAATAGACACGTTTTCTTTGTAAAAGTGCAAAGAATACTCTTCATAGTTTGATTGGTGTGTTACGATAGCTACAATCTGATGCTATGAGTTTTATTGTCGTGTTTGTATATAAATCCATTTGAGCAAATAGCCAGTTATCACTGATTGCTTTAAAGCTTCGCCAAATCAGAACATACTTAAATCTCTCATACAAATCTGTATTGAACCGCTTTTAATGGTGGTGATGTTCTTAGCAGGAAAAGGGATTCCTAAATTATATTTATTCACATAAAATCTTGGTCCAGCCCTAATCCTATTTACAAGTAAAAGAAATTAAAAAGAAAACTACCTTAAATTGACAAGTATTTGTATGTAATATACTTGGGGTACAAAATTCAAGTATTTATTGTATTCTTCTTTGTCTTGTAATGTCTGCTGCTTGGTAAGGCATTTTTACAATCATAAGGGAAAAATATTACAAATACATCAAGCAAACAACTCCAGTTTATGAATTATTATCTTACCATCTGAAAGACATCAGATCCTTCATCAAAATCCACTGACGCAAAGAAGATTCTGTTAGTAAAGGCAGAGGAATAGTGCCAGGAGTTAGCTAGCACATGGAACTCCTCATCAGCTTGTCTGAAAAGTGAAAAAAAAAAAGTTACATTCAAATTAAAGTAGTGTATGTCACAATTCAATATTGCTGGGGAAAAAGGAGAAGACAAAGTTTTGGTTGGACAAGTCAAACGAGTCAATATGATATAATGAAAAACCTCAAAATATGAAAAAAAAAAAAAACATATTCATAAAAACTCCACTGATTGTTTATCGCGATAGGCCTATGTAAATATGTTTAAAAGTTGGCAGGATTTGTAATAATATGACTTATTTCTCTGGTTCAAAAAAGAGCAAAAAGGATCACAGCAAGTTTGCTAATGCCCTAAAAGAGCTGACACACACAAGATATCTAAAAAAAAATATGTGTATATTTAAGATGTGATCCATATTGTCTCGGTAAAAAAGACTTGTCATATAATCTTGAGGATTTACCCAGTGTTGAGGCGATCGACATAACTAACTATCTGGTGCTGCAGACCTCATATTATACAATGAGCCAGATGAAAGCTTTCAAAAGCCTGTACACTGTAAAAAATAAACTTAGGGGGTTATTGCATTAACAAAAGAATATCATGTACTTTTAACTAAATAATTTCATGTTTCAAACAAAAATGTGACACAACCACGTAGGATAAACAAGAAATTCAACAACTTCAGGTTTCTGAAATTTAATCATATTGAGATAACATGATTCATTATAGTCAGACTGATCTTGTGCTGAAGCCGAGTGAGATCACAGGATATCACGCGAGTTCACGCAAGACAATCGTTTTTGTCTCAACTTGAATAACATGTATTCAAGTTGAGATAACGTGATTCAATTTAGTCAGATTCATTTCCCTCCAAAGAGGATCTAGTGAGATCAGGGGATCACGAGAGATCATGAGACATCACTGTTTTGTGCCTGGGAAAACTTCAGAGTGGTTTTAGTTACACATTAAACTATAGATATTTGTTTTTCTCTGCAGGGAACTATTGGCATTTAAGAACTGCACTGTTACAGTGCAGTTCTTAAATGCACTGTAAAATGCACAGTTCTTTTAGCATTTAAGAACTGTAAAAACGAGGGTTCTTTTAAAAAAAAGACTTTTTAAAAAACGTCTTTGAATTAACGTAATTAAATCATGGAAAGGATTTCCACACGATTAAATAGCTTTCTTTCAGCATGAAGCATGTTTGTTGAGCTAACTTAATTTTCATGAGTTGGATCAACTTAATAAGTAGTGTGAAGGTATCACTGTAACATAAGTTGGTTTCTCCAGTGTGCTGTGGTGGTGCAGGGGTTTAGCACACTGCATGTTTGGAGGCCTTAGTCCTCGACACAGACGTTGCTGGTTTGACTCCCGGTGACCTTTGCCATGTCCTCACCCTGTCTGCCTACTGTCTCAAAAAAATACGAGCCACTAGCACTGCAAAAACTCTTTGGAAAAAAATGTTGGTTTCAACTAAATTGCCATTAATCTTAGTCAGTAAATTATTTGGTCCAAAGCATTGCAAATTAGTTGGGCTGGCTCTTTTAAATTACATTGGATCCAACTATAGTAAATGAGTTGAATCAACCTTAATAAATGATATTGAGCCAACACCATTGCTTTACATTGGAATAACCTTAATAAATTAAGTTGACCTAACACATTTGCTCTAAATAGGAGTAACAGAATTACATGGTGCTGAAATAAAGCAAAGTAATCAGGTGGAAAACCTTTCCATGATTTTTTTATGTTCATCCAAATAGTCATTTTTTTCAGTGTAAGCATACAATTATTTTATTTCAGGTCAGGTCATTTAAGATCAAAAGAACCATTTAATGGCTGTCAACTTGTTTCTACCCGAGTGAGTATTGTGCCATTTCAAGTAGTCTGTGATGGCAATGCTATCGCTAACAACAAGCATTGTTATTTCAATGTGCTTGGGTCTACTTGTAATTTAGCTTAAAAAAAAAACTTCCATACACTGAAAAAAAATAACTCTTTGGATGAACATAAAAAAATTATGGAAGGGATTTCCACCTGATTATTTTTGCTTTATTTCAGCACCATGTAATTCTGTTACTCCTATTTAAAGCAAATGTGTTAGGTCAACTTAATTTATTAAGGTTATTCCAATGTAAAGCAATTGTGTTGGCTCAACTTATATAATTAAGTTTTATTCTATGGTGGATTCTAAATCAAACGTTTTGGCTCAACTTACACTCAACAAAAATATAAACGCAACACTTTTGTTTTTCCTCCCATTTTTCATGAGATGGACTCAAAGATCTAAAATTCATTCCAGATAAACAATATTACCATTTCTTTCAAATGTTGTCCACAAATCTGTCTAAATGTTTGATAGTGAGCACTTCTGCTTTGCTGAGATAATCCATCCCACCTCATAGGTGTGCCACATCAAGATGCTGATCTGACATCATGATTAGTGTACAGGTGTACCTTATACTGCCCACAATAAAAGGCCACTCTGAAATGTGCTTTTTTTTTTTTTTTTTTTTTTTTTTGCTTTATTGGGGGTCTGGGAGTTTCAGAACCAGTCAGTAACTGGAGTGACCACCATTTGCCTCATGCAGTGCAACACATCTTCACATATAGTTTATCAGATTGTCAATTGTGGCCTGTGGAATGTTGGTCCACTCCTCTTCAATGGCTGTGCAAAGTTGCTGGATATTATACGCCGGTCAAGCACATCCCAAACATGCTCAATGGGTGACATGTCCGGTGAGTATGCTGGCCATGCAAGAACTGGGACATTTTCAGCTTCCAAGAATTGTGTACAGATCCTTGAACATGGGGCCGTGCATTATCTTGCTGAAACATGAGGTGATGTTCATGGATGTATGGCACAACAATGGACCTCAGGATCTCATCACGGTATCTCTGTGCATTCAAAATGCCATCAATAAAATGCACCTGTGTTCTTCGTCCATAACAGATGCCTGCCCATACCATAACCCCACCACCACCATGGGCCTCTTGATCCACAACATTGGCATCAGCAAAGCGCTCACCCACACGACACCACACACGCTGTCTGCCATCCGCCCTGAACAATGTAAACCGAGATTCATCGGTGAAGAGAACGCCTCTCCAACGTGCCAGACGCCATCGAATGTGAGCATTTGCCCACTCAAGTCTGTTAGGGCAACGATCTGGAGTCAGGCTAAGACCCCGATGAGGATGACGCGCATGCAGTTGAGCTTCCCTGAGACGGTTTCTGACAGTTTGTGCCGAAATTCTTTGGTTATGCAAACCAATTGTTTCAGCAGCTGTCTGAGTGGCTGGTCTCAGACGATCTTGGAGGTGAGCCTGCAGGATGTGGAGGTCCTGGGCTGGTGTGGTTACACCTGGTCTGCGGTTGTGAGGCCGGTTGGATGTACTGCAATATTCTCTGAAACACCTTTGAAGACGGCTTATGGTGGACAAATGGACATTCAATGCACGAGCAACAGATCTGGTTGACATTCCTGCTGTCAGCATGCCAATTGCACTCTCCCTCAATGCTTGCGACATCTGTGGCATTTTGCTGAGACAAAACTGCGCATTTCAGAGTGGCCTTTTATTGTGGGCAGTATAAGGTGCACCTGTACACTAATCATGATGTCAGATCAGCATCTTGATGTGGCACACCTGTGAGGTGGGATGGATTATCTCAGCAAAGCAGAAGTGCTCAATATCAAACATTTAGACAGATTTGTGGACAACATTTGAAAGAAATGGTAATATTGTTTATCTGGAATGAATTTTAGATCTCTGAGTCCATCTCATGAAAAATGGGAGCAAAAACAAAAGTGTTGCGTTTATATTTTTGTTCAGTGTAATATATTATGGTTATTCTGGTTTAAATGAAATGAGCTGGCTCAACTTAATTTATTATGGTTGTTATAAGTTAAATCAAATGAGTTGGCTCAACTTAATTTCTAAAGGTTATTCCAATTTAAAGCAAATGTGTTGGCTCAATTTCATTTATCAAGGTTGATTGAACTCATTTACTATAGTTGGACCCAATGTAATTTAAAAGAGCCAGCCCAACTAATTTGCAATGCTTTGGACCAAATAATTTACTTTACTTGATTAAGATTAATGCAAATTTAGTTGAAACCAACTTATTTTACAGTGATACCTTCACACTAAGTTACATTACATTAAGTGTTTTAAGACAGGACTGGGTGAAAGGGTAGAAAGAACACTAAACAATTAGAAAATGTGCTACAGAACTTTACTACAAAAGGTATAATCTCTTGCCATATGACAAACCATTTGGACATACAGTGGGGCAAAAAAGTATTTAGTCAGCCACCAATTGTGCAAGTTCTCCCACTTAAAAAGATGAGAGGCCTGTAATTTTCATCATAGATATACCTCAACTATGAGAGACAAAAGGAGAAAAAAAATCCAGAAAATCACATTGTCTGATTTTTAAAGAATTTATTTGCAAAATATGGTGGAAAATAAGTATTTGGTCAATAACAAAAGTTCATCTCATTACTTTGTTATATAGCCTTTGTTGGCAATGACAGAGATCAAACGTTTTCTGTAAGTCTTCACAAGGTTTTCACACACTGTTGCTGGTACACACCCAGGCGGTGTGTTTGGGATCATTGTCATGCTGAAAGACCCAGCCACGTTTCATCTTCAATGCTTTTGCTGATGGAAGGAGGTTCTCTCAAAATTTGACAATATCTGGCCCCATTCATTCTTTCCTTCACACGGATCAGTCGTCCTGGTCCCTTAGCAGAAAAACAGCCCCCAAGCATGATGTTTCCCCCCCCATGCTTCACAGTAGGTATGGTGTTCTTTGGATGCAACTCAGCATTCTCTCTCCTCCAAACACGACGAGTAGAGTTTTTACCAAAAAGTTCTATTTTGGTTTCATCTGACCATATGATATTCTCCCAGTCATCTTCTGGATCATCCAAATGCTCTCTAGTAAACTTCAGAAGGAAGAAGACACCTTAACGGCCACTGAAGATCAAAGGGGAAGTGGTGGAGGAGGTGGAGGACTAAAAATACCTGGGAGTTGTAATCGGCAACAAACTGGACTGGGCATCTAACACTGACGCTGTGTGCAAGAAGGGGATGAGCAGACTCTATTTTGTAAGGAAGCTGAGATCCTTCAATGTGTGCAGCAAGATGTTGGAGACCTTCTACCACAGTGTTGCTGGTGCCATCTTCTTTGCTGCTGTGTGTTGGGGAAGCAGCATCAGAGCCAGCGACTCTATTAGACTGGACAGAATCATCAGGAACGCTGGTTCTGTACTGGGACTAAGGCTGGAGTCCCTGGAAACTGTGGTGGAGAGGAGGACACTGAGGAAGGTTCTGTCTATCATGGACAATAAACAGAACCCTCTCCACCACATAGTGGACAGACAGCGGAGCACCTTCTCACATAAACTGCTGCAGCTCTGCTGTCGTAGGGACAGATACAGGAAATCCTTCCTGCCACATGAAATCTCACTGTACAATAAAAGCTAAATCATTGTTCTGCACTAATCAGCTCAATTTTGCACAACTGCACTGTGGCACACTTGCTGTACATATATTACATATACATATCTGCATTTTTTAATCTCCGTAAGGACTGCTCTTAAGTTGCATTTTATATTTTACAGCACTTTATAATTTTACAATTTGTAGCATTTTATATTTTATATATATTTTATTTTATCTACAACTAGTTGTTACTGTGTCTTGTCTTTATGCTGCAACTGCGAAGTAATTTCCCTGCTGGGATGAATAAAGTACTTCTATTCTATTCTATTGAGACGGGCCTTGACATGTACTGGCTTAAGCAGGGGAACACGTCTGGCACTGCAGGATTTGAGTCCCTGGTGGCGTAGTGTGTTACTGATGGTAGCCTTTGTTACTTTGGTCCCAGCTCTCTGCAGGTCATTCACCAGGTTCCCCCGTGTGGTTCTGGGATTTTTGCTCACCGTTCTTGTGATCATTTTGACCCCACGGGGTGAGATCTTGTGTGGAGCCCCAGATCGAGGAAGATTATCAGTGGTCTTGTATGTGTTCCATTTTCTAATAATTGATCCCACAGTTGATTTCTTCACACCAAGCTGTTTACCTATTGCAGATTCAGACTTCCCAGCCTGGTGCAGGTCTATAATTTTGTTTCTGGTGTCCTGTGACAGCTCTCTAGTTTTGGCCATGGTGGAGTTTAGAGTGTGACTGTTTGAACCCGTTATCAGTATAAAAGACACCTGTCCACAACCTCAAACAGGTGCCATTAATACAGGTAACAAGTGGAGGACAGAGGAGCCTCTTACAGAAGAAGTTACAGGTCTGTGAGAGCCAGAAATCTTGCTTGTTTGTAGCTGACCAAATACTTATTTTCCACCATATTTTGCAAATAAATTCTTTAAAAATCAGACAATGTGATTTTCTGGACTTTTTTTCTCCTTTTGTCTCTCATAGTTGAGGTATATCTATGATGAAAATTACAGGCCTCTCTCATCTTTTTAAGTGGGAGAACTTGCACAATTGGTGGCTGACTAAATACTTTTTTGCCCCACTGTACATTTAAGCTATCACAATTACAAAACGTTGTCATTTTATAGTAGTTCATGAAATTGCATACTTTGCTAGCTTTTAAAAGTTTACACGTGAACTTGCAACTTAATTTACCAAACTCACGAAAAAAATTCTAATTAAAAAAACATGCATGTATATTTTAAAATCACTTGATTTTATTGTCAATTTAAATCTGACAAACTGAAGCAAAACAAAATACTGTATTTTGCAGCA
This sequence comes from Gambusia affinis, assembly GCF_019740435.1. Lineage (NCBI taxonomy): Eukaryota > Metazoa > Chordata > Actinopteri > Cyprinodontiformes > Poeciliidae > Gambusia > Gambusia affinis. Next base: position 373,420 of record NC_057876.1, on the reverse strand, counting down.
GCAATATTTGCTTGTTACACAGAAGTCAAAGTATTGCAACCAAAGTGAAAAATACTCAGATCTAAAAACATAACTAATACGTTTACAATCATGATAATATGACATTGAATACAATTAATTAAATAATCTTTACTAAAACAAAAGTACCCAAATGTCAAAGTTTCCAAACTGCATTTATGTCAGTTAAATACAGACAAGATGAAAAGGAAAGATTTAGTGGACAGAAGGTTTCTGACCTTCCTTCATTGTAGCTGTCCTCCTGTCTGTCTATTAGAAATGGACAGAACAGAGACAGAGAGACAAGCAGAGAAAAAACAAACAGGGAGAAAGATGGAGTAAGAGAACTGATTGTGTGTAAATGTGTAATTTTACCATTTTAAAAGTTCTAGTTCATGCGGGTTCACTGCTGTGTTTTGCAGAAGTCGTCCTGTTGGTTGATGTCACTTTTGTGTATGCAGCTTTTGTTCTTTCTGGGTTAAGGCCTATGAATCGCCTAGAAACAGATGGGAGACAGTTTAAAATTACCATTTTGTTTTTAAGTACATATTACATTTTTAGCTTAGATGCCTGTAAACTACCAAATATATTTTGTAAAGGCATTACTAAAATAGTTCTCACCTAAGAAACAATACTCTAGGTGCCAAAAGGCGCTGCTGAACCCGCTTGTGCCCTTGATGCTGTTTCCTGAAAAATAACAATGTTCAATGATATTAGTTTTAATTTTAACTTAATACTCAGGTACACAGAGATATTTCCATAGGCAGATACATTCTGATGTTTCTATCCATATAATATGCTTGCAGACAGAGACACCTTCTGTACCTTCTGTGCCTCTATCTGTAGACCTAAGGTTGGCAAATACAGTAAGATGGCAATATCTCACTATGTCTTCCATCCATCAGTCTATGGGCAGAAGGATGGAAGTTACAGTGAGACAGACAATTGGAGTATCTGGGGCGGTGAGATGGGTGAAGGGTCGGTCTTGTCACCCCCACAAGGTGCCGCCCTGGGTAGTTGCCAGTGTTACCCATAGCAGAATCTGGCACTGGCTGATTAATCACAATTAATTACTATGCCTAGCTTTGCAGGCTTGAGATAGAAATATCCACACAGCTGTACTAACCCCTCTTGCTGCACGCCAACAATTTAAAATCCAAGCAATTATCTTGCTTTTGTAATCTCCCATATTCAAAGCAACTAAGAGAAATTTACTCCACTTATACATGCGTACAAGTGTTAAAACAAACTTGTTCAGGAGCCAACTGATAGATTAGATCTATTTTAAGTTCTAGTTTTGTCCCAAACCAACCATGTCTGAAGATTCTTAGTTTTCCAGGTTTATATTCAGGAAGGTTTATAGAAACTCTGTTTGTTTTAAACGTTGGTTTAGAAATGTTCCTCTATATTCATTTCATGTGATGAAGCGGCACTATATTGTCCTCATCCAGCCAGCAAAGACTGGTGTAATTCGTGCACCTGAAACTGCGGGCTAGTAAACTAGATGTGCACAACGTTGGCTAAAAACCCAACACAAGAAGAAAGTTGAAACTGTTCAAGTCTTGTTGCTGTTTGCAGTCGCAGAAAAAGTATTTTGCTGTTCGTAGCTCCCCGTGTGTAACATGTTGCTGTGAACTAGATAACACTCCATGGGAGAGAGGCTCTGATTTCAAAATAGATGGTTCGATTGATCTGTGTTATGTATTATTAACGCATTAAAATGTTCTGGTTAATCACATGCACTAACGCGTTAACGTTGACAATCCTATGTGCGAGAGAGAGAAGATAGAATCAAGACGGATCCAAGTAACTGATGAACCAGCTCAGATTTCTCTGTAGATGCGAATCAGGAGTTGAAGTGACCGTAATTTAAGTGGAGTCTTTAATTTCATTTATTATAAGTTAGTGGGGCCACAATCAGTGATTTTTGTCACTATGGATAAAAAGTTAGATGCATTTATCTGCTTTATGTGTGATGGGATCTGGATTCACAGTTCTACTAGGTGAATATTAACCAAACCGCATAAAAATTCTAAATAGCCTATGTTGATATGATTATAATTTGACAGGTAAAAATAGTACATGACCGAATTTTTAAAATGTTGTCAGTCAACATGTCAGAGAACAAAAAAGTCTAGCACGACCTCTGGCTGGGAGTTATGTATGATGTCAGTTATATCAGACTTATGAATATATTTACTATATATATTTACTAATCTGAGGTATGCAAGTTGATGCAAGATAAGCAGAAAAGAATGGACAGGTTTTTGTTCACCTGTCCATGGAATGCTGAAGGATTGGCACACCTAAAGGCCAGTGATGTAATTTTTTTTCAAGAAACCCATCTTAATTAGAATGAGTGTATAAAACTGAGATGCAGGTGGACAGGGCAAGCTAATCATTCTACTTGCGCAGTTAGAGGTAGAGGTATGGATATATTATTCAAACAAAGATACACCCTTTACTCATAAATATAAATGTATATGTCCAATACAGAAACCAGATATCTGACATTAGTTGGGGAATTGTATTCTGTAATCTTTAGCTTGATTAATATATATGGCCCTAATATAGACTACTTTTTTTTACAACGTTAAATCCCTGACAATTCTCAAACCAACCTAATCATAGCAGGGGACCTGAACCTTCTATTAGATACATACTTGGACAGCTCATCCTCATGTAGAGCACTGACCTCTGATGCCAGCATTTTCCTGAGGGAATATCTGGAAAAAATTATAATTTGTTCGATAGCTGAAGGATATTTAACCCCCAGCGAAGAGCCTACTCATTTCACATAAATATTTACAATGTGTCCACATGAATAGATTATTTAACGGTGGATGCAAAATTATTGGCTTTTACCAGTGAAGGAAAATATCACGATATTGCCATTTTAGACCACGCCATCCTTTCTTTATCTTTAGAATTAGATCCTTTGAATCAAGATGAAACAACATGAAAAGTAGATCGATAACTGTTGAAAGAGCCAGAATTCTGTAAATATATCAAAGAGCAGATTTCTTTTTTGTATAAAATGAGGGATCATCTGGGAACATCTCCATCAATACTGTGGGAAACTTTGAGGGGAAGTATTATATCTTTTAATCAAGGAAGAAAAGGACGCCATGCACAAGTCTTTTTTTATGGACAGAATAAGGTTAGGCAAAGGATCCCTTTGGATCGCACAAGTGCCATACACTCAAAAAAATTAACTTTGGGGGTTATCACATTAACAAAAGAATATCATGTACTTTTAACTAAATCATTTAATCTTTCAAAACAAACACATGAGGGTGGCGCTAGTGAGCCAAGATGGAGTAAAGACGGATATTTTCAGAGCTCCTGCAGGTTTATCAACATTTTCGCTTTAAAAACCACAATTGCTCACTAACTGCGACCTAAATCGGATTAATAGAGGTGTTGGACTGTAAATAATTCCGTTCCAGTAGACTTTACTTGATAAATGGCGGATAAACTTCGCAAATTCAAATACGACGGTAACACGGCAAAGCTAATGGCTAATTCCAGATCCACGAGGCAGCGTACTCCAGAAGAGGACCCACAACCCAAGAGCCCTGGTATGTGTGAAGAGTTGAGAGCCGATATCCTAACCTCTATACGAGGGGAAATCTCCAAAATTATAAGGGAGGAAATGAGGAGTGCGCTGTCTGAAGAGTTCGCCACCCTCAGAGCTGATATCAACGCAGTGAGGGCCGAAATAGCCAGCAATGCCACCGCCACCCGTGCAGAAATCACCTCAGTAAAAACAGACATTGACGATATGAAAGGTGGATTGTCTACATGGTCTGATGAGGTAAACACTCTGCAGACTACCGTTACTGAACTTCAGAGCGAGCTGGTTAAGATACGGGACAAGTGCGAGGACATGGAGGGGAGGATGAGACGCGGAAACATCCTTATAGTTGGCGTTGAGGAACAGCCGAACTCCGCCAACCCTACAGAGGAAAAAAGTCGATCGCTCACACCGAACAGCCGCTCTGACGAAACCGGGAGACGGAGAGAGACCTCGTGTGATCATAGCCAAGCTGCATTATGATGGAGACGCCGCTGACATCTTGAGAAGAGCCAGGGAAAAAGCCCCACTGACCTACAAGGGTAAAAGAATCGCAATCTTCCCGGATTACACCACCAGTGTGGCCAAGGCACGCGCAGCCTTCTCCGATGCACGGAAAGCTTTACGGGGACGGAGCGATGTGCGCTTCGGATTACTTTACCCAGCACGACTCAAAATCACATACAAAGAGGACAGTAAGGAGTTTCGGGATCCCGTGAAGGCCATGGACTACATACGGAAAACCATCCCCACTGCAATAACTGGAACTGAAACGTAAGCGAAACCGCAAATGCTAATATGACACAATTCGGACCAGCAGATCCCAACTCTGAAATATTGTCTTTAGTGCTTAAATGCCAACTGTAATTGCGTTCAATGTCACTTATCTAAACTGATACGTTTGAAAGGTGCACACTTCTAACCTTGTTAAATTACTAAGTTATAATTAAGTTGCATTAATATTACTAGTAGATTCTATGCTGTGGTTAAAGTACTTCTCCTGCAGGAGCCTGAACTTCCACACTCTTAATTTCTCTTTTTGTTGTTGTTGCACACATCCAATTATCTTTCGGTTGTGTTTGTTGCCGCTTTCTATAGTGGCTAGGGACTTAAACCCACTACCTTGCATTATGTTATCTATGTTCATTTTTTATTGTGTTTCCTGCGTTTTGATCCTTCTGTTCCCCGAGGATCTTACTTCAACTAAAAAAACAGAGCATTTGAATATTAGTTTTGACAATATTGCACAGCAAAGTCTTACTATTTTATTGTATCGTCTTGGTGTTCATCGTTCATGTTACTCAAATGTTTGGTTCCACCCGTCAAACGGCCGTCTCTGCCTCCAGCACAATACTATCACATATAAATTTTTAAATTAAATCAGTTATGAGTACATTAACTGTAACAAGTTATAACGTGAAGGGTTTGCATAGTCCAATGAAAAGAAAAAAAGTATTGCTGCAACTCAGACAATCAAAATGTCAAGTAGCATTGCTGCAAGAAACATCTATCAGACGTGGAACATACAAAATTAAGTAAGTCATGGGCTGATAAAGTTTACTATTCGTCACATTGCTCTGGCAGGAAAAGGGGTGTGGCTATATTAATACATAGGCAAATAAATTTTACTGAAACGTTAGTACATAAGGACAAGGAGGGCAGATTTATTTTGGTAAATGGGATAATTGATGGAACAGCGGTATCCTTTATAAATGTATACGCCCCTAATGAAGATGTTCCAGGGTTTATTAAGTCAGTTTTCAATATGATTGCAGAGTACAGCTCCGGTCTGTTGATTATGGGGGGGGATTTTAATTGTGTAATGTCAAACCTAGATAGGCAACCGGCCTCTCAGACCCCCATATCTAAGATGGGTAAAATGCTTAAAAATATGTCTGTGGAAACTGGATTAGTGGACGTATGGCGATCCAAATACCCAAAGGACAGAAATTTTACATTTTACTCAAACCGACATGCATCTTACTCACGAATAGATTACTTTTTTACTTCCAAGGCTGAGCTACACAGAATTGAGGATATCACAATATTGCCCATCACAATCTCTGACCACGCACCTGTTACTCTCCAGTGGAATATAGGATTGACCCCATCATTTAAGCAATGGAGACTTAATACCTCCCTTCTTAATGACAAGGAATTCATTGATTTTGTTAAATCTGACCTCAAAAATTATTTGGACATAAACAACACCCCTGACACATCTCCTATCATGCTGTGGGACTGTGCAAAGGCCTATTTAAGAGGTAGAATCATCTCCTACACCACAGCAAAAAAAAGACAAAAAGCAGCCAAACAGAAATATTTAGAAGATAGAATTCGAGATCTGGATCTTCAACATAAAAAGACTAGAGCATCCAAAATTCTGAATGATTTGAATACATCACGTAGAGAGCTCCAAGATTTATTATCAGAAAAGATAGAAGGTAACCTTCGTTTTGCTAAGCAGCAGTATTATGAAAATGGAAATAGAGCGAGCAGACTTCTGGCCTTCCGACTTAAAAAACAACAGTCCTCAAATGTTGTTCAAAAGCTGAAATCGGGCAATAAATCCACCTTAAAGCCAAAGGATATTGCTGAAACATTTGCTGAATTTTACAAGGTTTTATACCGAGACACTGACACTTGCAGTGATGAGAATAAAATAGGTGACTACTTACAAAATATACAAATTTCAGAATTATCTGATACTGTAGCTAAACAATTAGATAAGCCAATTCAAGTAGAAGAAATTAAAAATGTTATCTTATCCCTTAAAAATAATAAGAGTCCTGGCCCCGATGGTTTCATAAATGAATTCTATAAATGTTTCATAGACATCGTTACTCCACTTTTATTGGAAGCATACCGCTTTTCTTTAGAAACTAAAACAATGGCGCCGTCCTGGTCTGATGCCACAATTGTTGTATTACATAAAGAAGGTAAAGATCCACTGACTGCGGGTCATATCGGCCATTATCCATGCTGAATGGGGACGTACGCATTCTAACTGGTATTCTGGCAAGACGATTAAATGTCATAATAAATCAAATCATACATCCAGATCAAACCGGATTTATTGTCGGGAGGCACTATGGAAATAATCTGTGTCGTTTATTAAATATTATGTCTCACCAAAAAGAAAATAAAGCTATGACAGCTGTAATATCTTTAGATGCCCAAAAGGCTTTTGACCGTGTGTCGTGGAAATACCTTATTCAAACATTAAAGAGGTTTAAATTTGGGCCCAAATTCATAGATTGGATACATACATTATATTCATCCCCACAAGCGGCTGTAAGAGTTAATGGTTTCAGGTCGGCAAGTTTTAAGTTGGAACGCGGATGCAGACAAGGGTGTCCTTTGTCACCTCTTTTGTTTGCAATTAGCATCGAGCCATTAGCCCAGCTTATCAGGGACAATGATGAAATTAAAGGGATTCTGATTGGCACAGAGGAACATAAAATATTTCTTTATGCAGATGATGTACTTCTGTATCTGTCTGATCCTACATCATCAATACCACGTCTGAGGGAAATGATTTCTGTTTATGGCCATTTTTCTGGCTATAAAATAAATGTTGATAAGACAGAGGCAATGGATGTCAATAGCAATATTCCATTGGGGGTTAAACAACAGAGCGGTTTTAGGTGGCCAAGGGAAGGCATTAAATACCTAGGCATCAATATTCCCCTCTCATTAAATGATTTGTATCACGTCAATTACACGAAAACACTGGATATAATTAAAAAAGACCTGGAGCGATGGTCAGCATTGCCTTTGTCCCTCCTCGGTCGCGTTGAAACCATTCGCATGAATCTGTTACCCAGATTATTGTATTTGTTCCAAATGTTACCAGTTGGCATACCTAAGTCCACGTTCGTTGAATTGGATAAAATTATATCAAAATTCATATGGCAAAGCAAGCGCCCCCGCATAAAATATAAAACACTACAAAGAAGTAAGACGGAAGGGGGTCTCAAGCTTCCGGTTTTAAAATACTATTTCTGGGCAGCTCAGTTAAAGCCTTTAATTTCATGGATCCAACAGGATTCTCAAACAAGATGGCTCAGCATTGAGCAAGCAAAATGCTCAGTACCATTAAAGGTATTGCCATTTTTAGATATCCCAGTAAAGGAACTGCCATTGTGGACTAAAACCACACTTGACATTTGGAACAAAGTGCGAGTTTCTTTCAAGCTACCGAGAGGTTTATCAGTATTAACAAGCATTGGACATATTAAATCCTTCACACCCAATCTCTTGGACAAAAATTTTTCTAAATGGGCTGAACAGGGGCTTACATTTCTTCATCAGTTGATTGACAGAAACAATCTTATGTCGTTTGAAGAGTTATGTAGGAATTTTCATCTCCAAAAAAGTGATTTCTTTAGATATTTACAGCTGCGCTCTTTTTTGCTCGTGCACAAGGACTGGGAAAAAGTGCTAAATCCAACACCATTAGAAAACCTTCTAATCCATTACCAGAAAGGGGGAGGAGATAAAAAATTTATAGCAAAGTTATATAGTGTATTTCTGTCAATGAACCTTAACGAAACCACTTGGACAAAACAAAGATGGGAGGCAGAGACGGCCAAAATAATCTCTGACAAGGCATGGGAGGGAGTCTGGATTGAGGCTCATAGAGTTACAAACTCAAATATGTGGCGGGAATATAAATGGAAAATTATTAGCAGATATTTCAGGACCCCAGATGTGGTTGCCAAGATGGATCCTAAAGTACCAAGCTTGTGTTGGAGAAATTGTGGCTCAGCGGTCCCCAATCATACACACATCTTTTGGTCATGCCCCAAACTTCAAAACTTTTGGAATGAGGTGTACAGAACTATAAACCATATTTTCCCAGGAGTTATACCAAAGGATGTTGCAGTTGCGGTACTTGGTATTATACCAGATGGTTTGCAAGGACGGGCCAAAGCATATCTGTTAAATGTCCTTTTTACAGCTGCCCTGAAATGCATCACAATGAGGTGGATGCAGCTGGAGCCTCCTTCCTATGACTTATGGGTCCAAAAAGTAAGGGAATTGTATAGAATGGAAAAGATAACCTACTCATTAAGACTTCAAAAAAACACTTTTAGCCTGCGCTGGGGGCCAGCAGAAGCAATGTTGATGTAAATAAACCCAACAAGTTTGTCTCTTGGCATATGATGTCTAGCTATCCCTCCCAAAGTGTATCCTTATTTTGGGGTTGTATGACGATGAACCTACATTTGTGACTAAGATGTTTATTTATGGAAAACTTTATATTGTCAACATTTGTGTCATGTACCTTTAATGCATGGTTGTATCATTGCTCTGCAAAAATAATAAAATTCTAAGTTCTAAAAAAAAAACAAACACATGATACAATCATGTTGGATAAACAAGAAATTCAACAACTTAATGTTTATGAAATTTAATCATGTTGAGATAACATGATTCATTATAGTCTGACTGATCTTGTGCTGAAGATGACGAGTAAAATCACGGGAGATCACGCAAGATCATGGGAAGTCATGCGGCAAAACGGTTTTGCGCCTGGGAAAATATCAAAGGGGACTGAGTTACACATTAACTATAGATATTTGTTTTTCTCTGCAGGGCACTATTGGCATTTAAGAACTGCACTGTAACAAATGGCAGTAAAAACTACAACATGAAAATACAGTAAGGTGGCTGTGTTTTGAAAATACAGCAATTGTGATCTGAAATGCATATGGAAAGTACATGGGATGTGTTTGGACCGCTGGATCACGTGCGGAAATTAATACATATACTGTAAATCTGTAATGTACAATTGCATTGTGGGATTTTTACCAACTGCAGACGAACGTTCATAGGCTAGAGGGGGGGCCAACAATGACTTTCACCAGGTAAGTACTTTTCAAAAGATATTATATTGCGGTTTTGTGTACGAAAATATATTTTATGTAGTTATATGGAGCTACTCTCACTTGTTTGCTAAAGCTAACTTCAGTTATTTCTCAGCTAACATTATGTGCAACACAAGTGCTTTTTAGTTCACCTAGAATATGCAGATGGCTATATTCTGGTCGTTTTGCAGAAGTTGTTTGAGGGTAGGATGCCTCAACTCTTTTTTTATTTTCTCTCGCACACAGGACTGTCAACGTTATTGCGATGAACCTGAAAATTTTAATGCATTAATATTACATAACACAGATCAATCTAACCATGTAGTTTGACATCAGAGCCTCTCTCCCGCAGAGAGTTATCTAGTTCACAGCAGCGCGTTACATACGGGGAGCTACGAACAGCAAAATACTTTTTCCACAACAGCAGACAGAAACAAGAGTTGAACAGTTTCAACTTTCTTGTGTTGGGTCTTAAGCTAACTTTGTGCACAGCTAGTTTACTAGCTTGCAATTTCACGTGCACAAATAACACCGGTCTTCATTGGCTGGATGACTAGTACCCAAATGAGAGCCGCTTCATCACAGGAAATGAATGTAGAGAAACATTTCTAAACCAACGTTTAAAACAAACTGACTTGATATAAACCTTCCTGAATATAAAAACCTGGAAATTACAAATCTTTAGACATGATTGGTTTGAGACAACAAAACATTTTTGAGAATGTGCATGTTTGATATGGGCTTCATGGGCACCTGCCCTTGGCAAGATCATAAAAGGGTTGGGTATCCAAAAACTAGAAATTAAAATAGAGCTAACAAAATAGATGTAATCTATCAGTTGGCTCTTGACCAAGTTTGGTACCACTTGTACGCATGAATAGTGGAGTAAATTTCTCTTAGTTGCTGTTGAGTATGGGAGATTACAAAAGCAAGATAATTGCTTGGATTTTAAATTGTTGGCGTGCAGCAAGAGGAGTTTGCACAGCTGTGTACATATTTATATTTTAAGCTTACAAAGTTAGGCATACTGATTAATTGTGATTAATCAGCCAGTGCCAGATTCTGCTATGGGCTTTGCGGGCAACTGCCCAGGGCAGCAACTTGTTTGGGGTGACAAGACAGACCCCTCTCACCGCCCCAGTCACTCCAATTGTCTGTCTCACTGTAACTTCCATCCTTCTGCCCATAGACTGATGGATGGAAGACATAGTGAGATATTGCCATCTTACTGTATTTGCCAACCTTAGGTGTACAGATAGAGGCACAGAAGGTACAGAAGGTGTCTCTGTCTGCAAACATATTATATGGATAGAAACATCAGAATGTATCTGCCTATGGAAATTTCTCTGTGTACCTGAGTATTAAGTTAAAATTAAAACTAATATCACTGGGGATGTGCTGTTGTGGCGCCGGGGTTAAGCACAACCCACATAAGGAGGCCTTAGTCCTCGTTGCGGCCGTCGCAGGTTCGATTCCCGGCCTGGTGACCTTTGCCGCATGTCTTCGCCTTCTCTCATTACCCACTTTCCTGTCAATTAACTATCAAATAAAGGCCACTAGAGCCAATAAAACCTTTAAAATACATTAAAAAAAAAATAAAATAAAAAATATCACTGAACATTGCTATTTTTCAGGAAACAGCATCAAGGGCACAAGCGGGTCCACCAGCACCTTTTGCCACGCAGAGTATTTTTTTCATAGGTGAGAAATATGAGAACTATTTCAGTAATGCCTTTACAAAACATGTTTGGTAGTTCACAGGCATCTAATCTAAAAATGGAATATATACTTAAAAACAAAAGGGTAATCTCCTTGGGCTGCCACCTTATCATGGTGGAGGGGTTTGAGTGTCCCAATGATCCTGGGAGCTCTGCTGTCTGGGGCTTCATGCCTCTGGTAGGGTCCCCCAAAGCAGACAGGTCCTAGGTGAGGGGCCAGACAAAGTGCAGCCCGAAGACCCCAATGATGAATACAAACTTTGGACTCGGCGTTGCCTCGCCCGGACGCGAGTCACCGGGGCCCCACTCTGGAGCCAGGCCTGGAGGGGGGGCACGATGGCAAGCGTCTGGTGGCCAGGCTTTTACCCATGGAGCCCGGCTGGACTCAGCCCGAAAAGGAAACATGGGCCCCCCTCCCATGGGCCCACCACCCGTGAGAGGGGCCAAAGGGGTCGGGTGCATTGTGTGATGGGTGGCGGCCGAGGGAGGGGGCCCTGGCGGTCCCATCCTCAGTTGCGGAAGCTAGCTCTTGGGACGTGGAATGTCACCTCTCTGTTGGGGAAGGAGCCGGAGCTAGTGTGTGGGGTCGAAAGGTTCTGGCTAGAAATAGTCGGTCTCACCTCGACGCATGGCTCTGGTTCTGGAACCAGTCTCCTTGAGAGGGGCTGGACATACTTCCACTCTGGAGTTGCCCAAGGTGAGAGGCGTCGGGCAGGAGTGGGCATACTTGTTGCTACCCATCTCGGCGCCTGTACGTTGGGGTTTACGCCGGTGAACGAGAGGGCAGCCTCCCTGCGCCTATGGGTGGGGGACCGGTCCTGACTGTCATTTTTGCTTACGGGCCAAACGACAGCTCAGATTACCCACCCTTTTTGGAGTCACTAGAGGGGGTACTGGAGAGTGCTCCTCCTGGGGATTCCCTTGTTCTGCTGGGGGACTTAGACGCTCACGTGGGAAATGACAGTGAGGACTGGAGGGGCGTGGTTGGGAGGAACGGCCCCCCCGATCTGAACTCGAGTGGTGTTCTGTTGTTGGACTTCTGTGCTCGTCATGGATTGTCCATAACAAACACCATGTTCAAGCATAAGGGTGTCCATATGTGCACTTGGCACCAGGACACCCTAGGCCACAGTTTGATTATCGACTTTGTCAGTGTTTCATCGGATCTGCGGCCGTATGTCTTGGACACTCGGGTGAAGAGTGGAGCAGAGCTGTCCACTGACCACTACCTGGTGGTGAGTTGGCTCTCCTGGTGGGGGAGGATGCCGGTCAGACCTGGCAGGCCCAAACGTGTTGTGAAGGTCTGCTGGGAACGTCTGGCGGAATCCCCTGTGAGACGGAGCTTTAACTCCCATCTCCGGCAGAACTTCGAACACGTCCCGGGGAACTTGGGGGACATGGAGTCTGAGTGGACCGTGTTCTGTGCCTCCATTGTCGAGGCGACTCATCTGAGCTGTGGGCCCAAGGTTGTCAGTGCCTATCGTGGCGGCAACCTTCGAACCCGTTGGTGGAAACCTTCGGTGAGGGAAGCCTTCAGGCTGAAGAAGGAGTCCTATCAGGCATTTTTGGCCTGTGGGACTCCGGAAGCAGCTGACGGGTACCGGCAGGCGAAGCGACATGCGGGTTGCTGAGGCAAAAACTCGGGCGTGGGAGGAGTTTGGAGAGGCCATGGAGAAAGACTTCCGTATGGCTTCGAGGCGATTCTGGTCCACCATCCGGTGTCTCAGGGGGGGGGGGAACAGTACAGAACCCAGTGGGGATGATGTGCTGCTGACCTCAACTCGGAATGTTGTGGGCCGCTGGGCAGAGTACTTCGAAGACCTCCTCAATCCCACCAACATGCCTTCTATTGTGGAAGCTGAGCCTGGGGACTCTGGGTTGTTCTCTCCAATCTCTGGGGTCGAGGTAGCCGAGGTGGTCAAAAAGCTCCTCGGTGGCAGGGCCCCCGGGGTAGATGAGATCCGCCCGGAGTTCCTAAAGGCTCTGGATGTTGTAGGGTTGTGTTGGCTAATGTTCCTCCGGTCCCCCTGTTTAAAAAGGGGGGTCACACTCTTAAGCCTCCCTGGCAAGGACTATTCGGGGGTTCTGGAGAGGAGGGTCCATCGGATTGTTGAACCTGGGATTCAGGAAGAGCAGTGTGGTTTTCATCCTGGTCGTGGAACACTGGACCAGCTCTACACCCTCAGCAGTGTCCTGAGGGTGCATGGGAGTTCGCCCAATCAGTCAACATGTGTTTTGTGCACTTGGAGAAGGTGTTCGACCGTGTCCCTTGGGGAGCCCTGTGGGGGGTTCTCCAGGAGTATGAGGCACCGGGCTCCTTGATACGGGCTGTCAGGTCCCTGTATGACCGGTGTCAAAGTCTGGTCCGCATTGCCGGCAGTAAGTCGGGAGAGTTGGACTCCGCCAGGGCTGCCCTTTGTCACCGATTCTGTTCATTAGTTTTATGGACAGAATTTGTAGGCGCAGCCAAGGTGTTGCCGGCAGTAAGTCACACTCGTTTCCGGTGAGGGTTGGACTCCGCTAAGGCAGCCCTCTGCCAAAGATTCTGTTCATTACTTTCATGGACAGAATTTCTAAGCGCAGCCAAGGCGTTGAGGGGATCCATTTTGGTGGCCGTAGGATTGCATCTCTGCTTTTTGCGGATGATGTGGTCCTTTTGGCTTCATCAGGACGTGATCTGCAGCTCTCGCTGGAGTGGTTCGCATCCGAGTGCAAAGAGGCTGGGATGGCGATCAGTGCCTCCAAATCCGAGGCCATGGTCTTGAGCCGGAAAAGGGTAGAGTGCCTTCTATGGGTCAGGGGGGGTGTCCTGTCCCAAGTGGAGGAGTTCAAGTATCTCGGGATCTTGTTCACGAATGGGGGAAGAAGGGAGCGGGAGATCGACAGGTGGTTTGGCGCAGTGTCTGCCGTCAAGTGGGCGCTGTACCGGTCCGTCGTGGTGAAGAGAGAGCTGAGCCAAAGAGCGAAGCTCTCGATTTACGGGTCAATCTACGTTCCCACCCTCATCTATGGTCATGAGCTTTGGGTCATGACCGAAAGAACGAGATCGCGGATACAAGTGGCCAAAATGGGTTTTCTCCGTAGGGTGTCTGGGCTCTCTCTTAGAGATAGGGTGAGAAGCTCAGTCATCCGGGAGGGACTCAGAGTAGAGCCGCCACTCCTTCATGTCGAGAGGGGCCAGTTGAGGGGGCTCGGGCATCTGGTCAGGATGCCTCCTGGATGCCTCCCTGGTGAGGTGTTCCGGGCACGTCCCACCGGGAGGAGGCCCCGGGGAAGACCCAGGACACGCTGGAGGGACTATGTCTCTCGGCTGGCCTGGGAACGCCTTGGGATTCCTCCGGAGGAGCTGGTGGAAGTGGCTGTGGAGAGGGAAGTCTGGGCCTCCCTTCTGAAGCTGCTACCCCCGCGACCCGACCCCGGATAAGCGGAAGAAGATGGATGGATGCATGGAGGGTAATTTTAAACTGTCTCGAATCTATTTCTAGGCGATTCATAGGCCTCAACCCAGAAAGAAGAACAAAAGCTGCAAACAGAAAAGGGACATCAAAACCAACAGGACAACTAGGACAACAGTGAACCCGTGTATCTCCATTCTCCTCCTTCATGGACTATCAGTGGAAATTTTAAAATGGTAAAGTTACACATTACACAATCAGTTCTCTTACTCCATCCCTTCTTCCTGTCTGTCTTTTTCTCTGCCTGTCTCTGTTCTGTCCAGGACAGACAGGAGGACAGCTACAATGAAGGAAGGTCAGAGAGAGTGTCTGTCCACTAAATCTTTCCTTTTCATCTTGTTTGTCTTTAACTGACATAAATGCAGTTTGGAAACTTTGACATTTGGGTACTTTTGTTTTATTAAAGATTATTTAATTAATTGTATTCAATGTCATATTATCATGATTGTAAACGTATCAGTTAGGTTTTTAGATCTGAGTATTTTTCACTTTGGTTGCAATACTTTGACTTCTGTGTAACAAGCAAATATTGCTGCTGCAAAATACAGTATTTTGTTTTGCTTCAGTTTGTCAGATTTAAATTGACAATAAAATCAAGTGATTTTAAAATATACATGCATGTCTATGGAAGTAAATATGTGCCATCAGAATTTGAATAAAAAATACCTCTGAAATTTGAATGTTGTATATTAGTGCTTACTTTTTCAGTATTAAAATAAATTCAGAATATATTTTTAACCAAAAAAAAAATTCAATGTCATTATTTTTGCAGTAAAAAAAAATTCGGTGTAATTTTTTTTACATGGTTGCAATTTTCAGTTATTAAAAAAATTCACATTCCTATTTCAAAGTGATCAAATTTTCAATATACATATTTTTCACAGTTTAAATTTTCAGTGTTAAAAAATTCAGCATATAAAAAATTCTACTTTTCAAAATTCAAATGCAATATTTTCGTTGTCCTCCAATTCAACTTGCTCAAATTCGCCGTCTCAAATTCAGCGTCTAAAAATTCGCTGTAAAAATGGCCAAGGTTACTTCAGGTCACAGACATTAGCAATGGATGTCCGATTCCAACATCCACCTAATCACGTGACACAACCGTCATATTGAAGAAATACCAGCATCACCCAGGCTGGCTAATTATGGAGGCGAACGCAAACCCAACGGTGAGTTTAATGCTTTCATATTTCTATAGTATATTTTATTTTGTGCATGAAGTTTGATACATTATCTTAAAGCCTGATTTAAAACACGGGTTGGGCCGTTGTTAATCTTGTAGTGCCGGCATATTACTTCTCGCTACCTCCTAGCACCCCCAGCCCCTCCCCGCTGTCCCACGTCCAATTTCCCCAGTTTTATTTCAAAAAGAAATACCACTTGGGTCAAGTCTAGAATCTTTAAAGAGAACTGATGGGTGGCGACATTCTGGGTTGTTTGTATGTTGTCTTAGGTGAGACTGAGACAGGCAGTCTTAGTAAAGTCGTAATTTTTCAGGAGATGCTACCGCTAATATGGCTGCCTTGTGTGCTTCAAAGAGGGGCTGTGAACACTTTCCGACATTAATTATAACCACAACCCCATTCTGATCAGCTACCGTATTGTTCAGGTGACTTCATTACAACATCATCCAAAATACTGCTTCTCTTATCTGACAATTGTTGATATACAATATTAATTTACATTCTTTTTACTTTGCCTAAAACCTTGTTCTGTTACCTAGCAACACTATAAACAACCGCCTTTGTTTTTTCAGTTGATTTTAACTAATTTTCAAGAAAATATATGTTTGTAAGTACATCTGTTAACTTATTTTAGATTAAATATCATAATTTAATTTAGATTACTGTGATTTCTCAATGCTGACCTACTGATGTCAAAATACTTTTTTATTTTACTGACAATTTTTTAAATGTTTTTTTTCTTTTTTCTCTTTTCTAGGAACTTTTGCTGAATCATATTTTTGATACACTCCGTGATCGTTTGGAGCAGGAAGAAGCAGTTTTATATCTGGGAAGAGTGTGCACAATCAAAGGTTTGTACAAATGACAAGTTTCAATATGTGATGCTTTTGAATGTCTATAGTAACATTAGCTTTGTGTGGTCTTCAATATGATGAGATTTGAAGGGCAGTTTTTAATCGTTTATTACTCTATAATTGAAGGACTGAGCGACTGTGGAGAGATCTGTGGACGGCTGTAACGTGCATCTATTATGATGTGCTACACTACCTTAAAGAAGAGGGATACCTGGACATTTCAAATGAAGCACTCCTCTTCTGTTGTCATTATGTCTTCCTGCCATGTCTGCAGGATGATCTGGATACTTTCTGCAGTGGCTGGGACAATCACCCACTTCGAACTGAAGCAACATGACTCCTAACCTGCTCTGGGTTCTTGGTCGTACACATCATCCAATTCCTGAACCCCACGGTGCCTTGACAGAGGTTATAAAGATTATAACGGAGGCTCAGATGTATTTGCTGAACATTTTATGTTCAGATTTTTATTGAATAACAATAGCTGAATAACGGCAAACGGCTGTTTGTAACCAAGCAACCAAAATCACCAGAAGGCAATGATGTTTTAACAAGATAACTATCACATTTTAATAAGATACATATGATGTTATAACGTGATAGCGCTCAATTTTTTTTCCTGTGACAGCAATACGCTTCCGTGCCAGTTTAAAAATTCACCATTTATGAAATGTAAAGCAAAATGCTGATCATGTTACCACAGAGGTGAATTTTAGTGCTTTTATGGTAGACATGTCAGAGAACAAAAATGTTCTAAATTTGTAATTTGTTTGTTTTTTTCTTTACTCAAAAGGAACCCATTAGGTACATTTGTACATTGTTGTATTGCTTTACATTACTTGAATTATAAGAATCAGAAAAAGTTTTGTCTTATGTTGTTTATTTTCTAATACTTAAAGCATATATGAACTCATCTAAGTACATTCAATAAAATTTTGCATAAAAAAACAATTTCAGTTTCATATTTAAAACTGCCTGTACAAACAGTACTGACTCAGAGAAATGAAATATCTACTCTGAACATTGTTATTCTAGTTCCTCTAGTTTTGAATTTGACAAAACTAGAGAAATTAGAGTAACAGCAATGTTGTCGCTCTAATGAGTAATACATATGATCACATTTAAACATATGTATCGAACTTGTGATCTGACAAAATCAGATAATTGAATTGATTCTACATTTCAACAAAACTGTTTTGTTTTAACAAACTGATTCACAAACAAAGAACTGCTACAGCTTAAATGTAGATTGTTTTTTATTTATTATTTTTTCTAACAGGTCAATCACTCAAAGCAAGCCAAAGCCAGACTGCGTAGAGGAAATGCATGCTACAAAATCCTCACTGAAAGAGTTGTAATTCCAGTAGTGACAAGGAATTCTTAGTGTTTTGTAGCATGTGGTGTAGTTTCCACCAACAATCTCCACAGACAGACTTGCTGGCAGATTTTCCCATCCAGTCCAGAATTTCATCATGTCTCCTCTTCCTCCACTCCGTGGTCTTTCAGTTAGTAAATTAAGTAAGTGGCTTGCAGATTCAACAATAGCATCCTGACTACCCTGTAGTCACAAAATATATAAAAGACAAAGTAGCAGTTGAAAATGGATTAGTTAAAAAGAAATTTACACTTCATGAGAATGATCACTTTTACTCAGGAAAGCTCTGTGCTGTAGGGTTCCCACCTTTCAGAAATTAAAATAAGGATCTAGCAGATGGAAAGTGTCATTCTATTTCACTAGAGAAACTAAAACTGCAGTACCATAAGTTTTAAAGAATAAAGAGACAGTATAATTTCTTCAGTTTCCCTTTTAATTTTTTTTTTTAATTGCTAGCATTCATCCTCACTGACACTGTTCAGCCTGGCATGTGTGTCTTCTCTCTCCTGTATCTTTGCTAGGACATGGTAGAGTATCGGTTGAGGACGTTTTAAAAAGACGCAGGTTGAGAGCGGCTCACCACGACTGCTAACCCTCTTTTGCACCCTAGTGTTTCTAGGCAACCGTGACATCATCAATGGTCCAAAGCGTTCTGGGGTCCTTACTAGCTCCCGCCACATTAGCTGAGCTTAACATGTCTTGTGTTTTATTTTTGTAATTATTGTTACACTAAATGTTTATATGCATGTGATAGGCGTTACTGTCGGACATACAGAAATACCGAACAAATCGCGTCTCGTTACGGGCGATTCCGTATTTTCTGAAAGGATGGCAATCCTACTGTGCTCTTCTCTCATTAAAATTATAGAAACTATATAAAACACAAATAAATCTACAATTTGTAAGATTAACAACGGCCCAACCCGTGTTTTAAATCAGGCTTTAAGATAATGTATCAAACTTCATGCACAAAATAAAATATACTATAGAAATATGAAAGCATTAAACTCACCGTTGGGTTTATGCGCCTCCATGGTCGCCAGCCTGGGTGATGCTGGTATTTCTTCAATATGACGGTTGTGTCACGTGATTAGGTGGATGTTGGAATCGGACATCCATTGCTAATGTCTGTGACCTGAAGTAACCTTGGCCATTTTTACAGCGAATTTTTAGACGCTGAATTTGAGACGGCGAATTTGAGCAAGTTGAATTGGAGGACAACGAAAATATTGCATTTGAATTTTGAAAAGTTGAATTTTTTATATGCTGAATTTTTTAACACTGAAAATTTAAACTGTGAAAAATATGTATATTGAAAATTTGATCACTTTGAAATAGGAATGTGAATTTTTTTAATAACTGAAAATTGCAACCATGTAAAAAAAATTACACCGAATATATTTTTACTTAAAAAATAATGTCATTGAATTTTTTTAGGTTAAAAATATATTCTGAATTTATTTTAATACTGAAAAAGTAAGCACTAATATACAACATTCAAATTTCAGAGGTATTTTTTATTCAAATTCTGATGGCACATATTTACTTCCATACATGTCTTTTTAATTAGAATTTTTTTTGAGTTTGGTAAATGAAGTTGCAAGTTCATGTGTAAACTTTTAAAAGCTAGCAAAGTATGCAATTTCATGAACTACTATAAAATAACAACTTTTTGTAATTGTGATAGCTTAAATGTATGTCCAAATGGGTTGTCATATGGCTAGAGATTATACCTTTTGTACTAACGTGCCTGCACTGCACATTTTTTAATTGTTTAGTGTTCTTTCTACCCTTTCACCCAGTCCTGTCTTAAAACACTTAATGTAATGTAACTTAAAAAATGTCTTTGAATTAACGTAATTAAATCAAGGAAAGGATTTCCACAAGATTAAATAGCTTTCTTTCAGCATGAAGCATGCTTGTTGAGCTAACGTAACCTTCATGAGTTGGACCAACTTAATTAAGTAGTGTGAAGGTAAAATAAAGGGGTTTCAACTAAATTAGCATTCATCTTAATCAAGTAAAATCAATTTCTCGGTCCAAAACATTGCAAATTAGTTGGGCTGGCTCTATTAAATTACATTGGGTCTAACTATAGTAAATGAGTTGAATCCACCTTAATAAATAAAACTGAGCCAACACATTTGCTTTAAATTGGAATAACCATAATATATTAAGTTGAGCGAACTCATTTGATTTATTAACAACCATTGAATAACCATAATAAATTAAGTTGAGCCAACTCATTTTATTTAAATTAGAATAATCATAATATATTAATTTGAGCCAACACAATTGCTTTACCTTGGAATAACCTTAATAAATTAAGTTTACCTAACACATTTGCTTTAAATAGGAGTAACACAATTACATGGTGCTGAAATAAAGCAAAGTAATCAGGAGGAAAACCTTTCCATTTTTTTTTATGTTTATCCAAAGAGTTATTTTTTTCAGTGTATAGGTGTAGAAGGTGGTAAAAATTCTACAGAAATAATAACCTTACTTGCAAACGCCACATTGCCTCTGCGGCTGTAGCGCTGTGAACATGATGAACACGGAGTAGTTTCTTGGAGGAGCCTTGACAAAGCGACGGAATTTCTCCCCATTCATTCTGATGACTGAACGCTTCGAGGTCCAGTCCATCATCTGAGTCACCTTCTCTGATAGCAAAGTCTGCACGTCAAACACACACACAAACATAAGCTAACTACTTTGTAATAAAAGCATTAACCCTCCTTTCATCGGCTCAGTTAGTGTAAAGAATTATCTTGGAACCGCGGTTTCAGTTCTCACACAGTCCAACCCAGAAGTTAACAACCACAACTGCGGTTTGTTTAAATGAGAAATAAATAAACTCACATGTTGAAACGCGTTAGCTAGATGTCAAAACAAGAAAAAGACAAACGGCGGTTGTCTTTTAAAAGTTGCCAAGCATAGGCATGACTCAAAATTTTGGAACTTTCTTTTCTGTACGTTATTAATGACTTCTTACCTCTTTCTTCCTTTGAGCATCACTGGGCTCATGGCAGAAAAAGAGAATAAAAATTAGCGTACTGTAAAGTTTCCCAAACATTCTACTGCACTTTGTACACTCCTATCAGCTAGGTGCCTGCCCACACTCCAACGCTTCAGTCCTGTCAGCCTCCCATTGGTTGTTTCTTAGCCAACCAGAGACTACCAGTGGAGACCAGAAGTATAAGGATATCATAACAGTACGTCAACGTTGCCGCCATATTGTGAGTACTTGTCTTGCTATTTTGTACGGTGGCAGTTTTAACATAAACTCGCTTTCACCGCAATTACATTCCAGATATCGGAAAATGGTTTATGAGTAGACGTATTAGTTAATTAAGATATTTCATTATATTTGGACTAGACAAAATACCTATTTGAGATATCTCTACTTACATTCGGACGAGGGCTGCACAGTGGCGCAATTGGTAGAGGTGTTGTCTTTTTGTCTAGCAAAATGTTTTTACGTCAGCATACAGCTACCTCGATGAGCGACTCAAGTTGGGGATTTGTTGTTTGCTGCTGAGCATAATCGTTTTGTGGCTAAAACAAACATTATTTTTATATCAACTTCTAAGTTATGTGAAACTTCTGTTAAAATCATTTGAGGGAACAGAAAATCAGTCCAGTACCAATCCACATTCTCAGGGGAGAAAGACTCACCTGATATAAATTACATTTTTAGCTGTTGGAGGAACGCTTAAGATAAATTTATTTAATCAAAGAATATCATAAATATGTGTGTATTTGTACCTTAAATTGGGCAGCACCGACTGCAGTTTCACTGTGTTGAAACTGTGTTGCTTTGTCACTTACAGTGACATCTGCTGGATTTAGAAAGTCATTGCAGGCAAATTAAATAAAGACGGGAGAGTTAACCGGTTGAGTTGCAACAGTGGCGCAGTTGGTAGAGCTGTTGCCTTGCAGCTAGAAGGTCCTGGGTTTGATTCCCGGCCCGGGGTCTTTCTGCATGGAATTTGCATGTTCTCCCTGTGCATGCGTGGGTTCTCTCCGGGTACTCCGGCTTCCTCCCACAGTCCAAAAACATGACTGTCAGGTTAATTGATCTCTCTAAATTCTCCCTAGGTGTGAGTGTGTGTGAATGGTTGTTTGTCTTGTATGTCTCTGTGTTGCGCTGTGACAGACTGGCGACCTGTCCAGGGTGTACCCTGCCTCTCACCCAGAACATAGCTGGAGAGGAACCAGCAACCCTCCCGATCCCATTAGGGACAAGGGTGACCAGAAAATGGTAGTGAAAGCAGAAATCTGAGATTCTGAAAAAGGACTTTAATATTCTTCTGAACACTATGGGAAAATTGAAAATGAAGTTATTTCTCAGTGGTCCAATTCCATCACCTCAATGGGGAGACGAAAAACACTCCAGGCTGGGCATGATAAACAAATGGCTGATTAAAACCTGCTCTGCCAGCTCAGTGACCTTCATCGATAACCTCTGGATCTACTGGCAGCGCTTTCACCTTTTTGGAAGAGGCAGACACAATCTCAATAAACATGAGATAAAGTTACTCACTGCAAACCTTTTTTATTTTATCAACAAGGACAGCAACGTCATCGTCGCTTCAGAAGAACAGGCTCAAGGATCTCTGACTAGGATGGAACTCTCTGCGTATCAGGAGCCAAAACAAGCTGATACAACATCGACTGGAGACGGAGCGACTGGTTCCCTTCCTCCTCCACCCCCTCCTTGCTCATGCACTCATTCAGAGGATTCACAGGATTCACAAGACACCTTTGGAGAAATGTCTTCTGGACCAGAGTTTCTCAATTTTACAGACGGAATGAATCAACAGGTTCTACTTGGGACGTCTCTCCTTAGCACTCATGTAACAGACCTCACTTCATTTAAGCCACCTGCCTCCGATTTCCCAGAGGATCCATCACTCTGCGTTTCTGAGGTCTGAGGCCGGGGTCCAGATATTATTTTTACACCCGTCCTCCCCCAGAATGTGTCTGGCCCCCCAGCACTACAAAACAGGACATTACCTGTCCGGATCACTACCAGAAAATTTACAAAAAACAGAAACATAAAATACAGGAGACCTAATTCAAACCTCAGACTGTGCCCCTGCCTAAAGGAACCTCAGACTGAAGAACTTTTGGCCTCCAAGTTACTAAAACTGGCTCTTTTAAATACCAGATCTCTCTGTGCCAAAGCTCTATTAATCAATGATTTCATCACTGAGCATAATATCGATGTTATGTTTCTGACAGAAACATGGTTGAATGACAATAATGAACCAATCGTACTAATTGAATCTGCGCCTCCTAACTACAATTTCTTAAGTGAGAATAGGAAACATAAAAAAGGAGGAGGCGTGGCTTCAATATTTAAGAATACTGTAAATAGTAAAATCTCTTTGGGTCACTTTACCTCTTTTGAGTTACTTGGAATTGAGATTAAAGGCCTCAAACGAACTTTGACACTAACTTTATACAAAACTCCAACATATGTGGAAATTTTCTTTACTGAGTTGAATGAACTTCTATCTCTCATATGTATTATATATATATGTGTGTGTATGTGCCAAAACTTCCTCCAGCTGAACAGAAACAAAACTGAAGTTATTATTTTTGGACCTAAAGAGGAACGATCTAGAGTTATAGATCTAGAGTTATAGATCTAGAGTCAGTGCACAGCTTCAGTTATTACAACTAAAAACCAGCGATCAGCCCGAAACCTGGGAGTAGTGATGGACTCTGACCTGAACTTTCAGAGCCACATAAAGACAGTTACAAAGTCAGCCTTCTATCACCTGAAGAACATTTCCAGGATTAAAGGACTAATGTCTCAGCCAGATCTAGAGAAACTCATCCATGCGTTTATTTTCGGTCGTATTGATTATTGTAACGGCGTCTTCACAGGTCTGTCCAACAAATCAATCAAACAGCTGCAACTGATCCAGAATGCTGCTGCTCGCGTTCTCACTAAAACCAGGAAGATAGAGCACATAACACCAGTTTCAAAGTCCCTCCACTGGCTCCCTGAAGCTCAAAGAATAGACTTTAAAATACTGTTGTTAGTTTATAAATCACTGAATGGTTTAGCACCACAATACATTAAAGATTTGCTGCTATTGTATCAACCTTACAGACCTCTCAGGTCTTCTGGTTCTGGTTCTGCTCTGCATCCCCAGAACCAGAACCAAATGAGGAGAAGCGGCATTTAGCATCTATGCACCAAAAATCTGGAACAAACTTCCAGAAAACTGTAAAACAGTTGAAACACTGACTTCCTTTAAATCTCAACTAAAAACCCACTTGTTTAGAGTTCTATTTGAAACATAATCAATTACAATTTTTTTGACAGAATCTGACTTGATGTGTTTTTAATTGTTGATTCTATGTTGCATTGTGTTTTTGTGTTTGATTTGATGTAAAGCACTTTGAAATGCCTTGATGCTGAAATGTGCTATACTAATAAAATTTGATTGATCGATTGATCAAAACCATATTGTATCAACACCATAAATGACAATGTACAAAATTTTGGATGAGACTTTGTGAAATAAATGCTTATTTTTGGTATACGGTAAAGATTTCATGGAGTTGAGTTGTTTCAATATCTTTATGTGGACATGGGACATATTTATTGTTCCTTGGCTCTTCTCGTGTACTGCAGAAAAAAAGAGAAACACAGCAAAGTTTAATGTTATTACTCCAATGACCGGTATACCTTTAAGAAATGCATAATGTGCACACTTATCAGTTATCAAATACCTATTCTAATGATTTGTATTTTCTTTGAAAAAAATAAAATAAAATAATGGTCATTATTACCACTCCTGTCCTGGATATTGCCAAACCCATGGCCTCACTCTTGATTCTGTAACTCTTTGTATGCACAATTTATTTCTTCACCCACACACACACACAATATTTTAGGTTCAATAAAACATTTATTAGTTGGTTTGGATACATTTGTTCTCTTTGCTAGCATGCACATTTAGTTCATATATGTATTAATATCAACTTAAAGTTAATTTGTTTGCTTTCTTGCTGGTACTTACGTGTCATGGAGTTGCCAGACAAAAGATGGGATGAGGGCTCAGCAGACTACAGTTACTTATCAAAATCACTGTGTTACCATTTTCTTTAGTAATTTTATTTTTTGTCACGTTTGGTTCAATTTGTCTTGCCCACATGCAGAACACTAAACAGGGGAGACAAAATCAGTGAAGGCAGTTTATTAGAAAACAAAAGATAGGTGGAACCGTCCTGATCCGGGAGGTTATGGCTCAGGAAACAACCAGCACTCTAAGGAAGGATGGCAAGGGAGATGGTGAGTTCAAGGTAATCGCAGACAGGAATGTTAACAGCAGTAATGGATCAATCTTACTTGTGGAGTGGGGAACTTGTCTGGGGGGTTTTCTCAGAAGGTCCGAAGTAGTGATGTTACGTGATGAGCCGAGGCTTCGAGGCGTGTGTCGAGTAATGGGGGGGGCGTTTCCGTAAAGCGCGTATCGAGGCTTGCTTCATTTAGGGGAGGAGCCGAAAACGATGACGTCCGAGGCTTCGCTGCCCGGCTGTACCACGTGACTGCTTCGGGAAATGGCTCAGATTTTGTCGCGCGGTTTGACAGCTTTATAAACCCCACAGGCTCCATTCAAAATGTGGGTTGTTGTAGGCGAGTTGCGGTCAGTTGAGAGAGTGGACAGAGTTTTGATAGTTTGGATAGCAGAGTTTGGATAATGTTTATTTAGTTTGAGACAGTTAGTTTGGTGTTTGGAGAGTTTAGGAGAGAGATAGATAGATAGGAGATTTAGGAGCACAAAGACAGGATAGGAGTAGGATGGAGCCAGCGAGAGGTAAGGTGAACTGAACATTTGCAGATGCATTAGGTTTGCTTATGAGGAACTGTATTTTTCACTGTTTCTTATTTTCTGTAAAGGTGAGGTGTTTATTGTGCACCAAGGAGTTGGGGTACAATAATAACACCTCATCCATGCTAAGACACTACCGTGCCTTGCATGAGAATAGGGAGGAAACTGGAGCTTCACCCAGCCAAGGTATTTCATTACTATACTATATACTATACTATAATCATCGGTCACTGTACCCCAATCTGTACAAACTTGCACTTATTTATTTATGCACCCCGGCATTATCTGTGCCATGTCTTTTCAAAGGCTGGAGAAGTAGTGTCAAAAAAGAGAAATCCTTTGAAACCTAAAACTGTGGAGAAATTGTTGTTTCTTAATAAAAATGAATGAAATCATCCAAGTTACACAAGCATTAGCCTATTCACTACCCCCTCCCTACTTCCACAAGCACTTTCACTGTCCTCTGCCTGATTAAGCTCATGCCATTTTTCTAGAGTCACAGAAAAACATTATTACACAACATGCCATATCACATGACACTATTTTGGGAATAATTACACACAGAGAATACATTCAAACAATATTTTATTGTTCAAACAATATTTTATTGTACACATATGTACACCTTTTGTGAAGTCATTCCCAAGACCCATAATAGACAAAAATTCAATGCATCACATGTGTTAAGATACAGCGGGCTGTGATTGTACACCTGGCCAGTAGGTGGTTTCGTGTGCACATGAAGCCTCAAGAAATGAACCCTTTCTCGAACCATTTGGCTCAAGTGGTACAATGCCTCATGAGGCTTCATCTCACCATCACTAGTCCGAAGTCTCAATTTTGTTGTGGTTCCAGGTGATCCAGGGTTTTGACAGAGGAGGATCCGGGAATTGACGTGGAGGGCAGACAGGTAGGCTCGGACGGGAAGGAGTACAGACCAGTAGCAAGACTGCCCACCGGAGTAAACTGGAGATGCTGAAACAAAGGAAGGACAACGTGGAATTACTCACAGGTCTTTCAAGGAAAGAATCTCAGATCGCTCCCGTCGGTGCTCAGAGCACCATGGTAGGCTAACGCTCCAACACTGAAGTATTCGTGGTGCGGCCCTCTTGTACTCCAAGACTGATGAGATGATTGAGTACTGGTGTGGAAGGTGATGGCACACCTCTCCGGAAAAAGGTGTGTCTGGCGCCATCTAGTGGACGGAAGGTGAGAAACAAAAGTGGAACAAAAACAGAACCCACAAAAAGGGACAAAACCCCGGTTCCTGACATTTTCTCTACGCATCTTGGGGAGTAACCACAGTTTTTATTTGACACTTATCAGCAGCGACAGAAACATAAACAATGGAGATGCGCATTTTATTGCTGGAAAAAACAGTAACTATTTTGAGTTTCGGTCACCAAGTCCGATTATCATAAGCAGCTTT
This sequence comes from Gambusia affinis, assembly GCF_019740435.1. Classification (NCBI taxonomy): domain Eukaryota; kingdom Metazoa; phylum Chordata; class Actinopteri; order Cyprinodontiformes; family Poeciliidae; genus Gambusia; species Gambusia affinis. Next base: position 346,105 of record NC_057876.1, on the reverse strand, counting down.
GGGCTAGTTTTATTTTTAAGTCGCTTGCAGATTTTATGCAAGCAGATTCAATGCACTGCACCGCAGGTTGCGGTGTTTGAGCTTGGAAATAAGCAGACATAAACCCCAGAATTTGTCTGTCATCTAGTTAGTTTTAGTCAGACTCATGATCCGTCCCGCTGTGTCTATGTTAATATCAAGTTAATATATTTGCTGTGAATTACGTCGAGCTTCGCGTTGAGCTCCAGAAAACTGCAAACATCTACAGCTTTTGACGTCTCTGCACACTGATCACAGTCAGGAAAAAGAGCCTCGAGCAGAACACAGCTTACAGTTTTATAGGGAGAGTTTCATTCCATTCACATAGTTTGATAATCTACTTGGTCACTAGGGGTGTCAAGCACATCATGAGGGTGCATAGAAGAAACAATTTAATAACTTTATTGAAGTAGTTTCAGAAGACATTCTTTTAAGCATGTGCATTACACAAGTATCATTATACTGATGATATGTAATGTTTTACTCATAATCATGTAGTAATCTTAAAATTTTCCACTACAAGACCTACATGAACATGTTAATTATATATTAATGTTAATTATCAAATATTAAAAAAATAAATATTACAGAAATTTTAGAATCAAATACAGAATAAATGATAATTATTTGCAAATGTATACTGATGGTTCAAAAATCCAAAAAAATGAAGCGATTGTTATAGCAGTAGTGATTCCTGATTTAAATAATAATATTTCAAAAAGAACATCTAATTATCTGAGTATATATGCAGTAGAATTATGTGCTACATTAGTAGCTTTAGAATGGGTGGAGGATACTAATATAAATAAAATAATAGTTTGCTGTGATTCATTACCTCCATTGTTGAGTATTGAAAAGGGAAGTACAAATAATCATCAAAATATCTTACATGAGGTTATGGCTGTTCATCATGTGAACAAACCAAAAATGTAATATTATTGTGGATTCCTGCTCATGTGGGTATAAGGAGGCTATTAAAAAGAATACATTGATATTCCAATGAAGTTATCTAAATCTGAAGGCAAAAATATAGTGTGGAAAGATATTGTTGTTATGAAAAATTAGGTGGGATAATGAAACAAATGGAAGGATACAAAATACAATTGATGTTGTAAGGGTTAGAAGAATAAACAGGAGAGAGGAGATAGTTATGAATATAATAAGAACTGGCCACATTTTTTTGAATGGCACTTTTCTTAAGATAGGGAAACTTGTTACTGGTTTATGTAATTAGTGTGATACTGTAGAAATGATGGAACATGTTTTTATTAGCTGTAAGAAATGAATCAAAGAAGATTATTGAAAACGGTAATAGGTTTTAATTAGGAATTAAAATTTGAGAATGTGGTTGCTCAGTTAAATAGTAATGAAGAAAAAGAGAAGGTTTTTCGTTTAAAAAAAAAAATATATCGGGCTCATTAGGAGAATTTGAGGAATAAGTATTAGGATCCAACAGGTGGCAGTAGTGAAACAACAATGGATGCAAGCTCCCGTTAAAATCAAAAGAAGAAGTAGAAGCACTTGGGCCCCCATTGATGACGTTTGACAATTCGCCTCGGTCTCGTGAGATTACGATTTTCCACGTTCTACGTTTGCAAGACGTCACAGCTTTTTGATAGTGTATGGTAGAGATCAACATCCAGTGTGTCAATAATTCTTGCAGTATACATCGAAAGACCTCGGGGAGCTGACGGGATCACTGTTGTTCTCTGCAGTGATTGACTGGATCTCTCGCGGCTGTCTGTTAGGGGATTTGGTGTACTTGTGACCGACGTCGGAGGCCTTTTTGTTTTGCCTAATGCGTTTGAGGCCATTATTTGCTAACTGAGTTTTAAATACCGTTTGAATTTCTGGGCTTCCAACACAAGACCATTTTTAACGTCACCTAAGAAAGCAAATAGGGTCAAGAACTCGGACAAATTTAAGTTTTCTATAGAGCTTCTTGTCTCATTGGAGGATGTGCGTTTGAAGCCTGCTCAAATTCAATCTCTGAGTGTTAGATCTCCTCTCCGATTTTCTCCACCTACAAAATGTGGTTAAAACTTTTCTTTTTACTCCTGTATTTCATGATGTTGTTTTTGCTTGCTAGAATTTTTGAGACTGTAGTCTGGTATGAGACTGGTATGTTCGCCACGCAGCTTGTAGATCCAGTTACTCTTAGTTACAATAAGTTGAAAACCATCTTAGAGTGCAGAGGACTGGGATACACCGGCCTGGCTGAGAAAAAGGATGTCAGCGAACTGGTGGAAAAATCAGGTAAAATCACTCGGAATGTATGGGTGGAAGATGTCTTCGAAAAATATATATAAATATTTTGTTCAGGACTTAAGAACTGAGCGATTATTGTTAGAAATAATTACCTTTCTGTATTATAAAATTAAACTATTATTCTTTATTTCCAGAGATTTTAAAGTAATTTTTGTACTTGTTAACTTATGAAAGTGTATTTGAAGTTTGTCTAAATATTCATTCAAACCCCAATCAGAACCAAGCACATACCATGGGAGATGGAGCCTTTTCTTCGCCACCCCAAGAAGAAAAGGCTCTCACCCCACCTTCCTTTGAAGGTGGGGTGAGAGTAACTTTGACTCCTTATCTACCTTCAGGTTATTACGGTACTCAAAACTCACCTGTGTAAACTGGTCTATGCACCATAGTCTCCTTCTCTCGCTCTCTTTTTTTGTAAAGCATTATTGAATGTCCTAAAAAGTGCTATGTCACTGCAATATACAATTTTTTATGATTTCATCATTTAAGGCAGGTGTTTCAAACTCCAGTCCTTAAGGGCCACAGTCCTGAAGTTTTTAAATGTGCCACAGGTACAAAACACTGGAATGAAATGACTTCTTCTTCTTCTTCTTCTTGATTTTATTGGCGGTTGGCAACAAACTTTAAGTAGCATTACCGCCACCTACTGGTATGGAGTGTGGTTCGAAATGGACTATCAACTTATATAAGTATTTGTATCTTCCTACTCCTACCTTTAATATATAATTTAACTAAATGAATTTCCTATTTATATATACCTACATACTCTCATCCATTTTTATATATATCTTTATAATCCACCCCCCTAGATCATGCACCCATTCACACACACACCTATTTTAATCATATTCTTTGAAATAATGTAGTTTTCTTTAAATATTTAATAATTATTTGTATATGTTTACTCCCCGAATTCTTCCTCAAAATATCTATCAAATTAATCTTTTCCTTAATACATTCAAACTCTCCTTTCATACACCTTCTTTCTCTTTCATACTTATGGCATTCTAACATAACATGTTCTATCGTTTCATATCTGTCACAATAATCACATTTTCCATTATTATGCTTTTGTATTTTAAAAAGTGTATAATTAAGACCTGTATGCCCTAATCTTAATCTTGTTATCACCCTTCCCTCCTTTCTATTTCTTCTTCCATTTCTTTTCTCTCCTACTATCTTCTGTATTTTATAAAACCATCTTCCTGTTTTTTCTTCATCCCACCTTTTTTTCCATTTTTCCATCAGTTTTTCTTTAACCATACTCTTTCCCTCATATTTACTTGTTTTAACTTTAAAACTAATATTATTATGAATTGTCCTTTTTGCCATATTATCTGCCCTCTCATTTCCTTCTACCCCTATATGCGCTGGAATCCATACAAATACAACTACCAGCCCCATATTCTGTATTCTATACAATGTATAAAATATTTCTAATAATATATCCATCGTACTATCTGATTGAATATTTTTTAAACTTAATAATGCTGAGCTTGAATCTGAACATATCACTGTTTTTAATGGTTTTATTTCTTCTATCCATTGTAAAGCTAACAATATTGCCAACATTTCTCTTGTGTAAACTGATAACCCATCATCTGTGCTCCGTTTTCCTATTTTTACATCGAATTCTGGCACCACAAAAGCTACTCCTATCTTCCCATTTATCTTTGACGCATCTGTATAAATTTGAATATATTTGTAATATTTGTTTATATGTATCTGTACTGAATATCTATCTACCGTGTATGATTTATCTTGTTTCTTTTCTATTATTGACATGTCTACGGTTGCTTCTGGTAAAATCCATGGCGGTATTATTGACATTGGTGTTTGACTTATTTCTAAACTATCAATCTTGAATTCTTTTGTTTTATTTCCAATATTCCATCCAAAACTCCTCATTTCTTTCTTTTCTTTTTCCCAACATGGACCTAAAATTTCCCGAGTTGGATGATCAAGTTTATTGCTTTGTAAATTTAACCAGTAATTTATTTCTAGTTTTGTTCTTCTTAAGTTTAATGGCATTTCTCCCATTTCTACTTCTATTGCAGCTGTTGGTGTGGTTTTAAATGCTCCAGTACATAATCTTAATGCCTGATGTTGAATTATGTCTAATTTATTCAGATGTGTTTTAGCTGCTGAACCGTAAACTATGCACCCAAAGTCTATGTTAGATCTTATCATTCCATTATAAATCTGTTTCAGTGATTTTCTATCTGCTCCCCAGTCACTGCCAGCCAAGCATCTTAAAATATTTAAGATTTTCTTACACTTATCAACCACTTTTTGAATATGTATATTCCATTTTAGTTTTTCATCAAACCATATTCCTAAAAATTTTATACACTTTACTTGTTCTAATTCTTGATTATATAATTTTAATTTTATTTCCTTGTTTATTATTTTTTTTGTGAATATCATTACTTTTGTCTTTTCAACTGAAAACTTGAATCCCCATGGCAACGCCCATTTTTCTATTTCAATAATAACTTTTTGTACTTTCTTTACAATATGATCTACATTTTTCCCTCTTTTCCAAACAGCTCCATCATCTGCAAATAATGAACATCCTATTTCTTTTCCAATTCCATTAAACACATCATTTATCATAATTAAGAACAGTAAAGGACTTATAATGCTTCCTTGCGGAGTTCCATTTTCTACTTTATATTTTTCTGAATACATTTCTGCTATTCTCACTTGTATTTTTCTATTTGTTAAAAAGTCTTTAATCCATTTAAATAATTTTCCTTTAATATCCAACATATATAGTTTAATCAATAATCCCTCCACCCACATCATATCGTATGCTTTTTCTATATCAAAAAATACTGCCACCACACTTTCTTTATTTACTTGTGCTCTTCTAATTTCATGTTCTAAACATAACGTTGGATCATTAGTGCTCCTCCCTTTTCGAAACCCACTTTGATATTTTGATATATCTCCTTTACTATTTAAATAATAAACCATCCTATTGTTAATCATTTTTTCCATTATTTTACATAAATTGGATGTTAAAGCTATTGGTCTGTAATTTCCTGGGTTTGAATTTTCTTTTCCTGGTTTTGCTATTGGTATTATAACTGATTCCTTCCAATTTATTGGTAATTTTCCTTCCTCCCAAATTTTATTATATAATTGCAATAATATATCTTTTGATTTTTCACTAAGTTGTCTTATCATTCTATAACAAATCTGATCTTTACCTGGTGCTGTATTTTTTGTCTTCCTGAGTGCAGAATTCAATTCAGCTTTTGTGAACTCAACATTTAACAAATTATTTGTTTCTTCAACTTTCTCTAATAACTCTTTATATTTAAGTTTTGTATTTTCTCTCCCTCTCCTTCCCTCTTCACTTATATTATTTGAACTATGAACTTTACTAAATGTTCTTGCCAATGTTTCAGCTTTATCTTCATCTCTTACTATATTTATATTATCCATTTTTAATATAGGGTATTCAAACTCTTTCTTTATGCCATTCATTCTTTTAATTATTTTCCATATTTTTTCCATTTTGGTTTCTCTCCCTATTGTACTACAGAAATTCCTCCAATAATCTCTTTTTGCGTTCTTAATAGTTCTTCTTACCATTGTTTGCTTTCTTTTATAATCAATTAAATTCTTATAAATAGGGTTCCCTTTTAATACCTTAAATGCTTTATTTCTTATCTTTATTGCTTTTTTACATTCATCTGTCCACCATGGCATAATTTTCTTATCATTTCTACATCCTGTTTTCTTTATTGAATGATCTGCTGCTTCCATAATTATTTTGCAAATTTCTAGATTAACATCATTTATATCCCTTGTCATATCTACTTTCTCTAAGTTTATTTGACTCAAATACCTAAATTTAATCCAGTCTGCTTTATTAAAATTCAGTTTTTTATTTACCTTTATATTCTTATTTAGATTTAATCCTACCTTAACTACGATGGGATAATGATCACTACCTATTGTTGTATTTTTATCAATGAACCACTCGCATATACCAGCTAAAACATTTGAAACAATTGTTAAATCAATAACTGATTCCATCCCTGTTCTTACATTGATTCTTGTTCCCCTCCCATCATTAATACATACAAGATTTTTCATTTCCATTAATTCTTCTATATCTTTTCCATTTTTATCATTACATTTACCCCACAATGTACTATTTGCATTAAAATCCCCACACCAAATTACTTTCCCTTCCAAATATGCCATTAACTCCTCCATTATTTCAATTGATAATGTTTTGCATGGATTATAAAAATTTATTATTTTAAATTTACTTTCTTGTTCCCATATATCAATTATTATATATTCAAGTTCCTTCCCTTCCCTAATACCTGATATTTCATCCCTTGTTTTATAAATATTGCACATCCTCCTCCCCCTCCCTCCTGTCGATCTCTTCTTCTATTATATCCCTTAATCACAAAATCTAATGTTGTTTTTAACCATGTTTCCTGAACACAAATAATTTCTGGTTTTTCCTCAAGACTATCAACATAACCTTTAAGTTCCTGTCCGTTAGCAATTAAACTTCTTGCATTCCATTGTAATATTAACATTAATTATTTTCAGCTGGTGGTCCTGGTCTCCCATCCCCCTCCAGCTTTTTGTTTATGTTCTCCCATGATCCCTCTTTAAACCCCAAAAACTTTTCTGCTCCTCTCACTATTATTTTAATTTTCTCAGTTTTATGCTTGGCTTGGTCAGTGCAGTTGATAACATATGCTATAAATAGTATAAATTTTTCTACTGACACTGTGATATTTTCTTCTAATTGCACTTTGCTTTGCTGTGGGATTTGGTTCACTGTTTGTTCACACTTTCTTGTTGTCTGTTCCTTCACATTTTTAACAGCTTCTGCATAACTAATGTTTTTAATTGTTTTAATCTGAATGATTTCTTTTGCCTTCTTCCTCACCTCACATCCTCCATACGTAACTCTATGTTGCCCTCCACAGTTACAACATTTTTCTTGTGCTTCTTCTTTACATTCCTCTATTTTGTGATCTTCACCACATGTTGGACATCTCTGCTTCCCTTTACAAACTGCTGCTATGTGTCCATATCTTTGACATTTGAAACAACGAAGTGGTGGAGGGATACAAGGTCTGACCTGAAAACTGAGATATCCTATTTTGATGTTTTGTGGTAAATCTTTCCCTTCAAATTCAATGAGAATTGACAAACTTCCTACTCTTTCTCCATTTATTGTTCTTGACAATCTCTTCAAGTTATTCACTTTTCCTCCTGTAATATTCTTCTTAATTTTCTCAAGATCTTCATCTAGAGGATCCCATAAATCACTCCTCTAGTTTTTTTATTTTCGCCTACTATTTTTTTCTCCATCACAGTTTTTTTACATATATTATCCACACTTAAAGCCTTATTTTTTTGTTCTTCATTTTTACAAACTACCAATAAATTTCCATCTCTCAATATCTTCACCATTTCAACATCTCCGATTTTCTTTTTTACTTCTCTTGACACCACAATGGGGCTGATGTTATTCTGTTCTTCTTCATTTTTTAGTTTTAATATTATTTTAACTTCCTCCCTCACAACTTTCCTTCTCACTATCCTTTCTTCTTCAGAGCTACTTCCTTCCAGTTCTCTTTTATTTCCTTGAATATCACTAATACTCTTTCCTTCGTTTATTTTTTGTCTTTCCCGTCCTCTCCCTCTTCCTCTCCCCACTGGCGTCCACCCTTCATATTCCATATCTTCCTCATTTCCTGTCTCCATTTCCATCCGAACCATTCACATACCAGTTTATGCCAAATCCGCCTTTTCCAACTCCAATATACGTTTCCGTTTTGCCGCGCTCACAACCGTCCAACCGACAGCAGGAATGAAATGACTTGATTACCTCCTCTTTGTGTAGACCAGTTCTCCAGAGACTTGCTAATGACCTAATTATTCTTTTCAGGTGTGGTGCAGCAGAGACACATCTAAAAGTTGCAGGGCAGTGGCCCTCCAGGACTGGAGTTTGACACCTGTGATTTAAGGTTTGGAGTTGAATGCCCCTGCTCCAGTCTCTTAAAGAAGAGCTCTGATTTTAACATTATAAAATGTGACTTCTTTATTGGGGTTAGAGTCAGAGGAACGAAGATATCAAGTAGGAGGGTGACAGCGAAAGAGATCAATGAGATACAATGAGGCCAGGTTATTGACCTCGCCTTCTCGTAGGTGATATTTTGTATTGTATCTGGGGATGGCAGTGAGATTAAGAACAAAGGTGATGTGTCCCTGGAGTGGTGTGGGTAAGTAGATGGGCCGCTTAGTTTTGGGTATACTGTAAATGTGTGGAGGGAAGTCCTTGAAGGATGCTGTTGCTGTAGTTTTGAAGTTATGAAGGAGTAGATAATTATTTGAGCTGTGAAATGAAAGAGAAAGAAGGAGAGACATGGGCAATGTTGTGTATGTAGAAGAATGATACCCTGGTGATGGCATTGATGTGGTATTGGAAAGAGAGGGAGGAGATGGCAATAGCACCAAAGTTTTGCACTATGGTGGAGACAGTGGCTGTGTGGCCATAGATGAGGAGGGAAATGGGACCAGTAATGAGTAGTTTTGTTTTGTTACTGTTGAGTTTTAGAAAGTTGATGTCCATCCAGAGTTTTATATTGTAATTAATAATAGTAATGCTAATAATTTAATAACCTTTATTTAACCAGGTTTGTCCCATGAGAACAAAAGATCTTTTATAAGAGAGACCTGGCTAAGACTGGCAGCATTCAGAAAGAGAGAGGGAAAAGAGTCAGAATAGTCACAATAAACACATAGTAAAACATAAAAAATGAATAATTAAGAAAAGTAATTTAAATTTTACTAGACTATAATTAATAATGCTTTGGTTGATATAAATAGAACCGTAAAAAGAAAGTGTAAAATGGGATTTTAGACTTGATTTAAAATAACTGGTTTTCCAGCAAATGGATCCACAATGATCTGTTGCATTTTCACTCATCAGCAGACATTTGCTGATGAGTGAAAATGCTCAGTGTTGGTTTTATTCGATCTTAGTGCTGATTTTGACACTGTCCACCATGCAATCCTGTTAAACAGGCTAAATGTCCTGACTGATATTTCTGATTCAGGTTTGGACTGGCTCGCCTTTATCTCACAGGCACTCTGCATCAAGATGGACAGGTTTTTCTTTGACTATGTCCCCTTAAATTGTGGGGTGCCACTATGCTAAGTTTTAGGTCCACTTTTGTTTTCTTTTTATATTATTCCACTTGCTGGCATTATTCAGCATGTGATAAGATATCTCTTATTACATTTACATGGATGACATTCAATTGTATTTTCAAATTCATTACACTGGCTCACAGTTGACTTTAGAATTTGTTTTAAAGTTCTTGTGCTGACATACAGAGCATTACATGGCCAGGTTTTTGATTATCTTTGTCAGCTTTTAACTAAACATTCTGCTGGTTGTGGTCTTCGTTTTCAAAGTCTGAATCTTTTGGTTGTTCCACGAACATGGTTAAAAACTGAAGGGGACTGGGCCTTTCAGTCAGTGGCCCCAAGGTTGTGGAACAGCGTGCCCTTGCAGCTACGTATTGCTGACTGTGGAAGTTTTTAAAAAGCAAAAAAAAAAATTTTTTATTTTCCCAGGCTTTTATCTCTTGATTTTATTGTGTTCCTTATGTTGGTTTTACGTTTTGTATGATTTATTTATTTATTTTTCCCCCACCAGGGGGTCTTTTTGTGGGCTCTAGTGTCCCTTATATGACAGTAGGCTGACAGGAAAGGGGGAAAGAGAGGGGGAAGACATGCGGCAAATGTCGGCCGGGTCCGGGAATCGAACCCGCAACGGCCGCGTCGAGGACTCAAAGCCTCCAAATGTGGGTTGCACTGTCCCCTACGCCACCAGAGCACACCCATGTTTTGTATGATTTTAAGGTTGATTTCTATTTTACAGCACTTTGTGATTTTATGTCTGTGAAAAGCGCTTTATAAATAAACTTTGCTTACAGGACCAGCTGCAGCTCTCTGAATAATTAGGCAGACCTGTGAAGACGGTACAGTAATCAGTTAGACCAAAATAAACCCATGGATGAATTTTTAAAGTAGACTTTTTAAAACAGCTCCGATAGTGGCTTTCAGGTCCTCTGAATCTGAATTGAGGTCTGGCATACCTTCAAGCACTGTGCAAGTCACACTTAATCAAGCACTTAGCTCCACTGTTTTTATTATGCACACAGGAGAATTAACGCAAGGGGAGCTGTACTCAGCCATCAAGAAAGCGAGAGAGCAGACGGAGGCTGGAGATTCCAGCACTACTACAGCCTTCAGTGGGGAGATGCACTTCTATGAATTGGTGGAGGACACTAAAGATGGAATTTGGCTGGTTCAGGTAAAACTGGAAATTTGTATGCAGAAACTTATTAGTGTCTTTTTAGTTTGGAAAAGCAGGGAACGATTCCATTTTTTTAAAAGGTTTTATTGGATCTAGTGGTCTTTAATTGAAAGTTAATTGACAGGAAAGTGGGTAATGAGAGAAGGGGAAGACATGCGGCAAAGGTCGCCAGGCATGGAATCGAACCTGTGACGGCCGCGCTGTGCATTGTGGCCCCTGCACCACCACAGCACATCCCATAATTCCATTTTTTTTAAATAACAATGGGCATACCCTGCTCTGAGAGTAACAGTATCAAAAATGTCATCTTGAAATACAGCTTTCAGTTCCTTTTACTCTTGCATCTCTTGTGTGATCTTCCATTAGACTATTCTGTACAGATAGTTTATGATACTTCTCTATCTGCAAGAAAAAACAATTAGTCATACATAAAGGTGGGTACAGCATTCAAAACCTGTATTACTGTAAGAATTGCACTTTGTGAACATATTTTTAAAATTTAGTCAATTACTCAAAGTGAGAGTAGAAAAAAGTATTTGATTAAAAAGGCTACTTAAATACTGAGTAACAGGACAGCTCATTTAATATTGTGAAATGTCAGACTGAGAAAAATATAAAATGTGTAAATTCATATATTTAAGACTGAAATGAAAATGATATAAATGTATGTGTTGTGCAAAAATATTCAGAACTGTTACATTTCCATATTTTGTCACATCATAACCACAAGCAAATATATTTTATAGGGATTTCAAGTGAAAAACCAACACAGTCGTATACAATTGTGAAGTAGAAAATTATACATGCTTCAAAATAATTTTTACAAATAAAAAAACTGAAAAGTGCAGTGTGCAAAAGTATTTAACCCCCTTTTCTCTGAGTGCAACCACTTGCCCGCAGCAGTACTTCTAATGACTAAATAGAGTCCACCTGTGTGTAATCTAATTGGTACAAATACAGCTGCTCTGTGACGGCCTTAGAAGTTGCTAAGAGAATATTGGGGAGCAAGCAATATCATGAAGTCCAAGGAACACACCAGTAGTGATGGCCAAATGAAGCCTCATGAAGCAATGAAGCTTCCCAGCCGATTACTTTGCCCAAAAGTTTCATTCATTTCTCACTAGTGACATCTGCTGTTGAAGCTGTGACAGCCTGTCACTCAGACAGACATATTTAACAACAATTAGTAAATGCAATATTGTCACAAAGTTTTTGTCAAGCTCACGTTTAGTAAAATACATCTCCACCTAAAAGATGAAAACTTTCTGCAGTGAGGCTTCAACTACAGCACATAAGCTTCAGTTTGTGGATTTTAAATGTTAAAAAGAACCTTTTCTGAAATGAACAAGCTTGGCAATGATGTGTAATTACAAGTGATGTGTACTCACTGAGCAGGAGCTCATGTAAAAAGTCATTAACAGAAATGTGTTTACTGGCTTGTTTTCTTACACCTGTGCTTTCTGCATTCACTCTTCATAAGCCTATAAATATGAACAGTTAAAATACACCGACAAAACAAAACCAGTTCTGATGACATCTGAACAAATAACTTAAAAGTGTCAGTTAAATCCTATTTAACTAATCTTTTTTAGTTATTAAAATAATTTGTAGTCAATCCTGGTAAATGTTGACTGTTAGTGGCTGTTTTCTTCTGTCATTTACGGAGCCCCCTAGGGGACATGGGGAATTTTTTTTCTTTTGCGTTCCCTCGCAAAACTTTTGCGTTCCCTCGCAAAACTGTACTGATCAGTTATGCTGCATAATTGAATACTGTAAGTCTTTCTTACGGTGGCTGCTGTACTTTTTGATTTAATAATAAAAGGTTTTCATGAGGCTCTGTAAGAGCCATATGAATGAAATAAATAATTATTGATATGATAGGAGCACATGACTTTGACACTAATAACACTAATAACACTAAATGTGACAGAACAAAGAAGTGGTTTGGAGCTAATTGATACACGGACAGATGAGATTCCCCGAGTTAACCCAATACTGTACATTCTTACTATAATTAGTTTTGTCGTTTTTAATGATAAACGGTTTATTATTATGTCTCTGTTGTGTTGGTGCTAAACTGGTTTAAAAATCGATTTATTTACTGCATGTTTATGTCTGTTATTGAGATGGAACTGAACATAAAAGCAGCTCTTTAAACCATTTAGCTAACCAACACAACAGAGACAATAATCAAACTGTCAGATGACTTATTACCATATAATAACTCAGAAATATAGTTTTGATGTACAGTATTTATATTTCTTTCCTACTTATGGAAGGTTTCTGTTTATATTATAGGTTTGTGGTGCCTTTGTATCCTAAGGAAAGATATAAAACTTCAGATATTTCACAACGAGATATTAACATTCATGGAAAAACCTTACATAACTTTATATTAAATCAGAAAGTACGGCGGCCACCGTAAGAAAGTCTACATGATTTGACAATAGACATTTGTTTTAATGTACTGTGCAGTGCTTGTTGGGGCAGACAGTTTTCTTTGAGTTTTGATTTGCCTCCTGAAAACCTAAAATTCTTCAAAAATGTTCTTTTTCTTGGCTCTCTGATCTGATCCCTTATATTTTTACTCAGAATGTTACTTTTCCAACAGCTTTAAGTCTGTTTCTGCTGTGCAAGACTGATATATTTTTGCAGAACAAACAAATAGTGGAAATTTCAAGAAGGTGAGAATTTTAGAGGTGAAGGTTTAATTATTGTTATTTAAGAATCTTGTGAGTGAATCATCTCAAGTTTTCCCTGATGTCAGATTCTTTCTTCTTGCTGGCTCCTTTTCAATCAAGTTTATTTGTGTAGCACATTTCAGTAACAATGCAGTGTCAAAATGTTTTGCATAATAAACACATACTTATAAAGTCACAAAATATGCCATAATTAACCATTGAGAAAACTGGTAACAAACATTACATTTTGATGAGTGCATTAAAATCATCATTAAAATCATTAATACACATGAACTATAAAAGGTTCCTTTTATTTCGGCCACTTATGAAGACAAATACTCCTCTGATGCGATCAAGCAGCGGCTCATCACGCTTTTATTTTGAAAACCGACACGCAAAATGAAGCAGTCACGTGACCCATGCAATGCGAGGCCTCGTTTGTTGCCAGTCACGTGGTTTTCAACAAGACAACACAAACCTGGAAGCGGGGCTTCATCGGACACGCCCCCTTATTACTCGGTACAAGCCTCGATGCCTGGATTCAGATTGCCCATCACTACACACCAGATGGGTCAAGGATGAAGTTGTGGAAAGGTTTAAACCAGCCTTAGGCCATAAAAAATTTCCAAACATCTTATGGAGTGTTGTTCAAGCCATCATCCAGGAATGCATAAATTATGGCACTACAAAAACAAGGCCGTCCACCTAAACTTAGAAGCCAAACAAGGAAAGCACTGAGCAGATCTGTGTGTGTGCATCTGATCAGTGCACACACACCGATCAGATCCAGTCCAGCACCATTACAGGTGTTAGAATCCACTCTAACGTTTATTTGTGAACCATTCCATTGTAGATTTTGCTTTATGTTTGGGATCATTGTCTTGTTGGAAGGTAAATCTCCGTCCCAGTCTCAGGTCTTTTGTAGACTCCAACAGGTTTTCTTCCTGAATGGTTCTGTATTTGACTCCATCCGTCTTCCCATCAACTTTAACCATCTTCCCTGTCCCTGCTGAAGAAAAGCAGGCCCAAAACATGATGCTGCCACCGCTGTGTTTGACAGTGGGGGATGGTGTGTTCAGGGTGATGAGCTATGTTGCTCTTACGGTAAACATATTGTTTTGCATTGTGGCCAAAAAGTTTGATTTTGGTTTCATCTGACCAGAGCTCCTTCTTCCACATGTTTGGTGTGTGTCTCCCAGGTGGCTTGTTTAGAGGGACAGCCAGGTCTTAGTGAGTAGATTAGCAGTGGTCTGACACTCCTTCTGATGATGGGCCAGACGACACCGAAACCTCGGCACATGTGCTGAGCAAACAAGATGAAACCCCATGTCGGTGCGTGTATCTTTAAAGAAGACCACGTGACCGATACAGTTCCCGTGCTGTTTGGATGTGACCACGCCAAATTGTATTGATGAGAGAGAAACTGTGTTGACACATTTGTGGGTTTTGTTGGATGGAGATACTTTGTGTTCTTTGCTTTCCATTGGTTTGTAGTTCATATTTGACTACTTGCATGGATCAACTAAGGAAAAGGAAGTTTTCTCCCTTGTGAGATCATTTTGATCTTATAATAGAAAATAATTTTTCCGTTCTCATTTCCGGTTTTGCACATTTTTCTTTCAGATTATTCAAATTCCTTTCCATAGGATATTTTATTTATATTGCAGGTGAAAAATATAGGACTTGCTCCTAAGTTTTGTCTTACTGTAACAGGAGCACTTCCACAATGCTGAGGCATCAACCTGCCTGGCATGAGGGGGATGAACCGGTTAACATCCATCCATCCATCCATCCATCCATCCATTTTCTGGTCACCCTTGTCCCCTAGAGGGGTTGGGAGGGTTGCCGGTGCCTATCTCCAGCTACGTTTTGGGCGAGAGGTGGGGTCACCCTGGACAGGTCGCCAGTCTGCCGCAGGGCAACACAGATACATACAAGACAAACAACCATTCACACACACTCACACCTAGGGAGAATTTAGAGAGACCAATTAACCTGTTGGTCTCTCTAAATTAACCACCAATTAAACACAGTCCAAAAACATATGGAGTGTGGGAGGAAGCCGGAGAACCCAGAGAGAACCCGCCATGTACAGGGAGAACACGGAAACTCCATGCAGAAAAACCCCGAGCTGGGAATCAAACCCAGGACCTTCTTGCTGCAAGGCAACAGCTCTACCAACTGCACCACTGTGCAGCTCAACCGGTTAACATAAGATAATAAATTTATCTTAAGCGTTCCTCCAACAGCTAAAAATGTAATTTATATCAGGTGAGTCTTTCTCCCCTGAGAATGTGGATTGGTACTGGACTGATTTTCTGTTCCCTCAAATGATTTTAACAGAAGTTTCACATAACTTAGAAGTTGATATAAAAATAATGTTTGTTTTAGCCACAAAACGATTATGCTCAGCAGCAAACAACAAATCCCCAACCACAGCATAGAGTCAATCATTGAGGTAACAGCTCTGTAGCCTGACGTAAAAACATTTTGCTAGACAATATAAAACATTGAGAAGTTTTAATTATTCTTATCAAATGTTATCAAACACAACGTTTTGAAGCCAAAAATACCTCAGAAATATACAGAGCCAACCATGAGAACTCATTTAAAGTTTAAACTCAGTTTCACACAAAGACTCTATAAATGTTAGGCTGTTGAACTGGACTGTTCAAACTAATTTTCTATTACCAGCTTTACAAATATTTTACATTTCATTCGACTACCTAGGCACATTAAAACAAACCTTTATCTTGGCTTTTTTCTATTTTTCTGCTTTCTTTTCTCCCTCCCTGAAGGATAAGTCCATTTTTGTGATATTGTTTTGCTTACTTAACTTCTGACTGGAGCTTTTAACGTTTGGATGAGTATTGCACATGGCACGGCTGCTCATGTTACCAACGAACCACGCAGTACCTACCGCGGGCACCAGGGGCCCCAAGAGCAATTTTTTATTTATTTTTTTTTATCCATAAAATAATGATTTCTACATACATTATTAAATATATATAATTGTAAAAACTCGTTTCATAGTAAAATTGTGTGATTTTAATATAATAACAGAAATTACTGGGAAAAAAATGCTCCACTTAGGGGGCCATAAACAAACTAAGCAAGTTTTCTTATGTTTAGGGCCGGTCCCACACACACACGCGCATATATATATATATATTTATATATATATATATATATATATATATATATATATGTATATATATATATATGTATATATATATATATATATATATAAGATGTGTTTATTCAAAGTTTGGTTTGGTTTAGTGGAGAAAAATGTGTTCAAACTCATTATGGATAAAAAGGGACACTATTGTTTTTTTTTCCCTATGAAACAACTGTCTGTCTTTACATATGCTAATTTTCACTGTGACATCATCATGTCCATGTGTATACTTGCAGGTTGTAGCCCAGGACCAGGAAGCTGTGCTCAGTCAAACAAACTGGGGCAAAATGGTGCTGAAGCTGTCTCAGTTTGGAATCAGAACTGGAACCTTTAACTGCTCCACTGACTTTAGGTAGGAATTGGCTAGTTCATCCCAAAATGTTCTTTTTAAACTATCTGTACACAATCAAGTTGTATAGATTGATGCTCTGTTAAAGTGGTTATAGCTTTGAAGTGTTTTTGAAAAGTTTCTTGTCATGGAAAAGATGCAAAGCAACTACAGAGGATTGAATGGCCTATAGAGAATCACCATCAACTGATCTTTATCATTATGTTTGGGTCAGCAATGAATTTCTATGACAAAATGAAATATCTGTGTAACGTTAAAAACAAAATCAACCCAAACCCAAAACAAGAGGAAGTTTCACCAAACGTTTTATTATAAAATAATGGTATAGAAGGGTGTGGTCACACTGGTGGGTCAGGGATGGGGGATCCACAGGGGTCAGGAGTCCAGCTGGGGGAGGATTGGGTGAATGGACAATGGGGATGTCCGAAGGGGGTTCAGGGGACAAACGGAAGACAGGGATAAAATCCACCAACCAGAGGCTGAGTCGTGAAACGGTCTGGGGTCATGCACAGGAGCGTCTCAGGCAATGAAAATCCAGCAGACAGGAGGCAGGCTCAGGAACAGGCAGGGTCAGAAACAGCAGAAGGATTAGGCAAAGATCTGTGGTCAAAAAACAGGCAGGATCAGAAAACTCTTTGGCACTTGAGACAAGGCTTGAAAGCTCTGACAGTGGCAACAGATGATCTCACACTTAGCTGGTAACAAGCAGCTGTTTAAATAAGGAGCAGCACAGAGCAGGTGAGGGTAATGAGTAATCAGCACAGTCAAGGTAGAGCTGAAGGGCTGGAATCATGACAATCTGGTCTTATTTGAGTCCAGAACTACAACCTCGAGGTTCTCCATTGTTGCTGCTGACGTCAGAGGAAAATTGAACACAGCTGCTGGGCTCATGGCCCGGCCACAACAATGAGGAACAGACTATATAAATGGAAAAGCTCTGTACCTGAACCACACCAAGGCAGACCACGACCGTATCGATTACAGTCAGTCTAGTGCAGCACTTCTCAATTCCAGTCCTCAGGCCCCCCTGCTTTGCATGTTTTAGATGTACCTCTACTCCAGAGCAGCTGATTCATATGATTGCATGACCATCAAGTGCTGCAGAAGCCTGTTAATCACCTACAGATTCAATCCAGGTGTGTGGCAGAAGGGAAACGCCTAAAACATGCAGAGCAGGGGGGCGTGAGGACCGGAATTGAGAAACACTGGTCTAGTGGAAAAGGGCCTTTAGATAAGGGGTGGGCACTCCTGGTCCTCAAGGGCCAGTGTCCTGCAGCTTTTAGATGTATCTCTACTTCAACACACCTGAGTCAAATAATAAGGTCTTTTCTTCTTCTTCTTTGTGATTTTTTTTATTGGCGGGTGACATCTAACGTTTAGATGTATTATTGCCATCTACTGTGCTGGAGTGTGGACCAGAGCATCTCCCCCCAATCTAATAATGGAATATCACTTTGGCATGTTGTTGGCGTACTGACAGCCACGCTATCTATCTTCTGATTAAGAACAGGGCTGCCCGCACTGACGCAGCTCAGGGATTACGTCACACGCAGCGCCGTGCGCAGTGCCCTAGTGCCTGTAAATTTAAAGGTCCAATGAAGGTAATTTAAAAAACAGGACATTTCCTCACTTTCTAAAAAAAACCCGGGACACCCGGGACAGGATGTGAAATACGGACATGTCCCGGGAAATATGGACGTTTGGTCACCCTTAGCTAAATGATCTGCCATTTCATTCCCTTCTATATTTTTATGAGCTGGAATCCACATAAACCTAATCTCTATTTGAGTTTGTGTCATTCTAAATATAACTTCATAAATTTCATATACCAACTCCATACGACTTTCAGATGAAATATTTAAAATAGACATTAGTGCTGATAATGAAACTGAACATAAAAGAACTTTTCCTATTTTATTTTGCTCTACCCACTGTAAGGCCATCAGTATTGCTAACATTTCCACTGTATATACAGCTGAATGGTCAGATGTTCTTTGTTTCATAAATATATCTAGATCAGGAATAGCATAAGCAAATCCTGCTTTATTTGAAACTAAATCTTTTGAACCATCTGTATACACAATTATGAAGGATTTATACATATTCCTAATTCTGTCATTTATAAAACTTACCCAGTTATTATCTTTATTAACCTGCATTTTGTTATAAACTTTTAAATCATCAGTCACATATGGAAACAACCAAAAAGGTGTAATTGGATAAGGCACCACAGCACAGTATCTCTTTCCCTGTATCCTCATTTCTCTAGCGGATTTATCTGCTGCCCATGCAAAACAATCTATTTTAGCTTTTCCACTCTCCCAGCAAAGTCTCAGGATTCTTACTGCTGGACTATTCTCCTCCTTATGTTCCTACAAACTCACCCAATAATTCAGGATAATTTGCTTATGTCTTAAATATAAAGAAATCTCTCCCATTTCTACCTGCACTGCCAAAGATGGAGATGTCTTCAACGCTCCACAGCATAATCTCAAAGCTTGATTCTGAATTACTTCTAACTTACTAATGACTGTTTTCACAGCCTGCCTGTAAACTACACACCTATAATCCAACACTGATCTAATCAAAGCAATATAAATCTTTTTTAAATTAATTTTATTTGCGCCCCAATCTAATCCTGTTAAACACCTCATTATATTTATAACTTTTTTTACATTTCCCTTCAATATACTTTACATGATCACCCCATAAAAGCTTGAAATCAAACATGATTCCTAAAAAACAAAATTTACTTCCTTTTTCTATTTTCCCTCCATACATTTTAAAATCAATTTCCTCAGTTTTCTTCCTACTGAATACAACAGTCTTTATTTTACTTACTGAGAATTTAACTCCCCAGTTATAAGCCCATTTTCAACAGATTTAATAGCATTCTGTATTTTCTCATACACTATTCTTACATTTTTCCCTTTTCTCCACAAAGCTCCGTCATCAGCAAATAATGACTGCATGACATCCTGATCTACTTCTGTAAAAACATCATTAATCATGATTGAAAACAATAAAGGACTGATAATACTTCCCTGTGGGGTTCCATTATCAATTTAATATTTATTAGATCTTGTTACTCCCATCTGTACCTGTATAACTCTATTCAACAAAAAAATCTTTAATCCAATTATAAACCCTTCCTGTAATCCCCATTTTATATAACTTTATAAGCAAGCCATCCTTCCATACCATGTCATATGCTTTCTCAATATCAAAAAATACTGCTACTACTACTTCCCTATTAATTTGAGCTTTTCTAATATCTGACTCCAAACACACAACTGGATCCATTGTACTTCTTCCTCTTCTGAATCCACTTTGACATGAAGACAAAAATCCTTTACTTTCTACATAATATGTAATCCTTTCCATTATCATTCTTTCCATAATCTTTCCTAAACATGAAGTAAGAGCAATTGGTCTCTAACTAGAAGGGTTTGTTGGATCCTTTCCCAGTTTAATAATTGGCACAATAATTGCTTCCTTCCAATTAGAAGGTAATCTTCTTTCTTTCCAGATCTTATTATATAAATCAAAAAGTTTTCCTTCAGCTTGATTCCCTAGGTGTTTTAACATAATATAGCATATCTGATCTTTTCCTGGTGCTGTTAATCCTGTTCTAGATATTGCTCTTTTCATTTCTTGCATAGTAAAAGAAACATCCATAACATTACCTGGAGTTGTTCCACCTTCTAAAATAAACTCAATTGCCCTTCTTCTCTGCTCCCTCCTAAATTTCTCCTGTTCTGTTAAATTATCTGAACTATGGATCTTTGCAAATGTTCTTGCCATTACTTCAACTTTCCATTCATTTGCTACTGCTGTTTCTTCTTCATGTTTTAGATTTGGTTTTGTTCTCTCCTGTATGTTTCCCCTCATTTTCTTAATCATTTCCCAAACATTAGCTATAGGAGTTGTTCTGCCTATTGAATCACAAAATTCTCTCCATTTTGTCTTCTTTGCTTTCTTACTAACGTTCTTTGCTTCTGCTTGATCTTTTTTATATTCAATTAAATTTTTAAAATTATGTGTTATTTTCAATATTCTAAAAGCTCGAATTTTTTATTTTTTATTTTTCTTTTTTATTTTTCTTCCTCGTTGCTTCACTGCACTCTTGTGTCCACCAAGAAACCCCTTTCTTTCTGCTCTTACTTTTACTTACAGGAATTATCTTTGCTATTTTCAATATAACTTCCCTAATCTTTCCCTCTATATTTTCTATATCTGAATTTAAATTGACTTCATCCATGAATTTCTCACATGTATATTTAAATATATTCCATTTTGCCTTACCAAATATCCATCTTTCCTGCCTTCCTACCACCCTCTTCTCTTTAGAAATGAGGATTTTACAAAAAATTGGAAAATGATCACTACCTATTGTTGTTTCTTGCTCCAGTTCCCACTCACATAATCCAGCTAAATCTCTGGACACCAGAGTTAAATCTATAGATGAACACTTTCCTGTATGCACATCTATTCTTGTTCCCCTCCCATCAGTCATACACACTAATTGATTATCTTCCAACAGCTGTTGTACAATCTCTCCATTTATATCAGTTTCCTGCCTTCCCCTTAAATTGCTATGGACATTAAAATCTGCACACCAAATAACTTTATTTCTGTTTTGTCCCTGAATTTCTTTTAATTTATCCAACTCTAATTTTTACATGGATTGTAATAATTTATTATAATAAATGGATCTGCATTTATCCAAATCTCTACAATTGCAAACTCATATTCTTTCCCTTTCTTAACCACTCTAAACAGCAGCCCCTCCCTAATAAAAATGGCACATCACCCACCATTACCTTCAATCTGATCAAATCTAATAGCAGAATAATTTAAGATTTTAAATTCTAATTGGGGTTTTAACCATGTTTCTTGAATACAAATAACCTCAGGAGCTTCTTCTAATTTATCAATAAAATGCTTTAATTTCTGTCCATTTGATATGAAACTTTTTCCATTCCGTATAAGAAGTAAGACCATTGTGTTACTATCCTATCCATGCTGCCTCCTGACTGGCCTGAGCACTAAGATCATCCCTACTTCCTCCCATGTCAATTCATTAATATTAAGATGATTTGCTGCTGCTTTCACAATTACTTGAATTCTTTCAGATTTTGACTTAATTTCCATAGTTGCATTTATTACCCCTGCAATAAATATCACTAGCTTTTTTAAATCCACATACACTTTATTTTCTATTTTGGTTTACCTCTGTATCCATCCTGTTTTCCACCCCAACATCTGTTCTTTGCGTTACCACTTTAACAGCCTCTGCATAAGATAGTTTGTTGCGTACTCTAATTTGTTGAACCTGCAGCTCCCTCTTCATCACTTCACAGCCCCCATATGCCGCACTGTGGCTGCCACCACAATTACAACATTTTGGCTGCCTGCTCTTATTGCACTGTTCATATTCATGATCCTCTCCACATCGTGCACATCTTCTTTTTCCTTTACATGTCTGTGCTGTATGGCCAAATTTTTGACATTTAAAGCATCTAATTGGTCGTGGGACATACTCTCTTACATTGTAGGTCAAATATCCTAAATAGACTCTCTCTGGAAGTCTTTCTTCATCAAACTCTATCAAAAGACTTTCACTATTCATTTTTTCTCCATTTTTAAAGGTCTGAAGCCTTCTTACATCTTCAACTCTTCCTCCTCTGAGATTTGATTTTATTTCCTCAATTGAAACCTCAATCAAGATCCCCCAAATCACTCCCTTCCTCCATTTACTTCCTTCTTGTATCAGACTCACGTTTGTCACTTTGTATTTTCCCACTTCTTTCATCCGACATGCTCTGTCTTTTTGTTCTTCCGTATTACAACTTATTATTAAGTTTCCATCTCTTAGAACTTTTGCATTTGTAATGTCCCCCACTTGATTCTTCAGAATCGTGGATAGTTTGACTGGACTGATCGTTTGCAATCCCTTCTCCTCGTTAACTCTAACAATTACTTTGAACTCCTTTATTTCCATCCATCCATCCATCCATTATCTGAACACCCTTCTTCCCTAATGGGGTCGGGAGAGTTGCTGGTGCCTATCTCCAGCTGCGTCCCGGGCAAGAGGCGGGGTACACCCTGGACAGGTCGCCAGTCTGTCGCAGAACTCCCTTATTTCTCCCTCCATTTCTTCTTCAGACTCATCCCAGTTTTTCACCACTCTTCCCCTCTTTCCCATACCTGCCTTCACTGAAGAATTGTCTCTGTTTGGACTCATCCTTTCACTACTCGATGTTTCACTGCTCCTGTCACTCTCATTATCTAAACTATTTTCCCACTCTGGTCCATTCACAACACAGCTGTGTCTACCTGCCGTAGTCTTTGTCCAAAGTTCTTTTACCAATCCACGGGTTTTCCCAACTGCATCTTGAACATTTCCTCGATGCCAATTTCCATTAGTCCGAGATAATCTTATTTCTTTATCCTCATCCTCCTCTCTTTCAGTTCTTAATTTTAACTTTTTAACCATCAATATCGATTTGCTGTTCTGCTGACCGCACCCCTCCGAACCCAAGCGTAGAATCAGCTGATCGTTGACAGCTCTCAGACAGCTCCGCGATTGCATCACCGTCTTCTTCAGCCCCGAAGTATTTCCTCTTCTGTCCAAATAATGAGGTCATTGTCAGGACTCTGGAGAACCTGACTGCACTTGGGAGATGATTCAGCTATTGGAGTCAGGTGTGTTGGACCAGGGAGACATCTAAGAGTTGCAGGATACTGGCCCTCCAGGATCAGGAGTGCCCCATCAAGGACCTTTCCCCTGCTGTTATGACACTGTAGAGGTAGATGTGAAAGGAGCTTTGACCAATTTCATAATAAGACTACGCAGATAACCTAAAGCAGTAGAGGGGTGAAGAGTGCATTACAAAATTTTCCATTTCATGCCGGTGCATGACAGCCTGACCTCTGTCAGGTTATCCTGAGGTAGCTGTGGCTACAGTCCAGTAGCCTGCCACCATCAGCATGTGAATGACTGATTGTGTGTTGAGGGTGTTTTAATCAGGGTACACGTCAGATTTGTATAGTTTCTCATTGTAATTTTTAGAGCATAAATTAATTTTTTCTAGTCCTTCTGTCTCAAAATATTTTCTTCTTAACTTAAGTAGAGCAAATAATATTTCTTTGTCCAGTATTTCTTCTAGCTGTCCTCTACACAGGGGCAGGCATCCTTTAATACTTGATTGTCTGGCACCCTCATATGTCCCTTGTGAAGCTTACGATACGTTCATCCTTCTACATTTTTTTTCATTATAGTCTTGGTTTTAAGCTGTTGAGCAACTGATTATCCATTCCGCCCTGAATGTAGCCTTAAAAGCTTCCCATATTTGGATTGAGCTATACACATATTTAATTAAAAATATTTGTACATTTTGTCCTTTATTAAATGAATAAATATGTTATCACCCAATACTGAAATTTTAAGCCTCCATTGTTTGGTGTAATTTACTTAAAAAAAATAAGATGAAAAAACTAAGGAGCATGATGTGCAATAAGAATTATGGATTTAAGAATTTACTACATCTTCAATCTCCTTGCGAAGTACGTGTGTGTATATATATATATATAGATAAGTGTGATGTGCGGTCAGGGGAGGCAGGTCACTTACATAGAAATGTTATAGAAAAATGACATATAATGATAAAATAATTTATATTGCTTTTTCACTCTGTGGTTTGTACTAGTATAAAGTACCTATTTTTCATTTAACTTAACAAATTCTGACTTTTTTCTTCAAAATCGCTGAATTTTCGCATTTTCCCATTCAAATGCTTGGAAGCGCAACTGGTGAGGCAGCAGCGAGCTGAGCCTCACCTGGGTTGATCAACAAATGATAAACCTCTTGCTCACTTCACTGGCTGCCATTCTATGAGAGCATGTTCTTCCTGTCTGCGTCGCCAATAAAATGGCTAAAGAACGTTTAATGTATGAACTGATTTTCCATAATTTATCCTATGTATATAATATGCAGTGTTTTTTGTCACCAACCGTGTGTGTAACGTGTTTCATGTGCTGAGGAGCGACCAGAAATAGCAGAGAACTGATTCGAGGTGAGGCAGGCAGTTCTCTTGCCTCATGGCAGGGGGCGCTCATGATCCCAGACATTGTGACTCTACAACTACAGAGTAAGACAGTAACAGCGAGCTTCAAACAGTAGCATATAATAAAGTCAAGTGCAGCGATATATTTATAGTTTTCTCCTCTTACCACAGCAATCACTTAATAATCGCAAAATAAACATTAAGCCTAAAACCATACAACAGACTGAATGTTCTGCTCTTTGTGTGGGAAATATGAGTGGGTTTTTTTTGGGGGGGGGGCGGCGGCGGGGGGAAGGATTGTCAGTTGCTATGGCAATGAGTGGCTGCGTAGCTGCTCCATTACAGACGTGGTTTTGAGTTGTACTTTAACGGTTTTTCCCTTTGCTGTAGACCATAGCACGAAATTAATATCTAAAAAAATGTCCTTATGTAAACAATAACATCCATGGTTTATTTACCGTATTTTCACGACTATAAGGCGCACATAAAAGTCTTAGATTTTCTTCAAAATGTGCTGCACACCCTATAGTGCAGTGCGCCCTGTGTGTGGTGGTGTTGTTGTAAGGCGGACGTAGTAGAGAACACCATGAGAACGTTAAAGGGGGAAGTGTGGAGTATGTGCGTTATGTAGAACATCGTTGTTTTAACAACCCTGAAAAGAAGACGCAGCTGAGCTTCCGCAGAAATAAGGCGAGGTGGCCTGAGTTGGAGGAAAGATTCGAGCAGTGGATCATCGAGCAAAGAACAGGTGGGAGAAGCATTTCGATGGTCACCATTCGACTAAAAGCAGTAACGCTAGCAGAAGAAATAAAAATTGAACATTTCCAAGGAGGTCCGTCTTGGTGCTTTCGTTTCATAAAACGGTGCCATTTTTCCATCCGGACCAGGACTACGGTAGCGCAGAAACTTCCAGCGGATTATAATGAAAAGCTGGTCATCTTCCGCTCCTACAAAACCCACGCCCTATAATCAGGTGTGCCTTTTGTGTGTGTTAAATACAGTAATGGCACACAAAAACTGAGACTGCCCCTTTTAGTACGGTGCGCCTTATGGTCATGAAAAAACAGTATAAAGACTAAATGATACAGACCAAAAGTTTGGACACAGTGTACTGAGTACAGGAATTAATCATTGCTTTACTACAATCTACCTGTAATTCACATGGCTAGTGTCAGTCCTGACTGAATGAAAATTATTATAACCTATTTATGTCACGTTAATGAAGAACAGCTGCGTACCAATTTCACTCCCACTCTTCCCCTCGTCATTTCTATATTCTTTGCCCGAAATGTTTTATAAACATTAATGTTGTTTCCGCATATCATCTGCAAAGTCCGCTGGACTTCGGGTTGCGCGGTGTCAGCTATTTGGGATTCCCCTCTGTAATTTCCCCTCAGAAAGCACGGAGGCTTTCTGATTGGCTACCTGTCACATTCAACAGGCTGCATTAACGCTCCCAGTCCGAGAAAACCCCTGATTTAGATCGGAGAGGCCACAAAAATCTACCGTAACTTAAGACACACTACAGGATGATTTGTTACGAAATTTCAAGCGACAATCTTAGAACGGCCAATGTTCTAAGATTGTCGTAAGGAGAAAAATGTACGTGTGAACTAATGTGTAGTGTGAATTATTGCATCAGGTAGTCAATGTGCCCATCTTCTCTATTTAAATCTAATGATGACTGAAGGGCAATATAAAATACAGACTTCATAATCTACACTCTTGATTGAATGCAGTATTTATTTACACTTTGATGATTTTATACTAGTACATTTTTGTTAATGGAGACTGAGAATCCATTTTATTTTTGTTTTTGGTTGTTTTTTTAATTTTATCAGTTCCATTGTTAAATGTTCTTTTGAAAATAAAGTGTACCTGTCTTTGGCAGGAAACTGCATGCATTATTACGTCATTTCCATTAAATCAGTGTAAAAAGGTCTTCAAACAATATTATCGTTTATTGCAATAATTTTTGAGACAATGAATCGCTCAGCAAAATTTGTTATATATATATATATATATACACACTTACACCTATTACATATCAAACTTGAGTTTTCTTTAATAATTTAAGTATGTTTACTACCCAAGTTCCTTTGTACTGTATCTTCTAATTCAGTGGTCCCCAACCTTTTTATCACCGTGGACCGGTCAAGACTTGGCTGTTTTACTGCGGTCCAGAGGGGGGTGAGGTGTTAATCGTCAGATAAGGCTTCTGCATGTTGGTGTGTAAGCTAAAACCTAATTAACATGGCACAATTTAAAAAATTTTGCACTGGTTTCCCTAACTGCGAGCGAGAACGCAACCTGTTGAATGTGACAAGTAGCCAATCAGACAACACTGTGACGCAAGTACGGAGAGGAATCCCAAACAGCTGAGATGACGCAACTGAAAATCCAGTGGACATCGGAGGTGATGTGTGGAGACTATCATGTGCTTATTAAACATGGATGTTTATTCAAAAACATTTGATCGTGGAAGTCAGCATAAAAAGCAGAAAAAATAATTTGAGTCTTATTTTATTCTTATGATTAAAACCAAAAATAGAATGTAGGAGTGTCTTCTCACCTCACGTTCTCCCCTTCACAATAAAAGTATACATTTGGGTATGAAATATATACATTGTAAAAATCATAGGCCCCACTTGAACACACAGAATGTCACAAACACAAAAACACAACATGTGAAACAACATCAAAAGTACATAAAAGAAAACACACAAAGGAAAAACTAAACAGCAGCGACAAACAAAACAATTGAAATACTTAACGGTAACAAATAGGGAGTTTAATAAGTCAACCACCACAGCTTCTTTTCACAGGAACAGGGATTGAAATTGAAAGTGACTCTCCAGATCAACTGCTACCAAACTGTCCACCTGAGGGGGACAAACCAGCTGTAAGAGGAGGACCCGGAAGAGTGAGTAAAGAAACGGGGGATGACCACGGTGAGGTGAATGGGCCAACTCAACTGGGTCCCCTGGTAACGCATGAGCTGGCTTCAAATGGTCCACCAAAATACTCTCCTGATTACCCCCCAACTCCACCAAAAAATCCTTAGGTCCCCTCTCCAAAACACGGAATGGACCATCATAAGGAGGTTGAAGTGGTGAGTGGTGAGTCAGGATGGATAAATACATTCTCGACAGACATTAGGTCAGGGGTGGGCACTCCTGGTCCTCGAGGGCCGGTGTCCACAAACACCTGTGGAAGGCAGTGATGTGCTGCCAACGGGGCAAAAGATCTAGATTCCCCATTTAGAACTGTTCTACTCCCCTGGGAATCAACTGAAACTGCTGGATCCGGAAGAAATTCCCCTGGTACCCTCAAAGGCTGGCCCAGGACCATCTCAGCTGAAGAAAACTGCAGGTCCTCTTTGGGAGCCGAACGCAAGCCCAATAAAACCCAAGGCAGGCGATCTATCCAACTATTATCCACCAACGAGGCCCACAATGCATCCTTCATTGTTTGGTGGAACCTCTCACACTGACCGTTGGCCTGCAGATGGTAGGCAGCAGTATGGTGGCGTTTAACCCCAAGGTTCTCTGCCACTGCCGTCCACAACTCTGAAGTAAACTGGGGACCTCTGTCAGAGGTTAAGTCCAATGGCAAACCGGAACACCCAGCAGGAGATAAATGCCCGAGCCACATCAAGCGAAGTGGTTGACAGCGGAACTACCTCCGGCCACCAAGTAGTTCTGTCCACCATCGTCAGGAGATAGGTAAAATCTCTGGAAGGTAGAAGCGGCCCCACTAAGTCCACGTGCACATGTTCAAACTTCCGTTGCGGAACTGGAATGTACTCCAGTGGAGTCTTACTGTGCCGTTGCACCTTGGCATGCTGGCAAGCCAAACAGGAAACCGCCCATGTCCATACATCTTAAAACATTGTCAAACTCCAGTCCTCAAGAGCCGGTGTCCTGCAACTTTTAGATGTGCCTCTGCTGCACCACACCTGAATAGAATAATTGGTCATTAGCAAGGCTCTGGGGAACTTTTCTACACAAGGAGGAGGTGTTTGTTACTACGCAATAGCCAGCCTCGCCCTCTCCTCTCAACTCCTCGGGGCTGACTACTGACCAGTTCTCTGTATAACAGGTCCGGAAAATCTCTAAGACCTGGGTCTTACCCTGATCAAGATCTATAAGAGATAATCTGTTTAAACTGGTGTCGAAAGAAATTCGTCCAGCTCTCACTACCTTCGTCCAGAAGTTATGGCCTTCTTCAGTTAATAAATAATCAGCTGAGTAGCCCTCACAACTGCATAATTTAAATAACCACTTCTGTTAACGGCAGTATTCTTTCTAAAATGTAACGAGTACTTGTTAACGGCTGGATAATCTTTAGTGACTAGGATTAAAAAAAATCAAGTCCCAAGGCCATTATCTTAAACTCACCAAAGGAAAGTCTGAAGCCACCACATTACTAGAATCGTGTATACTGGTTTTACTATAAATAGAAGAACTTTGATTCAAATGACTCAATTAATTTCAAGGTCCACAACCTGATTAGAATTTTATATTATATGCATTTATTAAGCAAGCTTTAGCAGGGTAAATGACAGGCATACAGAATTCACTTGAGATTAACATACAAAGAAAATCAATAAAATTTAGATCAATTTAACTATTTCCTAATAACTATTTCCTAATGTCATCTTTCTATCAAATAAGGCTTTGAGGTGCAGCAGACTCCTACCCAGATGGAATTGGATCTCGGCAACAGAAGTCCTTGGTTAGAATCCTTCCACTTGTGACCGTGAAAAATTAATCCTTTTTTGGAAATGAAACAAAATGAACTGTCTGTTATATCCAACTGAACAGCTCTTGATCGGAATCTTTATCTTTAAAAAAGTAAATCCTTCCTCGGAATTGAAATAAGGTGAACTGTCTGTTATATCCAACCGAACAGCTCTTGATCGGAATCTTTATCTTTAAAAAAGTAAATCCTTCCTCGGAATTGAAATAAGGTGAACTGTCTGTTATATCCAACCGAACAGCTCTTGATCGGAATCTTTATCTTTAAAAAAGTAAATCCTTCCTCGGAATTGAAATAAGGTGAACTGTCTGTTATATCCAACCGAACAGCTCTTGATCGGAATCTTTATCTTTAAAAAAGTAAATCCTTCCTCGGAATTGAAATAAGGTGAACTGTCTGTTATATCCAACCGAACAGCTCTTGATCGATCCTGTGACTTTTGTTCAATTCCCCAAGTCTGTGCGATGTATTTTGAGATCGCTGGGTCGAGTGCAGAGTAGGGAAATCCAATGAGGAACCAAGGCAGTGGGTCGGTGGATCTTCGCCTTGTTAATCCAGAGTGAGGTGAGTCTCGCTTTCCTTGGTTCCATCGGCGTAATCCTCTGCTGGTCTTCTTGCCGCTCTTGTGTTGAGCCTCAGCTCCGGAGACGAAAGAACCTCGTGTTCCTTCAGTCTCGTGGCTTTATACCTTTCTTTTCTCTCTCTCCAAGACAAAGAACATCTGCGCACGCAACCCATGATGGCCCATCCAGGCCCCAACTCTCCACGTGTCTCTTTTTCCACGTGGGCGGTTGAACTAATGCACTTGTGACACCTGCAACCCGAGATCTGCTCCATTCACACCTCACGCCCTTCCTCTGATCTTTATCAGGCAGCTGCATCCTTCCACCATTTCAAGTTCAGAGTAAAACTTATAATGTTATAATATCCATAATTCATCAGTTGTATCTTAAGGTGAGCTTACTACAAGTCTTCTAAAAAGAAACTAAGAATAATCCATGATTCTAATTACTTGACATCCAAGTTACAGTTTTAATATAAGAGTAAATGTTTACTACAAGCAACTAACATTTCACCTTTCAACCTTTAAGTTTACTGTTGAGTATGTATTTCTACTTAAGGGATTCATTTTAAAGATAACTTTGTTTATTGTTAACTAAAATCTCCAGCATCTTCTTGACTTAGACTTTTTCTTGACAAATGACATTTCGTTTCTATTTAAAAACTGGAGAATCAGCGGCAGCAAGCACCTTCGCTGACTTCCTGTTGCTGCTCCCTATTGCAACTGACAGGATGTCAGCAGCTCCGTGCACACACAACTCAGCCGTTCTCCTCCTCTACATTTCTCAATCATTCATAATGTTATGATAACTAGAATTTATCATAAAATTTATAATTAAACTCTCATGCTAAGTAATAGTCTGAACCATTTCTATAAATCTGCCGTTTCTTAATGAATATTTAGAACTCTCTGAGAATCCGCACACGCTCTGACTTCTAACCACTTCCTGTCGCTGCAAAGGGTTATTTCTCCTCCTGTGTAAAACCTCAATTCATTACATTTTAACAACCATAGATTATTTGATTTTAGTTCATCATTATAACTTTTCCTTTCTCTTTATCAATAGAGGGACTACATATCAAGTAAATAAGGGAATACACATTTGATAAACAGCATTAATCAACCTACAAAGCTGCAACAATCTCTTCAGGCCTTTTTATGCTCGGTTTTTCTGCCTGAGCCTGGATAGATCTCATACGCACATACCAGATTTCTTGACAGGAGGTAATTAAGCCATTTCATTCCCATGTTTTGTACCTGTGGTGCATCTAAAAACTGCAGGACACCGGCCCTTGAGGACTGGAGTTTGATACACCTATGATCTAAGGCATTGTTTCCCAACCCTGGTCCTCAAGGCACACTGTCCTACATGTTTTAGAGGTTTCCCTGCTTTAATGTGCCTGATTCAACTGATTGCAGTTCAACAAACGCCTGTTAATCAGTCATCAATTGAAATCAGCTGCACTGAAGCAAGGAAATACCTAAAACATGCAGGGCAGTGTGCCTTGAGGACCAGGGTTGGGAAACACTGATCTAAGGGATGCACCAAGTCCACCTTAGAGAAAATGGTTGCTGCAGTCCTGAATGTGAGAAATTGAGTACCTGTTATTATGGGTTGCGTTGTTAAGGCGCCGAAAATGCCAACGGAGATGCCTATGGACTTTTGGATCTCTGTACAATGCCAAGATGCTCCATGTTTGCAAAGTCCTCTTTCGCTATTGCTAACTTACCAGTGTCTAGGCGGCAAAAACCGGTGGACTGACCGTATGTATGCAATGTTCCACCCTATGTTTTGCCACGGTAGCAGAAAATGTGGGAGCATTTAAGAATGGGCACACTGCTAACAGACGCTGATACTCATCAGCTGTGGCAAGCATGTAAACGAGGGGTCGATGGCCGGAACCGCCAAGTTTACAGGGGTATGTATCCAAAGACAGCATCTATTAAGCAGCTATTAGCAAGATGTACTAATAACCTAAAATCACACAAAAAATCTGCACCAGAAATAGGTAAAGATACAGGAGCTATTGCAAAGTCCCACTGAAACTGACGTCCGTTTAAACATACAGTCACCAACCTCGATCCAAAAGTGCGAATCGAGGTGCCGTTAGCCGCGTCCAGCGGCGAGCCGTTACTTTCACACAAAACTTCCGCTGCCAAAACTGGCATGATGCTCCGTTATGCACCCGAGTCCACCAGGAAACTGCGTCCAGAGACCTCATCCATGATGAAAAGCAGCTTGTCTGAGCTGCCTGCACACACAGCTGCTAGCAAGTGCCGGTCTTGTGCGAAATTCTGTTCCCCTGTGAAAATCTGTTCCCTCTGTGTCCGAAGAGCACATTGCAGCCAGAGATCTGACCATTTTCACTCCGCTTTTGATTGATTCCTTGGTAAAAACAACTCATATAATCATGTCAAGGTTGTAACATTCAGTTTAATCGGCAGCTATTCTTTAAAAAAGAAGCAATAACAAAATTATAAAATAAATAAACAAGGTATTCTTACGCTGTTTTGTATTATTTTAAGTGCCAGAGAATTGGTCTTTTTCCAACTTTTCTCACTTAAGCCTGACGAATAAGAGGATGGAAACTGGATGATTTAGAAAATAAAAATAAAAATTAAGACTTCCTGAAAAGATGAGAGTATAGACTTTCTGGTAAATCCCGTTTTAATGTAAAAAGTGACAGATTGCTGAATTAAGGAAATTTCTAGTATACTACATTGTATCACACATAACAATTTTTGAGAATTTGGAAACAGCTGCTCTTTATTTCCCAAAATTACAGGGGGGAGGAGAGGAAAGAATGGATATTTCAGCTCCCTGAAATAATCTGTTCCCCTCCATAAAATGAAAACAAATCAATTTACCTGCAAGTCTTTAACTGTGTTTATTCCTCTCTTCATCAACAATGAATCCTGTGAATTTGGTAATATTCATTCTTTATTTTCTAAACTTTACTTGGTGGAAACCATATATTTTAGCCACCTGAAATAATCTGTTCTGCCTACAAAGAATAGGTTATTTCAGATAGCTAAAAATATTTTCTTCCTCCATAATAACTTTGGCAAATAAAAAGTATATGTCTCCAAACTAACAGGATGAGAGGAATAAACAATTTGCTAAAAAATAATTTGCTTCCATGTTATTGGGAGGGACTGATTATTTCAGGCAGCTAAAGTATATGGTTCCCTCCTCATAACTTTGGCAAAATTTGAGCAAATGTTTTCTAACTTCCAGGATTTATTGTTCATACAGAGAGGAATAAACACAGGTAAAGATGTGCTGGTATGTTAATTTGTTCCCATGAACCTGAAAGGATTATTTCATGTTCCCCCCTCATAACTTTGGCTAATAAAGAGCAAATGTTTTCAAACGTATATAATTTGTGGTTCATTAAGAGAGGAATGAGCACAGTAAAGACTTGCTAGTAAATTAATTAATTCCCATGTTATAGAGGGGGGACGGATTTTTTTCAGGTGGTTAAAATATTTTGTTCCCCCCTCATAACTTTGGCAAATAAAGAGCAAATATTTTCATATTTACAGAATTTGTTTTTCATGAAAGGAAGCTTAAAATTATTTACGGACTTGCAGGTAAATAAATTTTTCCTCATGTCATAGAGGCAGTTAAAGATTTGTTGGTACATTTATTTCTCATGTTATGGAGGGATAACGGATTATTTCAGATGGATAAAATATTTGGTTCCCCCCTCATAACTTTGGCAAAAATTGAGCAAATGATTTCAAACTTGCAGGATTTGTTGTTGATGATGAGAGGAATAAACACAGTTAAAAACTTTCTGGTAAGTTAGTTTGTTCCCATGTTATAGATGGAGAACGTATTATTTCAGGCAGCTAAAATATATGGTTTCCCCTCATAGTTTTGTCAAATAAAGAGCAAATGTTTTCAAACTTACATGATTTATTGTTGATGATGAAAGGAATAGGCTGCACAGTGGCGCAGTTGGTAGAGCTGTTGCCTTGCAGCAAGAAGGTCCTGGGTTCGATTCCCGGCCCGGGGTCTTTCTGCATGGAGTTTGCATGTTCTCCCAGTGTATGGTGGGTTCTCTCCGGGTTCTCCGACTTCCTCCCACAGTCCAAAAACATGACTGTCAGGTTAATTGGTTTCTCTAAATTCTCCCTAGGTGTGAGTGTGTGTGTGAATGGTTGTTTGTCTTGTATGTCTCTGTGTTGCCCTGCGACAGACTGGCGACCTGTACAGGGTGTACCCCGCCTCTCGCCCGGGACGCAGCTGGAGATTGGAACCAGCAACCCTCCTGACCCCATTAGGGATGAAGGGTGTAAAGAAAATGGATGGATGGATGGATGAAAGGAATAAACACAGTTAAAGACTTGCAGGCAAATTAATTTGTTTCCAATTTATGGAGGGGGAAAAGATTATTTCAGGGAACTGAAATATCCATTCTCTCCTCTTCTCCCCCCATAACTTTCTGAAATAAAGAGCAGCTGTTTCCAAATAAATTTGACATCTTTGTTCTCTTCTTTCCACTAGGTCATGTGTCAAACGTGGTTGGCAACGCTCAATGATCATCATGTCTGCTCCTCAAACTTCAGCTTCAAAGGGTAAAGTGATGCTAAAAGAATATGTTGGACAGTACATTGAAACTGAACACATCTTTCGGTGGATGACCTCCCACCTGGCTCGTCGAATCAAAACTGTACGTCAGTCTGCACAACTAGTTGAGGAATGGCACTCTGACCCAGCTCATCCAATCAAGATGTTTCTGTTCACCCATCTGTCCCAACCTCCTGCCTTCTTCTCCTCACTGTCTGTTAAGTTCACTGGCAGAATCGAGTTTATTTTTGTGGATGTACGTCACTGGGACAACCGGAGCACCCTCTTAGATATTGGTGTGACACAGAGCCCTTCTTACATACTTAAGATGCCAGAGGGTATCTATCACTATGGTAACAGGTAACATTAAGCATGGACAAAATTTACTATCATTTGTGAAAGAGACAACTGTAAATTGTCTTTTGTCTTTCATGCTACTTTTTCTATGCTACTTTCTTTAATGTTATAACTATACTTCTTTTTAACTTTTTTTTTTTCTTCTTTCTTCCTGAAGTACTGGGGAGTTTCTGTCTCTTGCTGCCATGGATACATTCCTGCGTTCAGTCCAGCCAGAAGTCAATGACCTGTTTGTCCTCAGCCTGGTACTCATAAATTTGCTGGCCTGGATGGACTTCTTCATTACACAGGTCACTTATTATGCTTTAATCAGACACTTTGGTGACGAGGGGCAAAGAGCAAAACCTGAAGTTGTGTGGTTCTCTTTTAAGCTGGTTTAAAAATGTTTATTTTACCAGGCTATGTTGTCAGCCAGAACCAAAATCCACAGCATAATACAGTTGTATTGATGTAACCCAGTTTATAGCAGATGACGTCTCAAGGCATTTTACAAAAGAAGACAGTTTCAATTCAATTCCACATGCATTCCAATTGATATGTATGGCCTGTATTTGTGTGGTCTTGATTTGTGCTGGTTTTGTGCGACACACACAATGCACGTTGGAGATGTGGTTGTGCTCTTGCGTAATATACATGGTCCACTAAGACAGTAATTTGTTTTTACAAATTCCACTGAATAATGAAGACATGAAAGCAAAGCCTACCCCCAGGGCTCGCCCAAGGCATAAGCAATCTAAGCAGCCCCTTAGGGCGACCCACAGTGGAGCTGATTTTTTTTTTTTTGTAATAATTTTATGTCATTATAATATCAAAAAGACACAATTTCACTATGAAGTGATTTGTTTTTACAATAATATATATTTGATAACGTATGCAGAAATTATTTTTTTATTTTAAAAACAATTGCTCTTGGGGGCCACTGTAGGTACCGCACACTACACCGGTAACATGATCTGTCGTGCAACGTTCAGTACGCATCCAAACGTCAAAAGCTACGGTCAAAAGTTAAGTAAGAAAACAATGTCTCAAAAAAGGGCTTATCCTTCAGGGAGGAAGAAAAGAGGAAGAGTAGAAAAAAGCCAAGATAAAGGTTTGTTTTAATGAACCTTGGTAAAGAAACCAATGTAAAATATTTTTAAAGCTACTAAGAGAAAATTAGCTTTATAGCAACCTTGAACAACCAAACATTTATAGAGTCTTTGTGTGAAACTGAGTTTAAACTTTAAATGAGTTCTCATGGTTGGCTCTGTATATTTCTGAGGCATTTTTGGCTTCAAAACGTTGTGTTTGATAACATTTGATAAGAATAATTAAAACTTCTCAATGTTTTATATTGTCGAGAAAAATGTTTTTACGTCAGGCTACAGAGCTGTTACCTCAATGATTGACTCTATGCTGTGGTTGGGGATTTGTTGTTTGCTGCTGAGTCCTTATAAAAGGACAAATGTAAGAGAAGAAATGTTTATAAGATGAAATCAGTGCGCTTTCACTTACTCTTGTACTGAGTGTAGAGAAGCAGAACGCAGAAACCTCTTTTCATACTATTCTCAACCTCTCTAACTGCATGTCATTTATATTATATTTTTTAGACAAAATCAAGTATTTCACCTTACAGTTATTTAACAATATTTAAACATTTCACTCTGAATTATTTAAGTAATGTTTTTATGGTACAGTCAGAACTAAATTAATAATGGGTTGTAGCAGACTGGAGATCCAAGCCTGTTATATGTATAATCTTTGGGCTTCCTGTGAAGCCGTTGAGGTCATTGAGTTTCCTCAGGAGCCTGAACTCCCTATCTGACTATCCCAAGTGAAGCAGGTTGTTCAGTGGCATCCTCCAATCGATGGTTCCTCATTACAAGTGCCAGACTCTTCATACTCCACCGCAGTTGTTTCTCCTTGTCTGTGATCCATTTCAGGAACTGTGCTTTCCTCGAACCAGATATCTCCTAGCTCTTTGGTTGTGCTTGCAGGCATAGGATTTTCTTTCTGAGACTGGGCTCACTGGTGAAATAGCACAGGATGGTATTCTTCAACATCATCATCCTCTTCCTCCTCCAACTGCTCCACTCCTTTGTTATTTAACACTTTTCTCCTCTTCTTTCCAGCCTGGACTGGGAACTCAAAGGGTAACGTGTCTAATGGGAGGAGCAGATTGCGATGAAGGACCATTGACCTTCTTTGACCTTTGTCAGGTTTCAGTTCATAAACTGGGACATTTTTATTTACCTGACCTACAACAAAATGGACAATGCCCTCCCAGTGGCCCTCACCTTTGTGGCCCTCAGTTTCCCTGGGCCCCCACGAGGCGTCAAGTTGCGTACTAAAACACGATCACCTGCTTGTAAAAGTGAACTTTTTACTTTGCTGCTGTACTCACGCCTGTTTTCCACAGAAAATGGGTGGAAAAACCAAATCTCATGGTGTAATCTTTAAAGATCTTGCCTGCTGCCGTTTTAGCTGATTTGGAAGTGATGGGATAGGCCTGGGCAAAGTGGGTAAAATGATCAATGATCACCAGGATCATTGATAGAGACAAGTTCAAATGGTTGCGTTGTTATGATGTTGGTTAGTGGAGGCCTTGTTTCCTGACTGGGTTTCTTATGTTTGAGGCATTCACATTTTCTCATGACATAGCTCTCTATCTCACGCTGCATATATGGCCAAAAAAACCTGTCCCGCATCAGAGATGATGTCCTGTCGACACCTTTGTGGCCCATTCCGTCATGAAGTTCCCTCAACACTGTATTTTTTGTAGTTTTTCTGGCAGTACAAGTTTTTTTTGCATGTCTTTCTGTGCAACACCCCACTTTCATCAATTTCCAACTTGTCCTATTGTCTTTGCAAGCACCCCACTTGTGGACTAAGTTGTTTGAGTTGTGCACCTAACTGTTTGCTTGCGTTTAGTTTGAACTGTATTACTGGTCCCAGAACTGGATCATTTCTTTGGTCATCCTGGATCTGTTCTGGTGTTAGTGGGATGATGGGCATGTCAGGGGTCAAACCTGCATATGCTACTGAGACACACATGGACCACGACACAATGGACTCATCTTGATTTTTCACAATTTCTGTAGTTGCCCCAATGACATCAGATGGCATTTCTTCTGAACACTCCTTTATAAAATACTCCACATCTAGAGGCATTCGGGATAAGCTATTTGTGTCCACATTTTCCTGTCTTGGCCTATATTTCACAGAGAAATGAAATATCGCCATATACTAATTGGCCTTCCTGGTTGTTCTGCACGAGATGTTCAGTTACATTGAACCCAATGATTCAGCATTGCTGTTGGTTGCCACAAGCACAGGTTTTAGTAGCTAATCATCCCTTTAGTCAGCTTGACAGCGACTTCCAGCCAGCCTGAGTATGGCATGTCAGTGCCATTAGCAGCTTCAATATGTAATGGGTCTAGGTCAGTGTTTCTCAGTTCCAGTCCTCGGGGCCCCCCTGCCCTGCATGTTTTAGGTGTTTCCCTTCTGCCACACCTGGATTGAATCTTTGGGTGATTAACAGACTCCTGCAGTACTTGGTGACTGCAGAAGATGTCATGCAATCATTTGAATCAGCTGTTCTGGTATAGAGGCACATCTAAAACATGGAGAGCAGGGGGGCCTAATGACTGGAATTAAGAAGCACTGGTTTAGGGGGTCCTGTAGCTCAGTAACATCCTTTAGCTGCAGGTCAGGTAGGTAATTCTCTTTCCAGACCTCATCTATAGCACATCTTTGTGAACCTGTGTCCCAGAGTGCTTGAGTATTCTGTCCATTCAGGAAACATTTGATAATAATATTTTTTTCCTACTAACTCTCTTAGTAGTTAGTAGTAGTTAGTCAGTAGACCATTCTGTTTGGTCTTTAACAGAAGCTCTGATAGTTTTGGGTTCAGATTGTTCACATGGCTGCCTGACTTGTTTAACACTGAATCATGAGTGCCATGAAGTGCTCAGTACTTCCACATCTGAAGAAATGCTTACAATATTCCTCATTGGCTTGGGCACAAGCAAAGCATCTGGGTTGCTGGTGTGGTATTTGGTAATATTGTTGTAGGGAAAACCTTTGTTGAAATTGTGCAGTCCCTCTCATCCATTCTGGACCTTACCTCCGTATGGTCCAGAATTGCCTGTACTCCAGCAGCAATTCTGGGTGCTGTTGAAGGTAAACTGGCATCATTGGGGACATGGATCTGAAGGACTGTTCTGTGGGTGAGAACACTGGATTGCAGTACACTTGTTCTGAACTTTGTGGGGGTTACTTTGGCTGTGCATTAGTGTTTTTTGGATTGTTTCCCTGGTTTGGGACACTTCAGCTCTGAAGTCCTTTAACAACACCATGTCAGAGCACATTTCTTTGATCTCAGATAACACATCAGGGGACATTTGAGATCGGCTTTGCTGGGTTGAAGTTTTTATTTCTCTAGGTGGCTCACCAGTCTGGACAGTACTTACACTGGTCCCCCTTTGTGGGGCGGCGTGCCTCTTTTTGTCCTGCCTCTCCTTTTCTTTTGTACAAGCAATATTCACTTTCTCCAGTAGCAGTTCATCAGGTGTGTCAGTCTTTGTGAGGTAAGGCTGAAGATGACTTTTGATGTTGTTAGTCTGTAAACCAGTCAAGACGGTATGCATAAACAGATTTTGGACAAGAGCAGGGTCATATTTTAAAGCTGACTCTGCTTCCTGAGAGCCAAACAGAATTCTCTGCCTCAGGTCCATTGCCCTGATTAAGAAATTCTGAGGAGACTCTTTGCTGCCTTGAACCTCAGAAGTTAGCTGCTTGTATAAATCTGTGGCACCCCTCTCCTGGTAATATTCTGCGCAGAGAAGGTAAGGGCCTCTTTTCCCTCCAAATAGCTCCATAATTGTAGATCTGGTGTTATCGCACAGATCACAGCATCAATAGTATCTATCTCTGAATAGCCTTTGGTAAACCCACATTCAATCTGTCTTGCCAGACTAGAGAATGTCAGATGAGTCTTCTGGCCTGGCTCTCCTGTCTGTCCAAGAATTTTGAAATCTTTGTGCCACATTGGATTTTCTGAAAATGTTGGAGTCACATTTATCCGTGAAACCTTTGGGCAAGAGCTTGTTTTTCTGTCCATTACACCCTGGGCCTCTTTCTTTCTGTTGTAGTGACAATCCGAGTGTCTATTTCTTTTTGAAGCCTTTTTTTGAAGCTTTTCCTGGTCATCAGATTGATTTTCAACAGACTTTCCTTTATTTATTATGTCCCAGATGCTGAGATAGTCTGACATGCCTTCATTTTCAAGGCTAGCCAGTTCCTCCCGCTCATATTTAAAGTTATTTGATGACATATGAAATTAGATGACTGCGTGTTTTATTAGTCAAAGGTTCTCTTCCAGGTGCTGAGAGCTGCAGTGTGAGGCATACTTCAATCAGCTGTTCAACTGTCAAGTTATACAATGCTTCTTTTAACTCCATCTGAAGATTTTCCAATTCCAATTCCATTTTATCTTCTGGGATTTCAGAAGCAACAGAATGTGCCCAACCACCTTCAATTGATTGGTGTTGATCTCTAGTGGTCAGTGCACACTTCAGAATACAAACTGTCAACTGCTGGTTGAAGACCTCCACATTGTTTTCTGCAAATTTGGGTTGTTTTGGGATGATCAGCAAGCGGGTTCCACAGGAATTTTGGGAATGGTCCTCTCGCCAAACAATCCCAGATCCAAACGATAGCCCTTATAAAAGGATAAATGTAAGAGAAGAAATTATCACAAGATGAAACCAGTGCGCTATCACTTACTCTTGTATTGAGTGTAGAGAAGAGCGCACTAGTCCCCCTAGTGGACTCTTTTGATTACGGCACCAACACACCCCTCTTCCAGACAAAGGACCCAACTACATTCCTTGCACACCCCAAATCAAACTAAATTAATTCAGATAATCAAAACAATTAGATTTAATATTAACTAGATCAAATGAGTATTATACCCTGCGACACTGAGCATAACCATTTTGTGGCTAAAACAAACATTATTTTTACATCAACTTCTAAGTTATGTGAAACTTCTGTTAAAATCGTTTAAGACACAGAATCAGTCCAGAACTGGTACCGGTCCACATTTTCCGGGAAGAAAGACTCACCAGGTATAAATTACATTTTTAGCTACTGGAGTAACACTTAAAATAAATTTATTTAATCAAAGAATGTCATGAATATGTGTGTCGGGCTGCACTGATTGTGGTTTTCTGGCCGATCCCTGGTTACTGATCTTTAAAAAGCCTGACGTGCCGATTTGAGTTTTGGCTGATATACATATTTTTCGTCTGAAAGTCACTAAATATAGCAAGAAAGTCACTGACTTGGCAACAGTGGGGTGAATGTTGTTAACTGTAAACATGCAGACCCGACCTGATGATCTGGTCTGTCAGTCAAACCTCTCACTGTAGAGCAGTGAGAAACCAATTAAGAGAAACCAAAAAGGACACAGAGATGACTCTCACTTTGTCCACAGTAACACAGGCAACAGATTGATGAAAAGGATTCAGGGCTGCAAATCATCTGCAACTCTGCCAGATTAGAGTCCACGATGGGCCGAGTCTTTATGTCTGACCCCCAGCAACGAATCCCAAGTCAGCTGGGTTTGTGGAATGCAACTTCCAGCCTTCAGGTCACATGAGTACCCAACAGGACAGCAGTGATCTTTAACCCTTTGCTGACAAAGATAAGATTAGAGGATAAGATGGGCTTATAAATCCATTTACAGTGAACAAAAATATAAATGCCCCATGTCAAATATCAGAGTTTTATGAATCTTTGGGTTATGCAATATATAGAGAAACTCAAAATATATTTTTAGTATTTACTGATCTTCATATCGACATTAATAACAATGTGGTATGGCCATTTGTAAGAGATTTGACAGTCCTTTGAACATGATAGGGGTCAGGTTGAGGAATTTGATTTTGACCAAGTTGGCTTCACGTAGGTGGTTACGGACTGTCTGAGGTGTGATGCGTCAGTTGTACAGACCAATAGTCTCATCAGCTGTGTGCCCCGCTGGTCTTAGCCAATCTCTCATATGGATCAAATGTGGCGATCTTGTGCTGGAGTGGTCACACATGGCAGACGAGGATGAGCCTGCCATGTGTGACACTTGGCAGTAGTGACACTTTGTTGAAAACAAACTTAAATGGCCTATGGTCCGACAATGTAAATAGTCACACAGCTACTGCTCTGGAGACATCCCTGCATCCAATATGCCAATGGCACACTCTTGCGACAATGGCTAACTTGCGGCATCTGAGGCATATGACTTGTGACAAAATTTGTCATTTTTGGGTGGCCTTTCATTGTCCCCTGTCCAAGGATTGACCAGCTGTTGCTCATTTTGTCTGATCACCCACAGGACATGCCCCATCCATGCACTGATTAAAAAAAACAACTCACAGAGTAATGCTCGCTAACAGTAAGTTGGATTAAAATTATGCACAAATCAAGAGAAATATTACTTTTGTACAATAAAGTGTCAGCAAATGCTCATTTACAGTTGTTAACTCCACATGGCAACAATATTTGACATGCGGTGTTTATATTTTTGTTCAGATGTCATTAATGTGAGATATGTGTCATAATTCTGAACTAAAACAAGCCACAGTAAATCCAGACATAAACAATGGCTGAAATTTATGATTGTGAAATTATGAGAGTGGTCTGTGTCACTTAAGCACATCACATCCCTATCCCACCACATCTGGCTCTGACTACACATCCAAAAAGGTTTCTTTACAGAATTTGTGGAGAATCCTCCCCAAAAGGTTATTGCTATTAGTTTTGCTTTCTATTTATTAACTTCCTTCGTGTTATGATCTTGTAACTATCCCGTCATTGCTGAATAAACTTTAAAATCATACCATAAACGGCTCTATCCATTATTACTTCTGTAAACAGTGCCCTGCTGTGTGACATCAATATTCTTGTGCTCATCCAAGTCACTTTGGAGATGTAAAACGTTCATGGTCTGTCAGGTTTAATTAGTAGTATGAACAACCAGCCGAGAAAAGAAAAATCTAATTTCAGTTAAAAAAAATTAAAAAAGTAAAAAAAAGAATTTTTAATTAAGACTTCACGTGAACAAAACTTTAATCTTATTTATCACAATTTTCCTTATTTGCTCTTTTTAGGTTAATTTTAAAACTCAAAAATCAATTCATCATTCTGTATAATAATGGTAAGAGTGAGACTAGACTTGTGAAGCAGTGGCACCCAGCCAAGAGAGTCTGTTTTATGGTCTCAGATGTCACTAGACAGGGACCAATCAACAGGTGTCCCATTGTATGTGGAACTCATTAGGTCAGATTGATCTGTGTATCTTGTCAAAATTGGCAGGTTTGGCATCAACCTTTTGTTGTATCTTGCCATGGATCTACTCACCTCTGTTTTGACTACATTACAGAGAGAGCGAGA
Source organism: Gambusia affinis (assembly GCF_019740435.1). Lineage (NCBI taxonomy): Eukaryota > Metazoa > Chordata > Actinopteri > Cyprinodontiformes > Poeciliidae > Gambusia > Gambusia affinis. The sequence goes on along the minus strand of NC_057876.1, from coordinate 302,476 downwards.
AGTTCTTTCAACTGGGAGGTCTGCTGTTCCTTCACTTTGAGAGGAGCCAGTTCAGGTGGCTCATGTCACCAGGATGCCACCTGATGCCTCATTGTTGAGGTGATCCAGATAAACACGCTCTTCTTGGCTGGCTTGGGTCTGCCTTAGGATTCTCCTGGAGTAGTTGATCCAAATGGCTCCTCTACAAAAGTCTGAGCCTCTATGCTCAGGCCATTGCTTTCAGGTTGTGAACCCCCCCCCATAACCCTGCTTAATGAGTATGACCAAGTGTGGGAAAAGTGGAGGTAGTTAAAGAGGGTGGGCAGGACAAGGACAACACACAACTTCCAACTTGGTGACTCAGTCAATGCACACAATTCCAACTCCTGACTGAACTTATGTGTTTGAGTGAGCTGGTTTAATACCCGAATGCAGGGGTGTGACGTAGACATCGACCAAGCTGTACAGTTTATAATCAACACAAAAATTCAACTGTAGCATCCATCATTTGACCCAAAAAGGGCAGAACTAAGACAGTTTTAGGCCAAATAATGAAAAATAAACAAGTTTACATAGAAATGTCACAATTTGCTCAGTGACGAGAGATAGCACCCTTAACTCCAAATTTATATAGCTTATCTGCAAAAAAGTTTATATGGGGTTTACCTACATTTTAAAGAAGTATTATGCTACATAGTGAGTCCACTCCAAGCTATTATTCTTTTTACAAAGGTAACCTTGTTTTGCTGAAACTGTGATATATTCATTAAAAAGAATGTTACCTTTTTTTCTTCGTGCCATTAATTTTTATTTGTCATTCCTATTTATTTTCATTCACAGGGAGCAACAATCAAGCGATTTGTTGTTCTGATCAGAACACTTGGAACCTACAACTCCATATTGCTGATGTCTTGGCTTCCTGTTTTGGTAGGAAATCCTCTGACTCATATTTTTACAGCTGCCTTCTATTCAATATTATGTTAATCAATTAATGGGTTGAAACACTAAACTAAAAAATAAGTAAATATACTGGCTTGCAAAAGTATTCATACCCCTTGAACTTTTCCACATTTTGTCCTATTACAACCACAAATAGTACAGACCAAAAGTTTGGACACACCTTCTCATTGAATTCAATTAGAAAGTGTGTCCAAACATTTGGTCTGTATTGTGTATGTATATATATATATATATATATATATATATATATATAGAGAGAGAGAGAGAGAGAGTGTTTAATTTAATGTGAAAGACCAACAGAGAGTGGTATAGAAGTGTGAAGTAGAAAGAAACTGATACTCCTCTTGGCCTTAGGATTCTCCTGGAGTTGCTGACCCAAGTGGCTTCTCCACAAAACAAAGCTTAATTCAAAACAAAGTGTGGTGTACAAAAATTTTCACACCTCTTGACAATACTTTGTGGAGCCACTTTTTGCTGCAATTACAGCTGTAAGTATTTTATGGTACCAGCTTTGCACATCCAGTCTGAAGTTTTTTCCCATCCTTTTTTGCCAAACAGCTCAAGCTCAGTCAGATTAGATGGAGAGGGTGTGTGAACAGCAATTTTCAGAGCTTGATTGATTTAGATTCTTGATTGGGTTTAGGTTTGGACTTTGACTGAACCATTGTGGTTTAAGACACAAATATATTTGTCTTAACCATTCCATTATAGCCCTGGCTTTGTGTTTAGGGTCGTTGTCTTACTGGAAGGAGGCCAGGGCAGAACTGACTGTTTTGCCTTTGTTCTGCCCTTCCAACGACCTTGCAGCATGAAGGTTGTTGTCCTTCCAGAAGAAAGGACAACGACCCTAAGTCTCAGGTCTGATCCAGTTTCAAGTCTTTTATAGACTGCAACAGGTTTTCTTCCAAGATTGCCTTGTATTTGACTCCATTTACCCTCCTACCAGCTCTGAGCTTTTATTCTTGATGTCCCAAGTTCTGTTTTAAGGGGTTTTATTTTTATCTTTATCTGTGTGCCAGGAGATCTGCTTGTGCCCCTCAACACTAGTATTTAGCTAAATATAACTATTTAGCAAATTTAGTTTGGCAAAATATCTTTATAACAATTTGTCATTAATCTAGACAAGTGTCAGTATTCAGTAAATAATGACACTTTTAATACAAAGTTGACATTATTTAAAATGTCTTTATAACAATTTGTCATTAACCAATACAAAATCTTTTTTATGCCAACTTGACATTAAACAAGAATCTTCAGTTGCCATAAATAGGTTATTACAGGTATTATCAAACTTTAAAAAATTATGTATCTTTCTGTATTATTACATTACCCTGTCATTTCTTGTTAGTCCTACCTGTGAGTTATGAGACCATTATAATTGTGCCATTAATATTTTCCTTACAGATTATATTGCATAAAATTCATATCACTATATAAACTCACTTTATAAATAGCTGGACAGCTGTGCATTAATGCAAATGTCGACTCAGCCAATCACGTGACAGCAACTCAATGCATTTAGGCATGTAGACATGGCCAAGACGATCTGCTGCAGTTCAAACCAAGCATCAGAATGGGGAAAGACAGAAAGTTGATTTAAGTAACTTTGAACGTGGCATAGTTGGTGGTGCCAGACAGGCTGGTCTCAGTATTTCAGAAACTGCTGATCTACTGTGATTTTCACACACAACCACCTCTAAGATTTAAAGAGAATGATCTGAAAGAGAAAATATCCAGTGAGTGGCAGTTCTGTTGGTACAAATGCCTTGTTGATGCCACTGGTCAGAGAAGAATGGCCAGACTGGTTTGAGCTGATAGAATGGCAACAGTGACTGAAATAGCAAGAGCAGTGATGTCAGTAACACGTTACTGACACGTCAGACCACATTTTTCAGTAACGAGTATCCTAACGCGTTGCTATTTCAAATCTAGTAATCAGACTACAGTTACTTATCGAAATCACTTTGCGTTACTGTGCGTTACTATTTTCTTTTATAATTTTATTTTATTTTCTCTACACGTCTTGGAGAATAACCACTGTTTTTATGTGACACTTATCAGCACCAACAGAAACATAAAGAATGGAGATGCGCATTTTGTTGCTGGAAAAACAGGAACTATTTAGAGTTTCGGTCATCAAATCCGATTATTATAAGCAGCTTTGGGCTTGTTTTTTTTTTTAAGTCACTTGCAGACTTAATCAGTCGCTGGTTGCGGTTTTTGGTCTCGGAAATAAGCAGACATAAACCCCAGAATTTGTCTGTCATCTAGTTGGTTTTAGTCAGACTCATAATCCGTCCCGCTGTGTCTATGTTAATATCAAGTCAATATATTTGCTGTGAATTACGTCGAGCTTCAGGTTGAGCTCCAGAAAACTGCAAACATTGAGACCGCGCAAAAAACGTGAAAACACCCATGGACGAGTCCGTAAAGTTGTGAAACTAAACGCCATTATAATCAGTAATATTCAGAGAAGTGTCACAAATCTGTGCAGCGGGACATCTGAGTGGTGGAGCAGCACAACACAGTTGTGCTGCTCTGACAACAAACGCAGGGCCATAAGGCTGGAGCGGGGTGTGTGTGTGTGTGTTTGGGGGGGGAGTTTAAAATCATATTTATAGTTTTCCAGACAATACTGGAACACACAAACACGCACAAATTGTACTGTAAAGAAAAAACAAAAGAATAAGGTAAACTTACCAGAGCAGCGTAGCCCTCCTACCAAAGAGAGAAAAGTGTCCCGATGCCCCCCAATAATGCCTTATTTTCTTACTTTCTTTTTATTTGATGGTGTTGACAAAAACTTTGGACACTTTTAATTGAGTTGTAAATGCTGTATGTGACACTGTGTATATATATATATATATATATATATATATATATATATATATATATATATTTGTATATGCAAATGCACTTCCAGCAATGACAATTCAACAAATCCATGCAGAACAGAAAGATGATTCCATTATTGGCCAAGTTCTGTATTTCAAAAATAATAACAAAAAAACCACCTCGGAGCATGAGGATCGGCCTGGGAAGATATGGCAGCCGTCTCATAAATGAGTGGAGGAGGTTGGTGGTCAGAAATGGCATCCTATACAGATGCATCACTGATGGGCAAAGAGGCCGCTCTGAGCAGCTCATCTTGCCAGAGAAGCTGCGGGTGGTGGCTAAAACTGCTCTGCATGATGATTCAGGTCACTTAGGCTTTGAGAAAACTCTACAGCTGATAAGAGAGTGATTCTACTGGCCAAATATGTCCCTGGAAATCAAATTGTGGTGTGAACAGTGTGAAAAATGTTGTCTTAGGAAGACCCCCACAAGCACTGTTGGAGCTCCTCTTGTCAGCATCCACAGCAGTCCCCCCATGGAGCTTGTGTGTGTAAACTTTCTCTGCCTGGAAAAGTCAAAGGGAGGCATTGAAAACGTACTTGTTGTAACAGATCACTTTTCTCATTATACTCAAGCCTATTTCACCAAAGACCAAAAATCTCACACTGTGGCCAAGGTTTTTAGTATAGAAAGGCACAACAAACCTATGATATAAACAGAAACTTTCCGTAAGTAGGAAGGAAATAAAAATACATCCAAACTATTTGGACTATTTCTGAGTTATCGCGGGGTAATCTGACAGTTTTGATTGTGTCTCTATTGTGCTGGTTTGTCTGAATGGTGTAAATTGCTGTTCTCATGCGCAGTTCTATCTCAACCTTAACAGACACAAACATCAAGGCCGGCCCCAAGACATAAGCAAACTAAACCGCCGCTTAGGGCCCCAGGGCCACTAAGTGGAGTAATTTTTTATTTATTTTTTTAGTAATAATTTCTATGTCATTATAATATCAAACACACCAATTTTTTAAAAAAATTATATATATTTGATAATGTATGTAGAAATCATTATTTTATGGGTATAAAGAAAAAATAAATTGCTCTTGGGGACCCCTGGTGGCCGCGGTAGGTACCGCACGCTTTGCCGGCGTCATTAGCTGTGCAACGTGCAATGCGCATCCAAGCGTCAAAAGCTCCTGTCAGAAGTTAAGTAAGCAAAATAATGTCTCAAAAAAGGACTTATCCTTCAGGGAGGGAGAAAAGAAAGAGGAAGAATAGAAAAAAGCCAAGATAAAGGTTTGTTTTAATGTGCCTAGGTAATGTAATGAAATGTAAAATATTTGTAAAGCTGGTAATAGAAAATTAGCTTGAACAGTGGGCTGACTAAGGATTGAGACTTAGTCAACCTTAGACATATATTTATTTGCTTTTTTATGTTATTTATCATTGAGTGTACCACTGCAATTTTAATATGTTCCTGAAACATAACAACAAAATCCTATGTTTTTAGTCATCAGCAGTCGTCTGGCAATTTCTGAAAGGAATTGGTTGCACTCAGAAAAACGGGGACTGAATACTTTTGCACACTGCATTTTCAGTTTTTATTTGTAAAACGTTTTTTGAAACATGTCTAATTTTCTCTCTACTTCAAATTTGTATACCACCTTGTCAATCTTTCACATAAAATTTTAATAAAATATATAAATCTGTGGTTGTAATGTGACAAAATATGCATACCCAAATGTATTCAAGGGGTACCAATATAATTGCAAGACAATGTACATCCATAACGTATTCCCAGTGCTTCACTTATTCCTAGCTTGGTAAAAATCAGCCCCTTGTTCTACGCTTCTTACAGAGCTTCTGGACCCTCAGCTATGAGAAACAATTGCTTGCTGAAGGCATGGACTCTGTTGAAGTTTTAAACAATTTGAATTTACCCAATCACTACCTTTGTCCTTGATGTACTGCACCAGCTTAATAAAGTTTACCGGAAACTGCATGCCTGTAAACAACCGGATAAGTAGTAGCTCTCTCTGCCAGCAATAAAATATCTTCTCCATTCCTCTTGTTTTGAGTTTAGTTGTTTAATTTTTGGAAGCAAGGCCCACATAGACTAAGTTAAGATAAGATAATTTTATTAGTCTCCCACAGGAGAAATTTATCTTGGAAGCAGGGCCAAAACTGCAACACAGCAACAAAATGAATAAATACATAAAAACAATAAGAGCACAAATATCAAATCGGTAGTACCATTTCCACTCCCATAAAATACATCCTCTACATGCTACTGTTGGTCATCGTCTGGACCTCCTGTTACTCTGTCCAGGCCCCACTAGTCTGCCATTTATCAAGTTAATGGAGAGTGGTACAAATTAATGTTTCAGACGGTTATATTTACACAGAGTTCATCAGAACATATTCGGATGCGAGCACATGTGACCCATCATATAAAATATTCTGATCTTCCTGATGGTAGCCTGATGGTAGCCTGATCAAACAGGTGCTGTGGGGAAGATAGATCCAGAGTATTGATAATCTTACTTGCCATCTTCACCAAACTTTGAATTTGTTTTGAATTTAACAGTAAGATTTCCAAACCACCCAGTAATGCAATATATAAGGATAGACTCGATGGTTGCCCTATAAAAGATCAACATTATCGTTTTAGAAACGCTACATAATCGAAGTCGTCTAAGAAAATAGAGACACTGGTGAACCTTTGCACATACATTTGTCACATGTGTGCGCCAGCTCAGATCGCCATCTATGTACACGCCTAAATATTTAAAAGATGTAACCTGTTTGATGGAGCAGCCATGTATGGCTGTGGGACTCTGGTCACTTATTGATTCAGGATCCAAAAATAATTCAACAGTTTTGGAGGTGTTTAAACTAAACTAAATGACCTCATTCCCTTACACTCACTCTCAGTGTCAATTACAACCTTATACAACCAGATTATAATTATAAAACAGTGCAGAAACTCAATGTCAACATTGTTCACAATTCCTGCTGCTCACTGATTAGTGTTGTGACTTTTTTACACTTATATTTTAAGCATAATTTACATGATGATTATTATTAATTGTATTGAACATGATTGTATATAATTACAAAGGTGAAGTGAAATATATTTATGTGCAAGACATGATTTATTTGAATAGAGGAAGTCCTTTAATTTGAAGAATGCTTAAGGATCTGTTACTGTTTTGTCACTATCTTGTTTTGTTGACTTTTGATTGCTGTTGGTTACGAACGTTTGGTTGCCCGTTTGTTTTTTATCTTTTTTCTGCTGAGGCCGTTCTTTTTCTCTTCAATAAATACTGAACAGAAAGGTTCAGTAAAAGAAATACGAGACTCCGTCTTGTTTAAGAAGAAGCTTTACATTTAACAATTAGCCCAGTTGAAATTCAGCTGGAGACATCGAGCTTAATGAGAAAACTGTCCTATACAGAATTGCATAGGAAGGCAATGGCCTAAGTAACTTTTTCCACATTTGGTTCTAAGAATGTATACAGTGCGTATCTTCAAAATTCGGATAGGCTGCCATGTCCTATTAGCAAATGTCCTTCCACCCAAAATGTCACAGGGGAACATTGGAGTTCTGCAAAAAGCTTTTGCCAAGAATGATTTCATTAATCCAGAACAGAAGTTCTTAAGTTCTTATTCACTTTCAACAAGCAAGATCTTTCATCTGGCTCTTTTAAGTTTTGCACACATACACTGTAGAGCTTTTCAGAACAGGAGAAACCTGTCTGGGACTATGCAATGGTTTCTTCACCTTTCTGTGCACAACCTTTCTTTCTTTATTACTCGGCTTAATCAGTGACCAGATCTTGGAAATGCTGTGGTTTGTTTGTAAAAAAAAAAAAAAAAAAAAAGACACCAGAGTGCTTTTGGAGATTTGGTGCCACCAAATGTCTTTTTTTTTTATCCTTCCCAACTTTTAGAGATTTTCTAAAGACAATTCCTTTGATTTTGTTTGGTTCTTGCTCTAAAATTGGCAATACTTTATATAGACCAATGTTTCATGTCATATCATATTTAACCAGTCAGATTTATCTCAGGTGGATTCTGTTATATTCTAGAAACACCTGAAGGATTTTAATTTGAAACCAGATGCCCCTAAGTTTAGATTTTGTTATATCAAATACTGAGTATGTACAGTAGTTAATTTTTTTTCAAAGGAACTGTGAATTCTTTCCAGATGGACTGAAACTAACATATTTTCTGATGCGTCCTCGATAGAATAACATATGCTCAGAACAAAAATATGTATTTTCAAAGATTTTTATTTTTAAATTGTTGCAGAAAGTATATTGTGCTTAAAAAACAGAAATAAACAAAATACCTATTGGTATTTTTATTCCCACTCACGCTCACAATCACAGTTTAAAACGATGTAAACAGCCTTTCAAAGGGCTTCTGGCACCAGGATCCATACACCTCTTTCACGGAATTTTGCTCCGGGACTCCGCCGTCCCTCATGGATTTTTGTGCAATTGCAACATAGAATCAACAATCAAAACATGACATTTCAACATGACAGGTTGATACAACAGCAGATCTTTAATGTACTGTGGTGCTGAATCATTCACTGATTTATAAACTAACAACAGTATTTTAAAGTCTATTCTTTGAGCTACAGGGAGCCAGCACAAACTGGTGTTATGTGCTCTATCTTCCTGGTTTTAGTCAGAACTCCAGCAGCAGCATTCTGGATCAGTTGCAGCTGTTTAATTGATTTGTTGGACAGACCTGTGAAGACGCCGTTACAATAATCAATACGACTGAAGATAAACGCATGGATGAGTTTCTCTAGATCTGGCTGAGACATTAGTCCTTTAATCCTGGAAATGTTCTTCAGGTGATAGAAGGCCGTCTTTGTAACTGTCTTTATGTGGGTCTGGAGGTTCAGGTCAGAGTCCATCACTACTCCCAGGTTTCTGGCCTGATCGCTGGTTTTTAGTTGTAATAACTGAAGCTGTGCACTGACTCTAGATCTATAACTCTAGATCTATAACTCTAGATCTATAACTCTAGATCGTTCCTCTTTAGGTACAAAAATAATGACTTCAGTTTTGTTTCTGTTCAGCTGGAGAAAGTTTTGGCACATACACACATTGATCTGTTCAGTGATTGAATGGGGTCAAAGGTCACCTGGTGACATCGTAATGTAGAGCTGTGTGTCATCTGCATAGTTATGGTATCTGATATTATTTCCTGTTATAACCTGAGCTAGCGGGAGCATATAGATATTGAATAAGAGGGGTCCTAGGATTGAACCTTGGGGTACCCCACATGTGACCTTTGACCTCTTTGATGTGAAGTTTCCAATTGAAACAAAGAAATCCCTGCTTTTTATGTAAGATTCAAACCAGTTAAGCACTGGACCGGAGAGTCCGACCAACTCTCCAGTCCATTCAGTAATATGTCCTGGTCAACACTGAGGTCCAACAGAACCAGCACTGTGGTTCTCCCACAGTCCGTATTTATATGGATGTCATTGAACACTTTGACTAGGCCAGTCTCTGTGCTGTGGTGAGATTGGAAACCAGATTGGAAGGAGTCAAAGCGTTTGGTTATCGTTAGGAAGCTATTTAACTGTTTAAACAGCTTTTTCAATAACTTTACTGATGAATGGGAGGTTGGAGGTCAGAGGTCGGCCTGTAATTCTGCAGTAGTGATTTGTCTAGATTGTTCTTTTTTATCAGTGGTTTGATTACTGCTGTTTTCAAAGCCTGGGGGAAAACGCCTGATGAGAGCGATGAGTTACTATTTGGATCAGATCAGTAGCAACAACAGGCAGAACTTTCTTAAAGAAATGTGAGGGTAGAACATCCAGACAGCAGGAACTGGAGCTGAGTTGACCAGAACCAAACGAGGAGAAGCAGCATTTAGCATCTATGCACCAAAAATCTGGAACAAACTTCCAGAAAACTGTAAAACAGCTGAAACACTGACTTCCTTTAAATCTCAACTAAAAACCCACTTGTTTAGAGTTGTATTCGAAACGTAATCAATTGCAAATTTATTGACGGAATCTGACTATGTTGTGTTTTTATTGTTGATTCTATGTTGCATTGTATTTTTGTGTTTGATTTGATGTAAAGCACTTTGAAATGCCTTGCTGCTGAAATGTGCTATACTAATAAAATTTGATTTGATTTGATTTGACTTATAATTTCCTCTAGGGTTTTATAATTAAGTAGTTGAAATTGGGTCATTTTTCCTGTATTTGTTTTGTTTGGGTTCAGTGTTGGTTCTGACTTTATAGTGGATGTGCAGATTAATCCTCTGATTTTTTGAATTTTCTCTGAAAAGAAACTGGAAAACTGGTTGCAGGCAGCAATAGACTGAAATTCAGGTGGTAACGTGATAGGAGGGTTTGTGAGCCTGTCAACTGTTGCAAATAAAACTGGAGCATTGTTAATGTTTTTGTTTATGACATCTGCAAAGAAAGCCTGTCTTGCATGTTTGAGTGTTAAATGATGGTAACGTAGTTTTTCTTTATAGATGTCATAATGAAGGTGAAGTTGAGTTTTACTTCGTTCTGCCCTACAGCAGAGTTGTCTTGCAGATCGAACTGTTTGTGCATTTCTCCATGGAGATTTCTTCTTACCAGACACAACCTTCATTTTAATTGGGGCAATGGAATCAATGATATCTGAAACTTTAGACTGAAAATTATTTACCAACTTATCTACATCATTACAGCTAAAGGGTGAGGAAGAAGAGTAGATTTGATTAAATGTTTCTGCTGTGTTTTCAGTGAGAGAACGTTTTGTGATGGTTGCTGTTTGTCCAAGTGGATTAAAGGATAAAGAACTTTCAAAGATAACAGGAAGTGATGCGACAGGGCGCCATCAGTTACAGAGACATTGGAAATATTCACACCCTTACTGATAACCAGGTCCAGTGTGTGTCCTTGAGTGTGTTGCTTGTTTGACATGTTGTGTTAGACCAAAAGTCTCTAAGATATTAGAGCTTTTTAGCCCCTCTGTCTGGGGGTTGTCAACATGAACGTTAAAATCACCAACAACTATTAAACAATCATAATTAATACATATGAGAGATAGAAGTTCATTCAACTCAGTAAAGAAAATTTCCACATATGTTGGAGTTTTGTATAAAGTTAGTGTCAAAGTTCGTTTGAGACCTTTAATCTCAATTCCAAGTAACTCAAAAGAGGTAAAGTGACCCAAAGAGATTTTACTATTTACAGTATTCTTAAATATTGAAGCCACGCCTCCTCCTTTTTTATGTTTCCTATTCTCACTTAAGAAATTGTAGTTAGGAGGCGCAGATTCAATTAGTACGATTGGTTCATTATTGTCATTCAACCATGTTTCTGTCAGAAACATAACATCGATATTATGTTCAGTGATGAAATCATTGATTAATAGAGCTTTGGCACAGAGAGATCTGGGATTTAAAAGAGCCAGTTTTAGTGACTTGGAGGCCAAAAGTTCTTCAGTCTGAGGTTTGAATTAGGTCTCCTGTATTTTATGTTTCTGTTTTTTGTAAATTTTCTGGTAGTGATCCGGACAGGTAATGTCCTGTTTTGTAGTGCAGTTTTAAGCATTACTTCAAGTAAAATAACACTCTACATCAAAGAAAAAAACATTTATGGCAGTTGAATATTTTTTTCTCATATTAATTGAAAGGGGCAGTACTAATGCCTAATCACCACGCCCTGCCTGAAGTGATGCTGCAGACCCTCAGTCCAGAGCAACCCCCTCGGCATGCCACCAAAAGGCTAAATAATAAACTATACCTAGTACTTCTATTCAAAAGGTTCTTATTCAGGAAAAAGGCTGTGCCACAAATTTTGGCCAGTAAAAGTCTGTGGTTTTTGCAGCAGAAATACTCATCCTGGTATATGCAGTTGTGTTAAAGTTTAATGTTATAAGCCTTAATTGAAGTGATAAGTATAATCAGAAAACTGTTTAGTTTATTGTTGACATGGTTTCAGAGAATCAGGAGACAGTGTAACCTGTGTTGATGAGAAATGTAAACATTCAGTGTGGTGAAAAACAAAAGATAGTACAATATAGTTGATAGGAAAATAAAATACTGTTCCAACAGATATTTTATACATAATACTGTAGGAAGTTAGAAATATGCAAATGCAATAAAGCTGCTTCTAATTTTTACAGCACATCAGCACAGGTTAATTTCTGGGTAATATGAACTACATTCCCACTAAAGCGGCTTGCATTTACTGCACCTAATAAAGTGAATGCAGTTACAGACTGACTACTTACTGTAATTTTAAAAACCCTCCTGGTAACTGTTGTTTTTGTATCTCCCCACAGGCTCTCATTCAACTCCCCTATCTGGACAAACTGTATTGTTACAGTCTGAAGTTGATTCGTTATGCAGACACCACCACATTTGCAAGCTTAGTTAGGGCTGACTGGACCTTTTACTCATCCCATCCAGCTCTCTTTCTGTCCACCTACCTGGCTCATGGCCTGTTGATTGACTACTTTGAGAGGAAACGTCATTGTGGTACAAGGAACCAAGAGAACTCCACAACCAACCTCGAGTGGCTAGCCAGTCTGTGGGACTGGTGCACCTCCTTTCTGCTTCCCCCTATTACATCCGTGCAACAGTTCCCGTCTGATCTTTCAGAGTGGGAAGATGATCCCAGCTTTTTATTTGAGCGTTTGGCTTTCCCTGATCTCTGGCTTCACCCACTAGTAAATGTAGACTACTTAAAATCTCTTCCAACCTGGAAGGTCCAAACTGTTCTCCATCAATGTCAGTCTGTGTCTTGTTTACATCAAGATGATAAACAGGATAGACTGCCATCAAACATAAACTGCCAAGAACTGACAGATTCCTCACCTCCAAGCATAAACACAGTTCCACACAGTAGTTTAAGCCAAATAGGATCTTTGTGCAATCAGGACAACAGGCTCAATATTTTGTGCAGGGACCAAGATGCCAACAGTAGTCAATTTGTAAAGTCTGTTTCTCTTCACCCATATTGCTATTGCTACAGAAATGAAAGCTTCCAAAAGGTTGACAGATATCTTGAGGATGGTAGCATCATTCCTGTAGGAGTTTCTGTCACTCAGTTAAATTGGTCTGGGTGGCCCAATGACATGCTTCCTTGTTCAGAGTGTGTGGTGTGCCTTGAGAACTTTGTGAATGAGGAGCTGCTCATGGGCCTTCCCTGTGGCCATGCCTTCCACCAGCAGTGCATTGTAGTATGGTTAGCAGGAGGTAAGCACTGGTGCCCACTATGTCGCTGGCCTAGCTACAAGAAGAAAAACATTATAGTTGCACTAAGCACCATCACTGAAAACACATTGTAGAACTGATTCATTGTTATAATTAAACTCTGCATCTTCTTTGAAGCTTATTTGACAATTGTCATGTTTTACGGTCACAATTAATCAGATTCAAGGTAGACTGGTGAAGCAATGAAAATGCATTAACAATCCATATTCTTGGTTGGTTTCATTCCTAGTAATATACAGTGCAATGATCATCATTAGAGCTGATACAAGCAAGACCCAGGGACAGTGTTTTATGTATCAATGGTTCCTCCTGCATCACAAAGACGGCAAAAGTAGAAAGACATTGGTGTATCTGTTTAGATTTCAATGTATACTCTGTATATTTATAAGGAAATCTGCTTTTGGCCAAAATAATAAAGAATAATCTTCAAGATGAAATTTGTCAACAGCATTGACTGCAGTCACTGTTTTCCTTTCCTACCTACTTAGTACTTGTGGGTTTGTAGAGAGGCTGATGGTGAGTTCCAGTGGTTGAAGCCCAAGAAGCTTATTGTGCCCTGTGTAGAGTGGCTGTCCATGGGTACAATAGGGCAATAAGAGACATTGGACACAAACAGCTATGGGTGTGATAAACACAAAAATCTCAGTTCTGTATGTACTATAGTTTTAAAGTCATTTTTAGTTTACTTTAATCTAGAAAGGCAAAAAAGTTACCAAAATAGAACTGACAAGAGATTTGGTTTGATTTATTGAAAAGGTGCAGCAATATGTAAACAACTTTTTTGAGTTTTAGATCATGTTATAATGCTCTTCTCTCATCAAAACAATAGCATTATTGTTTTGATGAGAATCAAAAGAAACCAGTGTGTTGTTATTGCGCCACATCCCCCCCCCCCCCTCCTTCTCTCTCTACTCTCTCACTCTCTACTTCCTCTTCTGAGAGGGGAGATGTGGTACCAGCTCTCCATCTAACAGGTTAATTGAGTTTCCTAAATCTGCTGAGATTTACCCTGTCCAGAACTGAAGTAAACTCTGTTTAAGCTGGCATCGAGAAACGATTCGCCTGGTTTCTGACGACCTCCATCCAGGTGTCCCACCCTTCTTCCCCCTGTGAATTAGCCAGACTGAGCAGCCTGCAGTCAACTAGTTTCACAGAGCTCACCTGTTAACGGTCGCTCGTTCTCTTTTATTACAATTTGCTCTTGTTACTGAACCAGGTAGGTTTTAGTGACTCGGGCGAGTCCCAAGGATGATGTTTTAAATTTGGGCTACCAGGAACCAATAAACATTTTCCAGCTCTTCCTCTCCAGAATCGAACATCAGAGCTATTTTACAACCATCAAAGAACTTTAAGGTGACTCATTAATTGAATGTCCACAACATCTTTTAGATTTTATTTATGCTAAATATTTTATTAGTGAGGCAATTTTGCAAGGATCAGTACAGCTTAATTCAGTAGCAGAAATAATCAAATAAGAAAAATCAATCATCTAGTCCACATATGTCAGAGTCAAGGCCCGCGGGCCACATTCGCCCCCCCCCGTTCGATCCTCACAACGCGCACGCACGCACCCCCCCCCCCCCCCCCGCGCCGCAGGAAATCTACGAAGGCTTGGGCCGGTCCGCTGCACTAGACTATATGCGTCATTTAAAATTTCAATGAACATTCGATCAGTCCGGCCCTCGGCTTGTAGCTAAATTTGGCCCTCCATCCATTTGACTTTGACACCCCTGATCTAGTCTATCTTTCCCTAATGCTGACACTGAGAACTAAAAAGGGAACCTTTGAGAGAGACGGACAGTTTGGCTTTTCGAACCCCAGACCTGGCCTGATGATGAAGGAGGTGTTGCAGCAGTAGGAGGATGTTGGTCGACGAAGGCAGGGATCTCTGTAGGCCTGATGAGCTTTCTTCTCCTCATGGATGGTGAGGTCACACAGGACTTGGGTGCTGGCAGAAAGGAAGACATCAGTTCTTCTTCTTTGTCTTTGTCTTTGCCTTTACCTTGGTCTTCATCTTCGTCTTTGGGGTCTGAACCCAGCTGATGAGAGAAGTGCGATTTGAAGCCACATGTTTCGGGGCAGACGGGTTGGTCCCCATGAACAGGACAGTCTTCGGCTCTGTGGCCCCGGCTCTTCTTCAGCTGCAGAGTTCTTTGTCCATCTCGATCTTGACTCGAAGCTGCCTGGAGGATCCAACCAAAGTTTCCTCTTTTGCTCCCACCTTTTATCCAGCCTTTTGGTTCATTTGCATTGGCTAGCACTGTTGCTGTGCTTATTTCATTGGCTGACTGCTTGGACAGATGATCTCATCTCCATCACTGTCTTAGAGACATTGTGTCCTGATGTCTGTACTAATGTCTCAGGTTGCTTAACAACCTGTTTCCAAATAAGGCGTTGACCATCTCTGCTCTCCTGTTAGTTCCCCTTTTTCCCTTAACCTTTCACCTACTATCTACCTCCAACATATCAGTGATCTTTAATTGCAGTTACACCTTTTACACCATTTCAAGTTCAGAGTAAAAATCACATTTATAACTTCTTTTACTTCTCTGATTTATCATTCGTTTATAATGTTATGATAACCATAACTTATTAGTTACTCTTATTATAATCTTAATCTGAGTTATTACAAATGTTTTCTGAAAAGAAACCAAGAATAATTCATGATTCTTATTATTTGATATCAAAGTTACAGTTACTTGTTTTACTTGTAAGAGTTCCCACTAATGCAAGTGTAAGTGTAAGTATTATTACAAGTAAACAAATATTAATATAAGTATTTTACTTTGAATCTTATCCAATTACTCACAACGTTTAGATTTCTTTCTTTAAAACTTTCATGATAAGTAATAGTCTGAACTATTTTTATAAATCTGCAGGCTGGAAACTTACTTCCTCTTTTTCCAGGAAACCTGCTCTTCCTGTTTCATGACTTTCTCTCTGTCTTGACTATGATTTCTTATGATTAAATAGAAAAAAGTAAAATTAAAGCAAAGTTTGCAGGAGACAAAAACAACACACACAACCAAATTGATTTTATTGACTTTTAAGTCTAATGTTGGGTCTAGATTTCACTTGAGTAATTAATTTTAAAGATAACTTTATTTATTGTTACTGTTAAACTAAAATCTCCAGCATGGGGAAGTGGGATGATCTCGGATTTTCTTGACACCCCCTCCACGAGGTCAGACCTTTCCCATGCTGGGAGTCCATCACCCTCCTGCAGTTCTGCGTCGTCATCGTCTGGAAAGAGAAGAGGTTCTTCTGGGATGTGAAGTTGCAGATTCTTCATCCTCAGTTGTCACAAAGGGCTCAGTGTAGTCATCAAAACTCCACCTCTTTTGACAGTGGTTATTTCTGCAGCCTCTGAGTTGTAGGATGTTTCATCAGTGTCCGTTTTCCTGACTGCCAGTCGGTGTTTACCTTCAGGATGTCCAGAGACCTTCATCTTTCTGGAGCAGGAATCACATGAGCTCAATGTGCTGATAAATATTTACTAATTTAAAAAAATGTGGCGGCTGATCTTACGGAAGTGCATGAACAATCTCTCTGTTGTTTTTAACTTCTCGATACGGTTAATTATGATTCATCTGATGCTCCGAGGCAGCCTACCGAAGCTTTCTATTCTCTCCACTACTTTGACAAAAATCTTGTATGTGGCAGTAGAGCGATCGGAGCTCCCTAAGTCATGTGCTATGTGGACTTGTTTCATCCGTTTTACAATACAAACTGGATTCATTGCTTCACCTTTCACAGGTAAGGATGAAAAGAAAATGAAATTTTACTTGACTTTGCAGCCAGAAACTAGCTTCTAAACAGCCGAGAAATATTTCCTATGTAGCTAAATTGACCCGAAGTAACCACTGATTTTTAGCGTAGCTAACGTTTTCATACTGTTTTCTAATGAGAAAGAGCTGTGATAAAACCGCTGTTAGAGGGGAAGTGCATTAAAGACCAGAGGATTTCGAGAGGAAAGGTCGATCAGGATCAGAGCTGGAGCTGCTGTTCTCAGTCTCTGTTTCACTGCTCAGCGTCACAAATTCAGGTATTTAACTATAAAGATGCTACAAGTCAGAGCCCCAACAGGCTGAAAATATGTTTTTTTTCTGAATGTGAAGGATTCAAATATGTATTTTCAATTACACTTTTTGATAATTTTTCTTTTATCCTTGACTTTAGTACTCACTGGACTTCTCCCAGTTTGACCAGCAGACTGAACTCCTGCCTGTGGACAGTGTTCCCCGTATAATATAAATAAATAAATTTGTGTTTTATTGCACACTCTTATTTTTTAACTTTTCGTGTATTTTAAAGAAAAATATCTCAATCTGAAGTATTAGTGTATTAAGACAGGTTATGTAATGAAATAGAAATAATTTACTCTGTTAGAATATTTTCACTTTTTGTCTATGCTGTCCACAGCAGAGTTGACTTGTATTTTTGTTCTGGAAAAAGGTAAAAAAAAAATTGTGAATGTTTTACAATGACATGATCAAAGTTAATTGTCTTTACAATAAAATGTCAAACAACAAAAGGAAATTAATTTATTTTCTTCATATCTTGAAATGTTAAATGTACATTAAATTTTGGAATCATGTAAGTATGTTCTAACATACATAGTAAAAGTATGTGTCTGTTCATCAATGTTAATATAAAAACTATTTATCTGAATCATTTCCATCAAATAAAAACATTGTGCTCTTTATTCAGAAATCCCCTAAAACAATTTAACAATCACATCAACTGTTAGAAACACTGTCTTTAGTGCTTTCTTTGATTACCAAATATATTAGCTTGGGTGAGAGAATGTGTCAATGACAGGCATTAATTTTGTACTTTGTAGAATGGCACTTTGTGAAATTCAGTCCATTTACTTGTATTTGCTTACTGGCAGATAAGCCACATTAAATATGATGGGAGCTGTGACATATTACAGCAATGGGCAAACCCACTCCTTGAAGCGTCTACGTATTCATGTCTCTGGTTTCAACTTATGAAGCAGCACATAAGTCAGGACAAGTTCAGCGTCATTTACATGCTTTGGTGGTTTGGGGAAAATTTTTTTAAAAGCAACATACAATATTAGACCAATAAAAGTATTTCTAATTAGCTATTCTCAAGATCTTGGGTGTCTTATGGAATCGGATAGTATTTTTGCAAAGATTTGCAGTTGTTTAAGCTTATTGCATTGTTTATTTCCGGAATCAGTGAGAGGGTCCTAAAAAGCCACGCCCACAGAAACATTTATGGATGTGGTCAAAGGTCAGACACAGCTCACCAGGGAGGCGTCCAAGAGGCGGATGCCTGAGCAACCTCAGCTGGCTCCTCTCAACATAAAGGAGCAGTGGCTTTACTCTGAGTTCCTCCCGGATGACCGAGATTCTCACCCTATCTCTAAGGGAGAGCCAAGCACCCTGGAGAGAAAACCTATTTTGGTCGCTTGTATCCGTGACCTCGTTCTTTTGGTCATGACCCAAAGCTCATTACCGTAGATGAGGGTAGGAACATAGATCGACCGGTAAACTGAGAGCTTCACATTTTGACTCAGCTCTCTCTTCACCACGACGGACCGGTACAGCGCCCGCTTCACTGCAGATGCTGCGCCAATCCGTCTGTCGATCTCCCACTCCCTTCTTCCATCATTCATGAACAAGATCCCGAGATACTTAAACTCCTCCACTTGGGGCAGGACAACCCGGAGAAGGCACTCTACCCTTTTCCGGCTCAAGACCATGGCCTCAGATTGGGAGGCACTGATCCTCAACCCGGCCGCTTCACACTCAGCTGCGGACCGCTCTAGCAAGAGCTGCAGATCACAATCTAATGAAGCCAAAAGAACCACATCATCCACAAAAAGCAGGTATGCGATCCTACGGCCACCAAAATGGATCCCCTCAACGCCTTGGCTGCGCTTAGAAATTCTGTCCATGAAAGTAATGAACAGAATCTTTGGCAGAGGGCTGCCTTAGCGGAGTCCAACCCTCACCGGAAACGAGTGTGACTTACTGCCGGCAATGCGGACCAGACTCTGACACCGGCAGAGGGACCTGACAACCCATATCAAAGGGTCCAGTACCCCATCTGGAGACCCTCCCACAGGGTTCCCTGATGGACACAGTCGAACGCCTTCTCCAAGTCCACAAAACACATGTAGTCAGCCTCGCGTCAGCGCATGGCTCTGGTTCTGGAACCAGCCTCCTTGAGACGGGCTGGCCATACTTCCACTCTGGAATTTCCCACTGTGAGAGGCGTCAGAAAAGAATGGGCATACTTGTTCCCCCCACATCTCGGCGCCTGTACATTGGGGTTTACCCTGGTGAACGAGAGGGTAGCCTCCCTCCGCTTATGGATGGGGGGACGGGTTCTGACTGTTGTTTGTGTTTACGCGTCAAACAGAAGTTCAGATTACCCACCCTTTTTGGAGTGCTCGGAGGGGGTACTGAAGAGTGCCCCTCCTGGGGGTGCCCTTGTTCTGCTGGGGGACTTCAATGCTCATGTGGGCAATCACAGTGAGACCTGGAGGGGCGTGGTTGGGAGGAACGGCCCCCTGATCTGAATTCGAGTGGTGTTCTGTTGTTGGACATCTGTGCTCGTCATGGATTGTCCATAATGAACACCATGTTCAAGCATAAGGGTGTCCATATGTGCACTTGAGACCAGGACACTGTAGGCCGTAGTTTGATCATCGACTTTGTCGTTGTTTTGTCGGATCTGCAGCCACATGTCTTGGACACTCAGATGAAGAGAGGTGCAGAGCTGTCCACTGACCACTACCTGGTGGTGAGTTGGCTCCAGTGGTGGGGCAGGATGCTGGTCAGACCTAGCAGGCCCAAATGTGTTGTGAGGGTCTGCTGGGATCGTCTGACAGAGTCTCCCGTGAGACGGAGCTTTAACTTCCATCTCTGGCAGAACTTTGAACATGTTCCAGGGGAAGTGGGCGACACTGAGTCTGAGTGGACAGTGTTCCGTGCTTCCATTCTCGAGGCGGCTTATCGGAGCTGTGGCTGCAAGGTTGTTGATGCCTGTTGAGGTGGCAACCCTCAAACCCGTTGGTGGACACCTTCAGTGAGGGATGCTGTCGGGCTGAAGAAGGAGTCCTATCAGGCTTTTTTGGCCTGCGGGACTCTGGAAGCAGCTGATGGGTACTGGTAGTCCAAGCTGCATGAGGCTTAAGTGGTTGTTGAGGCAAAACCTTGGGCGTGGGAGGAGTTTGGAGAGGCCATGGAGAAAGACTTCCTCAAAATATTAAATAATTAAAACACCATAACCAATAAATTTACAAAATATTACAAACATAGCTATAAAATACCTTGACAACTTCAGGAGACACAAGGCAGCTGCATGTAGCTCATTTCCAGGCTTCTGTTCATTCTGTTTATTCAATTCTCGCAGCCTTTCACATACACGCAAATCTTGCGGTAACTTACACCAAAAAATAGTTTGAGACGAAATAAAATAAAATAATTTTGCAGAAATCTCTAAACAACTTAAATTACCTTATTCTAATTGTTAGAAAAAAGCATATTTTTTTATGACAAATTATTTTAGTGACACTTACACCCTGTCTTTTGTATTATAAAGTACTTGGCTTAACCAATTTAGATTTTTTTTTTTTCTTCAGAAATCGCTGAATTTTTGCAATTTCCCATTCAAATGCTCGGAAGCGAAGCTGGTGAGGCAGCAGCGAGCAGAGCCTCACTTTCGATTGCACAACCTCTTGCTAACTGCGCTGGCTGCTGTAACCCAGTGTTTAAAAACACAAGAAAAAAGAATAATAATAGATGTTAATTCAATGTCTTATTTTACCAAAAGAACCAAAAGGTAATTACGTAAATCTTCAAAAAAGTGAAATTGGCCTTTAGTGTTAGCTTCTGTTGGCGGTTTGAGCAGCCAATGGCTGGCGCGGTCTGGTTTAGCGTCGGCCAATGGGGTTGATTGTCCCGCCCCTTTCAACAGCTGGCGGTTGTTTCGTTCGGAGCGCAGCAGACAGGCTTGAGAGCTAACAGCTGACGGTTGTTTCCTTAAAGAGCTAGAAAGAAATTGACAAATCTGGAGATCTCGGAGAGTTTCCCCTGTAAACAGCTGAACCCCGAAAAATAGCCGTTGACAGCTCGGAGCATCGCTTGTTTGATACACTTTTGGCTTGGAGGGCCAAAGATTCCAAGACCCTCTTCGCTTGAACCTGGATGGCGAGCCCCAGCCCAGAGGACCAGGCGCACGGGTAGATAGTGACCCGACTGGTCACCAGCTGAGAGACTGAGACTGAACAATTGACTCATTGGAGACTGAAGTATTCAGTTTATTTATTTATTTATTTTTTTTAAAGCGCGCAGTATTTGTTTGTCTGTTTTAAATGTGGATCCACAATTGTTTATTATATTAAATTTTGCTGTTTTCTTGTAGACACTGTGTGTTTCTTTGTTGCTCACACCTGGGTTCCCTCGAATTTAGAATCTTCTGATTAGGCCCAACTTCTTATATATATATATATATATATATATATATATATATATATATATATATATATATGTACTAAATTAATTAACCTGTTTTTGTGGGTTGCTTGTTACACTCCCATTCGATGGGAGCATGTCCTCCTGCCTGTACATTGCCAATAAAATGGTTAAAACATATTTACCGATTTTCCATAAATAAGCTTACTATAATTATACAAAATATGTTGTTGTGTTCCGGGGCTCTCTGGTCCTATTGGTGGGGTTTGCCTGCGCGCCTTTCTACATATTACCACCAGAAGGCGACAGGTTCCGGATGGAGTGCGGTGACATCATTATTTCCCTCAGCTGTTCCCGATCACCTTCATCAGCAGAGCAGACATAGGAGTGGGCCGTCAGTCCAACGTCGCCTGAGTGTTGTGCCAGTCACGGTACCTCTGAGCCCACTTGAGCCTGTCTCTGTGTTCCTTGTTGCCTGAACCTTCTAGTGATTCTTTTTGTTCTTTTCCGTTGCCTTCAGGTGATCCCTCTGACGAGATCCTGGCTGATTCCCCGGTTTATGAACCGCCCTCGTGACGCCGTGGAAATTATCCACAGGTTGCCCGAGTTCCCAGACTCACCTCTCCGCTGTTTGCAAATCTTCCCTGGACTCCATGGCTGGCTGCCAGTACTGTTGATTCCCCTGGACCAGACCACCCTGACTCTCTCTCTGATTATTGTGTGCTCTTTAATAAATCATTTAAAACTGATTTCACTTCTCCTGTGGTTGTGTTCTGCATTTGGGCTAATATTCAAACCCAACATGACAGAACACTCAGGCCAACCACTTAGCCCAGCAGACGCAATACGGAGAACCCTGTCTGAACAACAATCACTTTTACAAACGCATGATACTGCACTAAGGGAACTAAACAAATTGCAAACAGAAACTAATCAACAATTAACGGAATTAAAAAACTTCCTCCAGCGCTCCTTTCCTCAGGCTCCGTCTCCTGCTCCCACACCTGATCCAGCTCCAGTCCTCGCAGTCCAGCCTACGTTTTCCGACATCCAACCTCCAACTCCAGAAAGATTCTCAGGTGATCTAAATAAATGTAATGGATTTCTGCTTCAATGCTCAATAATCTTCAACCATTCTCCACAAAGTTTCTCCCATGACAGCGCAAAAATTGCGTATGTTCTATCCTTGTTGTGTGAACGAGTGTTATTATGGGCAGAAGCCCGTTTCCCGGACCCCGCATGGTACGGGGGCTCGTTTAATGATTTTTTAAAGGAATTTAGATAAGTTTTCAGCCACGAATCAGACAAATCCTTTAAGTCTAGGGAGTTATGGAATCTCAAGCAGGGCCACCGAACGGTAGCTGACTTTGCAGTGGATTTCCGCATCAAAGCCGCAGCAATCGGCTGGAACGCCGAGGCGTTAAAGAGTGCATATTTTAATGCTCTGAACGAATCCTTAAAAGATGAACTCGCTACTCTCGACGAGCCTAAGACGTTAGAGGAACTGATAAATCTTACCATTCGTCTTGACAGTAGAATCCGGTCTCGCGCTAGAGAAAGAAGCCGAAGAAATCAGCCGGCAGAACGCCTGACGCCCACTCCGAGGGTTTCTCCTCCCCGAGCCTTCCCGGAACCCGAACCCATGCAGGTGGGACAGACTCGGTTAACTCTGGAGGAACGGCAGCGGCGCATCACTGCCCGCCTATGTATTTACTGTGGTGCCCCTGGTCATTTTCTCGACCCCCAGGTCCGCCTTTAGAGGCGAGGAGGTTGGCGGACCATTTATTAAGTAAAGATGCTCCTCGATTATTACTACCCGCTACTTTGAACTATCAGAATCATTCAATCCCGTTGTCCGCCCTTGTGGATTCCAGTTGCGAACAGAACCTTATAGATGAATCCTTGGTAAAACAAATGGCCATAGAAATCGAGCCATTACCAGTTCCATTGCGAGTAACTGCCTTAGATGGAAAGACGCTTCCACAAATCTCCCACCAAACCAAACCGCTTCACCTAATAATCTCCGGTAATCACAGGGAGTCCATTTCATTCTTTGTGTTTCCCACCTCTAATTCACCTATAATCCTCGGTTTTCGGTGGCTGCAACAGCACAATCCACAAATCAATTGGTCAGACAGGCATGTCGAATCTTGGTCCACTTCTTGCCACTCATCATGTCTCCGTTCAGCTGTTCCCCCAGGTGTCCCGCCAGTTGAACTCAAGGAGGCTGACCCCGTCGACTTGTCAATGATTCCTCATGAATACCATGATCTAGCTCCTGTTTTTAGTAAGTCAAAGGCCCAGTCTCTACCTCCTTCTCGTCCCTACGATTGCTCCATAGACCTTCTACCCGGTGCTACATTACCTTCCAGCCATTTGTATAACATCTCCCGTCCCGAAAGAAAGACCTTGGAGAAATACATTAAGGAATCTTTAGCCGCTGGCATCATCCGCCCATCCTCGTCACCGCTGGGAGCAGGGTTTTTCTTCGTGGGAAAGAAAGATGGGTCATTACGTCCATGCATCGATTACAGGGGTCTAAATAACATTACAGTTAAAAATAAATATCCTCTGCCGCTATTATCAGCAGCATTCGAACCAGTTCATGGAGCAACTGTATTCTCCAAATTGGATCTAAGAAACGCTTACCACCTCCTGCGCATCCGTAAAGGGGATGAGTGGAAGACGGCTTTTAAAATGCCCATTGGACATTTTGAGTATCTTGTAATGCCATTTGGATTGTCGAATGCTCCTGCCTTTTTCCAGGCGCTAATAAACAACGTTCTAAGAGACTTCTTAAATATTTTTGTGTTCGTTTATCTCGACGACATCCTGATTTTCTCTAAATCCTTAGATGAACACAAGTATTACATCCATCAGGTTCTCCAAAGACTCCTAGAGAACAAACTATATGTGAAGGCAGAGAAGTGTGAATTCCACAAATCATCAGTGTCATTTCTGGGTTTCATTCTAGGGGGCGGACAGGTAAGGCCGACCGAGGAGAAGATTCGGGCGGTCCTAGATTGGCCAAGACCAGAGACCCGCAAACAGTTGCAACATTTCCTGGGATTTGCCAATTTTTGCCGTCGTTTCATTCGCAATTACAGTCAGACAGCCTTGCCCCTTACCGCTCTAACCTCTTCAAAGATTCCTTTCAGTTGGACCCCGAAATCTGAAGCTGCTTTCTCTCGCCTCAAGAACCTCTTCGCTAACACACCCATCCACATCCAACCGGACCCCTCAAAGCAGTTCATCGTGGAGGTGGACGCCTCTGATTCAGGAGTTGGAGCAGTACTGTCCCAAATTTCATCCCAAGACAATAAGACTCACCCTTGTGCCTTTTTTTCACGCAGGTTAACGCCACCCGAAAGGAACTATGATATTGGGGACAGGGAACTACTAGCGATAAAATTAGCCCTGGAGGAGTGGAGACACTGGCTGGAGGGGGCAGAGCACCCAGTTTGGTCTGGACCGACCATAAGAATTTGTCCTATCTACGTTCCGCGAAGAGGCTAAACCCACGACAATCACGCTGGTCACTATTCTTCTCATGATTCAACCTTTCTATCTCTTATAGACCAGGGTCTCGCAACGTAAAACCTGATGCCCTCTCCCGTCTTTACTCGCAAGACGACTCCGAGAGGGACCCCAACCACATCCTCCCTCCCAGCTGCACGGTTGCAGTGATAACCTGGGAGATGGAAGACATTATAAAACAAGCACAGCTTTCCGATCCAGCCCCTGACTCCTGTCCACCCGATAAGATCTTTGTTCCTTCCTCTGTCCCCGCCCGGTTTCTTCAGTGGATCCACGCATCCAAGTTTTCCGGTCACCCTGGCATCAGTCGCACCATCGCCCTAGTAAACCGAAAGTTCTGGTGGCCGTCCGTTCACAAAGACGTCCGGGATTATGTTCAGGCCTGCACTGTTTGTTCCCGAAATAAGTCCTCCCATCAACCTCCATCTGGTCTTCTTCAACCACATCCCATTCCGAAACGCCCATAGTCTCACATAGCTATAGACTTTGTCACCGGATTGCCACCTTCAAAAGGCATGACCACCATCCTCTCCATTGTTGACTGCTTCTCCAAAGCCTGCCATTTTATCCCCCTGCGCAAACTACCCACTGCCTTCCAAACAGCCCAACTCCTGGTTAAACATGTTTTCCAGCTCCATGGCATTCCACAGGACATCGTATCAGACCGAGGACCACAATTCATTTCCCAGGTTTGGAAAGCTTTCTGTTCTGCATTACATGCCCATGTCTCGTTAACATCTGGTTTTCTTCCGCAGTCTAATGGTCAAACCGAACGTCTCAACCAAGATCTCAAAACCACCCTCCGCTGTTTCACATCCTCCAACCCTTGCGACTGGTCCCATTTCCTCCCATGGGTGGAGTATGCCCACAACAGCCACGTATCCGCTGCTACAGGTCTGTCCCCTTTCGAGGCTTCCCTCAGCTACCAACCACCCTTACTCTCTTCCAAAGAAAAGAATATTTCTGTCACCTCAGTCCACCACCACATACGTCGCTGCCAGAAGGTATGGAGGACGACCATACACAATCTCAACCGCACCGCAGAACAAATAAAACGTCAGGCTGATCACAGGAGGATTCCTGCTCCTACTTACACACCAGGTCAACAGGTATGGCTCTCTGTACGCGACATTCCTCTCAAATCTATGACTAGAAAACTCTCTCCCCGCTATATTGGTCCGTTCCCCATTGAGTCCATAATCGGTCCTTCTGCTGTTCGTCTCCATCTGCCCGCCTCCCTCCGCGTCCATCCCACCTTCCACGTGTCCCAGATTAAGCCCGTCCAGACCAGCACGCTCTGCCCTCCAGCCGAACCCCCTCCACCCCCCCGTGTTATTGATGGCCATCCGGCCTACACTATCCACCGGATCGTGGACTCCCGTCGGCGAGGTCGCGGCTGGCAGTACCTCGTCGACTGGGAGGGCTACGGTCCGGAGGAACGTTCTTGGATATCTGGTTCATCTGTCTTAGATCGGTCCCTCATTTCAGACTATCGCTCCTCGTTGCCATCTACCTCTTCTAGGCCGCCAGGTGGCGACCATTGGCAACACGTACTGTTGTGTTCCGGGGCTCTCTGGTCCTATTGGTGGGGTTTGCCTGCGCGCCTTTCTACATATTACCACCAGAAGGCGACAGGTTCCGGATGGAGTGCGGTGACATCATTATTTCCCTCAGCTGTTCCCGATCACCTTCATCAGCGGAGCAGACATAGGAGTGGGCCGTCAGTCCAACGTCGCCTGAGTGTTGTGCCAGTCACGGTACCTCTGAGCCCCCTTGAGCCTGTCTCTGTGTTCCTTGTTGCCTGAACCTTCTAGTGATTCTTTTTGTTCTTTTCCGTTGCCTTCAGGTGATCCCTCTGACGAGATCCTGGCTGATTCCCCGGTTTATGAACCGCCCTCGTGACGCCATGGAAATTACCCACAGGTTGCCCGAGTTCCCAGACTCACCTCTCCGCTGTTTGCAAATCTCCCCTGGACTCCACGGCTGGCGGCCGTTCCACTCCTCCGTGTCTCCGTTTCACCCGAGCCTACCTGTCCGCTCCCCGCCGCACTCCTCCGTTGTCCCTGGATCCACGAGGGACCGAGACCCCGGACAAACCCAGTTTCCCTCCACAACTCAGCTCCAACAACCACAAGTAAGATCTACCCGTTTTCCCTGAGAGTTTTCCGTTCTCCCACGACCCCTGAACTTACCACCCTGCTTTTTCCTCCCAGTGAACCATGCTGCCATTACTGTTGATTCCCCTGGACCAGACCACCCTGACTCTCTCTCTGATTATTGTGTGCTCTTTAATAAATCATTTAAAATTGATTTCACTTCTCCTGTGGTTGTGTTCTGCATTTGGGCTACTATTCAAACCCAACATGACATATGTATTATAAGATCTATATATATATATATATAATTACATATATCTGTGAAAGTGTTCATGACAGGTCAATAACTAAGTTTTGTCAACATAAGATTGTGTGGCGTGTACTTATCTTACTGATTTGGTTTGACTCGCTGCTCTAGGCTGAAAAGTTTTAACGTCATAGTAGAAAGTATTTGAGTTATTACAAATGAAAGAGTAAAGTTTGTTTTGTAATCATAAAGGCCCTCTTCTTAAGTGTTATTTCCCCTCTTATTTATTTTCAAAATAAATTTAGACAGTCCTGCTTTAAGAATTTATTTGTAACATTTGCAGTGTACTAAATAAAGGTAATTTTATTTATTTAGCGCATTTTCAGCAACAAGGCAATACAAAGTGCTTTACAGGAATTAAAAGGAAATACAAACAAAATAACAAACCAAAAGAAAGAGCAAAAGAAGAAAAAGCTAATAATGTTGATCCAAAGTACATAAACTTTACTTATTATAAGAGAACTGAATAAGGTTCTCTTATTCAGTGTTGATAAACAGGGCCTTGCAGAGATCTATGGAGGGGCAGGGGCTCAAATTTAAAAAAGGGGCACGTTGAATAAAAACTCTGTACAACAACATAGCAACAACCCATATTAATCAAGAATCTAATTGGATCCTATTATATTATTGCCATCATGCAGGGAAATGCAAAGCAAATATAATCTATATTTTCCCCAACAGGTATAAAGTTTCTGTTTCTGCTGCTGACAGTCCTGGAGGTCTGAGTTGATCTGAGACTGTAGCTGTTAAACAGACCAGAGGAGAGAAAGTCTCTGGTTATAAAGTTATGAAATAAGCAAAATTGCTGCCATTTTGCTAATTAAGCTCTAATAATATCTATTTTACCTCTAGAACAACCTGGATGCAGACTGATTTATAGATCTAAAGAGCTCAAAGGGGTTAACTCTATATAATAGTTTGATGTTAGTAACTCTAAAACCAAGAATTATAAGACTGGGATATCAAGGCTAAGAAAACTCAGTAGCTGCTGGTAGGGGCCATTTAGGGGCCTCCAGACATCCAGGGGCCTCCAGACACACAGGGGCCCCTAGAAATGGTTTAATTGTAACACAGACCATAGATCTAAACCTGTAGCATTATTTATAGATAATGACAATGTTATATTTTATTTAATGATTTCAGCTGAGAAAAAAAAGCACATTTAGGATTTAATTAGGACGTTTACTTTGTAAAAGTTTAAAGAATCATCTTGATAGTTTGATTATGTTACCATGGCTACAATATGGTGTAATCTTTGTGCTTGAATTGGTTTTGTTCACAAATACATCACAGCAATAATAACCAATAATCAGTGATTGATTTCAAACTCTGTCAATAAACCTGGTCTCCCTCTCACAGATTCACCTTATTAATATTTAAACATGTTTGGGTTCCGGGGGAGGGGGATCCTGTCTAAGGCCCCATATTACCTTGGGCCGGCCCTGCATGAACAGCCGCTGCGATGCGCATCTCTAGAATCTACCTGGAATCTACCTGGAATCTACCTGGAATCCCCCGGTGGCCCCTGTCAGTCCGCCGATACTTTGGAGACATTTTGATTCATTTCATTGTGACATGTTTGGCTTTTTGCTGCGGTTCTACAATATTTTCTCTGATGTTTATTTTGTGAACTCTAAATGCTCTGGGCCGAATCTTCCTTTAACACTTGAGGTTCTGCAATAACTTCTATTTACAGCCGCGAACCTCCAGCCCAGATCCCATCAACAGAGGCTTTAGCCCGCCTGGTAGAAACGTTAAGGAGAAGCAGATCGAACAGATACCCCGGGGTGGTGGTACCGGCGTGGTGGTACCGGCGTGGTGGTACCGGCGTGGTGGTACCGGCGTGGTGGTACCGGGGCTTTGAGCTGCGTTTCGACTCGCGGTGACAGTTGGTATCGTGTCTTATATCAGGATATCTGATATAAAGACAGACATTCTTTATATCTGTCGATGGACCGACTCAGACTGCCTGTAGCGAACCGAACCAGGCTTTTAGCAGAATGATTAAGTTAAAGTCAGAGGTTTTCTCTGCAGCTGAAGCATTTCTGTGTTTAGGGGTGAGGCGGGTTTTGTCCCACTTTTGCAAAGACGATTATAAAAATATAAATAGAAACAGATTTTCTTACATCAACATCAGACCTAAATTTTTATTCACAAAACAAGGTAAAAACTAAATAAATAAAAAGAATAAAATAAATATATTTTGTTGTTTTTCTTGCCCATAATTTGATAGTTAGAGGGCACAGATCCGGCCCCTCCTCCTCACCATGGACCCGAAGTCTGAACAACATGGAGGCCCTGAGAGTCATTAAACTGAGGGCAGCCAGGCTAGTTTATTTTTACTAAATTATTATATTTAGCTAAATATTATTGCTGAGGGGCACAAACGGGCCTTCTGGCATATAGATTAAAAATAAAGAATTAAAAAATTTTTTTTTGAAAAAACTCAAAAAGGGCACTAGGGGCATCAAGGATAAAAAGGGCAGGGGCTCAAGCCCCCACCTCTGCACGTGCCTGTTGATAAGTAGCCTATAAGTAAGTATTCTCTGGTCTAATTTCTTTTCAGGTTTGGAAGAATAGGAGTCTAAAAAGTAGTTGCTACGGTAGTTTTTCTGGGTTCCAAGTTCTAATCCTTGTTCTGGGTTGCTAAGTAAGTATCAGTAAGTAAGTATCCTCTGAACTTCTGGGACGCTAGATAAGTATAAGTATTCTCTGGACTTTCTAAGTCTGCTCTAAATTTGTAAAGGTATTGAGTACTCCACGGTTTCTAAGTAATAAAAACTAAATGTTTCTGTTCTGGAAGAATTTTTTCTGGATTCTGGACGAATAAGTTCGTTCTAATTCCTTTTCTGGGTTACAAAAATAGTGAGTACTGTACAGTTTCTAAGATATAAGCTAAAGAGTGAGTAATAGACTAAAGTTTCATCAGACACTGACTGAAAAGCATTCGACTCACTTGTCTCAATAAAGCTTTAAAAATCGTATTTATTTCAATTAATCTGCGATATAAAACCCACCGTTTTAGGGCTCGCATGGTTAAGAAACGGGATCATGTTACGAGTATCTTTTTAAGTTTCGTCTTCGGTCATATTTCAGTCCGTTTTCTCATCAATATGCGAGAGTTTAGAGCGATGCGCGCTCCCGCGACAGGGGATGCTATTCTCGGTAGGCATGCTTTTCTCGGCATGACACCGGACTTCATTATTTAAACTTCTGTAGGTTGCTTTCTCTTCCGTTCAACTCTCGATGTTTTTTCCTGTGTCTGGGATCAAGTCCAGCCAGTCAGACGCCAGAGGAGCTGGACTGGGAGGAGTGAGAGAGTAGGTAGCTTTCCAACATTGGCGGTGGGAGTTCTTCTCCAGGGCTGATTTGGTGAACAATATGCGCTTTCAAATCTTGGATCCACAACGAATCAAGATCCGGATGGACTGATGCTTTAAGGACATCGCTTAATCAAGTCAGTGTGGAAACCTAATTTTGATCCGATCTTTTCATCAGAGTGCGTGGCTTGTGGTGAACTTATTTGTAGCAAGAGGAACAGAACTTCAGTAAGACATCGCTCGGAACTGTTGATACGTCTTCAAAGAAATCTAGTAGATTCGTATGGCAGTGATTGTTCCCTTTTAGAAAAAGCTTTAATTTCTAGAAATCGCAGGTCAAAACCCAGTTTCGTTTGGCTGCTTAAAAACATTTTCTTTTTAATGAGAAGTAGTGTTTCTGGGCTCTCTATAAATATACTACTAACAGATGGCTTATATGATTGTGTTGTAAAATCCGTGGTAGAAGCCGTTTCAGCTGTTCTGGTATGTTTTGTCCAACAGTTGCAGTACTGCATATCTTCATTCTGTGTGTGCGTTAGTGTGGGTTATTCACAGTGTTGCTATGCAGACAGACTGGAGCCACACGACAGCTTTACTTGAACCCCACTCTGAGGGTTAGGCCTGGGCTGCTCACAGTGAAAGAAATCTTTGAAGCAAAAGAAAACCTCTGCATTTTCCAGTCTACGTCGTGTTGAATAGCATATGTTACACAGCTTGGTGTATTAGTGTTGATTTTTCAGGATGCTGTTATGCAGACAGAGAGGAGCCATATAAAACCTGCTGGTAACAGCCATGACAGAGCACATCCTGTTATGTAGCCAAACAGAATGTGTGAGACAACATTTGAATCTTCTGGTTGTAGTTTGCTTTGTGCTGTTGACTACTTAAATTAAGCATACACCCACATTACCATCTATATTTCCTAAAATAAAGAAGCACATACTTTAATGAGAAAAATGTACTGAATGCCAACCCTTCTATGGTGAAACTTGTCTAGAAATTAAATATCTGTTATTTTAATTTAAATTTGTAACTTTATTGTTTTAATGGAATTGTATCTGAAATCAACTTTGCTTTAACTTGTTAGATATACAAATTGTTGCAAAATGAAAAAATCTCTTTTACTGAATAATTATTTGAACAACACAAACAACAAAGAGTCAGTTGTGATCTCTGTCCCAGGTACAAACAAGAAATTCAAGAGAAAGTCCCGTGAACCTAAAAGACTTTGTACTGGTATTGAAGCTGAAAACATGAACAGATTCCCAGTGGACATGTCAGATATAGACTTTGTAGATGACCAAATGGTTAACTTCAGCAAACTGGCTCCTCTCCAGAGACCACTGATGAGGTCACATGATATTATAGCCAATAGCAGTGACATTTTGTCTGCAAGACAAGAAGACAGTACAGCACCAGGCCAGAGTGGTGCCATAGATATGAGAGTTGGCATTAACATACCATCAGTGTCCACTAAAGTGTCCCAGTCACCTGCCTCTCCCCTGTCCTATCATGAAATATCCCACTGGCCAATTTCCATCTCTCAGCCCTTGAACAACAGACTGAAGCTTGGTCTACACTCCAGCTTACCTGTGCCAGCACCAACCAGTGGCACCATTTCTCCTAGCCACCAGACATTCTGTTGGGAGTCCTCACTGCCTGGCCAGCCTGCAACAGCAGCCAGAGTCTCCCCGTGTTTCGACCACGTAAAAACTCAAGTCTCTGAACAGAAGGTAATTCTACCAAATCCACAAAACACAATAGTCTGTAAGAAAAGCATACTTTATGTCATGTTTAGCTTGTAATCATGCATTGCTTATTTTTATACCACTTAATATAATTTATTAATATTCCTAAGAATATTCTGTTATCTTTAAACCAAAATTATTACTGATTCAAATAAACATGTTGTGGGATGAAAATTATTTTATATTATTTAATGCTTTGCAAAGGTAATAATAACCTTTGAATTTTCATATTTCATCACCTTATAAGTCCTTTGTATTTTACTGAAATTTTACGTAATAAAAATTCTAAAAATGTTATAAAATTTTTTTTAAATAACCAATACAAAGGGCAAAACAAGGTATTCAACACCAGTCAAAAGCGACTTTTACATATCCCTCTGCTTCAACACACTTGAGTCAAATAATGTCATTAGCATAGACTTTGAAGAACTTGACTGCATACTAAGAAGGTGATTCAGCCATTTGATCCAGTGTGTTACTTTGGTTTTGGTTTTTACACATAGCAAATCTAAAAGAGGTGGCAAAACATTAGTGCCTCTTATTGATTTTATTAGTTATCTATTCAGTAGAAACTCGACACCTGCCTGTAATCTGATTTCAGTATAAATCCAGCTGTTTTGTAATGGCTTCAGAAGTTTTAAGATTTTCCTTCACAAATAAGTGCTACTTTGTGTTAATCTTTTACATGAAATCTCAAATAAACTATATGAAAGTTGTTTTCATTTTTGATGTGTGTTTTTGAAAGTTCTGGCCTTGGTTATATCACCCTTTATGATCATCTGTCCTTAGGAATCTCCAAGGAAGAAGGTTGGAGTGGATGGTGATTCACGGACACGTCTTCCAGAGGTCAAAGCTATACAACAAACTAGAAGGCTGCTGGCCAATGCCAGGGAGAGGACTCGTGTTCACACCATCAGTGCTGCATTTGAGGCACTAAGGAAACAGGTTTTACTCTTTTTTTAAATATTTAATTTAAAAAGATGTGCAAATTATACCTATATCTCATTTATACCTGCATGGAAGCAGGTAAAAATTTAATATTAATATAAAATAACAGAAATATATTTATCTGGTTTTAAAGTGCATGCACAAATATGGAAACACATATGGAAGTTATATAAGATTTGATAATTATACATATTTTTGCACATGTTAATCTTTTTTGTGTACATTGTCTATTTTAATAAAAACATGAAACAGTAAATGATTAGGGACTTTAACATAACGTAATGTTTCTGGTACGCCTGTAAAGCTGACACCCAAAAGACAAACAAACAAACAACTATTATTGCTTCATAGAAATGATCAGATGGTATACTGGAAGACCAGTATACCAGTAAACCAGTTAGTCTTGTACCAAAGCTGTTCAGGTCTAAAATACCATCTCAATTCAACAAGCAAACAAATAAACAAACAGCTTCAAGCACAGATGTCCTCTATGCTATATATAGTCCACATTTAAAAAAAAATTGTTTTTCAAAGAAGCTACATGAATCACTTGAAAACTGAATGGCTACAATAGTACTTTTCACTTGTCTGATTTAAATATAATAAATAACAGATTAAAAACAAAAAATATATCTTTGTTGTTGATCTCATGTGTCTCTTAATTTATAAGCAAAAGGGGTTTTAAATTGAGAATGCTGCTCATTTTGTCAATATATAGCCACGGATTAAAATGCAATTAATTGCAATTAACTCAAATAAAAAACAAAGGAGCCCCATTTCTAGATATGGTTCTTGTCAATTAAAGAATTACATTGAGCAGCAAAATTTAATGAAGGGTAGAAGGTATTTAACAACAAATTTGCTGTTAAATACAACAACGCACACAATACATTTTGACACCCTGATAAAGATTATTACACAGTGATAAGGTCGACTTAAATTATTTCTGTTGCTGTTGCCATCCAAGCAGTAAAGAATTAAAACTTTGTGTCCAGACTCAGGTTGGTCCTCTGCCACTGCTGGCTGAAACTTGAGGGGCTTAAGAAAAATATGAATTCATATAACCCCTTAACTGGTGGTGTCCCATCCATGGGACAAATCTAGTTTGTTTGAATTCTCTGCCTTTTTCTCCTCATTAAACTCTGCCGGTGCCCATAATGACGCTTTTATATGGCAGCCTAGAGCCCCCCCCCCTTTGATAGACTCATTATTCAACCAATAAGGCTATGAAATGGCTTTTCCCGAGCCAATAATATCCAGAGAGTGACTTGAGCTCATTTTGATATGCCTCTGTTCTTTCTTGAATATTTCTGACTGGTCAACTCGGAGACTAAATCTAAAGCCACAGATGTGTAGCCAACACCTGTCCTGTCATAAGGATATAAGGCATTTTAGGATTTGTTTGACATAAATCCATCAGCTGCATGCGTAACCACGCGTAATGTGTGCGCTTTTGCTGCGTCAAAGTTGGGCTCTGTGCGCCTTCGGTGTTTACAGAACTTTTTCTCACTAACAGAGAGACACGTTGTCAGAACTTGTCAAAGCTGGATGTGTTTCTTCAACAGAACTTGACAACTCACAGGAGTGGATGATTATGGCCATAAGAGTGCTGACAAGTTTTGGATTTGAGAATACTGGAAGCTTTAGGTCGTCTGCTGCCACAGTCAGAGCGAGGTGGGTAGAGCGTACAAGCATACCGTAAGAACATGCATGGGTGGGAGGAACGGGGGGGTTAGGGTACCATTAGAGTGCGGGGGGCGAAGTAGGAGGAGAGGGGGGGGGGTTACCGTACCGCTAGAGAGCAGGGGGGTTGGGGTTAGCGTACCGTTAGGGGGGGGGACAGAGGGTGGTAAGGTATTGCAAGAGGGGGGAGGAGGTCTGACTGTACACTAACCACCTCTCTGTCTGTCCCTCCCCTTCTCGAATGGTGGCGGCAACCTGCTAAAAGTTTCCCATACTCTCGAATCCAAAATTTGACAGAAATGCTATTTTATTTATATAATTATGAGTAATTTCCACCATCAGGAATGTTTTGTCTACCTGAGGATTCCTCTGGTCATTATCTTTCATTAGAGCTCTCATTGATGACTGTATGTTGAAGCACTGAGGAGTTACAGTCACTTGAAGTTTGTATATTAGATGTTGTCCAAGTGTCCACAGTTGGACACCTACACATCCTCATAAATAAACATGTCCAAAATGACATTTCTTTTTGTGCTATTTTGATCAGTCTTGAAATCCACAAACAGAATGCTTTATTCTGCAGATTTATTGCATTTTCCATACATTCAACACTCAATGTGCATTTACAAGAAATAAAAATGAAAAATCAGGGTGAAACTAATTTTTTCAATTTCTTTTGTGTTACAAACATAATAGCTACAAGCTACTTGCAGTTAAAGTATGGGTTTCTTCTGCTTACAGAACCTACTTAACATTAACTTTTGTCTCTGGTTTCCTCTAGGTGCCATGCTACTCCTATGGACAGAAACTTTCCAAGCTTGCTATATTACGTATTGCTTGCAATTATATTTTGTCTTTGGCTCACTTAGCTGAGCTTGACTACAGTCCAGATCACAGCAGTGTGAGCTTCTCTCAGTGTGTGGAACAGTGTACCAGGACCCTACAGGCTGAAGGGAGGAGCAAAAAAAGGAAGGTGAGGCAGCTCTCATTTCCAGCAAACTATCCATCATTTTAAAAAAAATTATATAATTTTTTTCATCTCTGAATTACCAGGTTTTTACTATATTTTCTTATAAGGGGCCAGAGTGGGACTCATTTTTAGACTGAGAGTTTTATGTCTAAGATAAGATGACCAGATTTCCAAGACTAAATCTGGGGACATTTCTAGCTCAGTGATAAAATGTATCAAAATAAAATGAAGAAACTGGGACAGTTACAGTTTACATATTCATTAATATTTAAACATTAAAAATCCAGTATAAAAGCAAGAATGTGTCTCTCCACACTGTTGTTTTCTAACAGTAATAATAGCTGTTAGAAATAGAGAACTAAAATTGGAAATATGTGGGGAAATTGTGTACATACTTTGTAAGAGAGCATGCATACATACAAACAACATAGTAGGTAGCCCTCTGTTTGCCAACAAAAAGCCTAGCATGGTAATTGAAGTAACTGGAAACTGACAAAAATTGTTTACTGACAAATTGATGAAAGTCAGACACTGCTTTTAGATTGTTTTTCAATGAAAATGACCATGAGAACTTTTTAGCATTTTTGTGTCTGTGCCCGCAGAGCTGATGTACCTTTTGTCTCCTCTGTTCAAAGGTCATTCTCCCAGAACCTTTGTGAAAAATTCCAGCCTCACTTTTTTATGACTTGCTTTCCTCCTTGGTCATCTCACATGAAGTCCTCCTTGACCTTGGAGTTCACCTTCACTTTTTGTGGAGGTTGTTTTTGACTTTTTGGTAACCATTCAGATCATAATTCTCTTGAACTTGTCATCAATTTTCTTCCTGTGTCCACAGCCAGGGAGATTGGCTACAGTCCTGTGGACCTTAAGTTTCAGAATAATCTGTGCAACTGTAGTTGCAGATGCATCAAGCTGCTTTAACATCCTGGCCTGTCATTTTCTTATTGTAACGCAAAATCAAAACATTGTCTGATTTTAACAGGTTCATTTTCAGTAAATTTTCATTTATTACATTTGTCAATTTCAAATTGTTTTAGTGACCACTGTGGGTTTTTCAGTCATTAACAGAAGGTACCGACAACTTTGTCCACATGTGAATGTTGTGCATTCATGGACACATGGGTGTCCTGAAATACATGAGGTGTGTGTGTAAGGTTATGTAGTGGATATGTAAAGACATTGTGTGTGTTTGCGATGAGTGAACTTCAGTCAGGAAGTCCACTAACTTGAGCTCATCTCTGGATCTGCAAGCCCTTCTCCGTCTGAAGAGCCGTCAGCCACAGTGATCAGGCATAGAGCTCTGGATAGAACAAGAGCAGAAAAAATGATGTGACAAACTGAAAAAAAAACCACAGGAATAGTAAAGAGAAACACTTAAAATTAGAGATTTAAGACCCAATTAAATAATATGTTATTTTATCTCTCTTCAGTGCAGTTTTCCCATTTTCCACTGGTCTTGTTCATTCAGTTCTATCAGACTATTTCCCTCCTGTCTCATCTTCTATCAGTCTGCCACTATTCTAAAACAAAGGCATATCACAATCTCCTCCAAAAACATTGGAATGTACATATGACATACTGAAAATTTACAGTTTAAGAAATAAAATTAGATTTTTCTTTTAGAACTTGGTTATTTTGAGTTGAGGAACTAGATTCTTCCTAGTAAAATCTTAGTATAAACATTAACCAAAAATTTATCCAAAAAGAAAATATGTTTGGAGCGAAATAAACAGAAGAAATTATTGCTCAAACCTCATCAGTTTCAGCCCGTACTGTTCTTCATTCAGTTTCCTGTCACTGACTGAATCCATTTTTGTGAGAAACTTTTATATGTCCAAACTCATATGTAGTTTTGAAAATATAACCCACTGATCACCAGTTAATTGCAGTTAATGATGTTTCTGTGTTCTCCATCCTTTATCCCAATTGGTGGACAAAATCCACATCCTCCTCCAGTCTTGACCCAAATTCAGGAACGATGTGCTTCAGAGTCTGTATGACTAAAGCCCTGACGTCTTCATCTTTCTCCTCCTTCAAGCCTTTTATCCAAAGGCTCCATCTCATTCTGTACCTTTCTTGTTCTCTTACCCTCTTTTTAAGATCAACATTCTGCTCTTGTAATCTTTCATTTTGCTGTTTCAGTTCTTTAACCTTTGCCTTGCATTCTTTAACTTTGTTAGCCTTGAACTCC
The DNA here is from genome assembly GCF_019740435.1 of Gambusia affinis. Lineage (NCBI taxonomy): Eukaryota > Metazoa > Chordata > Actinopteri > Cyprinodontiformes > Poeciliidae > Gambusia > Gambusia affinis. Next base: position 264,194 of record NC_057876.1, on the reverse strand, counting down.
ACTGCTTTGGCTAGGCTAGCAAGCATAACACTGCTCTGTGTCACCTCTAGTTCAATATTGCCAACGTTCTCTCCAAGCATCAGAGTACCTTTCATTATACCTCTGAGAGATATTTCCTCCGCTTCTTCCTCTTCAACTGACCTGGGTCACTTTTCTCCAGGTATCTTGCTTGGCGTTGACGGTGCAGAGTCGTTCTCTTTTATTTTGAGTGGAGATGAGTGGACATCTAAGCCGTGATCTGACTTAGAAGTTGCTTCTTCCTTTTTCCGAGTCAATTCTAGGTTTGAGTGGCAGATTCGGTGTTCTGGGAAGCCATTTCAGTCATTTTAGGGGAGAGTTAAGTTAAAAGAAGAGCAGAATTTAGGACTTGCTCTGCAAGCTCTAGAAAACATGGCTGCTCAACCCGTCATCTTTAAAAACCGGCCCTCTCTTCAAAATCATAAGACACCCTTTCCCATTAGCATCCACATTTCCTTCCGCCAATGGCAGTGTGCAAAACCCTGAGTCTGCTCTTTGTGACGTTACTGCGCCCTGCACTGTAAAAAATGAATTTAGGGGGTTATCAGATTAACAAAAGAATATCATGTACTTTTAACCAAATAATTTCATGTTTCAAAGAAAAATGTGATACAATCATGTTGGATAAACAAGAAATTCAACAACTTCACGTTTCTGAAATTTAATCATGTTGAGATAACATGATTCATTATAGTCAGACTGATCTTGTGCTGAAGCCGAGTGAGATCACAGGATGTCACGCGAGTTCACGCAAGACAATCGTTTTTGTCTCAACTAGAATATCGTATTCAAGTTGAGATAACGTGATTCAATTTATTCAGATTCATTTCCCTCCAAAGACGATCTAGTGAGATCATGAGACATCACTGTTTTGTGCCTGGGAAAACTTCAGAGTGGTTTTAGTTACACATTAAACTATAGATATTTGTTTTTCTCTGCAGGGAACTATTGGCATTTAAGAACTGCACTGTTACAGTTCGTAAATTTCATTCAGCATTTAAGAACTGTAAAAAAAGTATTTTTTTAAAAAACGTCTTTGAATTAACGTAATTAAATCATGGACAGGATTTCCACACGATTAAATAGCTTTCTTTCAGCATGAAGCATGTTTGTTGAGCTAACTTAATTTTCATGAGTTGGATGAACTTAATAAGTAGTGTGAAGGTATCACTGTAACATGCGTGCACACTGCACGTTTGTGCTAGCGTGCACACTGCACGCGTTTGTGCTAAACGCGTGCACACTGCGTTGTGCTAAGCGTGCACACTGCGCGTTGTGCTAAACGTGCACACTGCACGTTGTGCTAAGCGTGCACACTGCGTTGTGCTAAGCGTGCACACTGCGCGTTGTGCTAGCGTGCACACTGCGTTTGTGCTAGCGTGCACACTGCGTTGTGCTAAACGCGTGCACACTGCACGATTGTGCTAAACGTGCACACTGCACGTTTGTGCTAAACGTGCACACTGCACGTTTGTGCTAAACGTGCACACTGCACGTTTGTGCTAAACGTGCACACTGCACGTTTGTGCTAAACGTGCACACTGCACGTTTGTGCTAAACGTGCACACTGCGTTCGCCAGCAAGCGTGCACACTGCGTTTGTGCTAAGCGTGCACACTGCGCGTTGTGCTAGCGTGCACACTGCGTTTGTGCTAGCGTGCACACTGCACGCGTTGTGCTAACGCGTGCACACTGCACGTTTGTGCTAAACGTGCACACTGCACGTTTGTGCTAAACGTGCACACTGCACGTTTGTGCTAAACGTGCACACTGCACGTTTGTGCTAAACGTGCACACTGCACGTTTGTGCTAAACGTGCACACTGCACGTTTGTGCTAAACGTGCACACTGCACGTTTGTGCTAAACGTGCACACTGCACGTTTGTGCTAAACGTGCACACTGCACGTTTGTGCTAAACGTGCACACTGCACGTTTTGTGCTAAACGTGCACACTGCACGTTTGTGCTAAACGTGCACACTGCACGTTGCTGGTTTGACTCCCGGTGACCTTTGCCATGTCCTCACCCTGTCTGCCTACTGTCTCAAAAAAATACGAGCCACTAGCACTGCAAAAACTCTTTGGAAAAAAAATGTTGGTTTCAACTAAATTGCCATTAATCTTAGTCAAGTAAAGTAAATTATTTGGTCCAAAGCATTGCAAATTAGTTGGGCTGGCTCTTTTAAATTACATTGGATCCAACTATAGTAAATGAGTTGAATCAACCTTAATAAATGATATTGAGCCAACACAATTGCTTTACATTGGAATAACCTTAATAAATTAAGTTGACCTAACACATTTGCTCTAAATAGGAGTAACAGAATTACATGGTGCTGAAATAAAGCAAAGTAATCAGGTGGAAAACCTTTCCATGATTTTTTTATGTTCATCCAAAGAGTTATTTTTTTCAGTGTATACTGCAGGATACTTTCAGGTTCACGTTGCATATATTTCGATGTGTGAAAGACCACGCCAAAAAAATCAGATTTGTACAAATTTGCAGTGAGAACATAGTCTTAGCTGCAGTTCTGACTGACATGATTGTATCTCCATTGTGACTGCAAAAATTTACTTTTCTGTTGAAACTATGCAACTTAAGGGTTGCATAGTTGCAACTTTTTTGCTTGTTGATAACTTTTCACTGCTTCAGCTTTCCTGAAAATAAAATAACAGGCATTCATAAGTTATAAACTTATGAATAAGTCTGACGTGCTTCAGACCGATGGCTGCTATTGTCTACTAAATTCCATAAGTGTTCTCCAACACCCAGGGCTGCCCTCAGCACCTGTGTGAACTGATCCCAACTTATGCATTTAAATACACAGCCTAACATGAACAATGAAACACTGTGCTTTTTAATTACAAAATAAAATATTTAAAGGAAAGAGGACCAGATATTTTAAAAGACGGAGGGAGGTCACTTGATCTAAAATCCCCAGTAACATTTATTACACAAATGTGGTAGAAAATCTTCTGACAACTCTTAAAAGTTAATGTGCAAATTTTTAATTTGTACTGTTTTGCATTTTTTATTTTAGGAGTGATGATCTTGGAGGCGCGTTGAAGAAAAAACATTGAATCTGACGTGGAAGAAGTGGATGAATTCAGAAAAGTTTGGCTTATGCGTTTCATAAGTTGTCTGTTTATAGTCTGTGTCACATAGTTCAAGATAAAACATTAACCATGGAAAGTACCAATAGAATCATACAGCTACAGTATTGCTAATGTTTATTGTAGATTTTGACTATTGTAAGATATCAATTTTTCTTTTTTTTCCCCCAAATGACAAATTTAAATACATACAACAAATAATGACCAAACTTCTGACCAGCACATTAATGTACACAATAAAAATGTATTCACCCACTTGGAGATTTCTTCATGAAATAGCTGATTTACCTCAATTTTTAGAAAGCTGATTTCAGTTTGGATATTGCCAGGTTTGATAATTGGGAAACCTGCACCATCAGGTAATCAGTCAAATAAAATGTCTGGCATATTTTCAGACATGTGATCTAATACACCAAAGCATATTAAAAGATCAGGTGCTTTTCCACTAGACCTTCTCTAACCGGTATGTCCCAGCAAGATTAATTTTCCATTGGCAGATTCGGTGCTGTTCTGCCTGGATGTTCTCAGATTTTTGTACCTACTTCTGGGGTAGTACGAGGCGCACCGAACCGGGTACAGCACCAGAACGATTTGATTAACAGCTGCCGGCATTTGTTGATTGACTCTTGATTTATGTCACTGAAATCTCCAAAATAATATTATAATTTAGCTGTGGAGAGCTGCTCAGAAGAGCGTAACTTTGAGTTTCATCAGCAGCAGCGCCAGAAACACATGCGGTAAGTTTGGCAGTGCAATGACTGGGATTTAGCAGCGCTGTAAGCAGCTGGTATCTCTGAGGATCAACCGCAGTTTTGTGCCGAGAGTATGAAACGTAGTCAAACATTTCTGAAAAGAGTGGACTGAAATTCCTCTAAAGCCGTTTAAGAGTCACTGCTAGCAATCAGAAATCCTTGATAGCAGCATAAAATGAGCCAGTTTTAAGAATTCACAATATTAGATTTTTGGTCACTATGCAATATGATAATATTCTAAAACTCATTTGGCCGATAGTTGATGCCAATACCTATATTTTTTCCTATATCTTCTTACTGAAACTATATGGGTTTCTCTGCTGTGGAATTAACATACTCCATTCTCTTTGTCAATTTAGACTGCTACCAAATGTAAATGCTGAAAATGATTTAATACTTTCCATTTGCATTATGTTTAATGTCAAATTTATCCGTCACAGGAATCAAGTAAAATATGTTACACCATTTAATTTGATAAAATAATAAATATCCAACCTCTCAATATAAAATTTGTTGATTTTTAACATCAATGATTTATTAAAAAAACCACAATACTAAGAAATAATACTAGCTATTCTGATAAGTGGATCAGTAACCAAAACTCCCTCAAAAATAATTGTAGGTTAGATTTAGGTTACTCACTTTATGTCAGCTAAAAAAAAATAATTAAAAAACCGAAAAAATTAATTGTCCAAACATTTCTGATATTTTTAACAAAACAAAGTCCTGGAAAGTATTTCCCCGTTTTAATCCAAAATCCCCCCAAACAAAAAGAAAAAAAGAGATGAGAAAAAAAGAGTGGTACCACCAAAAATCCCCAATAAAAAAAGTAAAGTCCAGAACTCACCGGGAGTCTTTCTTTCCCCTCGGTGTCCTGTCGCACCGGACGCCGTTTCCTGGGTGCAAGTTCCGATACGGTTTCTAAAATGCACAATCTGCGGCGCTGGGACGAACTTTGGTTGCTGTTTTATGTCTTTTCTTTGATTTTTTTGTTTTGTTTTTAAACTTGTTTTAAACATTCAATCAAGTCAAGTCTCCCGCTGCACAGATCTGACGGTGTGTGTCTTCCTCTCGGGTTGCGCCGACACGCTCGCCCCTTTTTATCTACTAATTTCAACCACACCTAAAACCAGCATGATGCTGCCCAAAAATCAGTTTTGAACAGTGGAAACTTGTAATAATTTTAACAATCACGTAAAATCAACTGTTCTACAAAACAGTTTGATACATTTACTCTTTAATGTATTTATTCAGAAAAAAACAAACATGGTAGTTTGTTATTTTAGTTGATTTGTTGTTCGGCTTTTGGAACAGTTTGACTGAAAATATATTTTGCGTGTAACATTTGTGTTATTTTTTGTTTATACTACTATATTGATTATTATTTGTCTATTGTTGTTTCAAACCACCTCTTTGACAAATTGCTACATAATAAATGCATCTGAAATCAACCATTCAAGTTGGAATCCGCTGTTCTTCCGCAGGTCTTGCCAATAATATCGTGCATCCTTAGCCAGTTTTTAGGATTAAGGCGAAACATTTCATTTCATACGGCGAAATGTATGTTTTGTTTGTGCTTTGAAACTGTCAAAACTATGGTTTTGATCAATTTTTACCCATAAATACTGAATTTGAAATACATAAAAATATATCAACATATTGATCTGAAACATTTAAATATGACAAAAAAGCAAAAAGAACGAATCTGTTATCAGTGACAAATAATGGTATTATCATGGTACTGTAATAGGCATGTCTTTATTTACACACTTTGTGCAGTACATTGATGTACGATTCTGCTCTTCTGTGTATAGTTCTGAAATTGTGGAGAATCTTAAGAATACATGCTAGTTAATTAATTAAAATAGTTGCAAATATTTAGTACCAACAGCTACTTCATTTAGCAGTTTTTAAACACTCCATATTCTTGAGATTTAGCATAAATTATATTGATTTAAAAACAACAACATGTCTTTTCTTTATTTTGTGAACTGCAGTTACAATTTCCCCCTTGGGCAATCAGATTTTAAAGCTTGGGATTTCCACCAAAGCAATGAACTGTTAAATAGTATTAGGTTCTGTTTGCAAACTTTAATCTCATTTTACATGTAGTGACAATAAATTTTAATAGATAGATAGGTAGAATATACCTTATTGATCCCCAAGTGGAAATTGCTTATTGGTTGACAAGCTACTCCATCCAAGATCTCAAAATAATAATTTAACAATAATATTTATATACAGCTCTGGAAAAAAGACGACTGCACTGAACTCCATTGAAAACCTGATGGTTGTTGTTTCTAAATGGATACTAACTTGTTTTCTTTGCAATATTTGAGGTCTGACAGCACTGCATCTTTTTTGTGATTTTGACTATTTCTCATTTTCTGCAAATAAATACTTCAATTTTGCTTGGAATTTCATCAGTAGTTCATAGAATAGAACTACTGTGCAATGGTCACTTAATTCTCATCAGAGCTATATACACAATTATGTTCATAATAATAGCAGTGTTTTTAAAAAGATCACTAAACCCCAAAATTCTTCAAATAAATTGTATTTTAATGAACACAAATGCTTTGGGGACACTGCACATTCTATTTCAAAGCAAAAAAAGAGGAAAAAGTTATTGAATATTACAATATTTTACAGAAAGTCAAGAAATACAATGTTGAAAAAATAGCAGTGTTACGAACTCAAAAATAAACTTTATAAACTAAGAAATGCTGGAAGATTCATCTTTCCTGAGAATCATAAACTAATATTTAGTTGCATAACCATGGTTTCTGATAACTGCTTCCCGTCTGTGGTACATGGAGTCAATCAACTTCTGGCACCGGTCAACAGGTATTGCAGCCCAGGACAAATGTACTGTGTTCTACAATACCTTTTGATATTTCTTGGTTTTGCCTCATGAACAGCATTTTTTATGTCAGCTCACAAATTTTTTATTTAATTGTGTTGGCCACAATTTAAGAATTACTTAAATTCTGTTTGTCTGGAAACATGATTTTGCTCGCTTGCTTGTGTGTTTGGGGTCATTGTCTTGTTGAAACATCTGTTTCAAAGGCATTTCCTCTTCAGCATACAGCATTATGACTTATTCCAATATTCTGGTGTACTCTAACAGATCCAGGATCTGTTATGTGATAAATAGGACCAACACCATAGTTTGAGAATCATCCCCATATGTATCATGATGCTTGAACCACCGTGGTTTATTGTCTTCACTGTGTACTGTGGCTTGAATTCAGAGTTTGCAGGAAGCTTGCCAAACTGTCTGTGGCCCTTAGAACTAAAAAGAACAATTTTACTTTCATCAGTTGACAAAATATTATGTCATTTCTTTTTAGGCCAGTCAATATTTTCTTTGGCAAATTGCAGCCACTTCAGTACTTGTCTTTTTAACAATGGGACTTTGCTGGGCTTCTTGATTCTAGTTTGAAGATTTACAAAACAGCATTCACATGAAAGCAGATTTGGGATTGGAGCCACTTTAAGATGGCAGCTCTACATTAATATTGGGCCCTCTCTGACTAGCAGTTAGCATTAGCCTCCATGGAAACTAATCAGAAGAAAACTTTAAGAGCATTACCTATTACAGGCAAGACGGTCTTTGTTCATAACTTTCCCACAGAAACCCAATTTCAGAAATTAACATACTCCTTCTCATAAATGACATAACAAACTCCTTCTCTTAGCTTCAATAAACATCGTCTGATTGTTGCAGTACTCAGGCAATAGCAGATCTTTGATCCTCCTGGAGCTGATGATTGGCTGAGCCTTTGCCATTTTGGTTATTCTCCAATCGATTTCAATAGTTTTTCTTTTTCTTACTCAACTTTGTGCTTTTGGCTGCCATTTTAAAGCTTTTGATACCATTTTAATTTTGTACAGTTCTTTATAGGTTTTCTCCGTTTTTATAAATTTTTTGATCAAAAAATGCTCTTCTTCTGAACAATGTCTTGAAAAACAAATGCACATCCAGCTTATGCAGCGTCACTTGCCTTGATCTTTGACCCTTGATAAGGGTCACCTGTTTCACATGTTCTTTTTTCCACATAAACAATGACCTCACTACTGTAATTGGACTCAGCACTGCTATTTTTTGATCAGTTTCACAGAATCAGCAGCTTGCATATCATGCCTGTTAGTTTTCTATACCATTACTAAACCTCCTAGAGCAGGGGTGTCAAACTCCAGTCCTGGAGGGCCACTGCCCTGCAACTTTTAGATGTGTCTCTGCTGCACCACACCTGAATAGAATAATTAGGTCATTAGCAAGTCTCTGGAGAACTGATCTACACAAGGAGGAGGTAATTAAGTCATTTCATTCCAGTGTTTTGTACCTGTGGCACATTTAAAAACTGCAGGACTGTGGCCCTGAAGGACTGGAGTTTGACACTTGTGTCCTAGAGACTTACTTGCAGTGTAGAAGTTGTAATTTAAACAAAAACAGTGATTTATCTTGCTAGTGATGTGGGACTGCTATTATTTTGAACCCAACTGTGTGTGTGTGTGTGTGTATATATATATATATATATATATATATATATATATATATATATATATATATATATATGTATGATGTGAAAAATATGATATGAAGGTTCTTATTTTGTAGGGTATGTGATCTGAGTGTTGTAGATCATTTGAGACAGTAGAATACATTTGTAGTTCAAGAGTAAGGCCACATAATCAAGGCAGTGTCCCGTTCGGTGCTGCTATACGGCTCCTTTGCTTGACACAGATGTGGGTTTATCTGAGAATATGTCATTTTAATATTGTGGGTCAGTGGACCATACAAACATCTAGTATGCAGAATTTGGCTCTGCATGTAGGGCAGGGAACCTTGCTGGATAACCAAGTCTGAGGTCTTTGTTGGTCCTGGCGACTGGCAAACCATCGACCCAAACAAAAAAGGCACCACATAGGTCTGCAGAAACACTGCTGGCACTCTGATTCATTATCTATTCCTGTAGTCAAGATACAGACAGAGATGTTGGTTATTATAGACCCAAATATGAACACAGTCTTCCCACTATTTGTTCTGAATAAACTAATAGGCCTTAATTTAAAAAGCGATTTTTTTATGACACTTTTTAAGGAAAAACACATATGTTGTTTTTTCTGACATAAGCTTAAACAATGTCAGAAACTCACAGATGTAAACTCTTACCTGCTGTTTGGCAGAGTCTAACCAACTTGGTACTTGCTGGAACTTGCATGCAGCCAATACAGGGTTCCACTTCCTGTAGATATAGGAAGAGCAAGCAAAATGCATTTGCTTACATTTCTTCGTGGTTGTTGAACAAAATCTCTGATTTGCAAGGGATTCAGAGTACTACCTGCCCACTGGGGAGTGTGTATCGTTGATTGAGCTCCACCTGAGCTCTGAAGGTTTCCAGAAAGAGTTCACTCATTGTTTGGTGGATCACAACATTGGGAGAAGTTCTGATGGGAGCTCTGAGCTTTACCCTCAAATCAGTATAATCTGTTGAGTTAAGACTAAAAACGGAAACAAAAAAATAACCAATTGGTCACTAAACCATTTATACAGAATTATTGAATGAATTGTGTACAAGCACATACACACACACCTAATATTGAATGGTCTGACTGTAGGGTTAATGCTCTCCACCCTCAAGCTCAGGATCTCTATGGGGGAAGGTGAATCTGGGCTCAGCTGATGCTGCCTGGAATCTGTCACGGTCACATGACAGTCACTTTGTAAGGCCATGTCAATGTGATATGTGGTCACCTACAAACAGAAAAAGAGAGCTGGCATTTTTGAATAACTGCTTTTTGTAACAGACAAGAGTCAGATACTCTTAAAATGCAAATAAAATTCCTCTATAAGACAAAGAAAACAAATGCATTTGAGATAAAAGCACCATTAGCCTTTGTTGTAGAGATAGAAGTTTCAAAAATAATTATAGAGATCCTGGTCTGCGTTTCTGACGGCTTAATAAGCAAAGCAAAGAAAAATGTAGCAGATGAACAGACACTATAGAGGACTGATTAAAGAAACAGAGGAATAACAGAAAAACTAGAAAATTTCAGAAGAAATTTAAACAGGCCCTGCCAAAGTGTGCCCATCGGTTGGAACCCAGAGTTCTGATCCTAAAAATTAGCATCAATGCTAAGCTTAGCTAACATGTAAGAAACACCATGTGGAGTATCAATGTTATGATGAACTGAATACCTTCAGTATGCAAACATAAGTGTGTAAGATAAAATGATCAAAAATGCTAATGTTATCCAAAGGGCTGTCAGTGGCATGTGGGGTATGAATGGCATGTTGTCTAAGTCTAACATGCTCCATTCAGTATACTAAACGTAGCTAATAAATGAAAAAACAGCTAGACGCTTATTTAAGGGAAAAGCCTAATGCCAATAGACTTTCTTGCAAAGCAGTGCACTAGTGAGAGGTGTTGCACTGCTAATGTTAGTGCTAACGTTAGCAACAACAACATGCTACCCTCCCACCAGAGAGGCTAGCACAGGGATGGGCACTCCTGGTCCTCGAGGGCCGGTGTCCTGCAACTCTTAAATGTCTCCCTGGTCCAACACACCTGATTCCAACAGCTGAATCACCTCCCAAGTGCAGTCAGGTTCTTCACAGTTCTGCTAATGACCTCATTATTTGACTCAGGTATGTGGAAGTAGAGATACATCTAAAAGTTGCAGGAGACCGGCCCTCGAGGACTAGGATTGCCCACCCCTGGGCTAGCATATTGATGCTGCCATGAGAATGTGTTCTGTCACCATCATTGGAAGTCTTTGTTACAAGCCAATATTATGGAAGTAAATATGTGCCATCAGGATTTGAATAAAAAATGCCTCTGAAATTGGAATGTTGTATATTAGTGCTTACTTTTTCAGTGTTAAAATAAATTCGGAATATATTTTTATCCTAAAAGAAAATTCAGTGTCATTATTTGTACATGGTTGCAAATTTCATTTGTTAAAAAAATTTATTCCTATAGATGGGCTGCACAGTGGCGCAGTTGGTAGAGCAAATCAAGAAGGTCCTGGGTTCGATTCCCGGCCCGGGGTCTTTCTGCATGGAGTTTGCATGTTCTCCCTGTGCATGGTGGGTTCTCTCCGGGTTCTCAGGCTTCCTCCCACAGTCCAAAAACATGACTGTCAGGTTAATTCTCTCTAAATTCTCCCTAGGTGTGAGTGTGTGTGTGAATGGTTGTGTGTCCTGTATGTCTCTGTGTTGCCCTGCGACAGACTGGCGACCTGTCCAGGGTGACCCTCCAGGTTGACCCTGTGACCCATGGGTGGGTGGATGGATGGATGGATGGATGGATTCCTATTTCAAAGTTATCAAATTTTCAAAATAAAAAATTAAAAAATTCAGCATATAAAAAAAAATCCACTTTTCAAAATTCAAATGCAATATTTTCGGTGTCCTCCAATTTACTTGCTCAAATTCACTGTCTCAAATTCAGTATCTAAAAATTTGCTGTAAAAATGGCAAGGTTACTTCAGGTCACAGTTATTAGCAATGGATGTCCGATTCCAACACCCAGCTAATCAAGTGACACGACATGCTGGTATTTATTGAAGAAATACCAGCATCACTGAGACTGGCGACCATGGAGACAAATGCAAATGCAACGGTGAGTTTAATGCTTTCATATTTCACATTCCTTTCAACAGCAGCAGAAAAATCCTCAGACATCATATTCTGGGCACTTTTGTAGACCAGAGACTGAGCACTCTTCGCCTCCTGCACGATCCAAGCTTTGTCTTGAAAGTCGTGGAGCTTCAACACAACTGCCACGGTTGCTGGTTGGGGCCCAGACAACATGCCAGAATGCAGTGACAGCAGTCCAGTTTCACACAGCCTCCTTTGAAGCTAATTTGTAGTAGCTCCAGCAGCCAGGTCTTGAAACCTGGCTGCATATTAATCAAACAGTGGTTTGATTAATATGCGTTAGATTAGATAGAATTTCTTTGCAGCCCTCAAAGCCCAATGACACAAATGTTGCATTGCCAGTGTTTCTTTCTGTGCCTAACCACAATCCATGGAGATCCCGGTTGTCTTGATATTTCCTCCAGATAGAATCAGTCTGGTGTTAGTCATTCACCATGTCAACATAACATCTGTGTCCTATTTTCAACAACGACCTATAATAATGTATAGCTCGTCTAGTTGTTAAGAGAGCTAAAAGTGTTTAAGTGTGAGCTGCCACGGATACCATTAAATAATTAATGGCTACATAAATATGATTCAATAATTAATTAGTTAAATTAGAATTAAGCAGTCATATTCTTATCAAATTTACAACAAATCCACCCGTCAATATGTGCAACTTCTCCAACTGTTGGCAACCTGACAGGCCGCCTGCCCCTAGGATTAGGTAACCCTCCACAGAAGAGAGGCTTTTAGGTCAAAACAGTGGTTTGATTAATATGCATTAGATTAGATAGAATTTAACACATTGTGTTCAAGTAATGTGCCAAATTTTCAGATTAAAATTTGTTAAGGTACATGTTAAACATTTACATGTATAACATGTAAATGTTTACAGCCTGTATGAGTTAAAACTTTTTTTCTAGGTAGATTGTGTGGATGTTATTTGTATGTAATGTTTGTAACTGTTGTTTTATGTTGCTGTCCATCATTACCTGGTCTCCATTAAAATGAGATTCTTAATCTCAAAGGTCTCAATCTACCTGGTTAAATCAAGTGTAGTATTTATTATATCAAGATATATGAATAACTGATTCATAAGGTATGAATCAGTTATTCATACCTTATTAACTATGTATGTCTCACCAAAAAAACGGTTGTCATCAAAATAAAGGTCACACACAAATATTTAATTGTTTTGATCACGGCAAGGCTTTATAAACAAAACCCCACTCAGACAAAAGAAAAAAAATACTCTGAAATGGTTCATATAAACAAATGAAATGAACTATGTTAAAAGTTGAAGGCAAAGGAATTTTGACAGACCTTTAGTGAATTCAATGAAATATTAATATGTAAGTTGTCAGAAGTGCATTTATTTGAGTAATAAGGCAGTTTTTTCCTTGCAGAAATTGTTTACCTAGTTTTGAAGAGATCACAGTTACACTCACCTTCAGTATCCAGCTGTCTGTAACAATAACTCGAGCTCCAGGCACTCCTGTCACAACTTTGTCTATTCGTCTGAACTCTCTGTTGATGCTGGCTGCCACATGGCCAGAGGTGGAATAAGGAAGCTGTGCATGAGCTTTAAGTGTCCTGCTGATGGGATGGTTGTGCCAATGGTAGCAGTACCAGTAAATGACAAGCAGCCAGCTGGTCAATTGAAGGCTTACAGAGAGAAAGAGAAAAGCTCTCCAGCTGGCACTAATCTGGTGAAACACAATACAATAGGGATCAGATTAGATACAAAACTTATCAATTTGAATAAATAAACTTAACGTTTATCTAATTTTTGGTAGCCACAGTAGTGGCGTGAAAAATAAAAGGAACACACCACCATTGTCAGTTTAGGAAGCCGATGGAACGGTCCATATTTGAGTGTATAGTACAGTTGAGTGAGCAGTACTTAAGTGCTCCTCTTCTGCACTCTGGAGGCTTGGAAAGGGGGTTAAAGGCCAGCACCTCATATGGTAGTCACTGTCACCTGCAGGTTATATCGGTCAAGCACATCAGACCCAAATAATTCAAATTTCCTTCTTGTGCCAATTGTTCAATTGTGCAGAATTATGCACTAGTGTCACCACTCTATCAACATGTTGACAGTCTGTTTGACTCAGACCTTGTCGCATTTATGTATTAATCTGTGGTACATATAACCTCAGTGATCATCCACATTTGTATAGTGTCTCAGAGAGAAATGTGAGAAAACTGATGAATTATGCAGATTTTAATTTGGTCCAAAACCCCTTTTTAATTTGAAAGGTCCTTAAGGCTCACTGGCGGAAGCATTAATATCACTGTTGTTTTGAATACTTATGACAAGTATGATATGGAGTGAATTTAAATGACAAAGGAATCATGATGGAATGTGGCAGTTTTCTATTCCAAAATCTGCAACTCCAAGTTTTCCTGACAGCCCAGTCGGGTGGAATTTTTCAAAAATTTCTTATTTTAAATTTTTTTACAAATTAAAAAGTAGTTTATATTTCAATATGCATTACTTCAAATCGACCAACTGTGAATATTAGAGGATGAATATGATCATATATTGTGTCTGATCTGAATCCCAAATACTGATTAAAACAGCACCTACCTGGTGAACATTTATCAGGTTCTTTTCTGGGGCAGCAACACACATTCCCATGAAGTAACCTGGGGAGAATAACAGCGTGGGTATGCTTTCCATTAAATATCTAATATTTCAGTAAATATTACCTAATATTTACTGGGAAAAATTATTAGATATATGGGGTTAGATATAATAAATAATATATTTATTATCTAAATATACAATCTAATATATTTAGATAATATATACTGGAAAGAATACTCATAGTATATGCATAAAAGCAAACCAGCTCTTGGTAATTTAGATTTTAAATTAACCAAATTACCGGATCAACGTTCTGTAATCTGAAAGTCTGTGACCAAGAGTCAGCTAACAGCTAACCTAGAGGAAGAGAACTGTGGATCAATACAGTGAGGCTGGTCCTCCTCAAATGGTGCCCGATGAAGTCAATATCCTCACTGCCCAACCAGGGCGAAAACGCATTTTGGATGGTTAAACCTGCTGCGCGGAATTCGTTCGGTGTAAAGATAAGACAAACAGCAAACACGGTATAAGCCAAAGTGAAAGATAACTCTGGATTCTCCATATTTTCTGGACTTTGCTTCCGTTTTCTTCTTCTTCGTCTTCTTCGTCTTCTTCTTCTTTTTTTATGGCAGTTGGCAAACAACTTTTAGGTGCATTACCGCCACCTTCTAGACTGGAGTATGGATTAGATGTTAATTCACTATAATCTTCCCATAATACCTGTTCTCCTTAGAAAACTAAAAATACTATTAAAAACTACATCCCCAGACGATCTTTGAAGCAAAATTCTAATATCTAATTTATTTTTATTCCTATTTAAATCTCTAATTAACTCCTCCCTTTCCTGAACATACTTACTACATTCTAAAAAAAATATGTTCTATTGTTTCTAATTTTCCACAATAACTACAAAAACCTGTACTGTGTTTATTAATTACTTTAAGAGTACTGTTTAAACCTGTATGTCCAAACCTTAAACTAGATATAGCATCCTATTCTTTTTTATTCCTGCTACGTTTCCTAAATTCTCCAACTTTTTTTGGGATGCTATAATAAAATCTGGCATTACTTCCTCTATCCCACTGTTCCTGCCATTTTTCCTTAATATACATTTTACTAATATTTTTAACTTCATTTTTTGCTTATTTTAATATTTTAATCAACAATACACTTTTTTGCTGCATTCTTAGCAAAACTATCTGCCAGCTCATTTCCTGTTACTCCAAAGTGGGCAGGAACCCAAACTAATTTGACCCGAGACCCATAATTTTTAATCCTAAAAATTGAATGATTAATATCAACTATAATATCTTGCCTTGATTCTGAATTTAGTTCTAAAATACTTATTAATGCATTACTTGAATCTGAACAAATTATAACCTCCCTCTCTCTCTCGTTTCCTCAATAAATTCTAGAGCCATTAAAATAGCCATTAGTTCACCTGTATACACTGTCAATTTATCTGTTATTCTTTTATTTCTCATAATATCTAAATCCGGAATTATAAATGCTATTCCTATATTGTTATTTGACATTTTGGAAGCATCTGTATATATTTGGATATATTCTGCATATTCTTTTCCTATATAACTTCCCACCTCTTTCTTTTCTAGTTGTCTTCTTTTTTCCAGTAAACTTAAATCAACTTCAGCTAGTCCAATTATCCATGGTGGAATAACAGGATGTCATGATTCATGTTCTGTCTGTCCATGCTGAGCCTAATCATTCATTCAGTTCACCTGCCATGCCTGATTGCTTTCCTGTTCCACCTGGTCCCCGCCCTACTTAAACACCTCTCAGTCTCTGCCTCCTTGCCAGATTATCGACAGCCACGAGCCAGTAGAAATCCAGTGTTTTTCTTCCAAGCCTTCTGTGATTCTTGACCCCTTTCTGTCCCCGGATTGACCCCCCTTGCCAAGACCTTGTCGGAACCCATCTATTCTGGATTTCTGGACCCTGACCCAAGCTCTGCCTCACGACCACCGAGTATCGCCTGCCCCTCAAGCTAAGTTTGCTCTCTCTGCCTACCCGTGTATGACCTTTGCCTGATCTTCGTCTTAGTCCCTGTGTGCTGCCTACTGGATCTCCTTGTGGAGAGTATCTTTGGATCCACAGCAGCCAAATCTACTTTTGTTTTCAGCTCCACCCGTTCACTGCATGACAGTGCTGTGTTTGATGACCATTCCCTGAGCAGCGACCAGTGCCTGAATATTTTATTAAACTTGTTTTTTCTTTCTAAACTCCTGTGTGTGGTTGAATTTCCAGGTCCCCACCGAGTGTCCTTACACAGGAATAACAATCACAGGACTAATTAAACTACAATTTATTCCTATATCTCTTATTTCATTTTTTATAAACCATCCAAAACAATTTATTTGCTTTTTTTCTTTTTCTTGACAAGGTTGTAGCTGAACATATGGAGGATCGTTTTCTTTATGTCCTTTAATATTATGGCTAATTGTTTTCTTCTGAGCTCCAGTGGCATCTCACCCATCTCAACTTGTAGAGCTGAAATTGGGGTATTTTTCATCGCTCCGCAACAAAGTCTTAAAGCTTGATTTTGTAATCTATGTATTTTTTTAGTAAACTACTTGAAGCTGAATTATATAAAATATATCCATAATCAAAAATTGATCTGATTACTCCAGTGTAAATTGTTTTTAAAGCTCTCCTATCAGCTCCCCATTCTTTTCCTCTTAAAAATCTCATATTTAAGATTTTTTAACTTTTTTCAATTATTTTATTAACATTAATTTTCCATGTAAGTTTTTATCAAACCAGATTCCTGAGTACTTTATTTGATCTATCCTTTCAATAACATTCTCATATAATTTGAGGCTTGCAATAATATTTAACTTCCTATTGGTAAAAATAATAACTTTAGATTTAGATATTGAGATTCTAAAGCCCAAGCTTCTACACTATGTAACGCCTCTTGTAGTTTCCTATTTACAAATTTAATATTTCTTCCCCTCTTCCAAATAAGGCCATCATCTGCAAATAACGAAACACCAAAAGATTTATCGATATTATTAAAAATATCATTAATCATTATAATAAATAGCATAGGACTTATTATACTGCCTTGGGGAGTGCCATTTTTGACTTGATGTTTTGAACTTAATTCTCCACCCACTTTTACACCTATTTTTTCTTTCAGTAAAAATGTTTTGATCCATCTATATATTCTGCCTCTTATCCCCATTTGTTTTATTTTAATTAACAATCCTTCTTTCCATAACATATCAAAAGCTTTTTCTACATCTAAAAAAATTGCTATTAAACTCTCCTTATTAATCTGAGCCCGTCTAATTTCATGTTGCAGACATAATGCAGGATCTATTGTACTTCTACCTTTTCTAAAACCAAATTGATAGGATTTAATCTTCTCTTTAGACTCTAAAAAATAAGTTAATCTATTATTTACCATTTTTTCCATAACTTTACCTCTACATGATGTTAAAGCTATTGGCCTGTAACTCTCAGCTGAATGAGGATCTTTACCAGGGGGCGCTGGCCCAAAATAGGTTGAGAAACACTGCTTTAGGCGGACTTGTTCGGACAGCTTTTTTGAGGAAAACTGACTTGGTCTCTCACAAAGATTGAATTCTTTCTCCACTTCTCTGTCTCACGTACACATGACAGGTGGCTGAGAGCTGAGCTCCTCTTTAGAACTACAATGATGGAATGTCAGAACTACAAACATGGCAGAACTCTCACTTTAGTAAGTCAGAGGAGGGCTGAATTGGCAGTTAAGAACTACAGTGATGGTGGAACTCTGAGTTACCACAGAAAGAGGCTGAGCAGAATGTTTCAACTACAGACATGGCGCAACGTTTTGGGCATTATATAACTGATTTAACCCAACCACTGTTACTCATGGGATTAGTTTGGCCATTTAAAATGAAGTTTCTGAAAATTGAAAAAAAAAGGCATTGACATTTATTTACATCTTGTAATGGCTCCTTTGGGCATTATATAACTGGTTTAACACAACCACATTGGATAACTGTGGCCATTTAAAATTAAGCTTACTGAAAATTTCAAAATAAAAGCCTCAATATTTTTATCAGGTTATTGCGCCCCCTTAGGCGGTGCAATAATATTAGCTTTTATTATCTTTTTTTCTGAGGTTAATGCAGGTTATTAACATTAGCACAAACATTAGCATTTCACTGCCCCCGACTAATGGAGTTTTTACATGTACAAGCTTTTACCTACTTTTCTTACTTATTAGCCATGTTTAGTTTATTGAATGGAGTAAGTCAATGACAGATGACAGATACCACAATGCTAACACAATGCTAATGTTAGCATTCACGCTAACATTAGCATTTTGGCTAATTTTAGCTTCTGCATTAATTTTAACATAGCTACTGAATGGTGCAAGTCCATGTTAGTTAACATTCTTGTGATTCTCCACATGCTATTTTGTAATTGTTTGCTAAACTTAGCATTGATGCAAATTTTTAGCATCAGAACGCTGGGTTCCAACCGACGGGCACACTTTGGCCCCGTTTAAATTTAAATTTTCTAGTTTATTAGTTCAGCTAGGAGTTGCACAGTGGCATTGTTGCCTTGCAGCAAGAAGGTCCTGGGTTGGACTCCAGGCCTGAGATTTTTCTGCATAGTTTGCATGTTCTCACTGTGCATGCGTGGGTTCTCTCCGGGTTCTCCGGCTTCCTCCCACAGTCCAAAAACTGTCAAATTTGTCAAAAATGACTGTCAGATTAATTGGTCTCTAAATTCTCCATAGGTGTGAGTGTGTGATTGCATGATTGTTTGTCCTGTCTCTGTGTTGCCTTGCGACAGACTGGTGACCTGTCCAGGGTGAACCCTACCTCTCACCTGAAAAGTTAGCTGGAGATAGGCACCAGCACCCCTCCCAACTCCACTAGGGACAACAATGTACAGAACATGGATAGAGGGACAGTTCAGCTACATAATAAGAAATGTCTTGTTCGATTTGTCTGGATTTCTGCACGCGTAGGTATTGAAAGAAATGTAGAAGTAGATATATTAGCTAAACATCCCCTGAAATTGGATATTATTAAATTAAGAATTCCTAAAAGCAAAGGTGAGGAGAAATCTATTATTCAAAACAAAATTCTTAAGGTATCATGAGTGTAAGCATGTGCATACATACACATATACATATGTGTTTATGAGTGTGTGTGTGTGTGTGTGTGTGTATGTGAATTTGCACACCTGCGTGTGTGTACAATAAAATTCCCTGACTATTGTTGATGATCACACTCCAGTCCGGTAGGTGGTGGTAAGTTGGTTTGTAAAAAGAAGAAGTATTATTATTATTATTATTAGTAGTAGTAGTAGTAATAGTAGTAGTAGAAGAAGATTTTTAACAATGCATTTATTTACAATTCATGAAATGCACAAAATACAATTAAAAACACAAGGTATCACATCAGGACAAGTTTTTAAAAAATAATTAAATAAGGTGCTGGTTAAATTCTAATTTTCCTTGAGTTGATATATTGCACAATATCCCATTAAAACCCCATAACTGTATAAAATTTTGCATATTCCCAGTGGCTCTGTGGAAACAAAACTCTAGTCTCAATCTGGCCTTTATATTAACCTTCCACAGAGCCACGGCATCGAGTTGAGGTCCAGCCTGGAATCTGTCTCTACGAGATAAATAAATAGCCATTTTTGCTTCAGCAATTAAATAATTTAAAATCTGACCTTTTGACTTATTGGTTTTGTTAAAACGCAGTCCATTAATAAAAATAGAACTGGTAAAAACAATGCCAAAGTGGCTAAAAACACTCATCAATAAACTAAAAAATGTCGTCAGTCTCCTACAATCAATAAAAACATGACAAACACTCTCAGACAGACCACAGAAAGGACACTCGTTCAAAACCCCTGGACTAATAATTGATAAATCTGAGTTCGTAGCGATGGCACCATGTAAAATTCTCCATTGGAGATCACCAGTTCGTTTTCTTATAGGAGGTTTATAAAGGGTCCTCCACTGAGGGGTTTGTCCTTCCAGTCGGTCCGCCCACACGCTGTTACGGAAAAATGATTATTTTTAGTGCTTAATACAGTTAATCATACGGCAGGTGTAAAATGTATAATGAACATTCTTATTTTGAACAAATTTCTTAATTTTGAACAGGTTTGCGTTAAGGATTTAAAACTAAACTACTCTATCGGTAAGTATTCAGAAACAGGAACCAAATGCAGATCAAAAGGGGATCTCGAGGAGGCTCCTGCTGTGTTATCAGAGGACAGGAGGCCATAAAATTAGCATCTACTGCAGGACAGAAGCCTGTTTGGGTCACAGAACATCAAAGGTCTTCCAGAACCACATCTGGCATGGTTTAAACTAAATACAACATAGAATGTTGAGATCATTAACATTTAATTTCTAAGACATTTTTCTAAGTATTAATAGCAAGTTTTTAACCAAAGTGTATTATCTAAGTTTAGAATGGTGAATGCTGAATGTATTTGAAAATTGTACTATCTATGATAATATCTGAATCAAATGGAAATTGAATGAAAATGTGTTGTTTAGTATTAGAAAATGGTTCAGGATTTATGAGAAGGTTTTATTGGAATTCTATAATAAGATATGAGAAGTGTTTTTTTTTTTACCTCTGGCATGGAAAGAAGCAATCATAGTTCCAATCTTAAAGCCAGGTAAAGAGCAGTCAAATCCAGAAAGTTACAGACCCATTGCTTTAACTTCTCATATTTGTAAAATGATGGAGAGAATGGTAAATGAAAGATTGAGCTACTTTGTTGAAAAGAGGGGATATTTATCAAAATGTCAAAGTGGATTTAGAAAAGGGAGAAGCACTATGGATCCTTTACTTTGTTTAGAACATGAAATCAGAAAAGGGCAAGTTAATAAGGAGAGTGTGGTGGCTGTTTTCTTTGATATAGAGAAAGCTTATGATATGATGTGGAAAGATGGACTTTTAATTAAATTGAAAAAAATGGGAATTAATGGATCAATGTTTTATTGGATAAAAGATTTTTTACAAGATAGATCAATACAAGTAAGAATAGGACAACAATTGAACAGAAAAGTTTTTTGTTGAGAATGGTACACCTCAGGGAAGTATAGTGAGTCCTTTGTTTTTTTCTATTATGATTAATTATATTTTTGACAATTTGGGGAGTGGAATGGGGTTTTCTTTATTTGCTGATGATGGAGCAATATGGAAGAGGGGGAAAAATTTAAAGTTCATTGTTAAAAAGATACAAGAAGCAATTAGTATTATAGAAGACTGGTCATTTAAATGGGGATTTAAAATTTCTATAGACAAAACAAAGACTTTATTTTTTACAAGGAAGAAAGTAACTGAAAATTTAAAACTGCAAATAATCATGAATAAGAAAGGGTAAGGGAATTTAAGTTTTTGGGTTTATGGTTGGATGAAAAACTTACTTGGAAAAATTATATTCAAAAAGTAATGAATAAGTGTAAGAGAGTTTTAAATGTAATGAGGTGTTTGGTGGGAAGTGAATGGGGTGCTGAGAGGAAGGCATTGAAATCAATATATACTGGGTTAATAAGGTCTGTATTTGATTATGGAAGTATTGTATTTGGATCAGCATCAGAAACAATATTAAAAAAATTAGAATGTATTCCGTATCAAGCCTTGAGGTTATGTACAGGAGCAGTTAGAACAACTCCAACTTCAGCTTTGCTAATAGAAATAGGAGAGATGCCACTTAATCTCAGAAGATTACAGTTAAAGACCAATTATTGGTGTAATTTAAAGGGCCATGATGGAAATCATCCATGTCAAGAAATTTTTAAATCTAGTTGGGAAAAAGAAAAGAAGAAATTAAATTCTTTTGGATGGGAGATAGAAAATATTATAAAAGATTTTGGTTTATCTGATATAAATATTAGTCAAACAGTTCCTCTTTCGCCAGTTTATCCATCTCTATTTCATAATAATGTTGTTGATTTGACTTTGTTGGAGAAAAGGAAAGGAGAAAACATTTCAGATCCATATTTGGTTCAATAATATTTAGATAATAAGTACTATGGATATGTCCAAGTTTTTACAGATGCATTTAAAAACTCAAGTAGCAATAATGGGGTATCTTTCATTGTTCCAGAATTCAGAGTTAAAAATGTAAAAGAATTACTGATGGAGTATCAATTTATACCGGAGAGATGATGGGAATTATTTTAGCTTCAGGATGGATTGAGGAAGTTCGTCCATTAAGAAGCATAGTATGCTCTGATTCAAGTTCTTCATTATGTTCATTGAAAAATAATCACACTATTAGTAGACCAGATCTTTTATTAGAAATTCAGTTATTAACTTATAGAATTCAAGCAATGGGTTTATTAGTTATATTTTCATGGATACTGTCACATATAGGAATAAGAGGGAATGAGTTGGCTGATAAATATGCAAAACAAGCTTCAAAATATAGTGATATTGATATATTAGTTCCATTAAGTAAAGAAGAAATCAAATCTATAATTAAACAAAAGGTTAAGGAAAGATGGCAGAGACAGTGGGAGGAAGATAGAACTGGTAGATGGCTGTACAGTATTCAAAGAAAAGTTGGTGAAATGAGGAGAACAGGACGAAATAGAAAAGAGGAAACAGTTATATCTAGGTTGCGTTTTGGACATACAAGGTTAAACAGTAATTTATTTAAAATAGGAAAACATCGAACTGGAAGTTGTGATTTTTGTTGTCAAGAAGAGACGGTAAAACATGTTTTGTTGTTCTGTACAAAATATTCTGTTGAGAGAAGGAAATTAGTTAGTCGGTTACAAGAAAATAAATTACAGTTAAATTTACAAGATATTTTGGGAAAAATTTTTACTTCTGAGGATATAAGTTATTTAATTAATTACCTTAAGAAAACAAAATTGATAGAAAAGATATAAGTTTTTTTGTTTTGTTTTGTTTTGTTTTGAGGGGGGTGTATATAGTTAGCGTCCCGATCCACACTCCATTCCAGTAGATGGCGGTAATGCACATCTAAAAGTTGCTTGCTAACCGCCATAAAAAAAAGAAGAAGAAGAAGAAGACGAACCGGAGTAAAGAAATGGAGGAATGGCAAAAAATATGGAATGAAGATAAGAAAGGAAGAAGATTATATGAAGTGCAAAAGTCAGTTCGAATTCGAAGCATTAATGAAAGAAACAGAAGAGAAGAAATAATAATTAGTAGATTAAGAATAGGTCATACCTACTTAAAGGACATGCTTTATTTAATAGGGAGGAAAAATAGTGATAAATGTGAGAGATGTGGAGAAAAAGAAAATGTAGAACACATACTGATGAACTGTAAATCATATGAACTTGAAAGGGAAGAATTAAAGAGAATAGTTAGAAGTATAGGCCATGAATGGAATCTTAAAGGTATATTAGGAAATGAAGGAAACATAACAGATATTCATAAATTAAGGAAAGCATTGTTTATCTATCTTAAGAATACAAAATTAAAAAATAGAATCTAATAGATGTGAAGTAACGCTGCTACACACTCATGTACAGTAGGTGGCGGTATGCACCTTAAAGTTGCTTGTGATCCGCCATAATAGAAAAGAAGAAGAAGAAGAAGAACCGGATATACAGTCTTTTGCGGACGGGAAAGAAGGGCCACCAACAGAAACAGAAGAAGCTGTACTGGTAGGTTTGTTAAGTTCTACGGGTTTGTTTTTCAGTTTTGCTGGCGTTCCCAGACGCTTTCAGAGACTGGAGCTGGAACTTGCCATCAGAATTTTCTGGGAGACCCAGCTTAAGAGCGAGTTTAGAACGTAAGGCTCTATCTGTTCAGCAATAACTCTTCTGTTTGATAATGTTTTTAAGCATTACTTTGTTGTTGTTGCAAAAACGGCATTTTAGAACTGAATTCTTAATGATTTGCTAAATACTTCTCGGCGTTTACGTTTGAGCTGATTCAGATTGAAAGGAGGTAGTGACTGTTGGGCCTTATTTCAGAAAACGAGGTTGGTCGAAAACTCAACGCAAGTTCAGGGGCAAAGTATGTGTATATGCTAGACATTCGTGTTCAGAAAGCCAGGAGCCGTTATCCTTAATCAAGTTGCTTTTGCAACATATCCTTAACTCTGCTCAGTTGCAGAGTTGTTTGTACTAACTCTAAGCGTTTCCTACTTTTTAGCTGAGGCCTGGCATAAGGCAGGTGTCAGAGAAGGTGTTTCTTTGTCTGGAGGGACCTGCAGATGGTTGAGAGCAAATATTCTGTAGAAATATCCGGCAGGAGTGAGGATTAATACCCTTTTACCTGCATTGGTTGTGGCCAGATTGTTGTGTGTCACGAAAATGTTTAAGAAAATAAGAATAAAAAAAGTCTAGTTGGCATAAGAAGTCTGACAGAATTTGTACATGCTTTACATGTACAATTGTACAGATGCTTTGCATTTTGTTGTATGAGTCTAGAAAATAAAATTCTTAAGTTCATTTTTAACTTCATTACATAATGGACAATATAGTAATTGGGTTTTTAGGGCTATTGGTACAAAAGAACATGTATTCTCAAATTTAGCCATGAGTGCAGTAGTCAGGTTAGAAACCAATTCATGTAAAAACAAACAAACAAAAAAAATCCACAAGAGCCTTATGAAGGTCTTGCTTCATGTCCAACAAAATAGTAATCTTCATACATCTACTACATTTCTAGCAATTGCTGTAAGGCAATAAAGTGACTATATTGATGATAAAGATTGGACTTAAAATACTGTTTGGCAATGTGTGGCCCCTATCAGATAGCATGAAGTGGTAAGCTAATTATTTTGTTCTTTATTATGCATGCACTTGTTTTCTCTTTCCCTTTTGGTTACTTGTTTTCCTTGGTTTTAAAACCAAAAAAAAAACAAAAACTTTTTTTTTCTTCTTCTGGCATATCGCTGGCTCTTTATCATATTTTAGCATTTTCTTCCCATATACATTTACACACACTGAGAAAAGTGTTTAGGTTGGAGTAGACGTACTGACATATGTAACTGTTCAACCAACATCGTCTCCTCGCAGAAAAATGAGAAATACAAACTTTTTTCTGTTTTTGTAGATCTGAGGTTCATTTATGTGAAAAGGCACTTAAGAGCACAGGGACAAGTGCTCATTTCAGTGTGCGCAAAGTGGTGACACTGAAGCCATGGGACCAAGGAAGAAGACTTCTAAACTTCAGTCCTCAGTAGGCAGTATTGTGGAGGAACACGCCCTGACATCCTTTGAACGCAAGGACTACATCAATGAGCTGTCCCATGAAGTTCTCTGTCATATTTTCAGGTACACAGCAGAGATTATTTTTCTTTTTAGAATTTCTTGACACTTTTGTTGACTGCCATTTGACTGACTGTCAAAAACTGATGTTTCTGTTTTTACTCGTCAATTTTTAAATGATAATTATGACATAGGCTATCCAGTTGCATTTAATTTCTACTGAGTTTCATTAATATTCAACAAGTTCAACAGAGAATCCAGGACTTTATTCATCTGTTTTAAATGTGAGCAGATCGCACATCAAGTAGATGAACCTTTTATCTTTAATGACAAAAAACACTGACTGGGGCCCAATAATAACAACATCTGAACATCTGCCCGCCATGCTTTCCTTGCCCTCCCACCCCATCTCCGCCAGGCTAAGTGTAGCCTATTTTTGTTTTTAGGAAAATAATAACTTGTGTGTATATATATATATATATATATATATATATATATATACACATACATATGGGCTGCACAGTGGTGCAGTTGGTAGAGCTGTTGCCTTGCAGCAAGAAGGTCCTGGGTTCGATTCCCGGCCCGGGGTCTTTCTGCATGGAGTTTGCATGTTCTCCCTGTGCATGGTGGGTTCTCTCCGGGTTCTCCGGCTTCCTCCCACAGTCCAAAAACATGACTGTCAGGTTAATTGGTTTCTCTAAATTCTCCCTAGGTGTGTGTGTGTGTGTGTGTGTGTGTGTGAATGGTTGTGTGTCCTGTGTGTCTCTGTGTTGCCTTGCGGCAGACTGGCGACCTGTCCAGGGTGACCCCACCTCTCACCCGGAACGTAGCTGGAGATAGGCACCAGCAACCCTCCCGACCTCATTAAGGGACAAGGGTGAACAGAAAATGGATGGATGGATGTATATGAATATATATATTTCTCTGTTGTTGATTTATTCTTAAAAGATAGGTCTATGCACATTGCCTCGCAGTGCTGCATCTGCTTGATCTCAGTTTACCTCAGTGCAGATTGCGCATATCTCCTTTCAGTCAAACTGGACAGGCTGACATGTATAGATATTTACATTAACCCCATGTGAGGAATTTATGTCTCTTTGGAGAACTCTATATCAAGATAAGAGCTTAAAACGAACCATGTTAGATCTAGTTGCGCAGCTCTATGTGAAACGCAGGAATAACTTGAAGTCGTGTTTTCAGAGGTGAGCGTTGAGCATGTGGTGAGTGATTTATAATTGTGAACAAAACAATTATGTGTTGCGTTTACATCTCAGCACGTTGCCCAGCGTGTGGCTCTGTATCTGTTGTGTTCCCGGTTGGCCGGTGTGTTGGTGATTAACGAACCACCGCTAACCTCATCATGCAGGTTTCTCCCGGTGAGGAGCTTTTGTTCTCACCTCACCTCATGTTGGTTTTATATTATTTTATTATTATTTTTAGTATTATTTATTTCGGTCACATGATACACCAAACTGTCTCAAATTCTTTGCCCACTTAGTCAGCCAGAGTTAATGCGCATGGTGTGGAGATCTGAAAAACTTGTCCTTTAAAGCTTGGACAACCAAAACAGTTTCTGTGACTCTTTTTAAAAACTCCACAAACACTAAATGGAAGAGCTACTAAAGCCATATTAGCAGCGTTAAATAAAATCTCCCTTTTGTTGCACATCTTTGCGTGCAGTACAGCGGATTTAACTCATTGTGCAGGGCTGGTCCAAGGCTGTATGAGGCCTAGAACAGAATTACACTTTTGCTGCTAAAACTTCAGCACCTCTAACAGTTTCTGTGTTAGATTTAGTAAAATCTGGAAGAAGGGAGAGTTGCTTAACTTGGTAGCCTAAAAGCAATAAGTTGTAATTGCAATTTACTAATTTGTGTTTGTGAACAAATGGAGCTCAAACTCAAAGATTAGGGTCATGCGAGAGTGAAAATTGGAGTTATGAAAATGTAAAATGTTTTGAAAATGTTTTTTTTTTTTTTTTAAAGGCTCCCCAGATGGGGAGAAGAGCGAACATTCAGTGACAGCTGAGTTCAGTGACAGTTGATTGAGTAGCGGAAAATAAATTTAATCAATCACTCAATTTTTATTTGTATAGCACATTTCAGCAGCAAGGCATTTCAAAGTGCTTTACATCAAATCAAACACAGAAACACAATGCAACATAGAATCAATAATCAAAACACAACAATGAGTAAAGTTCCATCAGTTAATTAGTAATTGATTACGTTTCAGATACACTCCTAAACAGGTTGGTTTTTAGTTGAGTTTCTATCCATAAAAGGTTTACCTGTTATACTCCTACTGTGTTATATGGAACAAAATACCTATTGCTATTTTTATTTCCACTCACGCTCACAATCACTGCAAATCAAATTAAATGTTCGAAACTGAGAAAGAGCTCAGTTGTTTCTGTGGATCATTCTACAAAGGAGAATCACAGTATCTGGACACCCACAAGTCTTACACTCATGGCATCAGATTGTTGCTGTGGTAAAAAACAATCAAACTATGAATATTGTTTTTTGAACTTTTACAAAGTAAACTTGCCAGCTACTTAAAATCTTAAATTTAAATGTTAAGCAATTGAAAATATTTTAATTTATGTATGCTGAAACCATTAAATTAAATTTAGCAGCATTGATAATCTCAATAAATTAATGTGACATTTATATTTATGATATGTTAAAATATCAGCATTTGTGTCACTGAAGCTCTGGGGCCTTATGGAGCTCTTGACGTAATTTGGATTAAACAGAAATGCAAATAATTGATATTCATTTTAATTGTATTCTTTGATTTGTTGTTTTTAGGAACAGTTAAATACTGTTTCACTGACGGTGCCGGATTCATTTTTGAGGTGGGGGAGAGGGGCTAGGGGTGTTTCGTCACCTCTGTTATACACTTTGAATGTCAGGTGCACGCACTTGTTCAATTGATATGATGGCGCCTGTCAATCAATTCAGTGGGTTTGTCGCAATTTGCCCCAAAGTAAATAGTAAACACCCCTTACCTGGAGGACAATGTTTTTGGTTCTACTATGCACTGCAGTCTGGCTAGATGTGATGATTGTTTGCTATTAAATGCACTGCATTTAATAGTGAAAATGGAAAATAATTGGTGGAAAATAATCTGAAAAAAATGTTAAAAGTTGTCAGTAGGGAACTTGCGGAAGCCAGCTTTACACAGAGCATTTAGATGGCAGAATGGACTTTATTCCATTTTCAAAACTGGAGTCTAAAAAAATGTTAAAGAGGGATAAATGCCTGCAGCCGAATACAGAGATCGACGGTATTAAAAGATCATGTTTGTATGAAGGTTTTGTCATCATTACATCATTGGTGTGAACGTATCAGTAGCGGGTGTTGTGATTTTAAAAAGTCACCGCGACGGACCAAAACCATGTGAGCACACGAACAGGAAGTCAACCAAACACAAGTAATTAGACTTTACTTATTTTATTCTTTTTAGCGCTAAAAAGAGAGACTCTTCCCCTCACAGGCTAATTTATTGTGACGTGAATACACTGGGATTAAACAGCATCTGATCAAAAACGGACGATCCATTCCTTATATCTAAGACACGCCTATTGCTCGTCTGATCAGCTACATCAGCTAACCAATGCCTGCCTAGAAGTCACCTGATATTATGGCGTCAGTTTAAGTTTCACTTTTACAGAAAGCCTTTTGTTTGAAAGTGAAACATGCAAGGTCAAGTTTCATTCCTCTAAAAAGCTCTCTGTGCATAAATGAAACATACTATGTGTGAAAAACAGCTGTGTGTGCATGAGTATATGTGCAACCCTGGATAAGCGTCCCAACACGGGTGAAACAGTTGTCCAACCAGGAGACCCATCAACTCTTCAGTTCGCCAAACCACACACACACACACACAAAGCTCATAAACTGGCGACCCGCCAGAACCGTGCACAAGGTGAAAAGCTCTGGCAGGATCCAAACAAACGCTCTTAGAACTACAGGAGGATTCAAACTTCCCTCATTAATTTTTAGCTTCCAAAAAAGTGCCAAGCCGCCAAATTTACAAACGTAAATTGACCAATAACATTTAGGCTTGGCGTGCGCACCTCCTCAGAAGGTGTGAATATAAAATGTGTGTGTGTGTGTGGGCATGTGTGTATGTATGTATGTGTGCATGTAGAATTGCAAATATATAAAGAACATTGTCTTTATTTTAGGTACCTTCCCATGAAGGATATCATGTGTATGGAGTGTTTGTCTAGAAAGCTTCGAGAAGCTGTAAGTCTGTACCTGAGAGTAATCAAAATAGTGGATCTTTGTGCTGGTCGCTGGTGGGAGTACATGCCTTCAGGTAAGAGCCCTTTTGACGAAACATTCATTTTCATTCATAACAAATAATTTAAGCCATTTTAAATTCTCCAGCTTTGTAGATTTTCTCAATTACCCATGTCAAGCTACAAGGTGGTAACAAAAATAACTCAAAGAATAACCTGAATTATTATTTTCAAGTGAAAATGGCAAAAATATTTTCAAGTTATTGAAAGTATTCAATAACTTGCTATGTAATAACTGCTGTCGCATAGGAGTTATTTGTTTTGTAATATAGCAAATAACTTTTGTCACAGGATTAAACTCAGCGCATCAAATTTAAAACCATTATTTTCTGAAGTTATTTAACTCATTTACATGGGTTATATTTCAGCTGAATGCATTTTGCTTTGAGTTATAACAATTTATTGTGCTCAGTGTGGATGATGCTCCCATCGGTTGTATATTTCTTTTTCACATTTTGTGTTAGATGGTAAAGGTGCCCAAGTGTGTGGGGATTGTTTTAGGTGAGCGGGAAAATGCACAAACTGTGATGTCTTTGCTGAAATTGCAATAGAAGATGTTTTTTCTTTAAAAAAAGAAAAAAAAAGTGTTCGTCTCGTGTATTGTCTAGAGCCAAAATCAAATATTGTGATTTGTTGCTCTGCCTTATTGCAAGAAATCTAAAGGTTCACTGGAACGTGTTGTAGTGCTTTAATGAGCCATCATACTCTTCATAAACAATTCACTAGTTGATTATGTTTAATGCTTAGGTTTTACAGATAGAAGCTTTTTGATTCTTTTGAAGAAGATGCCTGACTTGGAACAGCTATATGGTCTCCACCCTCGGTACCTGGAAAGGAGACGTGTCAGAGGTTATGAAGCTTTCAGTATTCCTGGAGTACTGGAGGCACTACAAGCATGTCCTAATCTACTGGTAAGTGTGGGCAATGTATCTTACCTCAGTTTACTTCATAAACATTCACCTTGGTGATTTATTTTTATGGGTTTGTTGCTTGACCTTGTGACTTTAAAATAAAAAAAGAGCGCTTGTCGCTGCTCTGGCAATTCTTGCAATTACAAAAGGCTATTGCAGCGATTTCACTGTTGGGCCTACAGACCTAATTAAAATGAACAGTGATCTCACTATACTATTTACTTTGAGAAGCAGCACAAGACCAGCATTCGCTTCACTCCAGCAGGGGAAATTCCTTCAAGCCTCTGGAGTAGTTCAGCGGCTTCAAACGCTAGTCAGCTCAGAGATGACACTCGCATGAGAATTTCTTTTAGTTAAAGGTAAAAGTGAGGTAATTCTTTTTTTTCAGCTTCCTCACTTACAGAAGGAGCTGGATGGGACAAAAAAGAACAAAAGTGTTCTGCTTTCACTGGGGAAACTGTCTAAGCAGCTGAAGCAGGAATTTGATTTAACTAAGGTATACAAAGTGCAACAGTGAGTGAGGGCTTTGATATGTGTGACAAATGTTATCACTCCATGTTAGACAGTGACCAACAAATATAATAAGCTGGCAGAGACTTTCATATACACAATATCGCCATAGTCTAGAATGCTGATAAAATGGCAGAAACAAGATGTTTTCTGGCATTTTTTCTGAGAAATAACTCTTAATTCAAAAAAATAAACCTATTTCATCTTAAGTTTTTGTAAAGAAAAGTTTTGTTGTGGGGCTTAAAAGTTCCATTTTCACCTATGTTGATGCAAAGATATTTATACAATGTTATGAAATCAATGGACATTCATGGAATTCCCTAAAAGATACTAGAAACTGCAAGGAAATTGAAATGTTGAAAGATGTAGGTGCTGCATTATTGTTATAAAGCAACCAGTAATCCATAATTCTCTAAATAATCCAGCCACTCTAACTGTTTTGAAAATTCTGCTCTCCAAACAGCTTCTGCTCATGTGCTCAAATTTTACTCTTTGTACATGTTATATATATGAAAACATAGGAATCTACAATCCAGAAAATGTAACACTCATTGATGTGGGACCTGGGGTTTTCTGGGAAATCAATGCCAGTGTCACCAAATTGGGAATAGGGTGCTACATATTGTGAGAGAGGAAAAAATTAGCGACATACAGCTTTGATCCGACATGTTTTTGTAACGTCATTTCCTAAATGATGCCATATGGCTTATATGAGTTTCTCTTGAGACGTTTCTGGGGTTCCTGATACAGTTATTCTGATACCTGTTCAAGTTTTTCCATAAAATTTAGTCTGTTCCAGTACACTAAATCAGCATTTCACTGAAAGAGCTCAAATTATAAACTTCTAAAATTATACATATTTTTACATAGTCACATCTCCTAAGTAAATTGTGATACACGGCATGATTATTCACTGATCCTTTCTGATTCCTAGGGTGTAAGTATCGTATCCTTATTTTCTGAGTTAGAAGGCATAGTTTGCAACCTAGTAAATAATTTTTAGGGTGTCAATTTTATCAATGTTTTTGACACAGTATTATGCCTTCGATATACTGTAATATTCTGAAAAATATTGAGTAGGACATGAACATTCCCCAATTTGTTTAGATAAAAATGATAGATTAATGATATACAAAGCCTTTGCGTTTCTTGAGGTATCAACAGGCGTCCAGGGTTATCGGTGGCTGCTTTAAAGCTATTTATTGATCTGGCTGGACTGGTGTCTTCCCCTCCTGCAGCTCTCCAACATATGTGCCAGTATATGTATAGTCTTTGTGAGGACACTGCCTCTAGAACATGCTGTCTTTTAAGGTAAAAGTTAATCTAATCAATGCTACTATCTTCAAAAAGCGGTTTGAAACTCTCCTTATGATTAATGGAAGTGAAGCACTGCTTAAATAATGTTGGTGCCTGATTCAAAAAAAAAACAAAAACAACAGCCATTTTATGACTCACCGATACTGCTGCTATTTCAATAACAGGACAGCATTGATTTATTTTAATAGAGTTGTTTCATAGACTTCATTTTGTAGGGTTTTGTAAGCATGATACCTGGGCATGGAGCAGACGGGTGAGATTTTTACAATGGCGTGCTGTTATTGTAGGTCAACATGTTAGTTATTGCTATCATGAGTATTTTAGCTAGGTTTAACCTTTTACCATTTTTTTAGCCTTTTCTTGGATTTTTTCCCACATTGTATATAATATGTTACAGTAGGTCAACATGCTAGTGCTAGCCTAGATGATATCAGCAGTATTTTTGTTAGCTTTAACTATTTAGTTCATTTTACCTTATAAATTGCTGTAACTCCACAGCAATTTATTGTTTAATTAGTTTTGAAAGCAGTGTTCTGCACCAATGTCAATCTGAGTGGGACTTTTGCATTGACTGAAAGTTTTCTCTCCTCTTTAATATGTTTTTTTTTTTTAATCTGTTTAGGTTTCTTCTGCTGATTCTGCCCATTTTGTACATTTCTGCAAGTCTTCTGCAGTTTACCGTACTTCAAATGCTCTGGCAATTTTCACCCAAAAATGTAGTTAGATTTTTTTTTTTTTTGAAAGGCATTTTTCTGTGGAAATCCAAATTTAGTATTTTTATTTAAATTCCAGAAATATATTTTATTATATGGCAAGGATTCTCAAATCCAGGATTTGAGGAGAACCTTGAGAACTTCATTGTATACTGAGCAGGAAATTTAGCCATTTAATTCAGGTGTGTGACCAAGGACACAGGCCCTCAAGGCCTGGATATGAGGATTCTTGTTATATAGTAACAGTAGTATTTGGTCCTACTCCCTAATTTGCCTGCTGTGGGACAATAAAGCATATTTCTGTTTTATTCCATTAATTCACTATTGCCTTATGTGTTTATTTAAACAGAATGACACAATAAAGTGTTTTGGTAATTGTCCTTCTTTCTGTTTTTAACCTGTCTAAAGAACTACGTGTTGCACCTAACTGTATGAAAAGTGCTATAAATAACCATTGATTATTATTTTGTTTTAGGGTCTTGAGACTTCCCATCTAGAGCTAGTGGAAGCCATTTGGAACTACATGCCTCAAGTTCACATTCTAGGAAAGTTTCGCAACCGAAATGGGGCTTTTCCAATTCCTGCTGAAAATAAACTTACCATCCCTGTAACTGCAAAACTCCAGACACTACACCTTGTGGGTGAGTGGGATACAATACCCAAAAGAGAAAATATGAATTTGATACATTAGTGGTGCAGTTGGTAGCACTGTTACCTTGCAGCATGCATGATTTGTCTCAGATTACTCCGCCCACAGTCCAGGACTTGACTGACAGGGTCTCGCTAATGTTGATGATGTTTTTTTTTTTTTGTCTGTCTCTGAAATTAATACGTGATTCTATTTTTTCACAAGACATTTTCAGCTCCCATTTTAAAATGCTACAGCTGCATTTAATTCAAATGATTTTGCAGGTGTGAATGTTCCAGAGATTCCATGTGTGTCTATGCTACGACACCTGTACCTGAAGTGGGTCCGTCTCACCAAGCCACAACCATTTAAGGACTTTTTGTGTGTGAACCTGAGATCTTTTGTGATGAGGAATTGTGCAGGACCAACCAATTCCCTGAAATATGTTCCACTGGTTACGGGCTTGGCATCAGCCCGGAACTTGGAGCAACTGGAGCTAGTGAGGGTTCCTTTCCTGGGAGGCCTTATCCAACATGTGGTGGAGGATAGCTGGAGGTCAGGTAAGACATTCTAATAGTCATATGATTGTCTATTGTACAGATAGGCATTCAATTCCCATTCAATTAATGACATTCTAAATTGATCCATGTTAAAGGTACAGTATTTGGCGCTGTTTCTGAGTGAACTCGCATTGAATGTCTTAAAAGTGCAGCATGTGACTAAAACAACAAAAAAAGAGATTTTACATATGCATTTACATTTGCTATGTCCTAGCATAAGGCAGATAATCTCTGAAAAAAATTGATCTCTCTCTCTTTAGTACAGAAACTTTTTATTTAACCACATTATTCCTGCATCTTCATCCTTTTTCTTTGCTTTTGTTCTTTCTGCTGTTGTGGGAAATATCTTTTCAGTTTCTTCTGTCCTGAAATTCTGGTCAGGGCGCTTTCCATCCCTGCAACAGGCATGTTCGCCAGGGCCAGTTTCCCCATTTTAGTCGGGTACTTTGTTTTTAACAAGTTCTTAAAAATTGGCTGAGAAATTAGATGTTCTCCTCTGCCTCCTCCCTGTGTTTTGCAGAATGACTCAGCTCAGTCAAAAACAACCAATCAGAACCAGCATTAGTCATCTGAAAAAATGTCACTTTGACACAACAAAAAGTAGTCTTTATGCAGCTTATACAACAGTGTAAATTTATTCTTCAGGTAAAATAACTCTATATACAGCCATTAATGTCTAAAGCACCGCCAACAAAAGTGAGTACATCCCTAAAAGACTACTCCTCTAAATGTCCTGCTTGTCATTTTTCCTCCAAAATGTCAAGTGACTAGTTGGTCTTACTAGGTCTTATGTGTGCATATGGAGCAGTTGTGTTAAATTTTGTAGTACAGCTCTCACACTCTCTCATACTTGTCACTGAAAGTTCCAACATGGCGCCTCATGGCAAAGAACTCTCTGAGGATCTTAAAAGAAGAATTGTTGCGCTACATGAAGACAGCCAAGGCTACAAGATGATTGATAACAAACTGGAACTGAGTTGCAGCTTTCTAAAAGAGGAGGGTCAAACTTCGTGTTGGTCGTCCAAAGAAGCTGAGTGCATGTGCTCAGCATCACATCCAAATGCTGTTTTTGAAAGACAGGCGCAGAAATGCTGTCAGCATTGCTGCAAAGATTGAAGAGGTGTGAGGTCAGCTTATCGGTACTCAGACCAAATGCCACACACTACATCAAATTAGTATGCATGGCTGTCACCCTAGAACACAAGTGTCAAACTCCAGTCCTGGAGGGCCGGTATCCTGCAACATTTAGATGTGCCTCTGCTGCACCACACCTGAATAGAATAATTAGGTCATTAGCAAGTCTCTGGAGAACTGATCTACAAAAGGAGGAGGTAATCAAGCCATTTCATTCCAGTGTTTTATATCTGTGGCACATCCAAAAACTGCAGGACACCAGCACTTGAGAACTGGAGTTTGACATCCCTACCCTAGAAGGAAGCCTCTTCTGAAGTCTGTACTCAAAAAAGCCCTCAAACAGTTTGCTGAAGATATGTCAACAAAGGACATGGATTATTGGAACCAGGTCCTATGGTCTGATGAGACCAAGATTAGTTGTTTTTTTTTGGTTCAGATGGTCTCCAGCATGTGTGGCAGCTGTCAGGTGAGAAGTACAAAGATAAGTGTGTGATGCCTACAATCAAGTATGGTGGTGAGAATGCCATGGTCTGGGGCTGCATGAGTGCAGCAGGTGTTAGGGAATTATACTTCATTAACTCCAATATGTACTGTGAATGACTGGAGCAGGGCCTGACCCCCTCCCTCTGGAAACTGGATCACAGGGCAGCGTTCTAGCATGATTACCACCCCAAACATACCTCTGAGATGACCACTGCTTTACAGAAGAGGCTGAAGGTGATGGACTAAGAAAGCACATCTCCAGACCTAAACCCAAAAGAACATCCTTGGGACGTCCTCAAGAGGAAGATGGAGGAGCGCCAAGTCTTGAATATCTGCCAGCTCCATGATGTCATCATGGAGGACTGAAAAGCATTCAGTAACATCCTGTAAAGCTCTGGTAAACTCCAAGCCCAGGAGAGTTAAGGTAGTTTTGGTATATAATGGTGGCCACACAATATATTGACACTTAAGGAACTTTCACTAAGGGGTGTCCTCACTTTTGATGCTGGTAGTTTAGACATTAATGGCTGTATATAGTGTTATTTTGAGGGAAGAATAAATTTACACTGTTATACAAACTGCATACAGGCTGCTTTTCAATGTGTCAAAGTGTCATTTTGTCGGTGTTGTCACATGAAAAGATATACTTGAATATCTGCAGAAATGTGAGGGGTGTACTCACTTTTGTGACACACTGCATATATATTTTACAATGCATTAAATATATATACAGTATATACAGTGCATAAAATGTTTATCCAGTGCACAAAATAACAATAATATTAAAAATAATAGTTATTATTATTTTGTGAAGAATCAACAAGACACAATTTTATTTTATTTTAACAAATAAAAAAGTGCAAAGTGGGGTGTCCAATATTATTTGGCCCCCTTGCATTAATACTTTGTAGCACCACCTTTTGCTGTAATTACAGCTGCAAGTCGCTTGGTGTATGCTTCTATTAGTTTTGCACATCAAGAGCCTGAAATTCTTGCCCATTTTTCCAACTCGAGCTCAGTGAGGTTGGATGGAGAACACTTGTGAACAGCAGTTTTCAGCTCTTTCCACAGATTCTTGATTGGATTCAGGTTTGGACTTTGACTTGGCCATTCTAACACCTGGATACGTTTATTTGTGAACCATTCCATTGTAGATTTTGCTTTATGTTTGGGATCATTGTCTTGTTGGAAGGTAAATCTCCGTCCCAGTCTCAGGTCTTTTGTAGACTCCAACAGGTTTTCTTCCTGAATGGTTCTGTATTTGACTCCATCCGTCTTCCCATCAATTTTAACCATCTTCCCTGTCCCTGCTGAAGAAAAGCAGGCCCAAAACATGATGCTGCCACCGCTGTGTTTGACAGTGGGGGATGGTGTGTTCAGGGTGATGAGCTATGTTGCTTTTATGGTAAACATATTGTTTTGCATTTTGGCCAAAAAGTTTGATTTTGGTTTCATCTGACCAGAGCTCCTTCTTCCACATGTTTGGTGTGTGTCTCCCAGGTGGCTTGTGGCAAACTTCAAATGATCTTTTTTATGGATATCTTTCAGAAATGTCTTTCTTCTTGCCACTTTTCCATGAAGACCAGATTTGTGCAGTGTACGACTGATTGTTTTCCTATGGACAGACTCTCCCACCTCAACTGTAGATGTCTGCAGTTCATCCAGAGTGATCATGGGCTTCTTGGCTGCATCTCTGATCAGTCTTCTCCTTGTGTGAGATGAATGTTTAGAGCAGGGGTGCTCAATACGTCGATCGGTTGATCGCGGGAAGGTTTTGAGTCGATCTCGGCAGTAGGTGACAAACTGAACGCCGCCAGGACACTGAGACTAGCACGTCCTCTTCTGACGCTCTTATCAAAATATTAACTAAGATCCTCAACATTTGTTGCTTCATTAAAGACTAATAATAAAAGAACAATCAACAAAATGTGTTAAAATTAATAATTAGTAATTATTATTTCAACAAGGTGTTGTGCAATTCGGTGCGTTTCGGTTCCATTAACCCCAAAAAAGGCAACTCAGACTGATTGACTTCTAGAGCAGGAGTTTAAATTAGCTACTCAACCATCACTGTGTTCATGAGAGGATTATTAATAATTGAGAAATAAATATCAAGCCTGGAAACTTGATATCGTAAGAGACTGAATGATGATGCCATTGCTAAGAAGAATAGCAGAGCAGATTTAGTTTCTTTGGAGAGAAAAACAGACACAGAACATAAAGTTAAAAGCAGTAAAAATAAAACTAGAAAATTCCTGAAGAAATTTAACTGGGGCCTGCCAAAGTGTGCCCGTCGGTTTGGACCCAGCGTTCTGATGCTAACAATTTGCATCAATGCTAAAGAAAGCTGCAATGTAATCAATACAATCAATAGAATCACAATAATGTTAAGTAAACTGGACATGCACCATTCAGTATGATAAAGTAAGTGTATTAGCTAAAATGAGCAAATATGCTAATGTTAGCGTGAATGCTCTCTGTAGCATGTGGGATATTATTAGAATGTTCTCTGTAATTTACTTAATTCCTTCAGAATACTAAACATGGCAGATAAGTAAGAAAAATAGGTAATAGCTTATTTAAGCTAAAAGGCTAATGCTAATGAACTGCCTTGCTGTGCAAGGCAGTTCCCTAACCTGGGATAAACAGATAATGCAGAATGATATCACTGCACCGCCTCCGGTGGTGCACTGTCCAGAGGGGCATTTTGAGGCTTTTATTTTGAAATTTGCAGTAAGCTTCATATTAAATGCCCACACTAATCCAATGTGTAAGAGTGCTTTGGATAAACCAGTCACATAAAGCCAAAAGAGCAATTACATGATGTAAAATTCCCAAGGCTTTTATTTTGAAATTTTGTTAAGCTTCATTTGAAAGGGTCAAAGTCATCCCATGTGTAACAGTCATTGGATTAAATCAGTCATATAACGCTCAAAAAGCAATGACCTGATGTAAAAATTTTCAAGGGCTTTTATTTTGAAATTTTCAGTAAGCTTCATTTCAAAGGGCCAAACTCATCCCATGTGTAACAGTGACAGGGTTAAATTAGTTATATACAGCCCATAGCAGCAAGTTTTTCTAAAGGCCAGCTCAGTCCTCCTCTGTTTTAACTGAACTAGTAGTTCGAACTACAGTGATGCGTATTTGTAGTCCTCAGCAAATCTCCCTGCTCTGGGTTCCGTTGCCATGGTAAATAATCCTCTCTGCCAGCTGTGAGTGAGACATCCAGGGGAGACAATTCTCTGTTTGAGCCAGCCAGTTTGACTAAAAAAGCATTGCAAAAACTGTTTCCGTTCGGGAACCGTAATACATATTCGAAAACCGTTTGAAGCATATGAGAGGGCTATTGTCGTCTCACATAGTCCCGCCATTCATATCTACCTCACTCACAGTATTAACAGCAATGAGATAAAAAAAGTGTGTGCCAAGGTCTGAAATTTTTCAGAAATACATGGAAGTGAATCAGTGAGATCTGTCTGCTACCCTGGCGCATGACTTTGCTCTGAAGCACCTGGAGAGAAAACTGTAAGCGCTAGATAATTTTTGAAAACATTTGACCGGAGCAGGCACGCGTATCAATGTCATGACCAAGTTTGATACCAATCATGCAATATTTGTGAGCGTGAGGCGAGTTAAAAAATGATTTGGGGTCAAAATGTCGCTCTGACTCTCACTCTAGCGGAGCGGCCTTCACACTCTGATTTTTCCAAAAATCAAAAACTTTGGGTCGCTTAGAAAGAAGTTGTGGACAAACCATAATACATATTGACGTGCTGTCTTCACTTTAAAAGAGATCACGGACGTATCTACAAAATGAAGTTTGAATGGCGTTTCTACATAAAGTTATGACGACACAGAAAATCCTCAAAAATAGGGTATTTTCAGGATTTACTGGTTGCCTCGTCCCCTTGACGACGAGAGATGCACCTGGTGAGCTCGTTAGTGATTTTGGGGTCGTTTTTTGCTTTTTACGTCGCCATGGTAACTCCAAAGCCCACCAAAAGTAATAGCTCCCTCCCGGAACGAGCCGCGTTTGATACCAATTTTGTGGGTGGGCTCGTAGCGTTACGAGCCGCATTAACTGTAACGGAAGAATAATAAATAATACGTATTAAAGAAACATTCTATTGGGTGTAGAACAATAGGTGCCTGCCATGCAATGCATGGAGGCAGTGACTGACTTGCTTCGCAAGTCAGTCACTGCTCTCCTTATGCATTGCTATGGGCAGGCCCCAATTAAATAGCAACAAAGTGAAGAAGAGTAGTCCTTATGTCCTCTAGCATTCAAAACGTATGGCGGCATAATGCAGAGATAGCATATGACTGTCTGACCATAGTTAAGAATAAATACAGAAATAAATAACCATGTAACTAAATTTACAAAAAGTACAGTTATTAAATCACTGTGTAACTGTTGTCAGTATTTAAATTATACTGTGAGACATGAATGTGTACATCTTATAATTAGCTTCTTTATTTAATAACCTATCTAATAACTACCTGATTTATTCATTGTGTTATGATTTTCAGTTTTATTTATTAGTAACTTATTTTTTAATGAATTTATGTGTATCTTTTAATATTTTTGTATTTTAAACTTTCTTCCATTCATTTGTTATTTTTTACACAATTTATTTCTTCATCAAGTATAAAATGGTCACGTTGTCTTTAAGTCCTTTTATGTTTTTACTTAGGAGGATTTAGAAACCTTCACACCATTGTGTTTGGAGCTTGCAAGAATGCCTTGGAAGTGGACTTGGGCTACCTCATTATCACTGCTGCCCGCAGGTACTCTGCCGTTTATGCTAATACTTTTAACTCATTCATTCAGCTAATCATTATAGAGTTTAATTCTCAGAGAGAATATCTGTTGAACTGTTATGTTGCTATGCTTTTGTTTAGATCAACAGCCTCACATACATTGTCATACTCTGGCGAACTTCGCATGTTCTGTGA
The DNA here is from genome assembly GCF_019740435.1 of Gambusia affinis. Classification (NCBI taxonomy): domain Eukaryota; kingdom Metazoa; phylum Chordata; class Actinopteri; order Cyprinodontiformes; family Poeciliidae; genus Gambusia; species Gambusia affinis. The sequence continues at coordinate 223,350 of NC_057876.1, read as the reverse complement.
GCTGTGCAGAATTTGTGTGCGCTTTTGAGGATTGAAATTTTATTCTCAAGAGTACTGATTTTCTACATTTCTCCTGACAAATTCCTACATTTCCTACAAATCTCTTGGGGACAGATATTTCATGTGCAGTACCATGCAGCAACACAAATGTAAACAATGGAGGGAGAAGAGAGATGCACATGTTGGCTGGAAATAAAAGTACTATAATGAGTTTATGTCAGCTAAGGATGATGGTATCAAGGTTTGTTGTATCCTCTCTGCTGGCAACTTTTCTCCAGCAGACTTTTAAAGTAGTTACACACTTGAAAATAGGAAAGACATAAAATCAAGAGCAATTTTCAGTGTGTTTCTCATTCAGCAGTTTAATGCAATTAGGCAGAGTGCTAAAAGCCCCCTGGTGAGATATATTGATTTCTGGGAAGATGGTGGTTCAGGCAGGCAGCTTCCTTTAAGCAGTAATGCACTAATTCCTATATACACTTTGGACCTTTGTTTTTGAGCACCAAAAACATTACTAATATTGCCTATAAATCGGTCAAAACAAAAATCCAGCAAGGTAATTGTGTCCCAGAATGAGGTTATCAGCAACCTAATTGTGGAAGCCATTAACAAGCTGACAAACGAGATGGATGACTTGAGTGTGCAGCTACGTAACATGATAATGGTGGCTAACATCTCTAAGCTAGCCAAAATGAATGCAGCTCATATAAATCACCATAAAAGTAAACTATCCGGCCTGGAAAAAGATGTGGCTGTGCTCATTAATGAAAGTGGGGCGCTGAAGGAAAGATTGTTGGAACCACAATGCTTTAAACGTAGTTGGAATTTGAAAATCAAGGGCTTAAAGAAAATTAATAAAGTAGATACCTGCAAAGAGGTTGTTGATATTTTATCCAAGATCGCACCGCACTGGGCCTCATCAATTAGCAATGCAGTGGATACCACACATTGTTTGTGGAAACAAAAAGGAAGACACCGACAAACACTGATTCAGTTCAGCATGAGGCACCACTGGAATGCCTTCTGGAAACTCACCAAGGATTCCAAGACATGCAAGGAGTTGGGCAACCACTTCAAACAAAATTTCTGCAAATTGGACCTGGAGAAAAGAGCTGCAGTCTGGCCCAGAATGGAGCAAGTCAGGAGCGAGGGCAAGAATGTCTACTAACAAGGGCACATCAGCTACATCAGCGGAGTTTGGGTATTCCCTGATTGACTGAAGAACCAATAATAGTGTCTAGTAATCACACACTACAGTTAGAGCAGTAAAAGGAGTTAGCTTATGGTTCAAAATGAATTATATTCCTTTATCTATTTCTAAAATGCCTTTTGATTAAAGAGGCTAAATAAATAAACAAATTTAAATAGGCAAACTCAAAGTTCACATATTTGCTAAACTTTTTTGATAAATTCGTCCTAATCATGTTCTTTGGTTAGAGGTCAATTGCTCTGTTCTGAATTCAGTTGGAGGGAGTTAGTGTTTCATTCTTATTAACAAGCACGTATGGTTCAGTTACCTTCTCTGTATTATTTATTATGGCGCTTCCCTTTTATAGCTGTTTTTCTTTCTAAGTTTAATTGTAATACTAGGGTTTTAAATCAAATTAATTGATTCAGTGTTTCATTTTTAATAGGAAAATGTCTATAATAAAATGTAATACATGGTCATAATATGCCCTTTTACTCAAAATGGCTGCCTCCCTGTATATTTTAGGACATGTATTCAAGATTTTTTTTTTTTCTTCCTTATATAGCCATATACCAAGCTTCAGATCTCTATGATATACGGTTTGGCCTGTCTCAGATAGGTGCCCTAGAGCAATGTTTCTCGACTCTTAGCCTCAAAGCACACTTTCCTGCATATTTGAGGTGTTACCTTGCTGCAGCCCAGCTGATTTTATTTGATGGATGATTAACATAACATATGTAGGGCAGTGTGCCTTGAGGACCAGGGTTGGGAAACACTGCTCTAGAGCAATTTGACCACGGCCATTTTTGGATGCTATTGAAATCCAAACATTTCTGTGAAATGACAATTTTCTGTGACATTTGGTAAGTTTTTGAATATGTTAAGGCCTCCAAAAAGCCACATAAAGTGTTGGAAAAAGAAAAAAAAACAACAAAAAAACATGGCAAATACAATAGGCCTTCACAGCACTATTGCTGCTTGGGCCTCATAATAGTCCTCAACATTTTAGATCGTTGATTTACTGAGTATATTATTTGAAGATTTTAATAAATTTATGTTTAATTCTATCCCATTTGTATTTTACAGGCTTCATGAACTGCGAATCCAGCCTTCACTTACTAAAGATGGAGTTTTCTCAGCTCTCAAAATGGCCGAACTTGAGTTCCCCCAGTTTGAGACGCTCCATTTGGGATATGTGGATGATTTTCTTCTGCAATGTTTGTATTTCTTATAAAGCTTAGAAAAGAATGTGGTTAAGTCAGCATGCCTTGTTTTGTGGTGGCTGCATTCAACCTGTTTTTGTTTCATTGTTTACTCTGGTTGGTTTGACTGATTAGTTATTTGAGGAGTCAGAAACACTCCTGGTGATATTGCTGTTAACACTTACATGGACCATATCTTCTCCCACTCTGATTCGTTTGTAGACGTCTAAACATACTTCTACATAACTTTTATCCAGTAAAAAGGCCATTAATGTGTATTGTTGGCACAAATACACACTAATGTTCACATTTTTCAAATTCAAATACACTTTATTGATTCAAAGTGAAATTAAATGTTACTATAAGCCACTGAGTGGAAACTAAAGTTCTTTGAATGCACTAATAAAAAATATAGAGGAGGTTTTTATATACACTTCTTAGTCATTTTAATTTCAGCTCTCAGGCACCAACAAAGAAGACATTTTCCTAGATTGGTGCAAAGTAGTAAATTAGTTGGCTAGTTTGTTGTTGTTTTTCCTCACTTTTTAACATGAGTAAATATCTTTAAGTTTTGAAGTCTCATTTTCATGACCAACCTGTTTTGATGGCAACTGTATAATTAGTGTATGTGCCATAAAATCAAAATGTACTCATGAAAATCTTTTATATATAATAAACTGGATGAAAACAGGTAAATGTTCTGCTGTTTTGCTAATGCAGGTAAGATGAGTCACTTGGAGCTGGTGAAATATGGCCTAGCTGATGTCATTGAGAATCCTGGCATCATCACGGATATCGGTATCAAGGTGGTAAATGAGGTGTTCACTAATATTAAATATCTGCTTATCTACAACTGTCCTCACCTTCATAACCCTCATCAGTGGATCACAGGTGAACCTCTTGTTTTTATTGCTGACATGTTTAAGTCTTCTATTTAGTCTCTATGTGGAATTGCAGATGTGTCTTCTGCTACTTTCATCTTCAGATCACTCCAGATGGAGCCGTCTTGTTGACCTTACTTTGGTTCGTTGTCATGCCATCAGGTTGGAATCTTTCTGCCACTTCGTAGAGTTACTTCCCTGTTTGGAGTTCATCTGCTTGGACCAAATGTTCAGAGAGCCACCTAAGGTATTTTAGACTTTCTCCCTCACATCATCCATTTCTTTAAGCATTGTGGTTTTCTAGTTATGTAAAAAAGAAAAGTAAGCAAATTACAAAAATTTTGAGGGTGAGGAATGCCCGTATTAGAGACGGCAAAATTTTCGTTCATGTTTGTTATCAATATATCCGATATTAAAGTCACCTGCCAGTTTTTTGTCTTATTGCTTCCATGCTGTCAATTTCATGTTACTATACACCGGTGGTTCTCAATACGGGGTGTACTGATGACAGTTTTTTTCAGACAAAGTACGAGTATTTCAGTTTAGGTACTTGCTGATATCGATACCAGGGTTTATCGGAGAAAACTTGCTAAGTCTGATGGTTGGGGAGCCATGGCAGTCCAGGGTTTTCCCTGGTGTATTATAAGCCTGGCAGCCTGCCATACTTCACTAGCCCCCATCCAGGCTAAGCATTGCTTGTTTTTGTTTATAGAAAAAATATAATAATAATAATAATAATAAAAAAACAATAAAAATATTTTAAAAATCGCTTAATATCCTTAAAAGCCAGAATACAAGCATCTCTGAGTATTTCACTAGCGGAGCAGATTTATTCCTAAAAGAGTGGTTTATAGTTGATGCATTTAAAGGCAGGAGAGCGGACCAATCACACCAGTGGTGCCTCTGCTCATTGCCTCCCGCGCTGCCACTGTTTGATCGCTGAAGATTACCTCAGCGTGAATTGCCTGCCTCCTTTCACTCAAACTGGTCATAGGAGTCTAAAACCCACCTCTGGTTGCGCAGCTCTGTGTGATTTGCAAGAATAACTTTCAGAGGTGCGCTTTGAGGGAGTGTTGACAATGATTTGTCTTTGTGAACAAAGAATAAAATGCAGTGTTTACATCTCAACACGCTGCCCAGTTTGTGCCTCTGTCTTCCCTGTAAAGTTTATGTATGTGTTCCCAGTTGGCCGGTGTGTTATTGATTCTGCCCAAGGCCTCATGCAGCCTTGGGCCGGCACTGCACTGCGCACAGATCTGTACTCTTTAACTATCAAATTATGGGCTAGAATATTTTTTCATACACTGGTTTGTGAATAAAAACATAGGTCTGTTGTTGACGTTAGAAAAACTGTTTCTATATATATTTTTGGAATTGCAATATTGGGAAAAATCCCTCCTCGCCCCTAAACACAAAAATGCTTCGGCTGCAGAGAAAACATTTGACTTTAATTTAATTAGGCTGCTAAATGCCCGGTTTGCTTCATATCTGTCGGTCCTCCCAACAGATATAAAGAATGTCTGTCTTTATATCCTGATGTAAAGACAGACAGCCAGAATACAAGCTGTCTTGTATTCTGAAAAGCACCATGACTTGCGGTGCAACTGTCACTGCGAGTCATGACACACCTATAGCCTCGGTACCACCTGCTGACTGTTTGCTATGCTGCTCCTTAACATCACTACCAGGCGGGTTAAAGCAGCTGCAGGCGGGATCTGGGCTGGAGGTTCGCGGCTGTAAATAGAAGTTATTGCAGAACCTCAAGTGTTAAAGGAAGATTCGGCCCAGAGCATTTAGAGTTCACAAAATAAACGTCAGTGAAAATACTGTAGTAATAATTAGAAGCGCAGCATAAACCCAAACATGCCACAATTAAATGAAATAAGATATCCCCAAAGCATTGGCGGACTGACACAGGGGCCACTGGGAGATTCAAGGTAGATTGCAGAGATGCTCATCGCAGCAGCTGTTCATGCAAGGCTGGCCATAGGTAATATGGGGCATGTATAAAATGATTGATAACAGAGGAACAGCATTGATTAGGTGCCCCTCCCCTCCTGCCAGCCGCTCTCCCTCCCATATAGGTAGCTTGGGGAGCGTCTTTTCAAGAACGTTTTTTTTATTATTATTTGAATTGTAGGAATGCACTTGACAACAGGGAGCTAAAGATGGAGCAGCAGAAAAAAACTCCAGGTCACAAAATAGAAAAAGGAAGCGGGGGAGGGATAAAAATGTTGGAGAGATGAAGAACAGCTTTTCAAAGTGGTTGAAAGACAGTAGGTAATTAATATTAGTGTATCAACAAGAGAGTTGTAAATATTCAGGTTAGCTAGCCTAAAATGTGTCGTCGTCTCTACCCCGTATTGAACCAATACGGGACGCGATTTATTCCGTATTGCTATAAATGTCTGATAGACACACCTATCACACACATCTCAACAATAAGTGTAATAATAATGACTAAAACAAAACACGAGAAATATTAAGGTTAGCTAAATTACCGTTGTGGGACCTAAATAGGACCCTCCCCCCAGGCCCCACGAACTGACGCTGTTGTCACGGTTGCCTAGAGACGGACACTATGCAGCCGAGCTGCTATCAACTCACATCTTTTTAAAATATCCACCCGATACTACACCGTCTTTGGAAGCAAAACCTCTGGCAAAAATACAGACGTGAGTGGGAAGACGCACATTCCAGGCTAAACACCTACGGTGAAGTTTAATAGGGGCATTAAAAAAATATGTCAGACATTGAGTGGCGCCCAGTGGGTTGTTTGATATCAGACAGAATGGATCAGGAGAGGAACTGCAGAACCTAAAGAACCAGATATCAGTCTCTTCATCCCTTAGTCATTTCCTGAGACCGAAAAATAGAATGAATGGCAATTTATAGAACAAATCATACAAATGGATTAATAAATATTGTGAAGAGAAAGTGTTTTTTTTTTCAACATTATTATAATCGTTTGTTAAGATTGTGTAGGGAAAACGTTGATATCTTTTACAAATACAGTGTCTTGTGGTTAATATTATTTCACAATTTTATTAACAAAAGGGTTCAGACCTGCAGCCCATATACGGTTCTAGACACAGGCTAACAGAAGTGGCTCTTTTATATATTAAATGATGAATTATTGCCCTGTTTTTTTGTTTCATTCTTTTTTTAATTGCCCAGTAGGCAGCAATTTATTCACATGTATATTAATGTATTATTATTGATACTTTAATTAAAGATAAGTTGTACAAGTTTATGTGATAGGCAGGGGAGGAGGGGCTGCTGATGACATGTTTGCAATACACCTCAGAAAGTAGTGATCTATAAAGCAGTCTGCAGCCAAGTTGTCGTAGATGTTAAATAGATATTGTTAGGGCTTAATTAGTAAATTGGCAGCAAATGTGCTTATTTCATAACTTCATAACCAGCGACCTTCTTTCTGGTCTGTTTTACACCTACAGTCTCAGATCAACACAGCCCTCCTGTTTCTGCTGTTTCTGTTGCTGAAATAGCAACAGAAACTTTATATCTGTTGGGGAAAATATAGCCTACATCTGCTTTGCATTTCCTCACAGGATGGCAATGATTAATTCTTAATTAGTATGGGTTGTTGTATGGTATTTTAAGATCTTGTTCAATGTGCCCTTTTTTAACTTTGAGCCTCTGCTCCTCCAAAAGTCTCTGCATGGCCCTGGTAAAAACCCTCCAAAGAAATCTCTCGATCTGAACGAGCTTGTGATGCCTTTAGGAGTAAAAGCAGGGTTGGGATGCAGCACAACTGAGCTGCCATTGGCTCGTCTTCTGAGAGAAGAGGGAGCAACAGAGAGAGCGGATAAATTGCTCACTCTCTTTGCAGACGTACGGGCCAACAACAGAGCAGTTTTAAAAAACAGGATCTTAAGAGGAGCCTGAGCTAAAGGCTCAAATGGAGCTTCAACCAGAGCGCCCAGGACCAGGCTCAAGTGCCACGGAGGAGCAAGTGGGCGTGACACAGGTCTGCCTCTGCGCACACCTCTTTGTTGAAGACCATTCTTTCACCAAAACCCTCATGGCAGGAGGAAATAGCTGCATCATAAGTTTTAATGGTGCTGAAAACTAAATTTATGTCCATCAGCTGCTGGAGAAATGACAGCACACAGCCTAAAGGAAATGAAATGGGCTCCATGCTCTCTCCGGCGCACCAGCGTTGAAAGGATGACCATTTCAAAGCATATAATGCTGTGGTAGAAGCAGCTCATGCGCCCTGAATGGTGCGCACCACATTCTGAGGGAGACCAAGCCTCTCTAGGCACTCCTGTTCAGCCGCCAGACCAAGAGACGTTGACCTATCTCGGGGTGGCTCCTGATCACGCCCTTGACCTGGAGGAGTGGATCCTCCCTCCATGGCAGCTGCCATGGTGGACCTGACACCAGCTGCTGCTGACTGGGAAACCACACCGCGTTCTTGTGCTCGGGTGCCACCAGAATTACCAACAGCTGTTCCTCCTGAACTTGATCCTGGAATCAATGGAACTGGTGGAAACGCATAAAGGAGCAGTTTTGGTCACGGGCTGTGAGTGAAGGCGTCCACCACTAATGGTGGGTCCTTCTGTGGGCTCAGTGAGAACCCCAGCTGGCACCACGCGTTCTCCCGCGTGACGAACAGGTCTACTGCCTCTCTGCCGAATCTGCTCCATATTTGAGCGACCAACTTGGGATGGAGACTCCAGTCCCCGCGGTGAGGACCACCCCTGGACATGATGTCCGCTCCTCTGTTCAAGATGCCGGGGATGTACACTGCTCTGATCGAGAGCGGCTTTAGGCGTGCCCAGCACAGCAGCTGTCTTGTGTTTGTTTAGCAGCTGTTTAAATGTTTAACAATGCACGCCTCTCTGGCAATTTATGTAGGCTGTTGTCCATGTGGATCATAACATGCTGACCCATTTGCAGAGGAGCAAAGTGTTGAGTCACCTTCAGCACTCACCCTGCCGCTAGCCTTGAAAGAGGCTAGCCTCCGCCTCCTCTCCTCCAGTAGGAGGCGAGCACAGGATTGGCAAGAGGGCTGAGGCGTCAGGGCGAAGTCGGCATGCTGGGGGCTCAGGCATCCCTCGCAGATCCAGTGCCAGTCAAAGGACATGATACACCCCGTCTGACAAGACGGGCACAAACAGTGCTCTTAAAACAGTGCTATCTTATGCTGAAGAAAAAGAGGGACCCATTTGTCTGGCCTGCCTGTTATTTATACAGACCGGGGAGGGACCCACCCAGTAGATGGGCATGGACTAAGCTTTTTTCAGTGCTGTGCTGCTAACGAGCAAAAACCCACTAGCAATAGCCTTTAAGGGCAAAGCCTATACAAAATAGAACTTTGGAAGACTTGGAGTTTGAATATGACTTGCTTGAGGAATGATCAAGTAAAGGGCCAAGGTAGCAGTTAAAGTATCAGCTGAATGAGCTGGCTTCTTCTTAGATCAGGAAGTGAGAAGAAAATTTGAGATCGATTGCCCGTTCACAATGGAGACCACATACATGTCACATATATTTGGAAGTGTGAACGGCCACAGCAAAAAAAAATCAGATTTGACATAAAATTGGAATTGGCTGTAGAGTGAACTCAGCCTTTAACTCAGGGGCCCCTCTTGCTGATAAAAACAGCTGCACTAACAGCTTCTGTGTTAGATTTAGTAAAATATGGGAGAGGGGGAGTAGTTTAATTGGCCAGCCTAAAAAGAAATCAGTGATGATTGTAGTTTACTGAAATATATTTGTGAACAAACAGAGCTCAAACGCAAAGATTAAACTCATAGCATCAGATTGAATTGAATATAATCTAATTATAAATATTGTTCTTTAAACTTTTACAATGCAAACTTGCCAGATCCTTAAAATCTTATATTTAAATGTTAAACAATTTAAAATATTTTAAGTATGCTGAAGCAATTAATTTATAAACAGCTTTGATAATCTCAATAAACAAATGTTACATATGTATATCTGTATTCTGTATTAAAATATTAGAATTTATAGGCCCCTGAAGTCCTGGGGGCCTGATGGAGCAGCTGACTTGATTTGGATTAAACAGAAATTAAGTCAGCTGATCATTTTAATTGTATTTTTCGATTTGTTGTTTTTAAGATTATTGTAGGTTTAAATAGCATTTCACTGGCAATGTTTTCCTGTAAAATATGATTATCCAGTAATATTTTTACTCTTCCTGTGTACTTTACATATTTTAATACAAAAACACGGACCTTGGCTCCCCTACCACCGGGCTTATCGAGTTTTCTGGAGGAAACCTTGGATTCAGCATCATGTTCCATTTCATCAGACTCATTTTAATCTCTGAGTCAAAGTGTAAAAGGAAGACAACTAGTAGAAAAGCTTGTGACTTTCTAATGTCTAATGATAAACGTCACCAAGGTCACATTCATATGGACAATATGAATGTGATGAGTGGTAGTCTGACATGACAGTGAAATTGTGATGCAACTTGGTGCTTGTGTGTGGAAGTTATCCCACCTTGATGTTTTATCGCAAACGGTTAGATTTTGAGGACTGGCCATGCCCTTTTAGCTGCATGATGCAACTAAAAGTTCATAACTTTAGATCTTCAATGCTGCAAGACTGAGTGATTGGGAAGTCTGCATGTCAAAAGCTTTAGAAGACGTTTGCTCAGATCCAGTGTTGCACTCACGAAACAGAAAGGAGTCCTTCAGTTTTGGCAACTTTATTTGCCCCACGCTGTGTGTATTTTCTTCCAGAATTGTTCTACTCAGAAGCAGCCGGGCACAAACGGACAGAAAACCGCTACAAGGTTTCTCCTTTTTCAGAGTATGTTGCAACTGACCAATTGACACACTTCTGCTACCCAACAAAAGAGTGACAAAGCACACAGCTCAGATTTTGTATTGCTTCTGTGGCTGAATAAAACTAACTGGGCAAATAAAGTGTGTTAAAAATGAAGAGAATGTTTTATTCATAAATAAAAAAAAATAGGAATAATTTAAATAAAATACTTCTAGGATGCAACACCAGCACACGCAGAAGAGACAATGTTTTTGTCTCAGTCATACGCTTCATCATTTTAAGGGTGTTTTCAGACCCTTTACTCCAGTATATTTAGTTCCACTGGGGACCAGAATTGCAACATTTGTTACATTTTTAACTGGTATAGTTTACTTTCACACTGCACTGTGTTAAATCATCCAAACTAATTTAAAAACCTGATCCCCCCCTCACCTGTGCAGCACTGCACCAAGAACTACAGAAGGAATTGACAAAACCTTTGAAGACCAGTGCAACTTTCTTCTTCTTCACAAAATGTAAACAAAAATGGAGCTAATCAGACTTTAGCTGTATATTAATGGAGTATTTCTCCATTGATGTATATCAATGGATGAATTGATATGTATATACATACCAATATGCATATACATATCAATATATGTGATCATATATTGATCACATATCACACTGTGATCACATATCACATATTGATATGTGATCATAATGATGGATGGATTGATGGACATCAATTCATCCATCATTGCTGTGCATCACTGGAGGTAGTGATGTGCTCCTGCTGGCACCATCACTACAAGTCATGTCCTCAAAACCATAATGTTCAGATACAGGAGTCTGTCTTGTAGTAGCCTTATTTCTTATCTGATTTCTGTAAAATAAGGCTTTAATTAAAGTTGAGAAAATTGCTGATGTTTTTATATGTAAAATATGTATTCTCCCTGAATATAAATTTGTAAACATATTGGTTTCTGTCAGTTCTGTCAAGATGCAAGAGAGGACTAAGCAAATTTCTCTTTTATATTGGTCAATAATTACATTTTGCATAATCGTCACTATTAAAATTAGTGCAATCCAGTCTGCTTGAATTCTCTCTATATTCAAACCACTCCAGAGTTCATTTCAACCAAACGGTGACCAAAGTTTTTAAGGCGGACCAGAGTTCACCTTTTTGGTCCGCATTAGAGTTCGATTGTTCATTGTGACCTCCCCAAATAAACCGGACCTTCTAAATAAACAAGCTAGAGTTTGTTTCAACTCAAGCGGGCTATACAGGGCTGGAGTGAACTGCACCCTAAGTGTCGATTTTGTGTCTGAAAGGGCTGCGCCAGAGTGGGCCTGAGTGCAGGAACTGGTATTGGTGTGTCATCTGCACTTGTGAGCAACCAGAATGCCAGCAATGACAATAATCAGCACCATCACCCCAATGAGGCCAATATGCCTCCAGCTCCTCCACCTGTCAACAATATCAATAACAACCAAAGGCAGCAGGAACATGATGGTAAGTCCTACAAAAACATAACTTAAGCATTCATCTCTTCTGTAATCTTTTTGACAGACTTGGTACTTTTTTCTTTTTCTTTTTTTTTTTTTTTTTGTGTGCACATATGCGATTCTAAAAAAATATCCTCTTTGTTTTATATTTTCTTCAATTTCTGAAATTAAGATTTTATTTATTTTATGAAGCTTGTAAGTAGAAACTATACAACTGACTGGAGATTTGCTTGGCTTTTTTTAAATGAATAAAGTAGTATAAGCAGGCACAGCCAATATAGATATACAATATAACCACTTGAAAACAGTTAACGTTTAGACATTCTTAACCTGCAACAGAAAGCACTTGTGCTGTTTTTCCACTGTATTTTCTGGGGATCAGAGTTATGGGGCTTTTAATAAGACTATGCCCATATTTAAAAGTAAAATAGTTTAAATCACTTTGAAGTACTGTTGATATTTTAACAAAGTGTCCCATCTGAACGTCAACACAGCACAGAACCTCCTCTTATGGAGATTCCTCCTAATTGTGTTTTATAAGATGTCTTATTTGCCACCTCACAGGTGTGGCAAATAAGACGTAAGAGGTTTGGGGTGATTGAATGCTACAGGCAGCCATGTGGAAATCACCTTATGTCTTTTTTTTTTTTTTTTTTTTACCAGTATCTATGATATTTACATTCAGCTTGGCATTGTCTCAGGGCAATAATTAATCTAAGTGCAGAGAGAGGTTCTATACACTATTGTTTAACATAATTTTTTTGGTTGGGTGTCTGTTTTTTTTTTTTCTATAATGTTTTATTGCACACTTAGTTCTGCATATAATATTCTGTGCATATAATCAGGCAAAAATTCAAGGCTGTAGTTTTTTTCTGTACATGTGCGCTCTGAATTAACAGGTTTACCATAATTTTGGTACAAGTAGCTTGTGCCCTAAGTAACTAACTATTCTGCCTACCTAGCTTACTTTTTTACTTGTTTTTCACAAATCTGTCTAAATCTGGGTTTGTGGACACTTGTCACTCAACAAGATAATCCATCCACATGACAGGTGTGGCAAATCACCATGCTGATTAAACCGCACCATTATTTCACAGATGTGTCTGTCTGGCTACAATAAAAAGCCACTACAAAATGTGCAGTTTTACTATACTGGTGGAGTCTGAAAACCAGTCAGTATCTGGTGTGACCACCATTTGCCTGATGCACTGCAACAAGACAGATGCTTGCATGCAGTTACTTGATCATATTGTCTATTGTGGCCTGTGGAATGTTGGTCCACTCCACTTCAGTGGTTGTCTGCATGTGCTGGACATTGTTAGAACCAGAAACATGTTGTCATATAAGCTGTTCCAGAGCATCCCAAATATGCTCATGGATACATGACGTCACCCACTGGACAGGCGATGTCCTGTCAATTGGACGCTCCCTCGTTACTTGTGACATTTTTGACATTGTGCTGTGTGATCAAACTGCACATTTTTTTGTTGTCAGCCTAAGACACATTTGATACTGCCTAATTAGCACACCTGTACATCTAGTACTAAGAAGAAATATATTTTGCAGATGATATTAATGAGGCACTTATCACTTATTTATGTTTTTGATATATTTCTTCAATATTATTTTTCATGTCAGTGTTAATGTCATGAGGTTGTTCAGTGACTCCATGACACTTTCAATCTGACTCATTAGGATTTTTTTTTTCAAAATATTTTTATTTGAATTTTCTGCTATATAGACATATAAGAAAATAACATAAAAAAAAAAAAATAATTTAAAAATTAACACAAGGCCATCCCTCCCCCCACCCCAAAAACAAAATTAATAAAAATAATAATAATAATTAATAATAATAATAATAAAGAAAAACGCACAAAACCCCAGGGTTCACTATTTATACAAAAAGAAAGGAACGATTAAGTTTACATGTCACATTGTTCGATAAAATATAGGAAGGGGGACCAAATATCATAAAAGTCTTCAAGTTTTTCTTTTGTTATACAAGTCAGTTTTTCCATTGCCAGGTTGTTGCTCAGTAGTTTGATCCATTCATTTATCTTTGGTCTTTCTGGGTTCCTCCATTTCAGAGCAATCAAATGTTTAGCCTGCAAAAGGCAAAAATTCACAAGCTTCTTTCTCTTTATAGGCATTTTAAATCCATCTGGAAAAATGTGCAGTAGGCAAAGTTTACTGTCCATTGAAACATCCTGTTCAATCAAACAAGAGGAACTCATTAGGATTTTTGAACCAGCTTTGTTCTTTGTAATTTCTGTCCAGTAAAACTATTGATCTATAAATCAATAGACTGGTCTATATAAAGATATAATACATGTTTCTGTCTCTTATTTGTATGGCATTAAAAGGATCTGGAACTTTTGTTTTTCCACTGAAAGCTCTGGTTTGCACCGTTATGCTATGTGGGTGAAATTTTATGGATGATACTCTGATGTCCCGTTCTCTTGAAGACAGCACAGAGCTGCACCACCAGACACTGTCAGAAACACTGAAGAGAAGAAGAGTTATGATTAATGTAGTTGCAGTTCTATCCATGTTTTAATGTTGCAGAGCAACATTTTTTTGCAAATAGATCAAAGTTTAAACTGGCATTGTTGTACATCTTTTATCTGGTTATTTGTGCAAGATTTAGCAACCAACATCAGAAAATTGTACAGAACAAGAATTTTTTCCCCACTATGATCAGCTGCTGAGAGGTCTACTAATTTTAACATTGCATTTTTTGTAGACTCCTGTAAAAATAATTTCTATTCACATGGCTTTTTTGTTCTCTAGGAAATTAATCTAGATGATAAATACAGAAACAACCATAAAAATCAAAACATCAACAATAGTGATAGTAATACAGTATTAACAATAAAACAATATTCTGTACAAGTAGCTTACAATTTCTTTGATGGGCGGCGGTGAGGAATCTGGATAATGGATAGGGGGCGGTGGCCCAAAAAGAAACCCTGAGAAACACTGCTCTAAATAAACCCCCGCTATTTCTGTCTCACCCACAAAGCAGTGGACTTAAGGAATAATATTTGTATGTATTTTTCTCCAAGAGCCGCTAGAAATAAATGGATTGCAGGAAGAAGATGAAGAAGAAGTGGACGAGGTTGCATATGAGGAAGAGAAAATGGAGATAGAGCCTCATATAGACATAAAAGAAGCAGAAGATGGAATAGGGATAGAAAATATGGCAGGCCCCATTTGTCAAGCTGGAACATCACAACCTCCTGATGAGGAACAAGCAGGTTTTGAACAATTCTTTTCTTTGGATATGTAAACTATGATATTGTGCTTAAATATTCTCCTATTTTTGTTGTTCAGAAAAGTTTAACTAATTTATTCTTTTTTTAATGATATTTTTTCCCTTCTACCTCTAGGTCCCAGTGGTGTGAACCATCGGTGTAGAACCGCTAGTGCTGTTGCTCCTAAGCTTCCATCGGCTGTCTCAGACTCTGATAGTGATGAAGAGGAAGGCCTCGTTTCCAGGCTAATACCACCTACCTGTTTGCAGGAGCCAGTATCCTGTGCAAAAGGTGCGAGCTCAATTTGGGACACACATCTAAGAGCTCTCTTACCCTGTAGATTTAAATAAACACTTGAGTCTTGCTCTTTTCTGTTGGGCCAACTTTTAGTGTAATCTTTGATTAGGTTCTCCAAAGTAAAGATTCAAAATTTTTTAATTTTTTTAAATTGAGGCATCGCTTTCTTTGATTGTTTTTGGGGCTGTGTAGCTGAAGGAGGCAAAGAGCACAGCACCTCCGCATCGTCAGCTATCAATATTAGAACCTTATCCAATTTTCCTTTACAGCAAATTTGGAATCAATTTACAACAATCACACTGGACCAACTAAGAAAATGCATGAGCACCACATCCGTATTTTCATAAGTTACCAAAACAGACTACATTTGCCCAAATAGTAGCTGCAATTATGAATATATTGGCATATTTATACATATCTGCTGTCAATATGTATCATATACATGCAAAACAAGAGAATTTAATTTTGAAACCGATGGAGCTAAATTGGGGCTGACAAAATCTGGTTCCATTGATTCATAATTTCTCTTGTAATATGGCAGACAGTGGTGGATTACCAGGCTATGTGAGCCCATTTCTTCAGACTGCTCAAGTATCAATTTGTCAATGTCATATATTCATCACATATTTCTTTCCACTTTATTTCTGTTAATCACAATGATTTTCTACTTAGTTATTGAAAACATGACATTTAAAGTAGAATATTATGAGAACAATAAAAAAAATGTCTAAAAACAGAAATATGAGCTTAATGAAAAGTGTATTTCATACCTGCTAAGATTTTCTTTTTGAAAGGTACTTTTAACAAAACTCATCATTGCATATGAATGTATGCAACACCACACAGCCTTTATCGCATGATCTTGCATTTCCTGAGTGGAGGGGCATGCGGTGTACTAGTATGAATGAAAGGTGGCATGCCAGATTGGCAACGAGTTCAGTGTGTCAGCTTAACCCATCTTTGCTGACCACTTAATTGAAATCTTTCCTACTCACAGTATCAGCATCCACAACGTATCTTTGGGGACGTTTGGATAACATGAGTTACAACAGTTAAGTTTCTCTTTGGATAATTTATTTTTAAATTTAATTAAAAGCACTACACTTGGAACATACCCTTCTTAGTTTTTTCAGATACACCAGCCACATATAAAATGACTGTTTTTCTGCCTCTTTTTCTCTCTTCTGTCATTGGACTTAGTTGATTGTTGTTGTTTTTATTTAATTTAACATATTTTAAATTGTCTGCTGTGTTGTTAAATTGAAAAGCCAATAAAGTTAAAAGAACAAATCTTTTGGTATTGAAAGCATGTTGGCATAGCAGCAGTGACAAATGTTAGGCTATTTTTTCCTCGTCTTTTTGGGATCTGTTGTTCGACCTGTGGCTTTAGATTTTAAGTCAGAACTCTGTAGTCTGTGAAGTTCACTCTCAGAATCACGTTTAACTTGGGTTTACTCATGTTATCGAACTTTGTTTGATTACATATCCTGGTCATTAAATGGACACTGCCTTATTCATTTGCTTCCCAGCACAGGCCAACCACATGAGGGAGTGGGACTACTTCATAGCTCATAGAACCGATAAAGAGGGAGAGTGTATATTTTTATGGACATACATTTTCTTTGGCAGTTTTTTCCACTTCTCAGCACATGAGGCGTTACTTTTGATTTCCCAGCATGTTCTCCAAGGTCTGGAATATCTTTTACTTTTTCAGTGATAATTTACTGTGGTCACTGGAACTTGAAAACATTTGGATTAACCAACTGGTAACCTGAGTCAGATAGGTCCCGCAGAACACATTCATCACAGCTGCTCTTCTCATTTCACAACTGGCTTTTGGAACTTATCCAGGTATGGTTTAGTGACTTTGACAAATCCCAGGGATGGTGTTTAATTTGGGCTAGGCCAGTGTTTCTCAATTCCAGTCCTCAGGCCCCCCTGCCCTGCATGTTTTAGGTGTTTCCTTCTGCCACACACCTGGATTGAATCTTTGGATGACTAACAGGCTCCTGCAGTACTTGGTGGCTGCAGAAGATGTCATGCAATCATTTGAACCAGCTGTTCTGGTGTAGAGGCACATCTAAAACGTGCAGAGCAGGGGGACCTGAGGACTGGAATTGAGAAGCACTGGGCTAAGGTAACCTTTAAATGCTTACCATAAATTTGCAAACCATACACTAAAACTGTTTTACTACTATTGAAAAATAAAATAATTATAAGAAGAAGAATATATATTGATCACCAACAAAAGAACTAAATATAGATGAGAGGGCCAACAAATTTGCTTCTGTATGAGGGAGCAAAGTGATGTGCCAACTAAAGAGAAAAGGTCTCAAGGTCTCCATAAATTTGCAGCTTCAGATTTTAAAGAACTTCTCTAACCCAGTGGTCATGAGACGGGGGGATGCTTCGTTTCCACTAAAGTAGAATAAGTCTACGAGCCAAAAGGGTAGTGAAGGCTAGAACCTGTTACAGAGAACGTGAAAAGCACCCATTTGGAGGGATGCCAAAAATAGCTGACAATGGATTGGGAACGATTGTTTGATTAAATGCTTGAGTAAGTGTTTTTAAAATGTTACCCCAAAACCCGCTTTATAATTTGGACAACCCTAAAACATGTGAGTATGGTTAGCTGGCGACTGTCTACACCTATTTGTAAGCGTCACTGACTGATGAGTAAATTTTTGCTAATTTTGCGTTTGTACAATGCACTTTATAGAATATATTGCACTGGATTAAGGTATATCAGGCACAAATTGAGGATTTATGAATTCAATTCTTGGCAGTCTCCCACTGTCCCTCCTCCACATCTGCACCGAGCTTCTCGTCCCACACTGTTTTAATAAAAGGTTTTTCAGAAATCTGTTGCACATTTTAAATTTCTATTTTCACATACATCTATCTTTCTACTCTTAACAAACTAAATTTGTGTACATGTATACTTCTTTTTATTCAGGTAAAGGAAAGACTCCTCTACGACGATGCAAAAGCGTTCCTGTCTCTGATCAGGGAAAGGTTCAGGTGACACAGCGCACCTGTGAGAAGAGCTGTCAGGTGACCAGTGAACAGATCAAGGCAGACATAAAGGCTGCTACAGAGAACTGCAGGAGATCTGGAAATAAAGAAAAGACCTCTGAGATTGTTGGGAGCACTGTGAGACAAAGAGCTGACAGTGGGCAAGTTCAAATCACTGGGGCAGCATCAAGCAGCAGAACAAGACCCATAACTGGATCTTTGAGCAGGGTCGAAGCTGATACAGCTCCCTCCGGACATGTGGATGGATTTGGGAGGATAACTAACCAGAACACCTGCAGACCAACCACTTACAGATCTACTTCATGCAGTAGGACTGAATGTGCCAAGTCTGACATGCAGACTGAGGACAGTTTCACAAGTGAGAAAGGGGAGAGTGCTGGACCTGTCGGTGTGGGATGCATGACATCAGGCTGTTCTTCTTCTGGGACATCAGCACAGCAGGAAAGACACGGAGGCAGACAGCCAACCAATGCTGGGATACCGTCTGTTATTTGCTCCCAGCATAATGAGGACGGTCAGGACTTTGTTCCAAGGCGGCCTTTAACAAGATCTTGCACCCACACATCTTTGGAGTCTTTGGAACCTACATCAGGTCATACTAAGTTTAAAATTTATGACTTCAGTGGAGCTCTTCTAGTTAGAGTTTTCCCCCACCAAACTGATTACATAGTATAACAGAGGATAGTACTGGAGTGTGGTTCTGTAGAAAAATCGGTTTGACTTGAGTCCTCGGCACGGCGGTCGCGGGTTCGATTCCCTGACCCGGCCGGCATTTGCCGCATGTCTTCCCTCCTCTCCTTCCCCCTTTCCTGTCAGCCTGCTGTCATATAAGGGACACTAGAGCCCACAAAAAGACCCCCTGGTGGGGGGAAAAATATATATATTTTGTGACTACATCCACAGTTACAAGTGCTTTTTTTTTTTTGCTAAAATATCCAAATAAGTCCTTCATTAATATCTATCAATAGTCTGATTTAGCATTTTAGTAGTTTTGTTTAAGCAAATAAAAAGGATTAAAGAAACTGGTTAAAAGAGGGAATTAGAAGAAATCCTTGGTGTATTAAATTGAAAAACATTCCAAAACATTCCCTCTAAGATCTATGACATGCAATGCAAACTGAATTGCAAAGAACACATTTTTTCCTGAATTTGGTGTCTTTATTCTCAGTTAGTGGTGAACCTTTGGCTAAAGTATATACTATGTTTCCCTTTTGTAGATCTTTCAAAAGCCAGGCCTCGAGTAGCAGTGAGGAGGAAACGGATGGCTGACAAATCAACCAGCACCTCTGACCCAGTCACTGAGGACGATCATATACAAGTGAATACATACAAAGGAAACTTGACTAATTTGCTGTTTTTAGTTGAATAATGTATCATTATGGGGTATAGGTGAGAACTCAAATGGTCTACCCATTTGAGTTAATAGACCTATTATTTAACTAATTCACATTGAACAATGCCTAATGTACACCTGATGGAAATTTAATAAGCAAAAAGTTTAGACATTGGTTATTAATTTGAATGTAGTATATTAATCATTTTTATGTTGTTTTGTTCTCAAAGCATTCCATTATGTAACAGACTTTTGAATATCCCACTCATTTGGGCTAGGATGTGTTATTGTAGGTTTCCTTTTGTTTTTGAGCAGCTTATTTTTTTATATTACTCTAATTAGAGTTTCTAGTTAGAGTATAATGTGTATTTGAGGAATAATTAGCATAGTCCTTGATGGATATGAATTGTATTTGTTTTTGACATACTTTTTACTTGGATAGGTTTTGTCTCTGAAGAGTAAGAATCTGGTGGGCATCACTCTGACCAACTGTGGAATCACGGACCTGGTCCTCAAAGACTGTCCCAAAATGATGTTCATTCATGGTAATTAAGAGAAAGTGTTAACACTGATGTTTATGTCTCAAATTGATCATCATTTGGCAATCTTAAATAAATATGTAATTAGTCTTAACTCTTAGTAACAAATTACTTACCTTTTTATCAATGTAAAATTCCATTTTCTCAACTGGTTCAGTGTTCCACAACCAGGACGAAAACCACACTGCTCTTAATCAATCCAAGGTTCAACTATCCGACGGACCCTCCTCTCCACAACCCCTGAAACAGACCTTTTACTGTGAGCCCTCTGAGTTGGAATACACTCTACCATTTTGAATAAGAGAACACTACTCTGCTGTTTTTTAGTTTGTTTATTTTTATTCTGATGCTGCTGTGATATTTTCAGAACAGGAAATATTCAGATTCAGACTCTTTATTTTCATTCAACATAACATCAGCTGTGTGCTGCAGACAAAATAATGATGCATACTAGACCACAAAGAGATACCAACTAAATAAACTATAAAAGACTATGAAAGAAAAATAAAGGAATAATACAGGATTAAATAGAATAAGAACCAGATCAAAAAAGGGGAGGTTGTATAAATATAAGTGCAAACTTTGCAATTTATGCAAGAAATGTATCAGGAATAATATGTACAAAACGATCAAAAACAGATAAAATAATATTATAGTCTTGGATTATTTGGAGTGATTCAAAAATCTGATGACAGTTGGGTAGAACTTGTTTGCATGTCAGGCCGCACTATCTTCTGCCTGAGGGTAGGAGAAAGAACAGTTCATAAGAGGGATACTTGGCGATACTTGTTGCCCTCAACAGGTAGCGTTGCTAGGTCCCCAATGGGTGGCAGCGTGACCCCAATAATTTTTTTCAGCTGACCTCACCACTCTCCCCGCTGCCTTCCTCCTGCTGTCATGCCACAGAGAGATACTGCTGCTAAGCACACTCAGTGGTGTCTCTGCAAAGCTCAAAAAAGCAGAGTTTGCATAATATCTCCCCTGTCCTTTTAGGAGAGAAGCAGAATTTTAAATTCTATTCTGGTTTTTAGAGGAAGTAAATGAAAGGAAGCTAAAGTAGAAGAGAAGAAATATTACCTCTTTTACTGTAGCATTTTGGATCAGCTGAAGGCTTTTAACTGCATTTTATAGACTTTCTGATTGTATATGTAGTGTCATCCAGATGAAGTGATTGACTAAGCTGTATCTCAGAGTCGGACAAAAAAGCACTGTTGTAAGTTTATACACTTTATTGAATGATTTGTCAAACTCCTCAGTGGCCTCTTAGAGATGTTCATGGCAACAACCAAGGCAACAACGCTCTGCAGCAGGCAGTCTGAGCAGCCCTTAGCCACCATTAGCTTCTCTGTTTTCTTGCTTTCTAAGCATTACAGTCAGTCTCACAAAGTCATTGAAGCACTTTTGGCTTCTATGACTTTCACCAATAGCCAGAGCAGAGCAGACCCATTCTACTGTGTACACATTGAAAATAAATCACACATATATAAAGCTGAGTAACCCTATAACTGTTTGACCCAAGAGGCCAGTAGTGAGACGGTTTTTGGTAGGGGTGTACCGATTTATCGGCCAGCCTTAACTTTGGCATGATTGGCCTATTTTTACATGTGAAGCCAATCTTAGCCACTCATGTTATCAATGTCGGCAAAGGTCTAAAAATCAACTACTGTGCTTTTCTTTTCTCCTGTGAGAGAGGTTTGAATGATAAACCGGTCAACCAGGTCATGTCTGCACATTTACAGTTAACAATACTCACCCTGTTGCCAATTCAGCAACTTTCTTGATATATTAAGCAACATTTCAGACCAAAAACTAGTATCAGCCTAAATCGGAATCGGTAAGTTAGTCTTTGTAAAAGATCGTATTCGGCGATTGGCCAGAAAACTGCAATTGGTGCACACCTAGTTTTACGTAGAATATCTATCCATCCATCTTACACACTTACCACTATAGTGGGGCCACAGAGGTGCTGGTGCTGGGGCCCATCTCTAGTAGTTAACGGGCGAGAGGCAGGGCACAACCTGAACAGATTGCCAGTCCTTTGCAGTTAAGCAAAATAATGCCAAACTAAAAGAATTACATGAAAATGTCATAATTTGTGCAAAAACATAAAGGTAAACAACCTATTCACACAGTTTATCAGCAATAAAAAGCGAGTTGATTTGGGGGTAAGTTTTACTTTAAAAACCATTTATTGCAGTCTAGGAAGGCCTTTGTGAATTGCAAATTACAGAGAGGTATTTTGTACCCCTCACCTAATTTGTAAATTATTTTACATCTCTGTGTGAAAAATGGGGATCTTTTTTTTAATTATGAAAATGCTTGAATGTCTGTTTATTAACCGCATAATGCAGTCTTTGTATCTTTGATAAACCTTTTCATGTTTAAATTTGTATAGAAATTAGTTCATTGATGTCTTTGTATCTACATATGAACTCTCTCTTGTGCTTTCCTCTTTTTTGCAGCCACTAGATGTCGTGTTTTGAAGCAGTTGAAAATAGAAAGGGCACCCATAGTCAATAGATTTGACTTTGCTCAATGTAAGAAGCTTGACATGGACCAGGTTCTGGATCAGATACTAAGAATGCCACCTGAGAGAAACCGTATTATCTACATGCGTCCTATGCAGCAGGTTGGTGATAAATTATCTCCAATTCTTTGAAGACTTAAATTACATATGCATATGATTAGTCTCCATTTCTAGGACAACTGCACATCTCTGTTAATTAATAATCTTTAATAGAGATCATTAATATACAGGCTAAATTGTAAAGGATCTAACACAGATTTTTGTGGGGTCCCCATTTGTCACACCAAATTACTGGCCGTAAATTACAAATCTACACACATTTGTCAATAGGAGACACTTACAAACGTTTATGCATTCATATACTGCATACAGTGGTAATATTTGCAGACCTATACGGCTCCCAAAGAGCTGCCTCTTTCCACTTCCAAAAGGCTCTTAACTTAGAGCCAAAAGGCTAAAATACAATGCTCATATGTAGCATCGTATTCTAGCTTAACTTGACAGATATGAGTGTTTTATATGTTAATAAATCCTTTAATGGTTTTATGAAAAGCCTTATAATTGCCTAATTTTATGTATTTTCATATTTTCTTTTGTGTAATATTCTAATCAAACTTTTAATTTTTATTTAACACAAGAATGAATGAACAAAACACTTCAAACACAGAACCATAATAACAATAATATATCATGTAACATTTAATTTACAGCCTAATGCTGCTTCATTTACACTTGTCAGTCATACTTATGGGTTTTTGTTATGCACTGTCCTTCTCACCATTGTCTGAGAGAATGAACAAATTTTCCACCCTACTGCTGTCTGTCACCCTTTCTTTTTCTCCAGTACTCCTCATGGGATTGGCCACAAGGCCGCCATTTTGCCATTCAAAACAGTGCTCCTGCTCACAGCTGGCGGAAAAAATAAATCGATTTTTTTTTTTAGGGAGCCACCACTCACTTGATTGGGCTGTGCTTATCTGACTCTCTATAAAACATTAACTCTTAGAATCTATGCTTTTGTGCAGGACCAGTCTGTAAACTGGTTCTTTAAAGGGCTAACTTAAACTATGCTAAAACTAACTACACTATGCTGGAACAACCAAGCTGATCGCAGCACTTGGGAAAATGAGTTTCACAGCTCTTAGAAAAAAGCTGGTCTTTATGTACTTCTATCATACAAAAAGATAGCAGCGATACAAAGACTTTGGGCCTGAGTGGGTAGGATCAGCACGTAGCGTATATTGAGTAGTTGACCCCTCACAATCCGCTGGGGAATTTTCACCATCCAGGCTACATCCTTTCTGTCCTGGGCTGTGCAGTTGCCTTACCACGCAGTCATATTGACAGAGGATGCTCTCAATCACGGCTCTGTAGACATTCATGAGCATCAGGGCAAGAAGAGTCTTTGTTGGGCCTTTCTCGTCAGAACAGAGTTAAGTGACCAGGTCAGGTTCGTGATGATGGTGATGCCCAGCAATTTGACATTGTCCACCCAGTCCACCACTTCCATTTAGGTGTACTGACCTCCTGAACCTTCTGTAGTCCAATATGACTTCCTTGGTTTTGTTCAGTGAACACCTCTGGAATATGTCCTGCATTATTGTTTCAGACCCTCTACAGTCTGAAAACTTTAAAGAACTCTGTTTGAGGAGTGGGTAGGTGCACAGTCATGGGTGAATAGTGTAAAAAGAAATGGACTAAGCGGCGTAAAGGGCAACTGTCTGCCTATATTCAGTACCAGGGTGACCTATTTTTATGTAAACTTCTGAATTCAAACCAATAAAGATTTTGTTTTCTAATTATTTTTTTTGAATGATTATCTGAACAAAAAGCAGTTAATGTGGTTGTTGTGCCTTTCTCTTTCCTCTTGACAGATTGACTCGATAGCACTGGAGCGTCAGCTATTCCAGGGACCATATCCCTATCATATTGCTGTTGTGCATGAATTCAGCAATCCACCAAATATACACAACAAAGTCCGCATTCGGAGCTGGATGGACACAATAGCTAATATCTGCCAGTAAGCATTTGAGAGCGAGAGAGAGATTTTTACACCGTAGTCCTCTTGTGAAATCATACACTGAAAACTTACTGAATACTCCTCCAAGCAAAAAACTTTCCTTTTATGTGATCAATGTTGAAGCTCTGTTTTCTTATGGTAATGAGCTGCTTTTAACTTCCGTGAAAACAGCTCTACTTGTACTACTGACAGAGCAAACTAAAGTAAGTAATAAGTTACTGTAGTCATAAGTTATTCTAGTAACCTATTACTAAAGTAACTTAGTAATAAGTTATTGAAGTAATGTATTACTTTAGTAACCTATTAATTTATTACTTTATTAATATTACTTTAGTAATAAGTTAGAAATAGTAACTTATTACTTATTTCCATGATGTGTGTTATCTTGCATTTTCTATTATTCATTTGCAAATATTAGGCTAAATTTGAATTCAACTGGACTGCTGACTGAACTATTAATTGTGTTTTTTATTTGTCTTTTTCTCAGAGAGTTAATAAAGTATGAATTTTTCCCAGAAACCACAAGAAAAGATGATGTGAATATGTATCCCAAATACCCATGGGGTCGGGACATCTACACACTGGAGGGTAATTTCATGAAGCCAACATTTAAGACTTGACAATTTCACATTTTCATCATTCAGATGAAATAATTGTGACACTCCGAAAGAGCACAATGTGAGATTGGGAATCTAACCTCAAATCTGAAACTGTTATATGACAAAAACAAACAAAAACCAAGTTTAAGACTTGAAATATTCAGTAAGCGACTTCCATTTCTTGGCTGTGAGGTGGTTTGGTCCCACCCTTTTTTCAGTCAAATTGTAATCAAGACATTTCTGAAGTCATTAGTGTAACTAACATTTTGTGTAACCTCATCAGGTTTTAGCTCTTTGCCCTTCTAAGTCAGACACCAATTGTATTAAATTTGAAGAAAATGGGGAAGTTCACACTGAAATTCTTGCATAATATTTTTCAGGAATTGTTGATGGAGCGCCCTACAGCATGATAACAGATTTTCCCTGGCTAAGGACACTGAGAGCAGCTGATCCCAACAGCTATGCCCGCTGTGACTTTGAGGATGATGAAAGCAGTAAGTATAGTCGGTAATAACTGAATGACCAATGTTCAGTTATGTCATGACCTGCTTAAAGTACCCAAACCACAGTTTTTAATCTGAAATTAAAGTTGTTTATTTATTTATTGTTTTACAATGAACCAACATTTACATGTTTACATCTTCATCTTGATTTGATCAAATACATAAATTGCTAAATTTCAGGCCTGCAGCACATGATGAAAACTTAGGATATACAGGGTTGGACAATGAAACTGAAACACCTCTCATTTTAGTGAGAGGTGTTTCAGATTGGACCAGCCTGGTGGCCAATCTTCATTAATTGCACATTGAACCAATAAGAGCAGAGTGTGAAGGTCCAATTAGCAGGGTAAGAGCACAGTTTTGCTCAAAATATTGCAATGCACACAACATCATGGGTGACATACCAGAGTTCAAAAGAGGACAAATTGTTGGTGCACGTCTTGCTGGCGCATCTGTGACCAAGACAGCAAGTCTTTGTGATTACCCACGGTATCCAGGGTAATGTCATCATACCACCAAGAAGGACGAACCACATCCAACAGGATTAACTGTGGACGCAAGAGGAAGCTGTCTGAAAGGGATGTTCGGGTGCTAACCCGGATTGTATCCAAAAAACATAAAACCACGGCTGCCCAAATCACGGCAGAATTAAATGTGCACCTCAACTCTCCTGTTTCCACCAAAACTGTCCGTCTGGAGCTCCACAGGGTCAATATACACGGCCGGGCTGCTATAGCCAAACCTTTGGTCACTCGTGCCAATGCCAAACATCGGTTTCAATGGTGCAAGGAACGCAAATCTTGGGCTGTGGACAATGTGAAACATGTATTGTTCTCTGATGAGTCCACCTTTACTGTTTTCCCCACATCCGGGAGAGTTATGGTGTGAAGAAGCCCCAAAGAAGCGTACCACCTAGACTGTTGCATGCTCAGAGTGAAGCATGGGGGTGGATCAGTGATGGTTTGTGCTGCCATATCATGGCATTCCCTTGGCCCCATACTTGTGCTACTGCCAAGGACTACCGAACCATTCTGGAGGACCATGTGCATCCAATGGTTCAAACATTGTATGCTGAAGGAGGTGCCGTGTATCAGGATGACAATGCACCAATACACACAGCAAGACTGGTGAAAAATTGGTTTGATGAACATGAAAGTGAAATTGAACATCTCCCATGGCCTGCACAGTCACCAGATCTAAAGACTAAACACTTTTGGGTGTTTCAGAGGAGCGAGTCAGAAAACATTTTTTAAAACCAGCATCACGTCGTGACCTGGCCACTATTCTGCAAGAAGAATGGTTTAAAATCCCTCTGACCACTGTGGAGAGCTTGTATACGTCATTCCCAAGACAAATTGACGCTGTATTGGCCGCAAAAGGAGGCCCTACACCACACCAATAAGTTATTGTGGTCTAAAACCAGGCGTTTCAGTTTCATTGTCCAACCCCTGTATATCCTAATTTAAACAACCAAACTAGTTTAGAGACATTCTGTAAAACTGCTGATTTTAAAAAGGTGTATGTTATCTTGTCTATACAATTTTAGCATATCATAAATAGTCTAACTATTTATGATATGCTAAAATACTACTTAGTATTTAAGAAACAAAGTAGTCAAAGGATCTCCAGCTTTTAAGAGAAATGTATACCATTAAAAGTAATTGCTTAGTACTTGTCAGTTTTACCACTATGTGCAGTTGCCTTAAACGAAATGTTTCACTATGAAACCCCTTGTAATTTTTTTTCCCTGTTCTGTTAGCCACCATCTATGCTCCGCGGCGTAAAGGGCAGCTGTCTGCTGACATCTGCATGGAAACCATTGGTGAGGAGATCTCGGAGTGCAGGCAGAGCAAGAAAGGAGTGTTCCAAAGAGTGGTAGTTCTCTTCCTTCATCACTGTGATATGCCCGGAGAGCCTGTGGATGATGACTATATCTAGATGTAGAAGAATTCTCAACTTCAGGGTTCTGACCTAAAGATGTTTCAAATGGAATTATAACTTTGGAAAACTGGTCTGGCCTTTGTCTCTCAGCATAAAATTGAATAAGATGGCTGAATGACTTTGTTACTGTTATGTAAAAAAAAAAAAAGATACGCCAGCCAGCAGATGTTATGGGGGAACAGTAGCTTGTGTTGAACAACTGAAGTACTGAACCTACAACGTTGTTTACATCCAGATAAAATTTAAGGTTAAAACTGTATGGTTTCAATTCTGATTATTTTTCATAGTTGCTCTGATCTTGCTTCCTACTTGAAAATTAGCCTTTCATTTATTATTTTTTGTTCATCTTTGGAGTTTATTTTTTTCTCCCTCTTTATGATTTGGATATTTTAAAATGCTGAGGCCTTGATTCAAAGTTGTATTGCATCATGGGGAAGTTGGAGACCTCGGTATAAATTTACTTTGTATATTTGTTTGTTTGTGTATGTTTGGACATTCAACTGAACCAAATGTAAGTACTAAGGTAGTTCTTGTTTACAGAAAATGGCAGGTTACATTGGTGAATCAACCCTATTCTCACTGGAATCCTTAATTTGGCTTTAGAACAATACAGATTTTTTTTTTTGATTTTTTTTTTTTTAAGGTTTCTAGACTTTTTCAGGTTTTCTATTGAATCTGACTTTTGACTCATTTTCCATTGGATGTTTTTACTCTCAAATTGTTAGTTATTTATTAATAGAATACACTTAATTTCAAGATATGAACCTGAGTTGATTCCCCCACCCCCAGGACTCAAGATTTTTTATTCTCATTGCTGTGCACATTATGACAGATTGAGATTTAATGGTCTTTTGAAATAAATCATGTTAAAAGCCATATAAACTGTTTTTCCTGGACATATATTTTTGCATGTTTTTTGTAAACATTGAATCAAAAATGTTTGCAGCATAAATATTAATCTGAATTGAAGAGCTAGCTAACTTTAATGTATGTATATATGTATGTGGGTATGGAAAGTATTCCATAAATTTTTCACTCTTTGTTTTGTTGCAGTAATTTGTTAAAATCAAAAAAGGTTAATGTTATTTCTCATTAATGTACTCAACATCCCATCTGAATAGAAATATACTCGTACACTATATTGCACATTGTAATGATTCACTAGAGGGACCCAGAAATTCAGCCACGA
Source organism: Gambusia affinis (assembly GCF_019740435.1). Lineage (NCBI taxonomy): Eukaryota > Metazoa > Chordata > Actinopteri > Cyprinodontiformes > Poeciliidae > Gambusia > Gambusia affinis. Next base: position 194,566 of record NC_057876.1, on the reverse strand, counting down.
CACAGGAGTGAGCAGGAAACTCTGATATTTATTAAAAGGCAGCTTAAACCGGGCACAGGATCGTCAGCTGAAGCACTGAGGAGGGGGGGGGCGAAAAGGAGAGATGATGACCGGAGAAATGGCAACAAAGGGATCTGTTAGTGTGTATGAGAAGGGAAACACTAACCTGGCTTGGCGATCAGTTAATGTGGGGATTGGCTGAGGAACAAGGAGGAGAGCAGATGCTGCGCTGACGCAGAGCTCGGGAGGAAATGCCTGGGGAGGGAAGCGCTGATGCAGGGCAGCGTACTAAGTTTGTGAGGCAGCAGAAGAACCAAATCCAGATCCAAATCCTTAGTCAGACGGGCCGAGGGCATACACGATCGGGGCAGAGAGCAGAATCCGTGGGAGTGGGCGAGAAAGGTGTAACTGAAACAGGCGTGGGTCGAGATCCAGAAGGGCGATCAGTAACAGTTCGACAAGGGCGAGGCCAAAGGGACAGGTCCGAGGAACAAGGCGTGGTTGTAATTATGAGGGCGACGTAGAGGTGCTGGAAAACTACTTGCTGAAAGCGTTCGATAATCTGGCAGTGTGGTTGTGACTGATAGGAGTTTAAGAAGGGAGACAATAGGAAGAAACACAGGTGCGAGGAATAACGGAAATGAGGGGCGTGACTTGGATTGGCTGAACAAGAAACACAGGGTACAATGTCAACATCACAGCACATAGTATTGGCTCACCTGTCTTGACTCGCATATGATCTTAAGTTCCATCCCATTCTTAATCAATAGGGTTCAATATGATGTTTGTCCACCTTTTGCAGCTAGAACAGCTTCAACTATTCTACGAAGGCTGTCCACAAGGTTTAGGAGTGTTTATGGGGATTTTTGACCATTTTTCCAGAAGCTCATTTGTGGTGTTGGATGAGAAAGCCTCAGTCTCTACTCTAATTCATCCCAAAGGTGTTCTATCAAGTTGAGATCAAGACCCAACCTGTTAGGCAAGTCAAGTTCATCCATACCAGACTCTGCCATCCACGTCTTTATGGACCTTGCTTTGTGGTCCATAGAGTTGGCCCCTTGGAAGAGGAAGGAAGCAGCTCCAAACCTCTGCATAGAAAGCCTTGGTCCTTTGACCTTTTCTCTTTGCAAAATACATCTTTGTCCTGGTGCACTGCCTTTATCTGTTCTGATCAAATGATAACAGAGATTATAGAGATTTAAACTACAGAAATGTACGTGTTTCTTTAAGCATCATCTTTGCAGCAAAGTTACACAATAGATTAGTTCCGAGTCTGACAGAAAACAGAAGCAAGTGGTTTTTGGCAGCTTCCTGCACCAGAAGTCGCTTTACACTTCATCCTCATTCCGCTAACACTCCACTTTGGTCTTCCTGCTTTGATTAAATGGACTGTAGCCAGACAGAGTCATACCCTGTCTTATTTTTAAACCCAGTAGACAGTGTTCCAGTTAATAACTTTAAACAGAGAAAAACTGTACACATCCCCCTGTCAGCCTGCATAATCTCTCTAACAAGCTACAACTTATACTACACCTTCAGATAATTTCTGGCCCTGACTATTCCTGTTTAAAATGCATAGGTCATGATATACACAGGATGGGAGGATGTAGGCAGGCAAGAGGAGAATCTTGTCATTAATGCAATTGTGGTGTTGGGAATTAAGCCTTATATAAATATATATACACACATATATATGTGTGTGTGTGTGTGTGTGTCAATTTGTAACCCAGTTTTTCTCCAAGAGGTGAGTAGACTGAGATTATCAACCATTTAACATAATTAGCTCAGCTTCAGACTACAGTTTGCCACCATTTCTCTAGCATTCTATGAACGAACAAAAAATATTATCAACACATTAATATATTTAACTTCTACACTTCAGTCAGCAGCAGTTCTAACCCACATCCCTCCTGACCTGCCTCTCCTAAGTGAAATTAAAGCTGCAAACATTTATAAAAAAATATATCTTTTTACATATTTGTTAAAACTGTCTTGTTGTGACAGTATGGTATAGAAATAATCTGTAAGAAATGTATTTAATCTGCTTTCTCTTAGCACTATCTGGAAACAACCAATCAAGAGGCAGGAGAGTTTTAGTGCTGTCAATCACAATCTCATGTGGCTGCTCTCCCCCTCCCCTTGCTCTGTGCTATGCTGCAGCTAGCAATAACGATAAGTTTTCTCCACCATTAGCTCATTTAATAGTGAGTGGATGAGGTTGGTTGACAGCACTAAACCCTCCTGGTTCTGATTGGTTGTTTTGGTCAGAATGTTGCATCACTTTAACCAGTAATAGTATTTCAGGTGGAGGAGATTGATTATTTTCACAGATTATCTGTCTCGTAACAAACTGGCATGACATGGTGCCAGTTTTAACAAATATGGAGAAAACATAATTTTTATTAAAGTTATATACTGCAGCTTGAATAAAATGCAACAACATAGCATTTTTTGAGAAGTCTGGATTGCTTCATCTGTATTTTGCATGTTGCCTTTGTTCCTTGTGGGGAGACATAAGCTAAAACTAATAGAAAAAAAATAAGCAACCTACTTGCAAACTGTATGTGGACTGTTTCAAGTAAAATTCACGAGCAGTAAATATTGTGTTGGTATTAGTACTGAACCGAAGAAATCAAGGCTGCTGCAAGCCTTTAAAATTGTGAAGCTTTTGATGAGTCAGATAGACTCAAGAAATTGTAACAGCAGCTGGGTGGGGTGCGGGGGGTATTTTCTGTCATGGGGCCCAAGATTCCTGGCGGTACCACAGCAATCACTTACTGATAATCGGTAAATAAACATTAAGCCTAAATCCATACTACTGCAAAAGACTGAATCTTCTGTTCTATGTGTGGGATATATTCCAGGTTTTCTATGGCAACTGACAATTGTGTGTAGCTTGGCCAACACAGAGGGCGAAAAAGAAGTGGTTTTGAGTTGTACTTCAATGGTTTATTTAGAGCATAGCACTAAATAAACAATACCTACATTTGCAAATTTAATTGACTTAACAGAATTATTCTACTGTGGCAGCGCGGCCATGGATGACATGTAAAAGAATAGTGTTTTTGCCCTCCAGGGTTTCCCCCAGAAAACTTCCTATCCCAGGTGGTCGGGGCGGTAGACAGGCAGACACTGAGTTTCTGTATTAAAAGATGTAAAGTTGACAGGAAATTTAAAAATAGTAATGGGTAATTATATGTTCACATAGCCAGTGAAATGCCCTTTACATTCACAACTAGTTTTACTCTAGTAAAACTAGTTGTGAATGTAAAGGTCATATTTTAACCCAGACCACAGATATAAAAATGTAACATTTAATTTATATAAGCTGAAACCATTAAATCAACCACTTAGCAGCATTGATGATCTCAATAAATAAAAGTTGTTTAACATTTAAATGTAATATTTTAAGGAGCTGACAAGTTTACTATGTAAAAGTTCAAAGAACAATATTCATAGTTAGATTGTTTTGTTACCATAGCTACAGTTTGATGGTTCTCAGTAAACTACAATTATCACTGATTATTTTTTAGGTTGACCAAGTAAACTACTCCCCCTCTCCCATATTTCACTAAATTTAACACAAAAACTGTTAGAGGTGCTGATGGTTTTAGCAGCAAGAGGGGCCCCTAAATCAAATTCGGCTGAAGGTTTTATACAGCCTTGGACTGTTAGTTAAATCCATGCAAAGATGGGAAATTTAATTTAATGCTGGTAATGTGACTTTACTTCCATTTCATGTCGTAGTTTTCAATAAGCCTCACAGAAACTGTTATGGTTGCTCAGGCTTTATGGGAAGAAATTTTCAGATCTCTGCACACACTAACTCTGGCTAACAAAGTGAAGAAAGCATTTGATGTGGTTTGATGCATAATGTAATATAAAATAATAATAAAATAAAACCAGGGTGATGCGTGAGTACGAGGCGAGCACAAAAACTCCTCATTGTGTTGAACCTGCATGATGAGTGGTCAGAGCTGGTTCGTTAGCCACTAACGCACCGGCCAAATGGGAGCAAATAGAACTTTACAGGAATGCTGGGTAGCGCGTTGAGATATAATTCTTTGTTCACAGATACAAATCATTCTCACCACTGCCTCAACGTGCATATTTGAAAGTGCGACCACAATTTATTCTTGCGGTTCACATAGTCCGCTCTCTCGGTTTTAAATGCGTCAACTGTGACCACCGTGGCTGCCGCTGGTAGTCGGAGGACCCAGTGGTGCCAGTCAGTGTATGACTGGCACCACTGGGTCTGCGCCAGAAAAGCTGTAGCTACAGTAGAGCAGCTTACTGCCATCACTGTGTGAATGGAATATATAGATAGTCAAATTACTTACTGTGCAAATGTTGCACTACAATACACTACAATAATACTATATTCAAATAAAGAAACAATTTTCACATACTATGATCTTTGATATTTGGAAAAAGCACTTTTAGCTCATCTTAGTGAAAGCACCACATTATTCCTCCGATCACAATTGTGACCAATCATAACACCCTTTTTCATACATTTTTCCACAATTTTAAAAAATTATTTACCCTTGATTAGTTCAAAGGGCTATCAATGACATCTGATCTTAATATTTTCATGTCTAGGAAAATTTGGCATTAAATGGGTAAAAAAATAAAAATTAAGCGATTTAAAAAAAAAATGTTTTTTTACTATTGTTATTTTTATTACTATTATTATTTTCCTAAAAACAAAAACAAGCAACACTTAGCCTAGTGGGGGGGAGGTTGTATAGATGTGTGCTCTTTAATAATAAAATCATCAAAAAAACATGCAGGGGGTCTGTATTTGTAAATCTGATTATGATTAAGTCGGTGCCTCACCAGCTATGAACCTGTTTCCAAGATAAAGGGAATCCCTGAGTAAAGATCATTTTTAGTCTTCATCAGTTTTTATCAATATTTTTGACACAAGTTTGTGCAACCATGAAGGTTGAATGGAACAGGAATGTTCCTCTGCTTGTCCCAATAAAAACGGTGTGTCAGTGACATCCAAAGCTTTTATGGTTCCTGAGATACAGAGAGTTGTTTGGGCCTCTCATAGTGTCTGCCTCTCATGCACGTGATTCACACACACAGAAGCATCATTCTATTTACCAGCCTTGTTAGGACAGTGGGTGTTTTACAAGCATTTGCTGCCTTTAAAGGTAATGGCCATAACCTATTTTAAGATATTTATTTAAACAGCTTTTCTGCTGTTTAAAACCTAGGAAAAAGTAATTAGTTTTTAGAACTTTGTATACAGGCTGTTGAAGCATTTTTATGTACTAAAATTAGCATTGTAAGATATCATGCTGGAGAAAAACAACATGATGAATTAATTAATCATGTTAATGATTAAATAAAATGATATTTTAACTAATTTGAGTTACTACATGTAGTATGTTTTGGTAGTCAACATGCTACCAGTATAGCCTGTGAGCTATTTTTTGATTACTATATTTTACATGGTTTGTTTTCACACACTGCATTAGGGTGACCAGACGTCCTCTTGGTGGGGGGGTTGGATGGGGTTGGTGGGGGTTATGAAGTACACTTTGTTCTGCTGTTTCTGCAGTTGACTTCAAATTCTTCTGCAATTTTGACCAAAGACATTCACTTTCTCTCCCTGGAGGTCCACGAGGTACTGCATGTAAATGACCGTTTATTTACCGTGACATGAGCTCAACGTGTGATGCTACAGCTACCAAAGGATAATAATGGAAAACTGGCTTAAAAACAGGTTACTGAAAAGAAAAGCTGCAGATACCGGTGGAAAGACAACAACTCCTGGAATATATGATCAGAGGAAGCTTCCCACTCTGTTATATCTGCTGAGTGTTGATGCATCGTTCACTAGCGATTGGATTTCTTTCAGCGGTTAGTGGTAGGAATTGCTCTAGTTAGTCTGAACTGTTCATTATTTTTTATGACTTTTATACTCTGCTTTCAGATCAACAGCTATTGTTATTTTTATTTAATTAAAAAATATATAAAATAAATAAATACAATTGACAAAAATTGGTGAATTATTTTTCTATTTAATGGTGGAGAAATGGATTTTTGTTTCTGCTAAAGCAACTTAAGTCTATTTTTCTTTAAACGGGCTTCTAAATCACGAATAGCCCTAAACATTATTAATGCACATAATGCTTTGTAGTAAAGAACAACTTCTTTTTTATTTCCATGTGTTTGACATCATTGGAAAGCTTAGACACTTTCAGAATCTGTAAATAACTCAAAATGCCAAAGCAGACCCGTTTAGTGGCTTTGTCATGGCCAGTCACATTTACCAAACAGCACCACTCTTCTCATTAGGATGACCAAAGAAAACAGTACATGGTTAAGACATTAATATTTTCATTTCAGTTTGCATCATATGTTAAGATGCGGAGGCAATTTCAGGTTATGTTTGGAGGTTTTGTTAAATGGGTTTAGTGGTCACCACCTGAAAATGTTTGAGAAACACTGTCCTTACAGCATTCAGGGTGAATGCTGTAAAAATCAAGCCGGTTAGCGGGTTGCTAACATGTAAACAAATGGCAGTTATGGGTTGCAGTGGAAGTCGCCCCCATAAATCACGCATTGCCTGATAGGGGCTAGAAATAAGGTGCATATGGCAGCCCTGCTACTGAAAAACAACCAGGGTGATTTAAAACACTAAATGTTACATTGTTACGGCTTCAACATAAGACCTTCTCCTGTCTATTGGACAAGGGTTTATTTGGTTACATTCCAGTTCTTTTTCAGTGGACTGTTATTTAAACTGCTTTGACAATGTTTTAATGGTTTATTAAATGTTATTGAAAGTGTTCGGTTGAGTCGCATTATTTTTGGCACAAATTTTGTTATATTTGTTTGCTCAGCATTAAAGATGGAGTAGAATAAAATTAGAAAGTATATTTAGTATATTTGAACATTTGTTTTTGGTTTGTTTCTGCACAGTGGTGTAGTTGGTAGAGTTGCAGCAAGAAGGTCCTGGGTTCGATTCCCGGCCCGGGGTCTTTCTGCATGGAGTTTGCATGTTCTCCCTGTGCATGGTGGGTTCTCTCCGGGTTCTCCGGCTTCCTCCCACAGTCCAAAAACATGACTGTCAGGTTAATTGGTCTCTCTAAATTCTCCCTAGTTGTGAGAGTGTGTGTGAATGGTTGTGTGTCTCTGTGTTGCCCTGCGACAGACTGGTGACCTGTCCAGGGTGACCCCGCCTCTCGCCCAGAACGTTGCTGCAACCCTCCTGAACCCATTAAGGACAATGGTGAACAGGAAATGGATGGATGGATGTTTTTGGTGGGTCAGTACCTAGTGTTCTTCCATCTATACTGCAAGTTTACTTACTAAAACTTCAAGGTTCAAAGTATACTTTCATAAACTTAATGAGGGGCAATTTAGTCCCAAGAAAGTACACTTGCTGGAAATATACTTTTCTATGTATTGACATGTACTTGAGAACTGCTTCGTTTTGGTAAGGGATGGCTGAGGGATTGTGACAGAAAAGCAGGAAAAGGACACAGGAAGATCATTTGTTTTTATTGGGGGGGTTTATTGTTCATTTACTGAAAACAAAATTAACAGTTCAGTTTGAGGAGTCTGATTTGATTACATTAAACCAGTGTTTCTCAATTCCAGTCCTCAGGCCCCCCTGCTCTGCATGTTTTAAGTGTTTCCCTTCTGCCACAGACCCGGATTGAATCTGTAGGTGATTAAGTGGTTTCTGCAGCACTTGATGGTCATGCAATCATTTGAATCAGCTGTTCTGGAGTCGAGGTACATCTAAAACATGCAGAGCAGGGGGGGCCTGAGGACTGGAATTGAGAAGCACTGTGTTAAACAAACCAGACTAAGCAAATCTGGACCAACCAAACCAAATTCCAGGTTTGGGGAGGTCCATTTCTCCTAATTTCCCTCTCTATATTCTATGTAAAGGACATAGAAGTGAAAAACCAAAACCAATTCATATGTATCCTGTTCGTATGCCTGCTAGATGCCAGCCAACAGGTTCTTTCCTGCTACAATTCAGTAAATAGCCACTTGACAATTACATAAGACACAACATACACATTCAGATGTTCATCCATCCAATCACTAGTCGCGTGGGCAAGTAGTATATTATACACCATACCTAAGTTGGAAAGGATTTGGACTCATGTCACTCTTTTTTTTATTTAATTTGGAGCTTTTCAGGGATTCAGTATTCATTTATAGCCAGTATCTCTATTTGTTGGACTTGAGTTTTTGACTCCTTATGAAGATAGAAAAAGGATGTACAGTTCACTGCAACTGTTAGCAGTTCAGACCAGTCAGTTTCTTTACATGGTCAATTATCCCCAAACATGACCTTATTAAGAGACAAACCAAAGCGCAAACAGAGAGAGTTAGAGCAAGTCCCATCAGGCCCCTTATATGGCATTAGCACGGAGATACTAAAGCAAACACAACAGAAAATAAGAGTCAAAAGAGACATAAGACATTACGTTAGTGGTAAGTATCAAGAGGGGTCTCTTGAAGACAGAGGATGTTTATAACTTAAACTGAAAATTCTCCTTTAGTCTGAGCCTCTCTTTTCATAAGGATACAACATGTGTTAGCACATTTTCTACCTTTTAGAAATGAAGTCATGAGTCAGCCTGCTCTGATTGTTGAGAACAAGATAGTTGAATGTTCTTGACAGCTAATATAGTATCTATTGTTTTAGATGCTGCAATGTTTTATACACATGAAGTTAGTAAAGATGATGATGTGTTTGCTGTGTAAAGGTTAAATAGTAGTAAACAGGTAATGTCCTTCTTGCAGGGCTAATCCTGATTTGGTTTGTCACTTGTTAAAGTTCTGCTTGTGTTTAAACAGTTTTGTGCTAACTGAATTTAGTTGAGTCTGCCAACTGAACAGACTCAACTGTATGTGTTATGGAAAATGCATTCATTGCTCTACTGCTTTTTATTGGAGCTTTACTTCAGTATTTTTACTTAAGTAAAAGTACAAAGGAGGACACCAGAGAAATGGTGAAGTGGTGAGAATATTTGGAGAAAAAAGCTACTCTGGTAATGAATAATTGTGTAATCTTAACATCTGATTTAACATTTAGAAAACTATTTCATCAGACAGACAAAGTTATATGCAATTTCTGGCATTTGAAAACGTAACTAAAGTTAAATAAATATACGAATAAAAAAATCAATAACTAATCCAGACAGAAGAAACATTACATTTTAAGAAATATTTCCGATATTTAAATATTGTGTTGGCACTTGCCCTCTAGATAGCACATCATGCTCAGCAAATAGAAAATAACCCTAGGACAAAGAAGCGTTATTATTATTATTATTATTATTATTATTATTATTATTATTATTATTATTATTATTATTATTATTATTATTATTACACATTTGCTTAATTTCCTTCTGAACACAATTACTCAAGCATAAACATGTTGCAGCAAAACTACTGCAAACTTAAATATTATTATTATTGCATATTATTAAAACTCAAGAATGCGACAGACTGGTGACCTGTCCAGGGTGACCCCGTGACCCCGTGACCCCGCCTCTCGCCCGGGACGCAGCTGGAGAGGAACCAGCAACCCTCCCGACCCCATTAGGGACGAAAGGTGTTCAGAAAATGGATGGATGGATAAAACTCAAGAAAATATAAGTGATCCTCTGCTTTTGGACAAATCTGCAATTTCTTGTAGATAGAGATTAATCATCAACTAGAAGGGGCAGAAATTTGTCAATTTTGGCCAAGCTGATGTCCTTCCAATAAAATCCTAATTTCAAACACACCCTTTTCATCACAATTTTTGCCCTTCTAATTCACTTCCTTTCCCAAAGACTCTCTTTATGCTCTTTTTATTTCATTTGTTGTTGTTTTTTCTCCCATTTTAGACACAAATAATATTTTATTGCATCTTTAGTTTCTCTGCAATGTTCTTATGTTTCCCTGAAATATGCTGCATTCATAGTGGCAACTTCTGAAACATCAGCTTGACAGTCAAATCTAGAGGAGGCCTTTTCTGTTCTAAATCCCTCCCTTTAGCATCCATACAAGGAGCTGGTGGAATGCTTTGGACTGGGGGTCCAGCTGCTCCATAAAAGAGGCAAAGATCAGAAAGCAGCAATCTGGTGAGAAATCCTCTGATTTCTTAAACTTCAAACTTATAAAATCTGTTATTTATTTAATCCCCTCATACTTTCAGAGTATGAGGAGGCTAAAACATATAATGGTTGTTTTCAACTGGAAGACTGGAAGAAAGTGCACATCTCATCAGCCTCTTTTTGCCGGTTTCAAAGGAAAACATCCAGCGGCACCTCGGCTGACCTGCAGCCAAACATTCAGGTATGTCCACAGCAATTTCTCCAGAAATAAAATCAGTAAGTCAGCTTTTCAGTTTTAAGCTTAAACTATGTTAAATTACGTTCTTACAGAAATAGGTAGTCTTTTTGGTTGGGGGGGGGGTGGGCAATAAATGATCTAGATAGATCTAGTCTGCATGGTTATGTGTTGAATCCTGGATGAGAGATGAAAAGTTTCTACACCGTCAGATTCCTCCAACCCAATATAAGAATTGCTGCTTCCCCGTGTAGACAGGATTTGTGAAATTTGTTTTGCTATTTTCCACAGACTGAGCCCTTTGTGCATTTTAAAGATACAGTAAACAATATCTCCAGTATTATATAGTGGAGATACAATACTGTATGTGTTCCAGTACACAGACACACACACAGCCCTCTATTGTCTCCAATTAGTACAGCTACAAAACTCCAACACTTGCTTCTTTGCACTTGTTACCTGTAATGTAACAGTGTTAATTTTGAGATTTTATTTTTCTTTCTAAAGCAAAATAAAATAATACAATTATTAAATAATAAAATTAAAATCATAAAAAGTGTTGATTTTAAGATGTTATTTTTTCTGTTGAAAAATAACACTTTAAAATCAACACTGAGTCAATCATCCCACTGTGTATTTCTGAGCTACTCACTCCTTACACCGTCCTGCAACTGGTCAGATGATCTATGTCCAGATCAAGTTTGAAGACTGAAGATTATTGTGCTTTTCTGGTCAGGATCTTAAGGAATGATTTGAACTTATCATTAAACAAGTCTCTTCAATTGTTCTCTTCTAAGTCTCTTTTAAGCAAATTTCACAAATAAAAATAAGCTTTTTCCAATTAAGCTTAATTTAATAGCTAATTTTAGCAAAAGATTGGCTTTCAAGACTATTTTACATATGGTATGCATTTTGAGTTTATACTATTATACTGTTTAACTCAGATTTTTGAAGGTGCTATACAAATACAATTTTATTTAGTTTTATTTAATTTATAAAGTATTAATTTATCAGTTATTCAGTATTTAAGTAGCCATATATATATATAAATATATATATATATATATATATATATATATATATATATATATATATATATATATATATATATATATATATATATATATATATATATATATATATATATATATATATATATATATATATATATATATATATATATATATATATATATATATATATATATATATATATATATATATATATATATTGGATGGACGCTTTTGGTTGAGTTTTTTTGGATACACTGCCTGTCACTCAAATAACCTTTTTGCTGAATTTCCTGATTGTTGACACTGATTTCAAATTGTAATGTAAGACCATTTCATGCTACATCTTTGCTTGGTGTGTGCTCTCCAATGCATTTGAAATGATAAGTTATGTAGGAGTGACGGTGGCTCATTGTGTAGCATAAATGTCTTATGATTACAAGGTTGCAGGTTTATTTCCAGCTTAACCCCAAGTTAAGCTGAGTGTTTGTGAGTATGGTCAAAATGACTGGAAAGTGCTGTGTAAGTTCAAGTTTATTGACATTCCCTTTCTTTATAAGTAGGGTCTCTTTTATTAACTGCTAATTAATGGAACCATCAAGATCCACCATATTTTATGATCATCTTAGGATTTTATTTTAAAAAACAGAGCACTTTTCATTGTCTCTTCTGTAATACAGTCAATACACAAACAATAGTGTTATGCATGTTCTGGATATTTTCCTGCTCTAACATAACTGAGTTAATGTCCAGAAGCTGATTTAAATGTGCAGAACCAGGGGAAACAAAACACACAGGGCAACTTTTGAGGATTTAAGTTGGTGAGCTCTCACCACCAACCTAACCAGCCAGAAGCTGTAATAGTGTTTCTGAAAATGCTCTGTAGATGACAGGAGAGGAAAGGAAGTGCTGTATTTATTTACTGAAATCCTGAAGGGTACTGTCTAAAGGCTTTCCCATAACCCTCGACATTGTTTCCCCAGTGGGATTAAGAAACTACCATTCCCAGGATAATTTTCACATGGAGGGGGGAAGGGCAAGTGCAGAGCAGAAGATACTGGAATGAGAAAGGTTAATACAAATTGACTCCAGTAAAACTCAACTTATGCAAAAGTTTGTTTTAAAACTTTCCAGTCTGGCTTTTCATGTGAAAAAGATGTTTGTGTGTGAGTTGTCTGCCACTTTCTAGGCTTTCTAGGCTATGCCATTTTTGTGACTAAATCCAAACAACTTTCTACACCAGTAGAAACCAGCAACAGTTAAGATCATTTATAAGATATAAATCCACTAGAGTGTTGATTGATACATTATCACTGAAATCAGTGCAAGTTTATCTTCCTCTTCTCATCTCTATTTATGCTTTAAAACAGATTAACAACTAAATCTGATTTCTACACACTTGCCAAACTGTTTTTGATCTGTGTGTCTGTGAATCAAAGGGAGAAGAGAGAAATGAGCTGAAGCAAGGTGACATAGAACAGTGTGCTTCCTGCATGTGATTTAAAGAACAAGAAGGAATGAGAAGGCTGACCATATTAGGCAATGTTTGGGTTTGCAGTAGAAGATGGCTCTGACTCTTATCACAGTCTGCATAAACACACACCATTCCCAACTGTGGCCAAAAAAGGAGAGACTGAAATCAATCTGATCTTATCCTCCCAGTCTTTCCTCCTGAAAATGCTTTTGTAGATCCTGTCTTCTCATCTATTCATAGTCTGTCTGGTGATTCAACATTAATTATACATGCTGCACTTTTCTTGTGTACAGCCTGGAGAAAGATGAACTGATCTGCCAGCTATGGTCCAGACTGTGGTTGAAGAAAACTTTTCTTTAACAAAAAAGGAAAACTAGCAGAGAGGAATATTATAGTTACTGTTAGCAATTGTAATAATGTTTTCTAAATGGCCATAAAAGCCATTTAGAGGAACAAAAATCTTTTTCACATGAAAAGCCAGACTGGAATGAAATAAACAAGCGGAGAATCCTGCTTGAATTAACTATTTAACTAGGTTAGGTGTAACAAAAGCAGCTTGGAACATCCATTGCATAGACATAGCATTGTAGTTTTTTATTTCACAAACAGATCTGTGGGGTCTATCCATTGAACGTCTTTCTTCTTAATATGGCCTTATTTAGCCCATAGCAAATGGAAAAACACTACGGAAGATAAAGGCTTCCTAAGCTCCCTGAACTGCATGTCCAGTCTGTGACTTGAAAAGGGAATGTATGCAGTTAGCTGTGGGGAGGAGAGCGGGGGCTGGCTGGAAGCAATCACAGTCTGGAAGAGCAAATGTTTATCGTATGCTGCCATCCCTTTTCCAAGGTCCTCTAAATGCAAAAACCACCATATAAGGACAAAAAGAATTTCTGCCAAAGAAGAGTAAGAAAGATCCAGTATGAATTCTTCGTCATTTAGTAAATTCTTTTCTCAAGTTTGTTGATGTAATTCCCTGCTTTGTGAATGTCAGAGCTGGGCCATAAAAGCCACTAGAGGAACAAAAATCTTTTTCATATGAAAAGTCAGCAAACTCCTTCCTGCTGTGTTTTTTCCAAGGTGTTATACTAAGATGGGGATTGCTTCAGCAGCCTAAGGCGACAGGAGAACACAGCAGCTGTTCAGAGGAAACATGAGGAATTCACGTCTGTACAAAAATGGAGGTAATGTTTTTAAAGTAACGTTATTTGCCTTTGATTAGGATAAAATAGGTATTTAAGTGTAAGAACACACTTCCTGTTCCAACTTGAAACATACATGAGAGAAAGTTTACGTACCGTTTTCTGCTTACTTATAGAAAGAAGAATCTTATGAATCTTATGAAGAGGCCTGCACTTCCTATTGAACGTCCATCTTCAGTCAGCTGTGGTCCACAAGGGAGAAACAGCAACATGAGAAATCATGTAAGTCCCCTGGAAATTCAACTCATCTCTACGGTCTCTTCACACATTTCAATTCAACTCAATTCAAAAATACTTTTTTGATTCCAAAGGGAAATTAAATATTACATTTAATTATAGAATTTATTAATGTAGTAATTCATACATCACTGCACTTTTTATTTTTAAAACACAGGTAATGTTAATGACAGATTTTATTTTTTGTCTTTTGTTTGTTTTCTACAATTAAGTCCTGAAATAAAAGTGCTGCATCAGTTGACTTGCTGCTTATCCCTGTGGCCCATGGTGCAGTGCTGCATCTCTGGTCAGTTGGTAGTCTGAGATGAAGCACTGTAGCTCGGGACGGAGGACAGACAGAGCTGTTGAGGTAACACGGAAGAAGCATCTATCAAGATTGGCGGGACTGTGACTTGTTTCTCTAGAGAAGAAAGGAGAAAATGAATCTGGCATCCATGAAGTTATAACAGATATTCTGTCATCCATTCTGTAATTTTTTCTGTTTTGCATTGCTTATTTCTTATTTTATGAACTCCAGCTGAATTTATGAAATAAGAACTCAATTTTTCTTTTTTTGTTCTTTTTTTTTTCCAAAAGTAGAATTTTGAACATTCAGTCTTTTCAGTTTGTTTTTCCTTTACCCTTTTCTCTGGGGTCCAGTTTTCCCAGGAATCCCTTCACTCATGAGAAAGGGGGATTCCTGGAAATACTGATCTTGGGGGGGAGGCTTCTCACCAAGTCCAGAATGGCATTAATAGAGTAGAAGGAACTAATATGTGTCTGCTCTTCAGCTGAACTCCTAAAAAAAAAGAGTTGACAGCTGTGAGATATCTTAAAAAAGACAAAGTGATTTACGCTCCTCATGTTTTACTTGCATATCATTGTAAATTGTACATCTAATGTATTTGGTTGTCTGACAGAATAAAGGAAACAGTTAAAATAATGTATATTTTTCTCTGTTTACTCATGAGCATTTTTTCCAAAAGGAAAACAGATATGTATGACATGAAATCAAAAACCAATAACTGAATCGCCCCATGCAAAAAAAAAATTGTGATAAAACCCAACTTGTCATGGACAATTTGTACATTAAACTTATTTTCAAATAATATTCTGAACATACATTACTTCCATAATCCAGAATTTCATTGGCAAAAACAAATATGTGAATTTGTTCTGCAAATGAGATCACATATGTAATTACATGTGTAATTACATGTGTAATTACATATGTGATATGGTGGCCCTGAGGTGCAAACCACTTCAGAAAATTGGGTATCAATTTGAATGTTATTTGATACAGCTGATTCTGATAAATAATTTTTATTGATGAACACACACACACACACACACCACTACACCTTTACAGTGGTGTAGTCATGAACATATTAACACAATTCCACAATTCAATGTGCATTTGCTATTTCAAGATATGAATAAAAAGTGAAACTTCATTTAAATTTTTAGGCATTTTATTGTAAGGACAAACTTTGATAATAGTTGTCAAACTTTAGTTACATATTTTTACTTTAAAAATATTTATTACAGTGTAATATGTCAACTGTGGTATAGACAGCAGTGTGAATGAAATCTAACAAACTAAATTATTTTGAATTTCTTTACATAAATTATCATAATACCCTAATACTTAAAATTGAGATATTTCACTTAAAATACACAAAAAGTGAAAGAAAAAAGTATACATCCATCCATCCATTTTCTATTCATCCTTGTCCCTAATGGGGTCAGGAGGGTTGCTGGTGCCAATCCCCAGCTAACGTTCTGGGCGAGAGGCGAGGTCACCCTGAACAGGTCGCCAGTCTGTCGCAGAAAAAGTATACAGTACATTACAAATGTATTTATAATATCCTGACAACACAGAGCACAGATAGGGGTTCAGTCTGCTGGTCAAGCTGGGAGCAGTTCGGTGACTGGGCCTTCTGAGCCATCTGGCTGGTCACAGGTTAAAGCCAAGGATAAAAAATTATCTAACAGAAAATACATCCCTGATTCATTCACATTCAGGAAAAAAAAAAAACAACATATCTTCACTATGGGGGCATGGACTAAACATCTAAACACAGACATTGTGGAGACGAGCTGCGAAACAGAAGAAAAACAGCTCCAGCTCTGATCTCTATGGACCCGTCCTGAGGAAATCCCCGGGTCTCCGCGCTGCTCTCTGGATTAATGGACTTTCTGTCACTTCAGGTTCGCTGTTATAATTTATGTAGATTAAAATAATTTGTTTGATATAAGAAACATCTTACAGACAACTGACATACGGCATGTACCTTAAAGTAACCATGTTTGACCACAGAGCGACTTGTCTAGGTAACCATGGCAACAATAAACAAACTGTAAAAGCGCCCTTTACAGGTTTCTCATTGCCTCTCCCTCTTTAGAAAAACTATACAGTATAAAAGAAAAGTTAGCTAAGCTAAGAAAATAATCAGAGTAGTTAACTGGGCTAATTTAGTTGCAAAGGAAATATTTCTTGGTTATTTAGAAGTTTGTTTCACCACGGAAATGCGCAGTTCTGGACACGAAGTCAAGAAGTTCTGCTCGTAAATTTACGTCATTATTATCTTTAATTCTTACCTGTAAAAGGTATAGGCAGTGGGTCCACTTTCTACTGTAAAACCGTTGAAACTAGTCCACGCAGCACGTTTTCTCCACTGCCACTTTCAAGATGCCTGTGACGTAAGCAAGACTCAGCGTATAGTATTCATGTATTGTCCAATCAGCGATTTCTCAGGTCTCTCACTGGGACATACCTCTTCCGTTTTGTTTATGTTGTAGAGCAGGGGTGCCCAAAGTCCTCCAGGACCAGCGTCCTGCATCCTCCCCGGTTTAACGCACCTGGTCCAAATGAAGGCTCGTTAGAAGACCTAAGAAAAACACTGACATGGTTAAAAGGTTGTTTGTACAGGGAGAGAACTAAAACATGCAGGATGCCGGGCCTTGAGGACAGACTTTGGACACCCCTGTTGTAGCGTTTTTTGTAATTTGTAATTGTGCTTCATTAAAGTTGTGTTTTTGGAATTTGTTTTTTACATATTTTTACAAATATTTCAAAAAAAAAATTTTTTATAACAGTTACTGCAGCTTTAATACAAGATGAGAGAGAAAGATCCTGAAATGCTGCCACATTCTCCTTTCTCTCATTTTAAGCCTCCCTCACACAGCTCCACCAAACTGGAGGCTAACACCTGGTTGAACTGCTACTTAGCTATTTCTCAGTCCAACATTTGGTTCTAAACAGCATCACAGAGACGTATTGTTGTGCTGAAGAGAGACTGTGAGAAAGCATAGGTGCTTCCCAGCTAGTTGCTACCTAGGTGGGCCCCATATGGTTCCCAGAAGGTTTTATTCTTTTATTCTAAAGCAAATGTGTTGGCTCTGTAGCGGCTAAAATCCTGTATTTTAGGCTGCTGGTTGTTGACTGGTGAAGGCGTTGGTCTTACGTGTGCTCAATTAATAATCCGGATGCTGAGCCTTTGTTGGATTTATGATAAAGTCGTTTATTGTTTGCATAATGTCCATCGTTGCAATGAATTTCCATTGCAATTCACCTACATTCTGACATCGAACCTCAACCAAAACACAGTAGAAAACTGTTGCCCCTTCTTATCAACAACACCTGAACACAATCATGGTTGACCTTCAATAACCCATCCCCCATTAGACACACAGAACTCAAAATGAAATACGCCCCCTGGTGGCGATAAACACAGAAAAGGATAAATGGCTCCTACAGGCTCAATATCATTTATTAAGGTTGATTCAACTCATTTACTAAAGTTGGATCCAATGTAGGAATGGCGGAGAGAGAGAAAAAGAGAGAGATCCGATTCCTCAAATAATTGTAAAAATATTGCAGCATACTCGATTACTAAAATATTCTTTTACAACAGCCCTAATAACTACTATCATAGCTGCAGGACAAACCCTTTGTACATTGGAATAAAACAAAAGATAACTTGTTCTTCAAACAGAGGGTATAACTTCTGGCCAGTATATTGTAACTCTGAAATAAATGGTTTGCTTTGATTGTGTCAGCCATCCATCTCCTTTGTTAAACTACAAGGCAGCATTAGCTTGAATTGCTCATAGCTATCATTACAAAGAAAGAGAACATAGTCAATGTTATTTTCTCAAAGAAAATCAAAGTTAATAGGACACATAACTCATATGTATTAGGTCTCAAACGTCTGCTTCTTTTTAAGCAGGAGGTCTGGCCGTTATAACTTGTGTTAGGTTGGCCCCACACGATGGGAGATTTTATCTTCACCAACACACTGCATGCCTGTTCGTGCACCTCTCCACCTCTCACTGGTGGAGATGGTGTATTGCACTATTTAAAACATCCTTAAATAATGTTTCAATTGCAAAGTTCATAAGTGCTTTGTAGACATCTTGCTGTAAAGGATAGGATTAATTAAATTAAGAAATTTAAGTGTGTTATGACAGTCTTATTCACAACCCGTCAAATAAAGTGTTACCAAATTTTTATGTTTCTTTCCCTCTCCAGAATGTATATTTAATTAGTCATGTCTTTAAACACCTTAACATTTTATAATTAAATTTATAAGGTTACCCGCTCATGTTAATTCAGAGTTTGATTTGTAGTCATTGAATCTTAAGATTAATGCATTTGATCAAATGTTCTTGATGTTTGTCACTCCTTCTCAGACATAGTGGCATGTATTTAAATCAATAAATCATTTGCAATTTCTGCTCAACAGGTATTTCACTTTTAGATCTGAAATATGATAGACTAACTGATTGAAGTTGCTGCTTACTGAGCCTGGTAGTGGCCAAGGGCCATGCTGTTGCAGAAGTTCTTCAAGAGTCTGGTGCATTGGAATTTTCACCAAACATATTGTTAGTTGCTGTGCTGTTGGCACTAATGCTTGAACCAACATCCATTAACTTCAAATTTGTGTTGGAGTTTTATTTTCTGTATGGTGGTTCCATGCCTTTCTGAATTGTTCTAGTCGGTTTTGAATCTCGGGAAGAAAAACTATGTGAGGAGAAAGGTTGTGCACATCGTTGTGGGATCCAAGAGGGCTGAATCTTCAAGATTATAAACCGTGCTATAAAATGGTTCCAGAACATGTATAAACACATCCCTCTAAAGACGCTCAGTTCTCTGATTATGGATGGATTCCCCAGTTAGATGACTCCGACCTACAATGCCCTGAAGGAAGTACATTACCAGTGCCACTTGCACATTCTCGCCACCATGGTCTGACCTCACTCTAGAAGGTAAGCGATAGTTGCCTGTTGCCTTGAGAAAATATAACAGCACTGTTAAGGCGCGATTGTCTGTGCTGCAGTTCAAGTAATTAAGCGAGAACATCCATCGATGTCACCATGGACCACAAAGCCCACCTAAATGGAAATACAAAAAATGTATAAGTAATAATGTATGCAAAAGTGTATAGTGAATTTAGCTCTAAAAAAAACTTACTCTGAAATACATCTTTGATATTTTCCCATACCTTATGAGGCGTATGTTGCCATCAATATGCCACAAACTGTTGGGATACGGCAACAGTTTGGGATCGAGACACTGCACTGCTCCACCTCCTTGCAGTTGCCATTGGGTTGATTGGAGTCATCATCTCACGGACTTTACGCCGTGGAACCACTAGTCCTCGTGCATGCAACAAGCCTCGCATCATCTGTTTCACTGAAGGACATGTGGTCTTGCAATTATTTTACTTCTAATCACCACACAATTTAGCATTTTTAAAGTAATCTTTTACAAAATATAGGTTTCAGATTTCACATCTGGTCATAAAATAAATTATTTTTTTCTTATTTGTGACAATATTAAATTAAATAATTAATATTCTGCTCCACCACTGTTGAACATATTACACATATTTGTTCAGAAGTAATACATTTAGATTCCATACCTCAGTCCCAGAATTTGGATACAGGAATTGAAGTTGTCTCACATTAGTTTCAAGGTCTTAATCAGTCACTGCAGCCAACCTTTCCCTGATTGGTACACCAAGTGCTTTGGACTTACAAAGAAACGATGTTGAGCATCCAAAGATGTTTGCCATCCTATTGACCATGTCATTGGGCCAAAAGAAAGCCAATCTGCTTTCTTGTATTATGAATAGCCGGTCTACTTCAACCACCTCAAACGGAATCATATTCAAATGCCTCAGCAGAATGTTTACTTAAACACAGGGTTTTTCACCGTAGTGACAATATTTACGCGCTAATTTCGGCCGGCTGTTCTCTACCACTCCCTCCCCAAGCCACAACTGATACAAGAAAGTGGTAATTCGTGCTTTTACTGGCCTCTATTAAATTTTAAAGTCATGTTCAATATTTTCAAATAATTTTAATATTTGATATGTTTTATTCAATAGCTTCCAAGTC
This sequence comes from Gambusia affinis, assembly GCF_019740435.1. Lineage (NCBI taxonomy): Eukaryota > Metazoa > Chordata > Actinopteri > Cyprinodontiformes > Poeciliidae > Gambusia > Gambusia affinis. The sequence continues at coordinate 173,936 of NC_057876.1, read as the reverse complement.
ATGTGCCCCATTGACTCAAAATCGGTGTGAAATTGTTCTGGACTGTATAGATGAGGCACACATTTTTTCTCCTTTCACACTTTATATATTTTTTAGCTAATTCCTTTAGTTAATATTTGGTATTTTTCTTCAAAAGCTTCATGGGCATGTGACCTATTGACTCAAAATCAGTGTGAAATTGTCTGTAAGGGAGCCACTCATTTTCATTCCATTTTAACTCATTTTCTATTTTTTAATTAAAATGTATTTTTCTTCAATAACTTCTAGATCACATGACCTATTGATTCAATACCACTTTGAAATTGTTCTACGAGCTTAGAAGTTGATTACAGTTAGTCAAAAGATGCTTCCATATATTTGACTGTTACTGTTGACGTCACAACTAATAACATTGGAAAAAGAGGTTTCCTAAAAGTAGATAATCATAACGAAAACCCCTGAAGATATTTACCTCACCTTTACGAAGCTCCCCAAATCGTACATAATGTAACTAACATGGAAACATGACTTTCTTCCCTACAGAAAGATTTCCTTAGTAGGTTCGGTTGTTGTTAATAACCAACACAATAGAGTTAAGCAATGTTTTTATTGGCATTTCTGAAGACCATTTAACAACAGACTTAATAAATCATAGTTCTAGAGAAAGGGAGAGAGAAAAAGTATTCTACCAACTGTTGCCTTGCTTCTTATATCAACAAGCAAACTATTCACCATAGGAAAAAAAAATAAATCCAAAAGTTCTTTTTAACTCAACATCCAGGGTTGTGTCATTTAATCATTTAGAAACAAAAAGAACAGGTTTACATATTTTACCATTTTTTTCGGTAAAAGGAGGGATTGAAATTATTAAAGTAGTGAGAAACGAGAGGATTTGTTACCTCAGACAAAAAACCAAAAACAAAACCCAGATCAGCTGACTGTCTCACCCAATCTCCAAAGGAATAAAGATCAATTAAAAGACATTGATAAATGGGGAGAGACGTATCTGATACGGGAAGAGGCAGCTACAGCCTCACTACCCTTATAAAATAATTAAAAAAAGAAAACCCCATACATTTCCCAATTGGAATTTTATGATTTAAACACATGAAAATATAGATAACACAAATGACAAAGCCTTGTGTAAATCTATACATTCCATTACATAGATATTGATGATGGAAGAGAAGACCGTCGTTTGTCCAGGAGAGATCAGGTTGTCCTGGTAACCAACAGCAGATCAGGTTAGGGAGGGGATGACTTAGAACCCTACAGATGGACAGAAGAACAGACAGGCAGTATCTTCAATCAGTGGTCAGAAACTACCAAACATGAAAAGCTGCAAGTATTAGTTCACCTGAGGATCGAGGAACTTCAAGCAAAGAAAACAACAAAAGAAAATACATGATACAAAGTAGACCAGAGAACAGAAAAGTCAAAGAAATTAGCCAGAACAAAGGAAGAAAACAGCTTCTTAGTTTTAGCCTTTAAAACATTTAATTGGGGCCTGCCCATAGCAATGCATAAGGAGAACAGTTACTGACTTGCAAAGCGCTATCGGAAACGACAAATACCTCTCTCATACGCTTCAAACGGTTTTCGAATATGTCTCTCGGTTCCTGAACGGCAAAGGTTTGTTCGGAGTGCTTTTTCCATATTAACTGACTGGGTGTCTCACAAAGATAGAATTTTTTTTCCACCTTTCTGTCTCACACACACGACAGTTAACAGATGATCCATTACCATGCTAATGAAGCTTAGCATTAATGCTAATTTTTAGCATCAGAACGCTGGGTCCAAACCGACGTGCATACTTTGGCAGGCCCCAGTTAAATTTCTTCAGGAATTTTCTAGTTGGGGCCTGCCATGCAAAGCAATGGCAGGAACCTATTACTCTACACCCAATAAGGTGTCTATTATTATATGGTTCTTCTTCAGTCACCCGGAATGCGGCTCATGCCGCTCCGTGCACCCCTACAAAAGTGGTATCAAAACGTGCGGCTTGAAACTTGGTCATGACATTGATACCCATGTCTGCTCCGGTAAAATGTTTTCAGAATTTCTCTAGGACTTATGGTTTTCTGTCAATGTGCTTCAGAGTACAGTGATGCGACAGGATTTTCTGCCTCCAACAGAGACTTCTCTGGCTGCATGACTCATTCCCAGCTGGCAGATGAGTCATGACAGTTAATTACCATAGCAACAGATCAAGGCTGCTTAGGACTACAAATACGCATCACTTTAGTTCTAAGGTGGAGAATCAGTGGAAACAGAGGAGGAGCTGCAATTTAGAACTACTTCGTGTTTTGAGCATTATAGTACTGATTTAACCCAATCACTGTTACACATGGGATTAGTTTGGACCTTTGTAATGAAGATTAACAAAAATTTTAAAACAAAAGCCTTGACAAGTTTTACATCATATAATTGCTGGTTTTGGCTTTATTTGACTGGTTTATCCACAGCACTGTTACACATTGAATTAGTGTGGCCATTTAAGGCGAAGCTTACTGAAAATTTCAAAATAAAAGCCTCAATATTGCCCTAAAGTTAGTGCACTGCTGCAGGAGGTGCAATAATATTATTCTGCATTATCTTTTTTTCTCAGGTTATGGAACTGCCTTGCAAAACTAGGCAGTTCATTAGCATTAGCCTTTTAGCTTAAATAAGCTATTACCTATATTTCTGACTTATTAGCCATGTTTAGTATGCTGGAGTAAGTAAAGTACAGATAACACGCTTGTGATGCCCGACATGCTACTGACAGCATTCACGCTAACATTAGCATTTTGGCTATTTTTAGCTGATACACTTACTTTATCATTCTGAATGGCGCAAGTCCATGTTAGTGAAGATGCTTGTGACTTTCCACACACTATTGACTACTATTTAACGAAGCTTAGGCAGTTTGTTAGCATTAGCCTGTTAGCTTAAATACCTACTTTCTTACTTATTAGCCATGTTTAGTATACTGAATGGAGTAAGTTAATCATGGACAACATCCTAGGGATGCCCCTCATGCTATTGACAGCAGGCTTATGTTAGCATTTAGCTCAAATGCTAAATGCAATTTAGCTGAATGATAAAACTAATTTTAGTTAAAGCTAATTTTAGGTAATCTCAGCATAAGGAAAAATTAGCTAAATGCTAATGTAGTTAATTAGCACTTAGCTAACATGCTAATTAGCTAAATTAGCATTTTGGCTAATATTTGCCAAAATGCCAAACGTCTTGGCTAATGCCAAGGGTTAGGCTTAACCCGTTTCGCCAAAACGTTAGCATTTTGGCTAATTGTAGCTCGTACGCTCATTTTAATGTGCTGGATGGCGCGAATCCGTGTCAGTTGACGTTCTCGTGATTCTCCTCATGCCGTCGATTGCGCTGCAGCTTTCTATGGCGTCGACGCTAACTTTCAGCGTCAGAACGCCAGGTCCAGACTGACGGTCGCACTTTGGCAGGCCCCATTTAAATTTCTTCAGAAATTTTCTAGTTAGCATTAGCCTTTTAGCTTAAATAACCCATTACCTATTTTTCTGACTTATTAACCATGTTTGGTATACAGAATGGAGTAAGTCAAAGTCAATTACAGACAACATTCTAATGATACCCCACATGCTACTGAAAGTATTAATGCTTACATTAGCATTTTGGCTAATGTGAGCTTATGCACTAATTTTAACACACTGAATGTTGCAAGTCCATGTCTTTCAACATGCTTGTGACTCTCCAAAGGCTATTGACTACCATTCAGCTAAACTTAGCATTGATGCTAATATTTAGCATCAGAACGCTGGATCCAAACCAACGGGTACACTTTGGCAGGCCCCAGTTAAATTTCATCAGAAATTTTCTAGTTTAGGTTTTATTTTTCTCTTGATGTGCAAATATTCCTTTTCAGATTTTGAAATGTTGACATCAGGCATTTTGATGAGAACAAGGCAAAGATACGGTTTAGGAAAAAGGCATTGTGGCCACAAACATCCAAGTTCATCACCCATGATCAAGAAAGTTCTGGAGCTTATTAGGAACTATGATGGAGACCAGACCACAACCAGCATCCACAAGTATTGGTATGTGAAGTTACTGCCAACATGGGTTGCCACCAGAGTGACATGTCTGCATGAAGTCTTGGTATATATAAATACTTATTTTGATAGAAGAGTGAAATGCCAACAGATTTAGTGTGGTTTTTGGTAGAACTCTGTGATGCAGAGCCCATTAGCTTTCAGCATTCCTGTTCAGCCAGCAACTGCACTGGCTATTGACAAGCAGGCATATGTTCATTAAAATATCAGGCCTTTCTGCTCTGATGAAGCAAAAGGCATAACATGTCCAGCACCAAGAGCTACTGCACAGAAGAGGACGATGGTCTGACAGACTTTATGTTAAAGTAAATTAAAATGAATAATCAAGTTACAGCATCCATTTCTCTCCATGAGTCCACTAAAATCCATTGTTCACGAACAACTCCATGACAAAGGCTCATAAGACAAAAGCTCAACTTTATTGGAAAGCATCTAAAAAATGTGTTTTTCTTACTAGACAAATCAGAGAAAAGCTGACAAGACAAAAGGTTAGTTCTGTTTTGAGAGCTTTTGTCTCTACACTTTTCCAGGCATACATATTGCCAATCAATTCTGAGCAGTGGGATTTATGCAATGTGAAGAATAATCCAAAACACATGCAGGAAGACTTGTTACTACAGGAGGGCAATATGCACAAAAGTTTTATCATAATACTTTACAGGAGTAGTTAAGCCTGTTATAAGCAATAAATCAATCGCACAATAAATTAAAATAAGCTTGACCTTACAATTTTATTTTTTTAATGGCCTTACAATGGCCTTAATACGCCATAGTAGTTTTTTATTCAGCTTTAATTTGCTTTAAAATATCGCTCTTAAGTTGTAAAGATCCCCATGAACAGCTGGCTAAGAACACAAATATTAACCAGAAATTCTCATGCATTGCATTTCTTGAGTTCTTTGTTTGTTTTGTTGATAATATTGGTTTTGTCACGTCTTTCTACCAAATCAATCAATCAATCAAATTTTATTAGTATAGCACATTTCAGCAGCAAGGCATTTCAAAGTGCTTTACATCAAATCAAACACAAAAATACAATGCAACATAGAATCAACAATAAAAACACAACATAGTCAGATTCCGTCAATAATTTGCAATTGATTACGTTTCTAATACAACTCTAAACAAGTGGGTTTTTAGTTGAGATTTAAAGGAAGTCAGTGTTTCAACTGTTTTACAGTTTTCTGGAAGTTTGTTCCAGACTTTTGGTGCATAGATGCTAAATGCCGCTTCTCCTCATTTGGTTCTGGTTCTGGGGATGCAGAGCAGAACCAGAACCAGAAGACCTGAGAGATCTGGAAGGTTGATACAACAGCAGCAAATCTTTAATGTATTGTGGTGCTAAACCATTCAGTGATTTATAAACTAACAACAGTATTTTAAAGTCTATTCTTTGAGCTACAGGGAGCCAGTGGAGGGACTTTAAAACTGGTGTTATGTGCTCTATCTTCCTGGTTTTAGTGAGAACTCAAGCAGCAGCATTCTGGATCAGCTGCAGCTGTTTGATTGATTTGTTGGACAGACCTGTGAAGACGCCGTTACAATAATCAATACGACTGAAGATAAACGCATGGATGAGTTTCTCTAGATCTGGCTGAGACATTAGTCCTTTAATCCTGGAAATGTTCTTCAGGTGATAGAAGGCCGTCTTTGTAACTGTCTTTATGTGGGTCTGGAGGTTCAGGTCAGAGTCCATCACTACTCCCAGGTTTCTGGCCTGATTGCTGGTTTTTAGTTGTAATAACTGAAGCTGTGCACTGACTCTAGATCTATAACTCTAGATCTATAACTCTAGATCTATAACTCTAGAGCGTTCCTCTTTAGGTCCAAAAATAATAACTTCAGTTTTGTTTTTGTTCAGCTGGAGAAAGATTTGGCACATCCACACATTTATCTGTTCTAAGCATCTGTTCAGTGATTGGATGGGGTCAAAGGTCACCTGGTGACATCGTAATGTAACGCTGTATGTCATCTGCATAGTTATGGTAGCTAATATTATTTCCTGTTATAACCTGAGCTAGTGGGAGCATATAGATATTGAATAAGAGGGGTCCTAGGATTGAACCTTGGGGTACCCCACATGTGACCTTTGACCTCTTTGATGAGAAGTTTCCAATTGAAACAAAGAAATCCCTGTTCTTTATGTACGATTCAAACCAGTTAAGCACTGGACCGGAGAGTCCGACCAACTCTCCAGTCGATTCAGTAATATGTCCTGGTCAACACTGAGGTCCAACAGAACCAGCACTGTGGTTCTCCCACAGTCCGTATTTATATGGATGTCATTGAACACTTTGACTAGGCCAGTCTCTGTGCTGTGGTGAGACCGGAAACCAGACTGTAAGGAGTCAAAGCGTTTGGTTATTGTTAGGAAGCTATTTAACTGTTTACACACAACTTTTTCAATAACTTTACTGATGAATGGGAGGTTGGAGGTCAGAGGTCGGCCTGTAATTCTGCAGTAGTGATTTGTCTAGATGGTTCTTTTTTATCAGTGGTTTGATTACTGCTGTTTTCAAAGCCTGGGGGAAAACGCCTGATGAGAGCGATGAGTTACTATTTGGATCAGATCAGTAGCAACAACAGGCAGAACTTTCTTAAAGAAATGTGAGGGTAGAACATCCAGACAGCAGGAACTGGAGCTGAGTTGACCAGAACCAAACGAGGAGAAGCAGCATTTAGCATCTATGCACCAAAAATCTGGAACAAACTTCCAGAAAACTGTAAAACAGCTGAAACACTGACTTCCTTTAAATCTCAACTAAAAACCCACTTGTTTAGAGTTGTATTCGAAACGTAATCAATTGCAAATTTATTGACGGAATCTGACTATGTTGTGTTTTTATTGTTGATTCTATGTTGCATTGTATTTTTGTGTTTGATTTGATGTAAAGCACTTTGAAATGCCTTGCTGCTGAAATGTGCTATACTAATAAAATTTGATTTGATTTGATTTGACTTATAATTTCCTCTAGGGTTTTATAATTAAGTAGTTGAAATTGGGTCATTTTTCCTGTATTTGTTTTGTTTGGGTTCAGTGTTGGTTCTGACTTTATAGTGGATGTGCAGATTAATCCTTTGATTTTTTGAATTTTCTCTGAAAAGAAACTGGAAAACTGGTTGCAGGCAGCAATAGACTGAAATTCAGGTGGTAACGTGATAGGAGGGTTTGTGAGTCTGTCAACTGTTGCTAATAAAGCTGGAGCATTGTTAATGTTTTTGTTTATGACATCTGCAAAGAAGGCCTGTCTTGCATGTTTGAGTGTTAAATGATAGTAACGTAGTTTTTCTTTATAGATGTTATAATGAAGGTGAAGTTGAGTTTTACTTCGTTCTGCCCTACAGCAGAGTTGTCTTGCAGATCGAACTGTTTGTGCATTTCTCCATGGAGATTTCTTCTTACCAGACACAACCTTCATTTTAATTGGGGCAATGGAATCAATGAAATCTGAAACTTTAGACTGAAAATCATTTACCAACTTATCTACGTCATTAGAGCTTAAGAGTGAGGAAGAAGAGTAGATTTGATTAAATGTTTCTGCTGTGTTTTCTGTGAGAGAACGTTTTGTGAGACTGGATGACAAAAAGCTTCACTCCGATGTCTCAAGTTACTCCTCCCTTCTCATTCCCTTGGTAATGGCTAAACAGACAGGAAGTTAAACACCTCAGTTTTTCACCACTCGGGCTGGACCCCATGCACAAGTCATGACAGCAACGACAGGAACAAAAGTTGAATAATTTTCAACTTTCTTGTGTAGTGTATCTAGGCTGTGTGTGCACGTTGTTAGTTTAAATACTAACACTAAGTCTGCCACCACAACAGTAATCATGGCAATCGTCCTTGTTTGTAGCAGAATAAGTATTTATAATAATAATAATAATAATCACATATTTTATTTAAAAGGTGTTTTCAGGGCACAAAAAGTTACCTCACAAAAGTAAAATACATTTAAAAAAAAACAAATTGTGCAAATGCTTGTTTCCCTGCAGAGCATTCAGCCAGGATTTAAAGATGGACAGTGTGTCAGACAGTCTTGAGTGGGGAAAGTGGACATTTATTTTAAATAAAGAAATCATGTGCATAAACTGTACATTTACAGAATAGAGATGCTTTCTGTCCATAAAGGCGCATTCACAAAGTGGCCATGACTGGACTGAAGGAGGAGTAATTCTAAACTTAAATTTACTACCTTTTACTACCCATTTTTACTAGCTCTACAATATTTTTACTACCAACACAAAATAGAGCAGCAGTCTCTTTTGGGGGGACGGGGAATTCTAGTGGTGCACCGATTTAAAACAGGGATCAGCTCCCCTGCGCAGGAATCCGCTGTTAATGAACGGTAGATGCTCTGCTCAGTTTGATAACAGCCACTCTGTTCCAAGTCAGATTTATATTTTCTTCTGCATACTTTACAAAGCGTATCTCTGTCATTTGATCATTGAGCCAAAGTCGTGAAAACTTTTCTCATGTTGAGGTGCAAAAACACTCGCTAGTCTCAACATGTTAGGTGCTTTCAACACTATGCATGCAGACAACAGATTGAACAGCGGAACCAATCAAGTCTATCAATGTCAACTCAGGAGTAGATAAAATTTTTAAAACAGATTTTAAGGTTAAACGTACTTAAAACTCAAGAGGTCAGCATTTAAGTAAAATTCTAAATATATCAAAGGGGTCAAACATTTTTTGGGGAAAATTTACTACCCAGTCAATTTCTATTCGGCACCTTTTACTACCTTTTACTGGCCTTAATTAAGGCTAATTTAATTTACTACCTTTTACTACCGTGTGGAAACCTTGTAATAAACCATCATCAACATTACCATCAACATTATATAGATCATCAACAGATCTATTTAATCTCCCTCTGAATCCTTCCATTTGCAATGTTTTCCATCAGAGCCAAAGCACTCCACAATTTTGTGGCTCACCTTTTTGCAGCTACTTATATACGTGTGATTGTATACACACCTTAATCAACTTAAAAGTAATCAAACCTGACCTGTTTGGAGTTAATCGGCTGATCCAACCCTGTTTTCTTTTCTAGTGAGAATGAAATTAACCCCCAGTTTTGACACTTTCTAGTTTGATATTGTTCACAGAAAAAATTTGCATGGTTGCCGCACATTTTCCTGCCAGGGAAACAGTGTGCGTATATTTACGCAAACTTTGACACAAAGTTCATTTTTATACATACCGACTAGTGCATAAAATATGCCGCGTACATATTTTGTGTGTACGCAAGCTTTTTACACAAGGCCCCTGGACTCTTACCACTTAGTGTAGCACAGTGCTTCTCAATTCCAGTCCTCAGGCCCCCCCTGCTCTGCATGTTTTAGATGTACCTCTACTCCAGAGCAGCTGGTTCAAATGATTCCATGACCATCAAGTGCCACAGAAGCCTGTTAATCAACCACATATTCAATCCAGGTGTGTGGCAGAAGGGAAACATCTAAAACATTCAGGGCAGGGGGGCCTGAGGACCGGAATTGAGAAACACTGTAGCATAAAGCCCAGGAGGAGGAGTGAGTCAGGTTTAAAAGCTGAACATGACAGCTGCAGTCTGGCAACAATTGGGATTCCTTGAGTACCTTGAGGACGTGGTGAACCATTGAACCCGTGGACCCACTAATTTGTAAACAGTAGCGACTAAACAATACAACTAGGCCTGTCGCGATAAACAATAAATCAATTAATTGTACGATAAATTAAAGCCATCAACGTCATTTTAATTATCGCCTTTATCGTCTCTTCCGGCCTTTTTCTTTCTGTTGATGACACTGAACGAAAAAAGGCTCAACTCCGCTGCTCTCCACTGACCCTCCCTTCCTCATTTCCTCAGTGTAACGCCCAGTTCACACTACACCATCTTAGAGCTGTCAGCCGATTGTCGGCCCATTTTCAAAACCTGAGAGATCGCACATTAGCCGACGGAAATCCCAGTATACCGGTTCGATCGGGTTCGATCATGCCGTGTGGTGTCCAACATGGGGACAACATAATGGCTCCAAGTCCAGAGAACTAATTTTAAAATCAGGCATTAATCAATTATTTACTACAATCTACCTGCAATGCATGTGGCTCTAGTGTCAGTGTAACGTCCTGACTGAATGAAAATCATTAGAATCTATTTATGTCACGTTAAAGAACAGCTGAAAAGTTACTGGGGCATCAACTGCATAGCAATTTCGCTCCAACTCCTCCCCTCGTCATTTCTGTATTCTTTGGACGAAATATTTTATAAACATTAATGTTGTTTCCACATATCTCCAATGTCCGCTGGACTTCAGTGTCAGCTGTTCAGGATTCCCCTCAGTAATTTCCCCTCAGAAAACAAGAGAATCCACGCTTTCTGATTGGCTACCTGTCACATTCAACAGGCTGCGTTAACAGTGGGGAAAACCCCTGATTTAGATCGGAGTGGCCACTAACACACCACACACTACAGGATGATTGGTTAGGAAATCACAAGTAACAATCTTAAAACGATCAACGTTCTAAGATTGTCGTAAGGAGAAAAATGTACGTGTGAACTAATGTGTAGTGTGAATTATTGCATCAGGTAGTCGATGTGCCCATCTTCTCTATTTAAATCTAATGATGACTGAAGGGCAATATAAAATACAGACTTCATAATCTACACTCTTGATTGAATGCAGTATTTATTTACACTTTGGTGATTTTATACTAGTACATTTTTGTTAACAGAGACTGAGAATCCATTTTATTTAAATTTTTGGTTGTTTTGTTTATTTTATCAGTTCCAGTGTTATTATTCCAGTGTTACCCTATCCCAACCCCACACTTTATTTTCAAAATAACACCTAAGTGTTATTTTGAAAATAAAGTGTACTTGTCTTTGGCAGGAAATCACATGCATTATTACGTCATTTCCATTAAATCAGTGTAAAATGGTATTCAAACAATATTATCGTTTATCACAATAATTTTTGGGACAATTAATCGCTCAGCAAAATTTGTTATTGTGACAAATTTTGCTGAGCGACATATCTGCACCTAAAATGCATCCTATTGACAGTCCATAATCACTGAGGTGCAGTGGCTTTTCTAATATGGGCAACATGGGCAATCAGAGAATTTGAAAGTGAACAGTGCCTAACGCAAACCCCCTAAACTCCCCTCCCAATTTAAAAGGTTTCCTAGTTCCAGTGTTAAATGTTCTTTCAAAATTGGTTTATTGACCTCTGAGAGGGTGCTTTTGCATAGTTATGCAATTATTGTGCCATTAGTTAACAATGCTCTCAAAATGACAATATTATCGTCATAATTTCTGGGACAATTAACCCCCAAGCAAAAGTTGTTAGTGACAGCCCTAGTAGTAATTTTGTAACAATAAAAGCGATAATTATTACTTTTTTCTAGGTAACTAAGCGCATTATAAACATGGCAGGAAAGCAGGCATGGTCTATTCTAAAAGCATTAAATCAGATTTCATAGAATTTTCATTCTCAAACAAAAGTAAATTCTAGAACTATGGGCGTGGTGATGGCACAGGGGTAAAACATGCAATCCGTACATGGAGGCCTTAGTCCTCCGAATATGCTCCTAGAAAACACGAGTTTCACCAAACAAAACTGCAAATCCCATCATTAAAATTGATTTGGGGAAGGTTTCCGAGAAAGATTCTCCAACAGATGAGTCACTGTGCAAAAGTTAAGAGACATTAAGATGCATTAGTCAAAACCAATCTCAGGCCCTAAGATCTACTCTGAGTCCAATACTGTATGCTCTAAGGAAGAAACAAAAGTTATTGTGGCAGATTTTTTCTTTTTTTTCCCAATTATGATATAATGTCTAGCAAAACATTGCTATGCACGTAGCAAGATGCCCATAATTTTGTAACCATAAAATATTCCACAATTTCCTTCCAACTAAAAACACAATATCAACCAAGTCTAGCTAGTTTTTGTTAGGGTCCAGCACTAGCTGTGCAAAATTTGTTATGGAAAAATAACTGATTGGATTTTTGCCAAACTCTCCACATACCTCCACGCCATAGGTCTTATTTTACATTTTTTATACGGTTATGGTTGGTTTAAGAGGGGAAGGAGGAACAAAAAGGTGACAAATGCTTAAACTGACCTCCAAACCTTAAAAAAATTCCCAAAACAAACAAACAAAAAAATCACACTCATCCAAATGACCTCAAATGTTCAGAATGCCTTCTTGGAAGCCTAATCACATTTCATACACTGTATGGCTGGGGTCACCAACCTTTTTGAGAATGGGAGCTACTTGTTTGATGCAGACAAATTTTCTTGGCTCAGCCTTTGTAACAGTAATACATATATGATGGCATGCTATGATTACAGAAGTTCTTAGTTCAGAGTTTTACGTTTGATTCCCTTTTGGAGCTCTTCTGTGTGATTCTAAATTGCCCACAAGTGTGAGAGTATGGACTACTGCAGTAGCACATGCAGCAGTGTGGCTGTACGGACTATGAGAACCTTGAGATTTTCCTTTAAGTAAAAAAAGAAAATAGTTATTGTATGTTTTATTATCCAACCCTCTTTACTAGTAAAAAAATTGAGAAGAAAAAAATTGATCTTTAGTGACAAAATATCTTGTACGTACACACATCAGTGTGTTTTTATGGGGGTGGGCACACCAAAGCTTAAATCTTTATAGATTATTGTTTTGGGCTAAACCTTTATATTTTGCTTTTTCTATAAGCTAAAAATGAATGAGCAGAGTTTGAACCTCCAGTAGTTCTAAGATTCAGCCTGAGCTTTTTACAGTGTGCACGGTTCTGATGGGGTGGCCGGTATATTAGCTTTTTTTTTAATGGTTTCGCAAACTGAAAAGCTGACAGGTCACCGTTTGGCTAACAGCAGATGTAAAAAAAAAAAAAAAAAGGCCTGACCGATCACACAAAACTATCACAGCACCTGACCTACAAGACTACAACCACCTCTCCATTGCTCATCATGTGCGCGTAGCCCAAAACTAAACCACAAGCGTAGTCGACTTTTTTTTTTCTTTTTTTTTTTTACAAACAATGCTAAATAATAAAGACATGGAAGCTAAGCCTACCTGTGTGATCCACGGAACGAGGAGTATGTTGATTGCCAGGTCCAGGTGGCGTCAGATGTCCAGAGGAGGAGAAGGTGAAGCAGCAATGTTTGCTTAATTTCTACTCTTTTGGGGAACGTTTCGACTAGATCATATAGTTTAACCCGCAGTCTTATTGCGGCGCTCAGTAAGAGCGGCAGATGTTCGTCAACGGATGACCTGTTAGATCTCAAGTTCAGGAAACATCAAATAAACTCATTAACCAACGACCCGTCAGAATCCCACAAGGTAAAAAACTCTGGCGAGATCCAAATGACCGCTCTAAGAACTACAGAAGGTTTAAACTCCGCTCGTTCATTTTTGGCTTACAGAAAAAGTTCCAAGCTGCCAAATAAACAAAAGCAATGTTACCAATAAGATTTAGGCTTTGGCGTGCCCACACCCACAAAATCACACAAATGTGCTGTACATACAATATTTTTTGACACAAAAGATCTTTTTTTAACTTCAAAATTTTGTTAATAGTAAAGAGGGTTAAATAATAAAAATTCCAAAAATTATTTTCTTTTTCACTTAAAGGATCTGAAGGTACGCAGAGTGTGTAGAGCCGTACAGTTGCAGGCGCTGCTGCCCTCTGATAATATCCTGCAGGCGTTTTTGCATAAATTGAACTTTACCCTAGAAAAGAGTTTTATACATAAAGCCATTTATTTTAAATGTTTTATAATTTACTTTTTTTTTTTAATTCTAAATATGAACAAAAGTTACTTCAATGTAAAAACATTTAAATAATTTTTTGGCAATGCTCCCTAATGACAATGGCTATTTTTAGAACTTGCTCTGCAGGCAACTGACAATGTCCCCTCAGGCGACCGGGTGCTTGTGGGCACCATGTTGTGATCTCTGCTCTATGGCCATATCTTCATATGCATCATTCTGCTTTTTATAAAATTTGACTTTAACACAAAAATCTTTTGCATAGTTATGCACTAATATGAGCAATTTTGGTTGAAAATGCTCATATTATTGGAATACATCAGCATTAGTCAATCTTCAAAGTTTGCTAAGAATCAGAGAATGTTTGTTTGAATAACACCAAATCAAACTTTGACACCAAGTGCTCTTAATATTTTCTTCACTTACACTTGAACAAAACATTATAAAAGAAATACATTATAAAGGAGAAACAAGTTTTGTTATTTGATGTCATTTTCAGATTTTTAGCTCAAACTGATACATTTTAGGGACATTTTCAATTTTTGTACGTAGGAAAATCAATAGCAAACAGGAGGCTCAGAGGAGACTGTCAGCATCCAAGGTGTAGTCATCCTATTTAGCCACATGATGGTGCCAAACCCACCCTATCTGGGCCAGCATCGGTCTATAATCTCACTCAGTATGCGTCGTGTGTATTTATATAATTGTGGCTCACAACCACATTTCTAATTTTGTTTCCCCCCAAATATATCTTAAAATAATGCAGTCCTGCACCTCCAGTCGACTTAGGGGTGGTCCTTTGCAGTTTTTTTAGTTGAAATGAGAAAGAGGAAGAAATCCACCCGTTCACAGTTTTTCTTCCTTCTCCGTCTTCACTGTGGTTGTGGCATGGTCTGCTTAGCATCTCCCAAGCTTTCCCAAACTCCAAAACATTTCTTCAAATCTGCAAACTCAATTACATGGTGGGTCTGTTATCATCTAGTAATAGCATTGTTTTATATCTAAATCTACTGCTAGGTTACTCATTGAAGTGCTGTCTTTACCAGAAATGCTAGCAAGGCTAGATTAATTTTAGTAGCTCAGCATAAGCTCCAGAGGTGGTGTTTAAAATCAGCTAAGGTAACCCTTAAAAACATCCATAATTCTAGGACCACCATTTATTTTAAAAAACATTAAAAGAACTCTACTTAGTAATTTGGGTACTAAAAACTGGACAACTAGTAATTATCTCTTTATATGTGTAAGTGGTGTTGAATGTTTCCTGGTAATTAGGTAATTACTCTGGAATTTTCTACATGGGTAGGACACAGGGTCATCAATACTTTCAGGAGGATTAAGAGAAACTGAAGTTCCACCAAATTAGATCCAACTCTACCCTGATAGTGTTACTAGCTTTGTGGAACAGTTTGATGAGTCTAGGTAAAGGCCTCTTGGTTTCAAAACAATCATTTCCAGTCATATTGCTCCTACAGTTTAAAGTCACTTTAATAAAATGCCAGACAACCTAAAGACTTCCCTTCCCTTTAATGTTTCAGCAAACTAGCTGAGCTGGTCACTTTGTTTTGAAAGCAAAGTTGACATGCTAAAAGTCTAAAGAAGTATATCTGTTAACCAAAGTGCAAACTGGCTAACTAAACCGGCTACAATGTCAGTGGCAACACCTGACCATAGAGTCTGGATTAGTGAATAACTGGTGACTTCAGGCCCATATCCCATCCAATAATGACATCAGAAACACAGGTAGAAAGAGATACGCCAATACCAACTCTAATGAGGTGAACAGGACAAGTTAAATGAGGACCACAAGTGCTTACTTGTACAACAAATGATTTCAGTATTTGTTAATGGCATTGTTAAATACGTATAGTATAAACATCAAGGAAATAAGTTAAATAGTCCAGTTTGTTTTAACAGGAAATGTTAAAAAAGAAAAAGCAGAATTAGAGGGTTGAGATCAGATCAAATCTGTAAGCATCAGCTCAATATCATCGACGAGAAAGCCCATTGATCAACCCCAATATAAGAACAACATAACAAGGGAACAAAGTTAGTAGTCAAATTCCCCAAGGACGTCTTTGCTTCTGCAAGGCAGACCAATTGTACCATTTTTTTTCCAAGACATTTTGGTAGGGTTTTTGGTAATTCAACAAATTAGGTCTCGACCAAAATAATGAAAAATGTGTTTCCAATTTGGCAAAATTATTAGTTATATACCGCCTGGCCCAAAAAAGTCAGTATTTGGATTTATTTAAGCATGTAGGAGCATGCCATAGGAAAACTACAGCATTAATTAATGCTTTGACTGATAGCATTTCATTTAACTAAAATAATTCTTTCATTAATTTCATTAGTTTTTCAAGCAGATTAGGAATACAACAGTATTATTTCTTAGTTGTCTCACTTCATCAGCTGTATTGACAACAGAAATTAAGACTTCTTGGAGTGTTTCAGGCAAAAGGCATTTGGTTATTTTCCCCACGTATAAACGTACTCTTTGATATGAAGCCAGTTATGCAGAAAAGCTAATTTTATAAGTTGTACATTCAAATCAGACATTTCTAAATACTGCATACATCGATTACACAGTCAAACTATATAACTACACTGTAGCCTAGATGTTTACAAAGTGTTAAACTATGCTAAATTAAATACTCTGTAATGTTCAAAATTTTGCATACTGTGCAAAATTTAGCTTTCATAATAAGCAATAATAAATTATTTCAAAATGTTAGTATTAACAGATAGAACTGTTATCTTTAAGAAACTAACTGCTTGGTCTTATGTTTCACACACTGGACAAACAGAATCCAAAGCAAAAGTTTTGAGAACCTTTGGAATGAACAATTAAAATGTACTCATGGCTCCACAATTAACAAGTCAACATGGAAATAAATATGGCCTTACAGTTATAATTAAATTAGATTGTCATTGTAGGGACTAATTTACTGTATTTTATACTGTACTATAAGGCGCACCTAAAAACCATTAATTTTCTCAAAAGCCCACAGTGCGCCTTATAATCCGGTACGCCTTATATATGGACCAATATTGAGCCACAACAGGTCTCACAACTACGGTAAGCCGACTTCATTTTACCCCGTAGAAGAAGAAGAACTCCAGCCGCTAGATATTGGTGTCACAGGGCATTCAAATTTAGACTGCGAACTGCCTGGGAACAGTGGAAGGCGAACACACGTTCATCAAGACGGGGAGACAGCGCCGACGACATACGCCACTATCTGCCAGTGGATCGTAAATGCCTGGGCTGATATGTCATTCTCAACTGTGGTCCGAGCTTTCAGGAAGACAGGAATTGTCACTGAACTGCTAAACAGCAGCAACACTGACTCCATTAATGATGACTTTGACGAGACGGAGCCGGGCATGTTGGATGCCGTATTTGCCCAACTGTTTAATTCGGACACTGAAGAAGAAGAATTCGAGAGATTCGTGGATGAGGAATAAATTAATAAAGTGAGCTTTACATGTTTATTTTGTGTGTTTACAGCTCAACAAGGTTGGTCATATTGTGAATATGGACATTAACATTTGAACAACGTTGAGTTATTGATATATTGTTATTGCTTTGCACTATTTAGAGTGTTACTATATAGTGATTGCACTAACGTTTGATTTACCGTAACAGTATCAGACTGTAGAGTCTATTATATGCACCTTTTAATGCGGTGCGCCTTATATATGAAAAAAGTTTAAAAATAGGCCATTCACTGAAGGTGCTCCTTATAATGCGGAAAATACGGTAACCTCTTCAATACTTCAATTCAGAAAGTAAAACTCAGTTTACACACAGAATGATCATAGAATGTTATTTCTAGTTGTTTTAAGAATATGGCTTACAGCTAAAGAGAACCAAAATTCAGTTATAGGGAAAATCTGAATATTATATCCCACCAGTTAAAAACGTTACAAGGAATTTGATCAACACAATCAGCAAAAAGACTGCTGACGTGACAGTTGTCCAACAAACAACCATTCAAGCCCTCCACAAGGAGGTTAAGCCTTAAAATATTTTCGGTAGAATAGCTGGTTGTAGACCGGGTAATGGAAAATTGACCGGAAAAAAAAGTGAGATTGAAAAAGTTAAACGAATAAGCCTAGTTTTTGGAGGATTGTGGCGTTCAGGCCATTCACAAGTTTTGGGTGAGATTCCAAGACATCTCAACCAGGTCGAAACAAAAGTTATGTCACACAGATATACCCAGCACATGGGTTACAACTGTCTAAATGGAACAAAGACTTGAAGATTATTTTTCAAATAAACGTTTACAATTCATTTGAAAATCAAGGTCCCATAATCTGGGGGATGAGTGAAGAAGCACAGAATACACACTGCTTCAAGTTCTATGTACAGTTCCAACAATTGGCAAGGATTTGTAGAGCCATGTCATCTGCTGTTTTTGGTTGACTGTGTTTTATAAAGTCCTAAGTCAGCATAGTCCTCTATAAGAATATTTCAGAGCAATTCGTGCAACCATCCTCTTAGAAGCTTTATAGAAATGCTGATGTCAGAGTTTTTCCTCTTTACTGTCGCTACACGTATGTTGAGAAAGAGGGACTGCTGCAATATAAATGACACACTGTGTATACTGTATACAGTGATATGTGCTCATCCAGAGGCGTGGATGCTCCAAGTCAAGGCAGTCTGCTGGGTTTCCTTAGAATTTGTAAATGAATAAAATTGGATACTGCTTGATAACTAGGATCACTGGGAATTAGGGAGGCTCCAATCAGGTTTTCGGCTGCCAATTCCGATCATCCATTAGGGCAGATCACTGCTGATCACCAATCATTGCTGATCGCCTGGACTGGCTGTTAATTTTTTGTGTTAGGTATAAATGTTACTTTGTGACCTGGTATATTTGAAAAATCATCTGGTAATAAACTCACTTAATGCAGACATAAAACATGCAAAATACTTGCAGGCACAATGCAGCAGGTATTCAGTCAAAATTAAAAATAATTTTTAACTGTAAGGCTCTTACAGCCTAAATTATACATGACTCAAATAAATCTCACAACACTGCCTATATCAAATAATGTCATGTAAAATAGGAAACATTAAAATAAATAATCCTGAGTTACTAAATCAAAATTTCCTGAGAGCACAACTAGCTGATTAATCCTCATTCTGATTGGCTGTTTCTGACCAAGCAGAGTAAATCTGCCGAATACCAGGAGGAGGAAGAGGAGACTGATGTTTTTTTCAGAGATTGTCTTATGTTAGGACATAGCAAAAGTTTTAATATATTTAAAATCTTTTGTTTGTTTAAGTTACATGTTGCAAATTTAAGCAGACGTTCGATGGGAGAGTTCACTGTCTGGTGGAGCAGAAACAGTCTCCAGATGTGACATATTAGTCCTCCTGCCCTCAAATAATACGCAGGCTGCGGAACGAGATACAGGTGATCAGTTTTTGTGACTGGCAACATGAGATAGTAATTGGCGGTCACCGGTCATACAGTTTTTCACGGAAATCGGCCAATTATGTTCGATGGCCAATCGATCGGCACACCTCTACTGCGGATGTATGTACTATATAAATAAACCAACTATATAAACTGAATTGATTTTCATTTTAGGACTTGCAGGGCTTGACAACTGCCCACACAGCTAGAAGTACCTAAATACCCGTTTTGAAGACTGTTATCAAAAGTGCGTGGTGGGCCAACAAACCTGTCTGACTTAAACAAAATTGAGAACGTATGAACTTTTGACAAGGGGAAGAGAAGAAACGAGAGCCCACAATGTTGCTGAATTTTGGATTTTCATTAGCTGTCAATTTATAATCATAAAATGACCTTCAATAATCAAACCATGCAATCATTCTGTTTAATATTTCTATGCAGTACTCGCAGTTTTAACTTAGAATTACCAAAATAGATGAACTATTGATTCAAGATTTTCATCTATTGAGTTATAACATTGAGTCCATTTTATTAAGGTCACAATGAATACAAGTTGTACTCAAACTAATCAAAATGCAAGACTTTTTCCAGGCAAAACTGAGCAAGTAATCTTGTTTCTGAAGTCGCAATACTTAAAAAAAATTCTTCCACTCAAAACACCACTAACAATCCAAAATGTAATAGTTACTAGCTCCTATTTTTTTCCACTGCAAGGCATTTCCAAAAGAAGTATTTTAAGGATTTGCTAAATAATTCTCTCTTTTCCACGCAAAGCTAAAATATTAAACTCACTAAATGCTATTTAAAAGTAAATGGCACCCAGGCATATGACTTTTTTGAGCCAGGCAGATAATTGGGGTATCAAAAAGATAATTGGGGTATGTGTTACTTACTTAAACAATATTTACTTTTCTACATAAAAAAACTCAATAAATATATGAGCAATTGGTGTCGGTAAAAAAAACGTCACTTGGCTGTTTGCTACTAACCTTTCAAGTTAGGCTTGGATTTGTCAGTTTGCTTGCCTGTGGGGGTTTGTGCCTGCTGGCCCTGGCCCCCTGAAGAGGCCCCTTGTTGTGCTGCTTTCTGTTTCAGCATGGTCCAGTCAAATGTGTAGTCATACTGGTGATTCAGAGTCCTAGGTCAAAATAGAAAAACATCAAATTATCAACATTTCTTCCAATAATTATTTATGTCCAGCAGCCTGAAGCCCTAGAGCACAGCAGTGCCCAAAGTTGATTCTGGAGGGCCAGCATCCTGCATGTTTTAGTTCTCTCCCTGGTTTAACGCACCTGGATCAAATGATGGCTCATTAGAAGGCCTAAGAAGAACATTGACATGCTGAAAGGTTTGTTACTATTATGTAGTAACAAACCTTTCAGCATGCTGGCCCTTGAGGACTGACCTTGGGCATCCTTGCCCTAGGTCAGTGTTTCCCAATTCCAGTCCTCAGGCCTCCCTGCCTGCATGTTTTAGGTGTTTCCTTCTGCCACACACCTTGATTGAATCTTTGGGTGATTAACAGGCTCCTGCAGTACATGGTGGCTGCAGAAGATGTCATGCAATCATTTGAATCAGCTGTTCTGGTATAGAGGCACATCTAAAACATGCAGAGCAGGGGGACCCGAGGACTGGAATTGGGAAACACTGGACTAGATAAATTCTATGAATGAAGAGCTGTTCTAGCCTTATTTCATGTTCAAAAACCCAAGTATTTATCTTTTTTTCTCCGACGTATGGTTTTACACCTAGTTTAAAACTCCAGTCTCCACTGCATTTTACGACTATTGTATAGAACATACTTTCTGTATGCCATTTCTTTAATGGTCTGATTTAATTCATTGTTAGATAGTGTGACATAATGAAAATACACAAACATCCATGAATTCACTGTAGTGTATACAACAGTGTCTAAAACATGGATCACCAACACGGTGCCCACGGGCACTTGGTCGCCCGAGGGCAGACTGTCAGACAGAATTATGTGCAGACACAGGGGCCCCTTCAAGATGTTATCAGAGGGTAATCGTGCCTGCAGTTGTACGGCTGTATGCACTGTGCGTACCTTGAGATTTTTGTTGAAGTTACAAAAATAAAAACAACAAATTTTTTACATTTTATCATACAACCCTATTTCCTGTCAACAAAATTGTGGGAAAAAAATTCTTTTGTGTCAAAAGATCTTGTATGTAGCGAGTCTGTGTGAGTCTATGGGGGTGGGCATGTCCATTCTAAGCCTAAATATTATTGGTCAGTTTACTTTTGTTTATTTGGCAGCTTGGCTCTTTTTCTGTAAGCTGAAAATGAAAGAGCAGAGTTTGAACCCTTCTGTGATTCTAAGAGCGGTCATTTGGATCCCCCCTGAGCTCTTCACTGTGTGAGGAGTTCTGGCAGGGTCTCCGGTTTATGAGCTATTTTTTATGGTTTTCCAGAACTGAAGAGTTGACATGTTACCCAGTTGGCTTCCTGAGCATTGCGCTAAGACTGTGGGAGAGTTAAACACTTAAATCTAGTCAAAATGTTTGCCAAAAGAGTAGAAATTAAGCAAACATTGTTGCTTCCCTTTCTCCTCCTCTGGTTGTCTCATACACATAACTTGAACCTGGGAATCCCCATCCTCTTCTTCTCATGGATCACAAGGGTAGGTTTTGTTGTCAAGTCTTATTTCACATAACTTGTAAAAGATTAAATAAATACATCTCCAGCGCACACATCATGTGCGCTGGAGATGTGGTCATGCTCTTGCGGGTAGAGATGCAGTTATAGTTTTGTGCGTACCCTCCAATCAGTCAAGACTGTTTTCCCCCCTCTTTTTTATTTTTTTATTTTACTAGTTATGCTACATAATAAAGATGTGAAAGCAAAGCCTACCCATGTGAACCACGGCAGGAGGAGGATGAAGACTCCTAGGTTCAGGTGGTGTGTCTGCCCACCACCAGAACCGCACACATGGTAAAAAGCTCAGGCGGGATCAAAACAACCACTGTTGTTAGAACCACAGGAGGGCTCAAACTCTGCTCATTCATTTTTAGCTTGCAGAAAAAGAGCCAACCCGGTAAATAAAGAAAAGCAAACTGACCAATAACACATAGATTTAGGATGGACATGTGCCCACCCCCACAGACTCACTACATACAAGATGTTTTTTTTTTTCCTCTTTCTCTGAAGAGTTTTTGCGGCATTAGTGGCTCATATTTTTGTGACAGTAGGCAGACAAGAAAGAGGGCGAGGACAGGGGGGGGGAAGACATGCAGCAAAGGTTGCCAGGACCGGGAGTCGAAACCGCGACGTCTGCGTCGAGGACAAGGCCTCCAAACGTGAGGTGTGCTAACCCCCTGCACCACCCACAGCACGCCCCACAAACAAGATCTTTTGACACAAAACATCTTTTTTTTCTCCCACCACAATTTTACTATTACAATAAAAAAAAAAAAAATCTATTCTTTTTTTTTTTTTTTTTTTTTTTTTTACTTAAAAGAAAATCTCAAGGCATGCACAGTGCATACAGCTGCAGGTGCTACTGCAACAATCCATACTCTCAGTCACATTTGTGGGGAATTTAGAGATCCAAAAGAGAATCAAACTTAAAACTCTGTGAAATCAGAACTTCTGATCAGATAACAACCATATCTGCCATAGTAAGTCATTACTGATAACTATTGTGAGTGGTCTTTAACATTAATATGATCAGGCAGCATGTAATCATACATATGCAAATGCATTATTGTTACAAAGGTTGAGCCAAAGAAATGTATGTCTGTATCAAACAAGAAGCTGTTTGCGTTACTCTGTACCCATGAAGTAGCTCCTAGCCTCAAAAAGGTTGGTGACCCCTGGTCTAAAGTGTTTTTGCAGTGTAAAACAGGCGATTAATGACTGGGGTAACAAGCACCTGTTGATACAAGTGTCTGACGAGGCCTTGTCTGTACCTGGATAAGGGATAAAAAGTTCACTGAAAACTGGGAGTACTAATAACATGAAAACTTGTTCAAAATAAAGCACTTAAAACTTCCAATTATTCATATAGGGCTGGGCCCACTTTGACTTCAGAAGTGCCTTGATTATTGTATTCAACAAGGAGAACACAATATTGCTCACAGATTTTGCTACATATTTACAAAATAAGATCTCAGAGTAGCTCCAGATTTGCCAGATGCACATTCATGATCCCACACTCCTGCTCCACTTCATCCCAAAGGTGCTCTACTGTATTCTGTTCTGGTGACTGGATGCCATTGGAGTGAAGTGATCTCAATGTAGTGGTCACAAGGCCAGCCTAGGAAGATTTGAGCTTTGTGACATGAGGTGAATCTTGCTGCTGGAAGTACCCAATAGAAAATTGGTAAATGTGGTCACACTGGCAAAATACTCAGGAAGGT
Source organism: Gambusia affinis (assembly GCF_019740435.1). Lineage (NCBI taxonomy): Eukaryota > Metazoa > Chordata > Actinopteri > Cyprinodontiformes > Poeciliidae > Gambusia > Gambusia affinis. The sequence continues at coordinate 150,313 of NC_057876.1, read as the reverse complement.
TGTGGTCTTTGAAGGATCCTAAATTGGTGGCAAGGGGCCAAGAAAAAAATTAAGCACCTTTATACATTCATATCAGCTTGAACTAAACAACGTAGGGTTTCATGTTTTCCTGTTATTACCAAATTCTGAAACAACAATCTAAATCTTCCAGCCGAAATAAGTTTTTGAAATGGGAAACCTATTCCAAACTTTTCATTATTGGTGGCATTGTGTGAATTGTAGCCTTCGTTTTATGTTGTTAGCTTACAGGACCACCAGCAAGTGAGGTATTGTGTTACTGTAGTCAATCTGCTTCAAGCTTAGGCGTGTTGTACTTCCAAAGATGGTATTCCGAAGGCCGTAAATGCTATTTGAACTACTGTTGCCTTTTTTTGAAATCATCTCAAACCAGTGTTTCCTTTCTTATCTGATTTTTCCGTACAACTGATGTTCTGTGAATTTTTCTTTCAGGCATTCTCTGAAACTTGAGATAGTGTGAGTGAAAATCCCAGTAGATCAGCAGTTTTTTCTGAGACTAACAACCATGCCATGTTCAAATTAGAGTGGTAAAATTATATCGATTCTACAATATTTATCAATTTTTTTTTTTTCGATCTTCGAGTATTGATACGTTAAACCATGGGGGTCCATAGGCTTATACCGTCTTTTTAACATGTCTGGTTTGTGACGGCGTAGCAGCAAGACTCTGCCTCCCCCAGTCTCACTTTCAATTTGTGCTTAAAATGCACATTACAGGGTAGCGCCCCAAATGGAGTAGCAGCAAAAGCAGTAGATTGCGAAATTAATGCAAAGTTTGGATATCGGAGCAACTAGCGCCATCCACTTCGCAATTTGATTTTAGCTCAGTGGTTTCTGTTCTGTATATAAAGGATTACCTGAAGAATGAATACGCAGCAAGCAGTAGCGCTCTGTTTTGAGCTGGAAAACGAAGAGGGCGCTTTTAATCAGTTTTCAGTTAATTATATCCAAGTCTATGGAACATAAAGTGTCACTCAAATCACTCTGTTCTTCTAAAACAGGGGTGCCAAACTCCAGTCCTCCAGGGCCGCTGTCCTACAACTTTTAGATGTGCCTCTGCTGCACCACACCTGAATAGAAAAGTTAGGTCAATAGCAAGGCTCTGGAGAACTGATCTACACAAGGAGGAGGTAATTAAGCCATTTTATTCCAGTGTTTGGTACCTGTGGCACATTTAAAAAATGCAGGGCAGCGGCCCTCGAGGACTGGAGTTTGAGACCCCTGTTCTAAAATCTTTCAGAAAATTGTAAAAGTGCATCGAATCGTATTGAATTGTACCATTTGCCAAATATTGTGATGCATATCGTATTGTGATCAGAATATTGTATATCGTATCTTGAGATTATTGTATCACTCTGTTTCCCACCCTGATGTTCACTTTGACCTTCAGCCAGTCATCTTTATTATTTCTAAATGCCTAAAAGCATTTAGTTGCTTACTTATTGCTGGTTTTAAACTGAGCAGCTGTACCAATTAAAGTGGTTAGTGAATGTATATTAACTGCAACTACACTGACTGAGACCACTCAGTCGATTTTTTACCAGTGCCACAGTCAACCCTAAACCATAAAGCTGGCTGTAACAACCCTACATACAATAAAATCATACGTAACTAAAGGTTAGTAAAATGAGATTAGATTTCGGGTTCCTTTTCAGACTTGTAGTCTATTTGAACAAGACATTTTCATCCAGTAAGTATTTAGAGGTAAAGAATGTGTCACATGACTACTATTATAATAGTCACATTAAACTGTTTCTTTGTTTGTCTATGAGCTTACCTGAAGAGAATGCGAAACAGTTGGCGCAGATACATGTAGTCTGGTGCCTCTTCAAAGCGCAACCCACGGCAGTAGTTCAGATACATGGCAAACTCTGCTGGAAAACCCTGTAAACATGTATTAACAATACTTTCATGGATGTGCAGTTTTCTATATTTTCTGAATGTATATGTAATGTTCACTTGTATAAACTTCTGCAAATTGATTAAAACAAAGGCTGAATATCTAAAGAATACCGTCAAGTTGTCAATTCCCATGTCAAACATTACTTGTGCAACAGAACAAGAGATTCAACAAAGAGTAACATGGAATAGCAAGAAAGATGGTTTAAACATTAAATACTAGTAACACAAAATTCAGTGTTTAAGTTCTATGTGTTTATTATGAAGTAGAACAAATTACAATCAACAATTCTAATACAAATGTAATTAAAAAATACTTTATTGATTGCAAAGGGAAATTAAATAATGTTGTAACTCAATTAAAATTCTTCAAAAAGTTATTGTAGATCAAGATGGCTGTTGGCAGGAAAGGTTTCTTGTAGCGGTCTGTGCTACAGTGAATTTGAAGAAGCCTCTGACTGAAGATACTCCGTTTCCCCATCCATCCATCCATCCATCCATCCATCCATCCATCCATCCATCCATCTATACGCCCTTTGTCCCTAATGGGGTCGGGAGGGTTGCTGGTGTCTATCCCCAGCTAACGTTCCGGGCGAGAGGTGGGGAACACCCTGGGCAGGTCACCAGTCTGTCACAGGGCAACAAAGAAAACAGACAGGACACACAACCATTCACACACACACTCACACACCTAGGGAGAATTTAGAGAGACCAATTAACCTGACAGTCATGTTTTTGGACTGTGGGAGGAAGCCGGAGAACCCGGAGAGAACCCACGGATGCACAGGGAGAACATGCAAACTCCATGCAGAAAGACCCCGGGCCGGGAATCGAACCCAGGACCTTCTTGCTGCAAGGCAACAGCTCTACCAACTGCGTCACTGTGCAGCCCACTCCGTTTTCCCATGACAGTCAAATAAAGATGGTGTTCAAGCTTGTCCATCTCCAGGGGTTCCACAATCGCCACGAGAACAGAACCAGCCTTCTTTATCAGAATGTTGAGTCTTTTAGGTCCATGGTTCTGATGCTGCTGCCCCAACAAATGACAGTAGAAGAAATAACGCTCTCAACAGACTTATAGAATATCTGCAGCATCTTGCTGCAAACCTCGAAGAATCTTAGCTTCCTCAAGGAGTCCAGTCTGCTCTGTCCCTTCTTCTCTGTCGAGTCTCCAGCCCAGTCTGTTGTCAAGGTGAACACCGAGGTATTTATACTCCTCAACTACCTTCACTTCTCCCATGATAGAGATGGGGTTTGATCTGACCCTGTTTTACTTGAAATCAACAATCATCTCCTTTGTTTTGTCTGTACTCAAACTCTTCTCCATCTCTGATACACCCAACAACCACAAAGTCATCTGCGTAATTCTGTAGATGACAGAAGTTGGACTAATACCACAGGAATCTGAAGTTTAGAGAGGAAAGAAATGGTGAGAGTACAGTCCCCTGTAGCACTGGTGCTGATGACCACCCGGTTAGATACACAGTTCTTCAGTCTCACAAACTGCGGTCTGTGTGTGAGATAGTCATAGATACAGGTGATCGTTGAGGCCTCCACCTGTGTCTTCTTGAGTTTCTCACAGAGCAGACCAGGATGAATTGTGTTAAATGCACTGGTGAAATCAAAGAACATGTTCCTCACAGTGTGGCCTGCTTTGTCCAGATGACAGTGGGTTTGCTGAAGCAGGTGTATGAAGGCATCTTCAACTTCAACTCCAATTCCACGGCAATAAGCAAATTCCATTGGGTCCAGATACGTGCTTGTCTGCTTACTTGGGTTGGCCATAAGAAGTGTCTTCTAGAACTTTTATGATGTGGGATGTCAGGATAACAGATAGCTGAGTTTTCTTTGCTACTGGAACCAGACAGGATGTGGAACCTTCTCTTGTGTCTCCTGATTTGGTTGAAGACAAACTTGTGGAAGCAGACGAGTCCATGACTGAGGTGGAAGATAGGACATCTGAGGTTTGACAGGAAAGCTGTGAGTCACAGGAAGGTGGGATGTTTGTATGGCTGGGGACAGGAGAAGATAATAAGCTTGTTCCAGAACTGAAGCTGTTGAAGCATTTGTTCATCTCGTTTGTATATATCCGAGCCTCCTTTGGCTTACTGTCTCTAGACTTGACTTGGAGCTGCTCCCTCAATAACTCCCCGTCTCATTCCCTTAAGGCTCTTTTTTTCTTGTTTAACTGTTCCTTTAGGTCACTGGTGATTCAGCGTTTGTTTTTTGGAAAGCATCTCACTATTACTGGAAGGTGGATGGCACTGTCCAGAACAATGAGGCATGATCAGATATTTATGTCAGTGTCATGCCACTGATGTCATCTTCATGTAGCAGGCAGAGAGTAGTAAAATCAGTGGCTTCAAAGCAAACTTGAAGGGCTTCTTCTGCTCCCTGTGACTATTAGTCAGGTAGTCTCTTAACAAGAGATTTGTATTCAGAGTAGAAATAAACAGGACTATGATTTCCCCAGAAGAGGTCTTGGTTTGGAGACGTATGCATTATGACATTAGCATAACACAAATCCAATGTCTTGTTTTTCTGGTGGAGCAGCTGACCAACTGGTGAAAAGTTGGCAGTGTAGAAGAGAATGAGGCATGATCACCAGATATTGCCACAAATGCATTGGGGTGTTGTGTCTGCATAAGGGTGGTAGTAATTCCTTGAATGATTCGAGTAAATCGATTATTATAAATCCTTGAGGGAAATTTATCTGCCTCAAAGCTTTGTTAAATTGTTTAATTTTTTAGCGCAATGTGTTCCAGCCGGGTCATTATTTGTGATGCGCAGAGCTCTCACTTCCGCCTATGAGTTCTTGACAAAAACTAAGTGTTAGCAGAATGAAGTCCAATTTTCAAGTTTGGACTGGGAAGACTTTATTGATTGATGATAATGTCCAGGCTTTTATTGTTTTCGGGGCATTCTTAAATCTACAAGCATGATGCTTGGAGTATGACAGCCTTTCTCCAGGAGCTGCTGCCTGATTGCTGGTTCAGAGCAAATGGTGAGGAAGATCACAGCTGCACTATTTATACAGGTGAGCAGATAGACTGAACACAGCAGGCAGCTCTGCTGCAGTTGATGCTTAACATAAGTGTAGCTTTACGGACAAACCAGCAAATAAATTTTATATCATCCCGATCTCATACCGCATCAAGGCGGTACATAGCTGGTAGATGTGTTTCTGTGTGTCGGAAGAGCCAAATCCAGTCGCTAACATGGATAAAAGCTATAAATGGCTGAGAATATGAGAGTTCATCTATCAAATTGACTGAAGATGAATACATAAACTAGATGCTGGAATACAGACATTTTTAATAAGCTGATTTGTGAGCCTGCCTGTTAATTATTACATTGAATATAATTTCAGATTTTTGTATAACTTTTCTTCAGGTTAACTTAGAAAGTGAGCTATTACTGTTACAGGTTAATTTTCTAAACTACAGAAAAGTAATTGTTAGGGATGCTCAAACATGAAAAATTGGACTGATATTAATATCCAATAGTAAAACTGCAGTTATGTTACATTAACCAGTATTTTATTTGATCGTTTTTAAAAACTTGAGAACTCGATTAAACGTAAGAATAATTGATAGAATACTGGCTTACTAAAATAATTGTTTACAGAAGCTCTAGTCTGTAACTTACCAACAACAAAACTGATGACATCACATACATTACCAGCAACAGCTGAGGGGGCAATGAATTATTCCTTCAGACTAAGTATTTTACATGGCATGACCTTTGCTTCACAGGAGAGAGCAGTATCTCTTTAGGAAAGACTATTATCACCAGTCAATCAAACGAGCTACCCAGTGGTTGGCCCAAACAGGAGCATGAACCTGAGTAAAATGTTGGCAGTGTATGGTACATACAACAACTCAGTTTTTCCACTCAGCATGAGCTGAAAAACAAACAAAAAAAATGCTGGATAGGGTTACTTGCTGGTTTTAAGACAAACCACCAAGTAAAGCTTAGGAAATGTCAGCATGGTCTGTGGTTTATTTTACCTTGCAGAGAACCTCAACAGGAGTAGACATTTTCTTTTCCGAGATCTTCTCATACTTTTGCTTCTTTGTGGCTGCCTAAAAAATAAAAGGGAAAAAAATAAATTGGTACAGCAGATTGATCTAAAGTTAAATAATTCAAACCCCTGGTGGAGTTTTAATTTTACCAATGTTTTTCTTGGTAAAATCTGGCCATAACCTAGGGGTAAGCCTTAGGTCAGAGGCAAAATAAATCTAGTATCAACACTGTTGTATTTAAGTGTGGAGTGGAGGAATGCAATGAACGTCTAACCTGCCTTGTAGAAGGAAAAACTGATATACAGAAGCAAAGTGTTTTATATAGACTTTAAGCCTTGTAAACACAATCGCAGAAAATTGATAGGCATACATGTGGTTCCTTGTTGGCTCTCTAGTCCCAGATATATGCTGAAAACGTAGTTATTAATAACTATAATGATAATTATAGTAGTGAATATTACAGTGATGCCTGAAAGAATAAACGTGTATTTGTGAATGCATGGGCTACAACTTGCACTAATATGAATTATGTTGAATGTTCATACCTTTAATCCTTGCCAAGGCAGACTGGTTCTGTTAAAGTACATCAGCACGTAGCCTAGAGACTCCATGTCATCACGGCGACTGCAAACAACATTGGGAATTATTAAGTATAAAACTTTCAAGATACAGCTGAAGTAAAATATTAGTTTACTTCTTCCTGTGTTTACTGACAACATATTGTTTATCTGAGGTCCTGTTCAGACCTGGCATCAACATGAATCCTGACTAAGTTGCAAGTAAACAGCCCTAAGCATGACTGTTAACCTCTAGGATGGTGATTAAAAAAATGTTTTGAACTTACTAGAATTTATTCAAAAGCCTTTTCAAATATTAGCAATTTTCACACCCCTGGCAGATTAGGGTCAAAATGGCAGTTTTTGATTTACACAAAGCAGCACTAATTTCCAACTCAGATATTTGACAGTGTAGATGTCAGGTATTTTTATTTAGTTTTCACATTATGAAATGTGAAAACATTGACTTGTTTGACTTGACCTGAAATTTCAAATATTGACTTGTGATATTTCCCTCTTTAAACAGTGTTTCCCCCAGTGTCTTACACGTTTTGCAGGGCAGAATCTCTCCTGAAAAGTTGGTCTATAGTTGATGCACTTAACAGGGAAAGAACCAATCACACTGCTGGAGCATCTGCATCTCTAAACTTTACTTTGGCGTCGATCCCACCCAAACTGAACACAGGCTGACCAGTAAGGACATTTATATCAACATCCTGTGAGGACCCATGTTCTTTAGAAGAATTCTTCATTAAAGTATGAGTTAAATTTAAAAGCCACCATGTTTGGTCTGCTTGCGAAACGCTAAATGAACCGCTGCACGTTTAGAGGCCCGTGTTGAGCTTGTGGTGAGAATGATATATCTTTGTGAAAAAAGAATTATGTGCAGCATGTGTGTTTACATCTCAACATGCTGCCTAGCACATGGCTCTTTGGCTGATAAGGTTTGTGTGTGTGTTCCTTAGTTGGCCAGTGCATTAGTGAACCAGTGGTTAAATCCATGGAGATATCACACTTGCCTCATGCAGAGTGGTAGTTTTATCATTTTATTTTATTTGAGTTTATATTGCGCAGTTTGACACGATGCATCAAACTGCACCATATAAAATGCTTTGTCTAATTACAGTCAGGCAGAGTTGCTGCGCATGGAGATCAGAAAAACTCATCCTATAAAGCAGGGGTCCCCAAAGTCGGTCCTCGAGGGCCAGCATCCTGCATGTTTTGGTTCTCTCCCTGGTTTAACTCACCCGGATCAAATGATGGCTTGTTAGAAGGCCTAAGAAGAACACTGAATTAAATTAAAACATGCAGGATGCCAGACCTTGAGGACAGACTTTGGGCACCCCTGCTATAAAGCTTAAGCAACCAAATCAGTCTGTGTGGCAATTATTAAACATGAAATGGAAGAACTACTAACGCCATACAAATTAAATCTCCTTGAGTGTCCCACTCTGTCCAGCAGAGATGCAAAGTCCAGCAGATATAGTCATCATAAACAGCCGGTTCAAAGTTGTACAGGCCTTGAGCAAAATTTCAGTTAGAGGCCCCTTTTGCTGCTAAGAACATTAGCACCACTAACAACATTTTAACATAGGTTTAATGGAATCAGAGAGTGAGGGCAATTTAATTGGCCAACCTTAAAGTGCTCATTTAAAAATTATTTTGGAAAAATATTTTCTGAGGTCAAACTGTAAATCTGGTTGCTGTATTTGGTCTCTGACCAGTTAGAAAATGTTTCAAAGTGTTAACGCAACCAAGAAGCTCTTCCAGAAAAAACCGTGTGGTTTGAGTGATGTAAGTGGAGGAGAACTGAGACTAAGAGGCGTGATCTGATTGTTGAGCTCAAAGAGGTTTTGTTTGCTCAGGTGTGGTTAAAACTTGTTTATGTGCCACATAGGTTAATGATGGGTCTACATCATTAACCCTAACCCTGCTTGTTTGAGTACGCAAACAACAGCATTTGACACAAGCAAATGGAAATGCAAATGGAAATAAGCTGTCAGTAGCTGTTGCGCACTTATGACGCTAGCGTTAGCATATGGGGTTAAATATCCTAGTTTTGGGTGTGCTCTGGTGGCGTAGGGGATAGCGCGACCCATGTTTGGAGGCCTTGAGTCCTCGACGCAGCCGTCGCGGGTTCGATTCCCGGACCCGGCGACATTTGCCATATGTCTTCCCCCCTCTCCCTCCTCCTTTCCTGTCAGCCTACTGTCATATAAGGGACACTAGAGCCCACAAAAAGACCCCCTGGAGGGGAAAAAATAAATAAATAAAAATCCTACTTTTCTTGGAGTGACACACTGCCGTGGAAGATTAATGACGTCACTAAAGCACCACCCACCCAAAGAAAATAATGAAGATGATGACAAAGTTCCCATGTGCAGCCTTGGACATGGACGTGTGAAAAAATGACAGAGCGAGAAGATCAATGACACCGACGGGGTGGCGGCGACTCAGCTTCTACAGTCACCTTCTGCTGCGTCCTTTTGGAAAACCGGGAGAGGCAGAGATACCAGCGGCTCAAAGCCTGGTGCAGCTTATATGTGTACGCTTCCAGTTTTTTTCCAAAATTTTGTAGCTGCGGCTTATAGTATGGTGCGCTCTGTAGTCTGTAAAAACTGTTAATTAGCATCATTCCAGAGATTTTTCCTCTTTCTACACTTTTTACATTTACACAACAAAAAAAAATTATTTATTACTCTCAGAAATTCAAACAATCTTTATAAAATCTTCCATTAGCACCACTTAGGAGTGAGTGAATGAGGTTGACCAACAGCACTACGACCCTCCTCCTGGTTCTGATTGGTTGTTTTTGGTCAGAATGGTGCATTATTTTAGATTGCAGTAGCAGCTCAGCGAGGAGGTGGAGATTGATCTTTTCACAGTTAAATGAAGGAAAGACTAAATTCATGGTTTTCTCTGGTAATCGGAACTATAATAATGTAAAGTTATGCATAAATGGAGTTGAAATTGAAAGAGTTTATGAGACAAAATTTTTAGGGATTATCATAGATAATAAACTTAATTGGAAGCCTCACATAGGATATATTAGAAATAAAGTTGCAAAAACTATTGGAATACTGTTTAAAATAAAAGATTTAATAAATGTTAAAGGCTTGCATGTTATATATTCCTCTTTGGTTATGCCTTATTTGTCTTATTGCTCAGAAATCTGGGGAAATGCAAGTAAAACAACTATTGATATTCTAGTTAAGTTGCAAAAAAAAGCTATAAGGGTTATAAATAAGGTGGGATACCGTGAACCAACTGATAAACTCTTTATTCAAAGTAAAATATTAAAATTTAAAGATATTGTTTATACAAAAATACTGGAAATAATGTATAAAGCATTGAATAAAAGTCTTCCTTCTGGTATTCAAAAATTATTTAAGTTAAGAGAAAATAAATATAATTTGCGAGGTTTGTTTATATTTGAATGTGCAAAAGATAAAAGTCAGATAAAGTCTAGATGTGTTTCAGTTATTGGTGTGAAACTGGAATGAATTGAATGATGAATTAAAGTTATGTCCTTTCTTGATGAACTTTAAAAGAGCTTTAAAATGTAAAATGATAAAATCTTACGCTGTTATGTAGATCTATATATGTACTATGAACTTGAATCTGAATTTGAAGAAATCCTGGTAGGTTGTAAAGTAAAAAAATAGGGTAGGCAAGAATAAGCTTTGCTTCGGCCTATTCCTTTTTTGGTAAACTGTGGGTTTGTCTATTGTTTTCTTTTTTTTCTTTTGTTGTTTCTTGTGTTTAATGTGGACAATTTACCAAAATAAAGTGATTGATTGATTGACTATCTGTTTCATAGAAAACTGTCGTAACATAGTGGCAGCTTTAATAAATAAGAATTTTTTTAAATTAAAGTTATATTCTGTAGCTTGAACAAAATGCAACATAGCTTTTTTTTTAGAAGTCTTGGGAAATTTCAATGAGCAAAAGCTAAAAAAAATTTTAAGCAACCTATTTGCATACAGTATGTGGACTGTTCCATGTAAAATTTGCCAGTAAATATTGTGCTAGTGTCAGTATTGGACCAACAAAAGCAAGGCAGTTGCAAACCTTTAAAATTGTGATGCTTTATATGGGTCCGATAGACTTAAGAAATTGTAACGTCAGCTGCGAAGAGGGGGACCAATTAAATTTTATTGCCATTTTTTTGTCACTGTTGCACAAAAACAGCCTAACCCTAGAACAAACAAATACTGGCCATACGTGCACGGTTCACAAAAACAACATCTCTAAATTGCTTTTTTTGTAGTAAATGATAAAGGAAAGCCAAACCTACCCCTATGATCCACAGTAGAGCTCTACTGTGGATCATATTTTGTGACTGTTCCAAAGACTTGGATTGAACTAATTGAACTGTAATACTAGTGCAATAAATACTTTTGCTATACATTTGTTATACATTTGCTTTGTTTAAATGTTAATTGTGTGGCTTTGTGTATTTGGCTATGCAGAAAAGGAACCTCTCTTGTCTTATTCACTTATATTGGATAATGTAATTCGTGTATTTCATTTTATGTACATGTGCAACTGGGGGAAAAAAATTCATATGTGATAGCTGTCATTTAATTAATGTGGATTTGACATAAAACTCAAAGTAGGATTTAATGTATTGATACTCCTGATAAAAAACAAACAAACTGTAGAATTGATAAAATTACACCTCCCTATCAGACAGCAATCTTGACATTTTGCTTTAACTAGTCCGCTTCCTCTATCCTTTTTTGTATCTGCATGTGACAGGAATACAGAATGTTTGGAATTATGTCAGGAAGTAAACAGCAACGCCAGTTGCGTACAAACGGGATGTAGGGAGTGCAGTGATTACATTCAAACATGGATTCATTTTTAAATTTAATAAATGTAACACTTTAGAGTCTCCACTTTTAAATTCTACCTTGCAAAGCAGACTGGCGTAGATCACAAGGATTCTTTGCAGACCCAAAGACTAAAGCAGAAATCATAAATATCTGTTCAGACTTGAGAATCGATTTTGAATTGAATCATGGTCCCCTAAATCAGAATTGAATCACTTGAGTCCCACTGCTACCAACTATGTCTCTTGACATCAAAACCTGACGAGTGTAAGGAGACATTTTCTTCTTATTTTAACTTCCCTCAACAGACTTCCTGTTAAGCCCAGAACAGAAGTTAAAATTCTCTATTCACATATTGCTCTCTCAAATAGTGGAGATCTGACTGTTACAGAGCACTTTGCTCGTAGACTGTGGGTTTACTCATGGTTCGTAGAGTTCAAGGAATAAATTGGAATTCACCCGATTGACTCCAGATGTGTCTAACACTGGATTGAATAAAATATATATTTCTAAATATGAATTGGATCCATTTCTTTGAAAAGTTTGGCAAAATTATCAGGCATAAAATAGAATGATATAGATAAATCTAACTGAACTGAAACTTCCATGTGTTTTGTCAGTAGAGCCATAGTCCTAAATCTGATCACATCCCATGTGACAAATTTATCACGTTACAGATAAATTAGCCATTAGGGTAAAGTAGAAGATATTCACCTCTGTTCAATGCCCAGATGTGCGTTGATGGAGGCATAGCGTGCAGTCCCTGTCAGGTTCTTGTCTTCTCTGTAGGGGATGTGTTGTCGTGTTCGATTGTCTCTGTACTTCTTTGCCAAACCAAAATCAATAAGGAATAACTGAAAGAGAGAGAATACAGTCTTTAGTCACCGAGGACTCAAATAGCAGTAATATGAAAGTAAACAAATTAAAAATGGACGAGTAAAAACATTTTATAATTCAGATCTTTCACAAATAACTGTCACCAGCCCCTTGTACTATACTTTCCTTTGTCCAGAGGGTGTGGGCCCTCAGATCACTGAGAAACAATTGCTGGAATGTGTTGAAGTTTCAAAAGTACGTTTGTCCGTGACGTATGTAATGTGCAAGTTCGATGCTATGAAGCCTATGGAAATAGCCTGAAGTATAAACAATCATTCTCCACTGCAAAAAGAGTTGAGCGAATTGGCTGTTAATGTTAATTTAATCATGGAAGTGCAGCAAACACAAACTGAACAACTTTGTTCACTTCCCCTGCTGCTAGCTAAAACTACAGGCACACTAGAATTCTAAAACAACTCAGAAAATCAACATCATTGTTCACTGATTGGCCTGGCAAAAATTCTACCAGAAAAATGCAAGTCAAAGGGAGATAGCCCAGACAGTGCTGCAAAAGACAATGTTATATTTCAAATTAATTTATTTCAGTTACCTCCGTAATGTACTCCGTAAGTAAAGTTTAAAATGTCTGCACACAACTGCACCATGTGGTCAGGTGTCTGTAACCTGTCAAAATGGCTTTCAGAGTTTACCGCCATCGTTCAGGCTCAGCCTGTTGACATTGCCATATCCTGATCTATGCTATTTTTCGCTCCTAGACTTGACTGCTTTGTTTTGTTTTTGTCTACCTTGAAATATCTCCAAACTACTGACCTAACTACTGCCACCTAACTTCTTAAATCCAGAATAGAATTTAACATCATCCTTCTTACATATAAAGCCCTTAATAATCAAGCTACATCATATATCAGACTCATCCATATGTTCCTAGCAGAGGTTTAGGCTCCTGGAGGACAAACTGAGCACTTTTTCCTCATCGTCTTCTGCTACTCTCCAATGTGAATCCCTTGCTGTTATTTTAACTGTTAACTTTTTGTTTTCTGTTTTATTTTCTTTCTATAGAAGCTACATCTGGTCTAGCTGAGATAATGCAGCCATCAACTAATCTTTCTTCCTCTCTTTTCTTCTAGCTGATGAGTTTTACCTCTCCACTGAAACTACATACATGCTTGGTGTGAGGGATTGCTGTAAAGTCAACGACAATGCAAGACATTGTTGCAATGTGATCGTCCAGGATGAGTGAATGCTGCAAGCAAATGACTCAACGAATTCTGCTGGGTGTTGTTACATGGAAAGTTTTTATCTACTTTGATCAATTAATTGAGCATAGTGTACTGTTTGATAACTAGGATCAATTGGAATGTATGTGTGAATGAATAAAAAATTTTTTGTAAAGTGCCTTGAGATGACATTTGTCATGAAATGGTGCTATATAAATAAACTGAATTGAATGACAGAAATACAAAACTTGCACAAAAACATCAACATTGCTGGATTATTGCACAGGTGTCACATTATGGGGAGGAAATCATTCTTTCTTCAAGCATTAACAGTCAACAATTCACCTGGTACACTTCAAAAATATTTTTCATAACTTTTCGTCACCATCCGTTTCTCACCAGAGTCCTCATCTTTCCTGGAGAAAGCACACTCACTTATTTGTGAGCCACTTTATTATGTACACCTATCCAACTGCTCATTAACACAAATGTTGAATCAGCCAATCATGTGGCAGCAACTCAATGTAGACATGGCAAAAATGATGTGCTCCAGTTCAAATCAAGCATCAGAATGGGGAAGAAAGATGAGTCAAGTAACTTTGAACATGGCATGGTTGCTGGTGCCAGAAGAGATGGTCTCAAATTTCAGACTACAGCAGCAGAAAACCAAACCAGGTACCACCTCTGTCAACAAAGAACAGAAAACTGAGGCTAGAATTCGCACAAGGTCACCAAAATTGGACAATAGAAGATTGGAAAAATGTTGCCTGGTCTGATGGGCCAATTTCTGCTGCGACATTCGGATGGCAGGGTCAGAATTTGGCATCAACAACATGAAAACATGGATCCATCTTGCCTTGTATAAAATAAACAGTTCAGGCTCATGGTGACGGTGTAATAGTGTGGGGGGGTATTTTCCTGACACACTTTGGGCCCATTAATACCAATTGAGCATTGTGTTCACACCACAGCCTACTTGAGTGTTGTTACTGACCACGTCCATCCCTTTATAACAACAGGGTACCCATCTTCTGATGGCTACTTAAAGCAGGATAACGCCCCATCTCATAAAGTGCGAATCATCTTAGACTTTTTTCTTTAACATGACAATGAGTTCACTGTACTCGAATGGCCTCCACAGTCACCAGATCTCAATCCAATAGCAAACCTTTGGAATGTGGTGGAATAAGAGATTCGCATCATGCATGTGCAGCCAATAAATCTGCAGCAACTGCGTGACGTTATGTTAATATGGACCAGATTCTGAGGAATGTTTCCAGTACTTTGATGAAACTATGTCACAAAGGATTAAGGCAGTTCTGAAGGCAATAGTTGTCCAACACAGGACTCGTAGGGTGTACCCAACAAAGTGGCCGGTGAGTGTATATTTTAATTCAATGCTTTTTTTAAAATTTATTTCATTTTAGGATTTCTTTCGGTAAACTGATATAAATAGGTTAGTGTTTTTGACCTGTTGCTTCATGTGTTTTAATTCCATATTTATGTTAAATTTTAGGGGAGCTAGCTGGTTAGGTAGGACTGCAACATGACCCACATGTGCAGGCAAAGAGTGTCGACATCATGTAGCAGCACACAGTTTATGGCAGTAATAATAGATGGACTGATTTATATATTTTCTGGTTCTAGTGGCCTATGATAGTGGTCAGACAGAAATGCAGATTGTAAGAGGGGGAAGACATGCAGCAAAGGTCATCAGGCCAGGAATCAAACCTCTGAATATAGGTGGTGTGATTTACCCCTGTCCCATTGCAGCGCCTTCATGCATTAATTTTAAAGTTATCCAACAATGGCAGCTGACAATATTGTCAAGATCATAATATAGTCAAAAAGGAAAATGACCAATACCAACAGCTTTTTGTGAAACATTGACAGAAAACTCTATAGAGAAGTCTGCTTGGATGTGGACTCAAAACCAGGAGTGGTGGGATTGTGATCTGCTTCATTGACATTCCTTTAATAGTTTTCAAAATTAAAAAATTCAACCATTGCTTAAATTCAGATTTATTGATTGTGGCTTCTTCTGGTACAAAATTATAATGCATGTCTAACAGCAATGACTTAAAAGTCGGATAAAATACCATACAATCGTTCAGATGCTTTGAAAACTATTGAACACATATTCGATGTCGCTGCTTATGCTGCTGCCTCCACAACCTTGCCTTGGATGAAGAGGAGCGATGGGGGATGCATGTCTGGTTGTGGAGGCTTTTAAATCTGCTAAGTGTGCATCCAATACTCTGAACAACCATTACTTGGTTGATCCAAGTTCTCTTTCATGAAGAAAGATTTTCTCCAAGAGCCAATCAGTGTGAACCTGACCAGATCTCATCTGATCACTCATCGCTGATATCAGGAGCATATCACCTCTGTCACACTGAATTTGCATGTGTCAGCATTCAGTAATCTCCCTTTTTGTGTGCTTAAACCTTACTTTTTGTGACTGTGCCACAGTAACAGTTAACTGGAGAAAATGTTTTACATTCACTTTTAATTTTTAGTTTCAAAGGGAACGTATTGGATATTATATTTTATTCCATAACACCTCTGCTAGTCTGTAATTGCATCTTCTTTAATTTGTTTTATGTCAGAAAACTTGGTAAGTCCAGCGGTAGGACGCTAGGACAGTCATCCAGCACCCTATGGTTGAGTCAAAAAAATGTTTGCGTGTTGTGCTTTATCCCTGCAATTTATTTACGGGAAGTGTAAAAATATGAGTTATGAGGCATTTATGTATTATTGGAAGACATTTTTAATAATAACTGAAAACCAACTTTGAAGTCTTTTAAAAAATACAAAAAAAATACAATTAACATAAATATTCTTTGGAACTTTGGTTTCATCCTAATTAAAGTTCCAATTTTGTGATCCTTGATTCGTGACTTGTCACTATTGCCTGAAGTTGTTAAGAAAGGCAGTGGTTACAGAATTCCACTCAATAAAAGACGGCTGAACTCCTTTTGCTTCGAACTCTTTAACTCACCTGTACTACCACTGTAACACACTGCTACCGGTGTGTTGAAAAAATTAGACAATAAAAAATAAACAATTCTTAGCCTGGTGGGAATGCAAGTAAAGCCTGGTGGCCTGCCCGGCCTACAATAGACTGAAGGAAATCCTGTATTTGCTGTCAGCTGTGCAGGGCTTTAAAGAACAGGGTGTCCTGTTCAGTTTCATTAGGACACTTGTTTTTTTAAAGTTTTATCAGCTGGCTCTTGTTGCCTTTATTTGGTAGTGAATTGACAGTAAAGTGGGTAATGACAGAGGGGTCTTACATGTAGGAAAGGTCAACAGGCCCGGACTCGAACCTGTGATGTCCATGTTGCGGAGTAAGGCCTCTATATGAGTTGTGTTTTACCCTTGTGCCACCACAGCACCTGCTGTAGTTCAACTTTTAAAGATATATACAAGTGTTCTCATTTGGCTGACAAAGAATGGACCCATAGCATGTATGGACTGTGAAACAGTCTCTGCTTTCTGATGTAATAAGGATCTGTGTAATAGTTTTTCCAGCCTAACAAGTACTCTTATTTGGCTGACACTGCAAAAAACACTGCAAATCAACTGCAGCTGAAAATAGACAGATCTACATTAGAAGGGGGATGGTTTTGTTTAGAGATGCACCAATATAATTTCTCACCCCCTCCTCTTATCATCCATGTGACTGTGGAGGTGGGCACTCCCAAGGACATGCTGCTAGATAACACCATCATATCCGACGCATGCCGGGAGACTGAGTTTCACGAATCATGGCCATATAAATGCAATGCACAAACAGCAAGCACAAATACAGCAAGCACATATACTCATTGACGTCACCGCCTTCCACCCAGGTCTTTGTTTTGTGTTCCAAATTATTATGCAAATTGGATTCAAGTGTCAAAGATTACATTTTTTCTTGTGCTATTAAATTTATAGATGGTATTGTGTGTCAGGGTTCTTTGAATCACTAATTAATTTCAGAGAACTGGATTGATTAGTTTGTCTGGTGGGCTTAATTAAAGGAAATCTATTTAAGAAGGATGTTCCACATTATTAAGCAGGCCACAGGTTTCAAGCAATATGGGAAAGAGAAAGGATCTCTCTGCTGCCAAAAAATATTAAATAGTATAGAGCCATATGACAAGGTAAGGGAAGATTATATATTTAACAAAAACTGAAGCGTTATCGTACTGTGAAGAGATTTGTGGCTTTTTCACGTTTTTCACGTTACTGCTTGTAAAATCCAAGCAATAACGTGACTTAACTAATTGTGTCTGTTGTTACCCATTGCCTCCTCCTTTCACTTGCACGCGGCACTCCAAGACATCACTCCGAGGCTCAGTGGTTTTCTCTGAGCGGGAGAAGATGTCTGTCTAATCGTCAGTAATAGAATTCCGCTACATAAATCATAAGACTTGGCGACATGTAAAATCAGCAGCGCTTCGTCTAACTTTTAGTATCACTTGGAAAGGAAGCTCAAAGAAAAGTAAGCTATGTGGACATGATGTTAGCAAAGCAAGCTGTACAGAGACACATATGTTGCATCTGCGATGAAAAAAAAGTTGTTCTTCATGTGCTGGATTAATGTGTGGAAGTGCTGACTGAGGTGTCGCATATATGGGACAACGCTGTGACCAAAGTCTGATATACAGTGATATGACATTCATGAACGATCCGATTCTTCTGGACGGATCTTTACCAAGTCCTATAGGACTGAAGCCTCACTGAGAGCCGTTCTTTGTTCTTGTAATGCTCTGGGTACACTGCAGCAGCTATTGTTATTTTATTTCATTAAAAAATATATAGATTTATTTAACTGCCGAATAAATAAAACAAGAATGTAAGAACGCAGAGCATGCTCATTGCTCTTTGATGGTTTTCGGCACCTGTCATGGTGGAAGACATTGCAGCTGGAGGGAGGGTGAGAACAATCTCGGTGCTCCTTCTGCTCGTTACTTCTTGCTTGTTGCGCCTCGACAGTGTTCATAGTTGAGTATTGTTTACCGTTAATGCATTGCCTTAATTGCTATGTTTAATAATGCAGACAGTTGTGGTTTCTGACATGGGCAAACACCCAGGGTGTTATCGTTATAGGGTTGGCAGGAGACCTCTGCGGATTGTGACACAGAGATGAAAACAAAGCAGAATGAAGAATAGTTTGAATTGTTAATGATATTGGTTAAATTCATTTCAGCTCTAAGTATTTAATATCTAGGTGTTTTATAGGAATGTGGATTGTTCAGATCTATTTGAAATGCAATTTCGATACATGCACTTAATTTTATTGTGTCATGTAGCGCGGGGTGCTGGCCTTGGTCTCGTATTAGGTGGTCTTGACTACAATACTGCTATGTGGCTCCTTGTTTCCATGTCCTCCCCAACCCACCTTCTTTCCAACCCCTTTCTGTGGCATTTATTTCTTTTAAAATAAATGCCACTAGTAGCAAAAAATTGACGTTCATTCTATGTTCAGACAGGAGACAAGATGTTTCCATCCCTGAAATTATGATGCATAGAATCACATATCTAAGTCTAAACTATGTTACAGAGAGTAAACAATAAAACATGCTTTATCTATGGCGTTCATTAAAATGCAATATTTCTGTCGTATTAAAATTAAATATGATAGATACACTTAATGATATTGTATTAGCGATTAGATAATGCATTCAGCAAATACTTTTACTTTTAATACTTAAGTATTTTTAAAACCCAGTACTGTTTTTACCTTTACTCAAATAAAAATGATAATGTGGTACTTTTACTAGAGTATATTTTTGTCTGTGTATTTGTACTTTTACTTAAGGAAATTTTTTGAATACTTTCTCCACCACTGAAGATGCATCTGTGAGCAAACCTAGTTCAAACACAAGGGCTAAACCTGATGCTGACATCAGGTTATAGATATGTTAAACTATAATTTTTTTTTTTTTTTTTTTTACAGTTTACAAAGTAAACTTGCAAACCCCTTTGAAATCGTAAATTTAAATGTAAAACAATTTAAGGCTTTTAAATTTCTCTGATACAATCAGTAAATCAAATTTAATAGAATTGTCATTTAGATCTATGGTCCGTGTTAAAATTCAATTCCACCTATTCCTTAAACCGGCTCTGAACTTGACCAGCATAGGTCACTCAGACCTATGCTGGTCTAAGTGACCATTTAAGGCACTTAGAACTCTATTGTTGTGTGTTTAAATATACTCACCGTCTTCCAATAACATATAGTTACCTAGTCATATTGTTACTGTGAAAAAAAAAAAAAAAAAAGTTACACAAAGACATAGTTGGCCATTGGTGGACTGGCCAAGTGCTCTTACCATCAGGTTTAACTAGATTTCTGGAGGAAACCCTGACTTTGGTCAAACACGTACAAATCACCTGCAACAAATATTCTTTCAAATGGTTCAGAAAATACAATTCAGAATTCTTAATACAACAGAAAATAAATTATTAAGTTTCTCAGAGCACAAAACATGAATACTCCTACCCTTTTTGGATCAGGCATATTGTCATAAATACCCAATCTAGATTTTTTTATATACATATTAGATGTATCATCCTGTATATACAATACAGATGATATTGGGTCGGTTTTATATATATATATATATATATATATATATATATATATATATATATATATATATATATATATATATATAGAGAGAGAGAGAGAGAGAGAGATCTATATATATATATATCTATATATCTATATATATATATATATATATATATATATATATATATATATATATATATATCTATAGATATATATAGCTTAGTCTAAAAACTTCACCCTTGAACTTTTGTCAAATATTAATAAATATTAAAGTTCAGTTTAAACCATTAAAGTTTCCTTCTTAGCTAACAATGTAATCAGTTGTGGCAAATCAATAAATAGAACGGAGGAGCCATATGCCCAGAAAACAACCCTGAATGAATATTTGTGATATTTTAAAGCCATTCTAAACTTCCAGCATTCACGTTGTCGACTATCATTCTTCATGCAACACAGCGAAGTTCCTTCTTGTTGTGACAGAGGTTTTAGCACCACCAGTATCCATGTCGCCAATGGTAACATAAACCAGCAAAAAGTCAATTTTTCAATATCAAAATCATAAACCTCTGACAGTTTGAAGTGACAGAGAAGGGCATCTAAAAGTGCAACATGGCCTTAACTGTTCTGAGGGGGCCTTTCCCAGAAAGTTATGTGGCTCTGTAGAGGAGTGGACAGTGACAATTTTTAAACACCAATACCTTAAGAGTATATTGATTCGTCTTTCAGTTGCAAAGCCAGAATATCTAGGGGGATTTTACATAGATCGACTACAATGAACACAAAATGATAGTTTTAATCAAACTGCCAAAAGCAGGAAATTGGTGAACTTTAACTTGCAACCTCATACATTTCAAGTTTACCACTGCTTCAGCTCTAAGAATAAAATATTACATCAGGCATTCCAAACAAATTATGAGAACAAAATTAATTGGGCTTTACGGACACAGGTAGTCAAATTTGAAATGACTAAAATAACTGGAAACTATAATAAGTACACATGGCAATTTTAATGGGAGTTTCCAATCTTCTCATACAGCAAAAAGATGACAATACATGTTTCCAGTACTATGCCAGGGTATGATGGAAGCTTGTGGACCAATGCAATTAAAACCAACATTCAATAGCAAAGCAACAAATGCTGTAGTGAGGCAGCGGGTGTTGTGGTAAATGTCACACCTGGTTTAATCCTGAGAAAGATGGGTCCTGAGAAGAGCTAACAGCCAAGCTTCTTTTCCTCTTCCCCACTGACGAGTCTAAACACTAGGGCAGACAGTAGAGGGGCAGGGGTCAAAATTAAACAGCTGCTTTCCACCTTTAGTCAAAATTAACATGAGCAAAACAGGCAATTCTGTTACGCCCACATGGTTTTCTCGGGTACGTGCAACCGGCAGTGTTCTTTGCAGCTAGAGAAAGGATCGACCTCTGTATAAAAAAGCCCCAAAGAGGATGAGAAAGCTACTAAAAATATTAGGTACTCAAGATTTGATATTTGAGGGCATCATTCAGGGGGAAAAAACTAAAACTATCACTTTCTGAAGGAACCAGAAGGATGTAGAAGGGGGGCTTCGCTGATACATATCTCAAGTCTTGTTTCAGCACTTTTTGCCACAGTCAGAGTAAAGAAAACTTAACATCATTTGTATTTATTCAGCGGTGAACAAAGCATGGAACTGAATTCCTTTTTCACCATGTAAAAACTTTCTGAAGAATGTTTAAGATAATCTAACAAGCGTTGAACAGCCCTTGCACTTTGGTGTTAATGCAAGAATTATTCTACCCAATCAAAAATTAGGGTTTATTGCAGGACAGTAACAAGTTTGGTTTCAATTGTAAGTTGAGCATGGGAGTCACACTAATTTTTCTGTATGGAGCAAAGGATTGCCTACTACTATAATCTAAAAGTTTACTGCTGAGGCTGTTTTGTATTTGTCATTGCACTTCCTAAAGAGAAAGTCTGAAGAGAAATTGAAGGACCCCAATGAAGGTAGTGCTCCAGAATTTCATATTCATCCATTTTGTTCCTTTACTTTCATTAGGTGCTTCGAAGTTACAGTCAAAATATTTTGTGAATGTGTGTTAACTTGGTGTATTTCATAGAGTTTCCGGAAATTGATGAAATATTCAATAATATTTTACCTTATCTCCGAAAGTGAGACACCAATTCATTACACAGAGCCTTTATTTTTTGTAAGATTATTGATTGTGGCTTACAGAGAGTAGACCCACAAAACATTAAAAAGAAAAGTATTTTAAACCATACAAAGTTAACTGGCAGGAAAGTGTGGAAGAAAAATGCGCACCAGCAACAGGGATAATCATATCTTCGAGAGGCTGAGGTGACGAAAGAAGATAGTCTACCAGAAAATTTTGGAGCACTTCATAATTTGTTCTGCTGATAAGTTTTATGGAGATGCTGTTAACATGTTGCTGCAGGAATCTGTATCAGCCCACAATGCTAAAGTACCAAATGCTGGTTCAATAACCTTGGTGTTGCAGTGCGTGATTAACAAGCAGACTGCACTGACCCCATAGAAAATCTAGAGGATATTGTCAAGATGAAGATGAGACACAAGAACCAACAATGCAGATTATCTAAAAGCTGCAAGCTGTAAACCATATTCAGTAAAATTACAAGACATGTTTCGAATATTTTACTGCATTATGAATCTCTATATTACACAAGTTTCACTTTTTGAAATCGGTGACAAAATAGTAAACTTTGTATAGGGCTAAAGAATAAGTCAATTATACATATTGCAATAGACGTGAGTTCAATATCAATAGATGACATATCTGATAAAATACTAAATATATAGAATATTCACTCAAATCTGATCAAGAACCACACGGCACACTGGGAGATGTAGACAAGGAAAAGACTTTAGCTGCTCTACTAATTTTGTTTCTTTCTCACTGGTTATCTAACAACAACTTGTTGAGTAACTTGAGCATTAGCAGTTTAATTTTTGCCACCATGCCTCATAACGTCTTAAAACTAAATAACGGCACGGAGTAAACTGTGGATAAAAGAGAAAAGGTCACGCCATTGGTTTGACAGTACTTCAAATATTTAGAAACAAAAAACAAATCATTCATTATTTATAGACATGTGGAATGTTTACATTGTGATAAGTTTGTCAGCCATATCGTCCAGCTCCAACTTTATCACAATTTAATTATTTTTTTATTAAATCACAATACTGAATTGCAAGTGTTAGTCAGCAATATTTCTAATGTTTATGCTTGGATCAGTGTTTCCAAGTCACACTTACAAAATAAAAATTTAACCCTAGACAGACATCTAGGGTGATAAAGATTTTACCTCTTAATACATGGCTATCAAAACTAATGACTGCATTTATCTTCATTCCCAAGTCTGACAAGACTTCAAATTAGGGGTAAGAGTAGAGAGATCAACACAAGGAGAACTCAGATAAAAGTTGGGGTTAATAAAATTATGCTCTTGACAATCAAAATTAGAATCTCTTAATAGTTGTAATAGCAGGATAAATAAAGTAGTGACAGTAGCAGAATCACCAAATGACAAAAGTGGTATTTAAAAATTTTTCATTTAAATTTCACAACATACATCCTGGTTTGACTCTGCCTCTCGCTTTTTGAATGCTGGAGATAGACACCAGCCCCCCCTTTGCGATCCTGCAAGGATAAATGTGTCAAGTGATGGATACACGGACATCCTGGTTTGTTGTGCAGGCAACTCAAAACACACGTGAAGTGCTTGAGAAAAATAAAATACATCAAAATGACTTTGACAGTACATTTAGCATCCAATGTCTACACCAAAAATAACTTTGCAACAACACCTTTTCATCCAACAGCTCTATTCTAACTGTCTACAAGGTGAGAAGTCCAGGAGGAGCTCTGTACTGCCTCAAACTCTTACAACGGCAAATGATGCCATCAACAAACCGTTTTTTGAAAACAATGCTAATCCAAATCAGTTGATGTAACAAACCAAACTATAAGTCTGCCAATAACTCCATACCACAAGCCAGAGCATAAACACAAGGTCTTTGCAAAACCATGATGTTAAAAATGTAAGTCAAAAATTCAAGCTAGCCAGTTAGGTACCTAGCTGAGCTGAGCATACAACATATTAAGTCCACTTTTAAATGAACTAATGCAAAAGCTTAGGGCCACTTGGGCTCCTTAAGTGAAACTGATTTTTTTCGTTTATTTTTTGTAATGATTTCTTTGTGATTGTATTAGCAAAAACACACCTTTACATTATTAAGTTGTCATTTCTTTTTACAAAATACATATTTGGCAATGTACGGAGAGATGATTTTTATAAGAGCAAAAAATAAAAAAGAAATTGCTCTCGGGGACCCCCTGGTGCTAGCAAGTTTATGTTTGTATGAAGCTGAGTTTTAGCTTTAAATGGGTTGATTCCCGTTGTTGGCTACATATTAAATTTGCATTTCCTGCAAAAAAGCACTGTGAATAGTGCAAGTCAAATTTTTTGGGCGAAAATTGAAGAAGCATTTTAAGATAACTGCAGAAGATTTGCAGAAATATAAGAAATAAGCAGAAGCAGCGGAACAAAGCAATGAAAAACAAACTGTTGAGGAATGGAAACTTGAAGACAACGCAAAATCCCAAAAGAAGTAAAAAGTAGTGGAAACTGGTGCAAAACAGTACTTACAGAACTAAACTTTAAGGTCACAATATTTGATAATGTAAAATTTGCTAAAAGTCTAAAATTAGCTAAATTACTAAAGACAGAATCTAGACTAGCACTAGCATGTTAACCTACAGCAGTGCTTCTCAATTCCAGTCCTCAGGCCCCCCTGCTCTGCACGTTTTAGATGTGCCTCTACACCAGAACAGCTGGTTCAAATGATTGCATGACGTCTTCTGCAGCCACCAAGTACTGCAGGAGCCTGTTAATCACCCAAAGATTCAATCCAGGTGTGGCAGAAGGAAACACCTAAAACATGCAGGGCAGGGGGGCCTGAGGACTGGAATTGAGAAACACTGACCTGGAGTAACATAATCCATGAAGAGTAAAAAAAAAAGCCATGTTAAAGCTAAAGCTAGCAAAAAAAAAACTACTCATGGAAGCAAGGCTAGCTCTACCATGTGGACGTACAACAATACTTCTCAAACAGAGTGGCGCACACACCCCTGGGGATAGTGGCGAGGTGTCAGGGGAGATGTGAGCATCCTGCCTATGGGCATGAGAACAGGACTTTACAATTGTCCTCTTTATTCACGCTTGAATAATAAATAAGCCTCCGGTCACTAAATGGCAACAGTGCTCAAATTAATCAACAGGCTGCCTGTTGAAGCCTGTAGAAGAGGTAGTCTACACTGAAATACTGGTGTTAACGGAGCTGACGATGCACGCACGAATGTTTGGAAACCTATCTACCGACATAGGAGAGATAGAGAAATGTGTGTAGTGTATAGGAACTAGTTCATGCTAGGTATGTGAGCCAAGTTCAAAATGTTTATAGTGATGTGTACAGTACAAGAACATAAACTATGTAGCATAACTTAATTCAGCTTTGTGAGCCACAGTGTTCAATTTAGTTTTTTGTTTTTCTTTCAGGGGGGAGGAAGGGGTATGTGAGAGATGAAAGGAAGCAATCCCACCTGGTGTTTTAGTTCATCATGATTATCAATCACGACTTCCAACAGAGTCGCAACCCACACATCCAAAACCAGGGTTTCCCCCAGAAACCTTGCTAAGCCCAGCGGTCAGGGCATCAAGGTGGTCCACCATATTTTTGTATTAAAGGATGTTGAGTTGACAGAAAATGTAAAATTATTGCTGGGTAATTATGTGTTACGAGAAAACATTAATAGTGAAATGCTATCTAAACCCACAATTATAGTCTTAAAAAACAACAGATCAAAAAAGTACAATTAAAATGAATATCGATTATTTGCACTTCTCTTTAATCTAAATTTAAATCAGCACCTCCATAAATGCAACAAGGCAATTCAAAGTGCTTTACAAGAATTAAAAGGAAAAACAAACAAAAAGGAAAGAGCAAAAGAAGAAAAAGAATCTAATAATGTTGATACAAAGTAAATAAACTAGATACTCCTGATCTGGGTTGTTAGATAGGTACAAGTACTCCATTCCTGTTCAGAGTGGCTGGATTCGAAGTTTGTTCCAATTCCTTTTCTGGTTTAATAGTGAGTACTCTACTGTTTCTAACAAGTAAAGTAAAATGAGTAAAGGACACATAAGGGAAGTATGCATAAACACCGTGCTCCAAATTATTATGAAAGTGATATTTTCTCAGATTTTCTTAAATGGTCAATGCAAATGAAGGTCAGAATAATTCTCGAGTCATAAACTATTACAGTATAAATAAAATTTTACTGAACAAAGCTCCCTATGAGAACAGTATTTATTTTTCAAATATAAAATTCTCAAAATGCACTGTTCCAAATTATTATGCACAGCAGATTTTTTAAAATATTTTATGAATTATAAAGAACTGCAAACAGTCATTCTTTGAATGTGCAGCATTAAGTGATCACATGTACTAAAATCAAAAGCTATTTCAGTCAAAAACATCTCAACACACCGAGTTACATGTTAACATACAACCCCTTCTTTGACATCACAGCACAATTCTTGCATCCATTGAACTTGTGAGTTTGTGGATAGTTTCTGCTCAAATTTCTTTGCAGGATGTCAGAATACCTTCCCAGAGCTGCTGTTTTGATATGAACTGCATTCCAGCCTCAAATCTTCTGTAAACTCCAAAGGTTCTCAATAGGGTTGAGATCAGAGGTCAAAGGAGGATGGTGACCACACCATGAGTTTCTTCACTTTTATCTCCAAAGCAGCCAATGACAAAGTGGCAGCATGAGATGATGCATTGTCATGCATGAAGATGATTTTGCTACTGAAGGTACAGCTCTTCTTTTTGAACCATGAAAGAAAGTGATCAGTCAGAAAGTCCATATACTTTGCTGAGGTCATTTTCACACCTTCGGGGCTGACCAGTCCTCTCCCCATGATTTCGGTCCAAAAAATGACTCCACCGCCTCCTTGCTGACGTCACAGCCGTGTTGGGACATGGTGGCCATCCACCACCAATCCACCACAGTGTCCATCTGGACCAACCAGGGCTACACAGCAGTCATCAGTGAACAAGTCCGTTTGAAAATGAATCTTCATGTACCGCTGGGCCCACTGCGACCATTTCTGCTTGTAAGCACTGGTTAGGGGCCCAATAGTAGGTTCATGCTACGCAAGTTTCTGGAGGATCCTCCACCTTGAGGTTCCAGAGGCAGCAGCAGCTTCAAATAACTGTTTGCTGCTTTATAAGGGCATTTTAACAGCTGCTCACTTAATCCGATGAATTTGAATGAACCAAAACCTTCCTCATGAGGCCTTTATCTGTACAAACCCATCTTTGTTCTGAATCAGCCACAAATCTCTTCACAGCACGAAAACGCTGCAGGTTTTGTTAAATATCTATTGTTTTCATATCTTGTCATTCGGCACTACACTATCTGATGATTTTCGGCAGCAGAGATCCTTTCTTTTTCCCATATTGCTTGAAACCTGTGGCCTGCTTAATAATGTGGAACATCCTTCTTAAGTAGATTTTCTTTAATTGAGCTCACCAGACAAACTAATCAATCCAGTTCTCTGAAATAATTATAGTGAATCAAAGAGCCCTGACACACAATACCATTTAATTTAATAGCACAACAAAAAAATGTAATTTTCATGAACTTTAAATCCAATTTGCATAATAATTTGGAACATGGTGTAGTAACATTCAGACAAAAAGACGTGGCTGGAAGGCAGTGATGTCAATGAGTGTATGTGCTTGCTGTGTTTGTGCATAGCGCATGCATATGGCCATGATTCGTGAAGCTCAGTCTCCTGGCATGCATCCGATATGATGGTGTTATCTACCAGCATGTCCTTGGGAGTGCCCACCTCCACAGTAACATGGATAAGAGGAGGGGGTGAGGTGGGAAGGAGTGTTATGTTTACATATCTTTGAGGATATTTGAAGTATGCAGCTCTTCCAAGGATAACACAGGAAAGTAAATTCAGGTAAAGAATGTTTTAGGTCAGGTAGATTTTAAATTTCAATCTCCCCTAAAGTCTCACTGATACAACTCAGTTCATCCCAATTACTCAAATTAGTGTGGCCGTTCCACTGAACCATAGCTAGCAACCTCTCCAAGATTGATTCCATCCTGTTAGGGAGTATTAGAGTCCTCTCAGCAGGGCTGTGAGTCTCAGCAAAACACATATCCAACTTGTGTTTCTGTCCCACACTTGCATAGCAGTCTCAGTGTTCTGTAGCCAGCCCAATATGCCAGGGTCTAACACAAAGTGTCAAATTAAAATCCAGGGTGTATCTGCCGGGTATGTCCCCACAGGACAAGAGGCTCTCCTGTGCCCCGTCTTCTTGTTGAGAAAATTTTATCAATATCACTGAGAGACCGGTTGACCAGATCCATAATTTGTAGATTTGGACGATGTGCAAAAGATGTGTGGATAAAAGTATCATTGGACACATAACATAAAGTATTAAAGCAAGCAACAATTGGATGACCCACTTATGAAAGATTGTCTCACTGCACGTGTGGATAAGAGATTCACACAGTGGTCACAAAAAGTTACAACAAATTACTGTAACATTACAAACATTAAATAGATTTAAATAACTTCAATACAACTAAAACCTGGAAAAATGTGACCTCCGCCTAAGACAAGATTACAATAAGAATATACAGATTTTGGAGGACTAATTAAAATCCTATTTGAATCATGCAACCGAAGAACTGCTCCCCAAAAATAAAAATGCATAAATAAATTAAAAAAAAATAAAAAAATCAATATCCAGACTATATTCATATCTACAAATGAGACGATTTAACACAAAACACATTAAGGTTAAATGGCAAAATGATCCCAAAACAACAGTAACTGATGATGGTTAAAATATATGCAACTCTGTGATTCACGCCTCAAGTTCTGGACTCTGGATGAAATTTTCTTGGAAAAGCCTGGTACGCTTTTTTTTGTTAACCCTAACTTTAAAAGTAAACAAATGTAATGTCCCTGAAAAGGCAAAATGTTGGAAGAACTGTGGGAATGTGTTTGCAGGACATTTCCAGGTCTTTTGGGAAATGTACTAAGAAAGAAATCAATACTATGATGGACTTATCCTGTGATTGTATTGTGGTCTACTTTGGTAGCTTACCCCAGGGAATGAAGAAGTTGCGTAGATGTCTTCTTTTAGGGTTACTAGCGGGTGCAAAGCTAATGCAAGCTATAACTCACAAGTGGCTTGATGTGAAGCCACCATCATCAATGGACTGGAAGGAAATAATTAAGGAAATGCATGCAATGGAGAGACGGACATTTTCATTAAGACTTGCTGCTTATAAATACAATAAATATTGGAAGAAATGGAACATCATCGGAGCTTGGCCTCAAATGTATGATCAATGTAATTACATCTTTTCTGTCGACTGAATGTACTCACATTTGGTTTTAAGCTTTATTATTGTATTATTACTACTATTTAATTGCTCTTGTCCAACTAGACACTCTGTAATTTGTGTTAGAGGGGGTCTGAATTTTCAATGCAAGTATATTTCTAAAACTGCCGAAAAGAAAAAATAAAGTTAAAAAAAAGACAAAAAGAAAAGAAAAAAAGGTGGAGAGCTGATAGTGGAGTGTCATCATTTCTGTTATGAGATCTTTAATCATTTCAGCTCTTGTATTCTCTCAGGCATATTTTTTTGTTTCCACAGAAGGTTCACCAGTGGACTTGAGTTGCGGTGGTTTCCTTAAGACTGGTTTGTTGCTATCATCTTTAGCACTGTGGGGGTCTTAAAATGCTTTGAATACTGCTGCAAAGCCAGCAGTTCATCTTCCTTTCCAAAACCATGAAGAGAATCCAAACTACAACCTTTACGGTCTTGGTTTACTGACAAGCTGGGCTGAGTTCACATGGTATTGAAAATTCCCAGTTTGAAAGTTGTTCTGA
The DNA here is from genome assembly GCF_019740435.1 of Gambusia affinis. Taxonomy (NCBI): domain Eukaryota; kingdom Metazoa; phylum Chordata; class Actinopteri; order Cyprinodontiformes; family Poeciliidae; genus Gambusia; species Gambusia affinis. Next base: position 120,353 of record NC_057876.1, on the reverse strand, counting down.
CCTTTTTGGTTTACATTTCTGTTTGCGTGTAACAACCTGGGGTAATTGTTGCTTTTTATTTTATATATATATATATATATAAAATAAAATTATGACAATTTCTAAAAATCATTCATTTCCAATAGGAACGTTATTTTCACCAATTCTGCTTGAACTCTGTACAGGTCTCATGCAGGAATAGCAGTGTTTGATCAAAATATGTCATTGTCAAATTTATTTATATATCACTTTTGAAAACAGGTTTAAAACTGCACCAGAGTGCTGTACAAAAATAATGGAATAAGTTGATGAAAAGAGAAAGAAAAAAAAATACAAAAAATAACAACAATAATAAGTAAATAAAATAAAAATAAAACATCACAATGGAAAAGTTACAGTGTCAAGCCTCAATTACATGCCACCGAATAAAAATAAGTTTTAAGAAGCGATTTAAAATGATTCTGGTTGTGGGGATCTGGAAAGGTAGATTATTCCAGAGAATACAAACAGTAACAGCAACAGAAAAAGCCTGATCTCCTTTGCTCTAAAGTCAAATGACATGAAATTCAGTGTGTCGATGCAATTTAAAGTGTTTTACCCACAAGGTATTTTTCAGTCAGAAGACCCAAAAATCCCCATTCACTCTGAAAACATTAAAGATCCACATGACATTGCTGCCATGCACAATGTGAAGGAAAGGGGGACATGTGTTGCACATGGGGCCTCTGCAGGCTGCGAAGTATGAGATACAAGTGACCCATTTTGTGACTGGCAACAAGAATGATCAGCAATCATAACTTTTTCACGAAAATCAGATGATTATGATCGGTGGCCACTCAATTGGCACATCACTAATTGCAATGAATTGATAAGTCAACATTTTGCCCCACCCAATGTTGAAATGAAGCACCTGGACCGATGTCATCTTCCAGTGTTGTACCCATTACAGATGTTGTCATTCTGTTTGTAATTGGACATCCTAGAACACTCGCGACTATTAATGAGCAAACATGACATCATTTGGAATCAGTCACATTAACCTGCCAAACAATGGCTATTTTTATCTTGACCTAACTTATCTAGCCAATTGTATACTTCTACTTCAAGCTCAGCCTTCTATCAGAAGCCTCAGAGCCAGAGGGTTCTGTCCAGGATGTTGGCCGTTCTTAGGTTTGCACTCTACTGGGATCATGTCAACAACATAACTTTATTTGAAATAGACATTTGCTAGGCAGCAGCAGGATGACTGCCATCTTGCAGCATCACTGTGTTACCTGAGACATTTGGTGAGGCACAGTTGTCAGCAGACATGTTGAAGAATTCCCATGGCAGACATTTACACACAAATATAAATGCATCACTACCTTTAGGTTTTTGGCAATGTTATTTGTGTTAAGTTTGAGCATCTGTTGCTGTAAGACAACATTGCATTATCATGTAAAATGTAAGTTCATAATACTTGGAGTACATTAAACAAGTGAAGGAGCAAGCAGCGTTTGTGACCCTCACAGCTCAGTGCTGCTCAGGCTTAATGGCGACCGCAGGACCTTCAGCAAAAACGTCAATCTCACGCAGACACCGAACCAGTCTACTACGCAACACAACTCAATATGTTGAGCAGTGCTCCTTGATAATACATAAAAAAATAAAAATAAAAAATCTAATACAATTTTGTTGATGTATTTTCTTGACCTTGGAATAATCTGGGGGCACAGTGGGGTCAAATCACAATTTAATGCTATTGGCCTCTTTAGAGGTTAAAAGTCAATCATATCGAGTTTGGTTGCAAATCGGAAGATGCATATGTGATATAGAGCCAATCGTTTGCAAACAGGAAAGGATTAAAAGTCACCATTAAGCCACTCCAACATGCACTAGCCAGCAGTTAGTGTTTAGAGAAGGATTTACCATCATGTTGTTCTGTGTCATTAAACAGGTTTAGACTTGTATGAATCAGAGTACCGTATTTTCCACACTATAAGGCGCATCTAAAAACCATTAATTTTCTCAAAAGCCCACAGTGCGCCTTATAATCCGGTACGCCTTATATATGGACCAATATTGAGCCACAACAGGTCTCGCAACTACGGTAAGCCGATTTCATTTTACCCCGTAGAAGAAGAAGAACTCCAGCCGCTAGATATTGGTGTCACAGGGCATTCAAATTTAGACTGCGAACTGCCTGGGAACAGTGGAAGGCGAACACACGTTCATCAAGACGGGGAGACAGCGCCGACGACATACGCCACTATCTGCCAGTGGATCGTAAATGCCTGGGCTGATATGTCATTCTCAACTGTGGTCCGAGCTTTCAGGAAGACAGGAATTGTCACTGAACTGCTAAACAGCAGCAACACTGACTCCATTAATGATGACTTTGACGAGACGGAGCCGGGCATGTTGGATGCCGTATTTGCCCAACTGTTTAATTCGGACACTGAAGAAGAAGAATTCGAGAGATTCGTGGATGAGGAATAAATTAATAAAGTGAGCTTTACATGTTTATTTTGTGTGTTTACAGCTCAACAAGGTTGGTCATATTGTGAATATGGACATTAACATTTGAACAACGTTGAGTTATTGATATATTGTTATTGCTTTGCACTATTTAGAGTGTTACTATATAGTGATTGCACTAACGTTTGATTTACCGTAACAGTATCAGACTGTTTTTTACGTGTTTATTGAATCGAGGAAAAGTTCCCCTCCACTATGTGAGATAAATGTTGCACTACATGTTACCACGTCACTGACTTTACCTCAGGGAAAATGATAAAACAGCTGTTAATTCATTTTGGGAATGAACGGACAAACCAGCTGTCAGAATGCTGGTTTGTAATCTATTAATAAAGTTTGACTGACCTATCGGACTGTTTTGTTGACATTTCCTTTAGCGCAGCTCCATTTAATGGATGCATAACGTAACCCCAGCCTCTACTGTAGAGTCTATTCTAAATTAGACAAGCTCACTCCACCCCCATGCAGGAGTAGCGCAAACCTCTGACAAATACGGTTATATGGTGATGGTCACTGTATTACCTGTGACATTTAGTGAGGCATCGTTGCATTACCAGTCAACATTAAGGCAAAGAAGACAGGCAAAACATTTCTAATGAGTCATTCATCAGCTCATTATTTCACCAAGGCAGAAATTGACATTAAAGTTCAAGGTTCTGAGTGCTAAATCGCTTAAAAAATGAATGCATTTCATACGAGCCCGTAAAGGCAAGTTTGATTTTTGTTTGTTACATAACATGGTAATATTAGTTTAGACATGATGTTTTTAATGCATGAATATTGTCAGTTACACCATTACAATGTACAAACGGAAAGGAAAGGTTCTCCTCTCTACTGTACTGCAGCCTGCTGCAGAAGTGGGAGGGGCTCACGGCAGCTCTCACTACTCACTGTACTATCGATGTTTTCCCGTTTTGTTACTAAAGTATCCAATAAGCAAGGGTGGAAATTAAAAATGTTTTACAGGCCACTCAGACATTTCACCAGCCACTATTTTTCTTTCAATTACAAACCCGACCAGTACAAGCAAATGACAAAAAATATATGATTTATTCTCAACTCTTATGCAAACCGATTTACTGACAATAGGTTTACCGTACTTATGTACGTATACAGACTACTTTAACATAAAGAAAGGATGGATACCTTTACAGAGGTGTAATGTAATAAGTTCACTTGAAGTAATTACTAACAGCAAATTTAACTGCACAACCCTGACATTCTTGCAATTATTTCCTATGTTGAACATTTCCACATTTTTCTACAACTCCCCCAGATAGTATTTACTGAAGATGTATCTAGTTATTTTTTAAATATTCTTAAATGGTATCAATAGCGGTTCTGTTTGTTGTTCCTTACTTATTACGTTTTCTATTGAAATTCACAACTATTCTTATTACTGAAAACATCTCAAAATGTGTTCATTATTAATTCTACGGGCCGTCAACATTGCTCTGTTGTCCCCATACCTGTCAAGTCTCCCGTTTTTTCCAGGAAACTACTAGATATTACCTCCTGTATTTTATATCCCTCCCCCCACCCACGTTAGCTTTCTTCCTCCCCCCCTTTAGGGTAGCACCCTCTGTGACGTTACTGTGTGGTAATTAACATATCAGTTAGTTTGACACATTTTTCTGAATGGGCTAATGCGCATTTTAGCTTTAGTTGTCGTAGTTTTTCTGACCCTCCTCGTCTCATATCCGCTCACTGTTCTCAGACAATGGTCAGCTGAAATGGCGCAATTTATAACATCAATGGAGAGGGGAGGGCCAAGGAGGACTGAGGGATTTCTTTGGAAATCCCTCAGTCCTGTCAATGAAATCAGCCCATTAGTTGATTTCATTGACAGACATTGGTCTGTCAATGAAATCAACTAATGGGCTGCCCGCGGTCAATAAAAATTATATGTGAATTTTATATATATTTTTTTTGTTAAATCATGACACTCTTGGTCCGTCCCGTAGTATGTGCATCAGTCTGTAGTCCAGACTGTAGTCCTCCCCTGGACACGAGTTCAAACAGAATGCAGCTTTTGTTTTGGTTTTTTTTTTCTTTTCAGTTCAAATTGTTAACCTGCCACGATAGGGGGTGCGTTGCTCCAATTTACACGCCACTTTAGACTTTTACCCGCATTTGGCCACTGGCAGGTGTCAATTTTCAACTCTGTCAAAAAGCCATGTAAATTTGTTAAATTCCGCATAATCTTTCATAAAACTATCTCAGTACTCCTCCTTCGGTCAAACAGTGCCAAAGCAGTGGAATTCTCCGATTTGTTTAGAATGGTATGGCTTTTCATCGCTTGGAACGGGATTTGAGAATAAAACCATCTCATTCGGACACACTGCTCTGCCCAATGGTGTGTCAGGAGATAGAATAGTGAGAGTGGCTGCAGGTTTGATCATAGCATTACTCAGCTTTCCAAATATGATTTTGTTTTTGTTTTGTTTTTTGCAATGTGGACATGGAGTAGAATGGGTCTGTTCTGCTCTGAATGTTGGGGATGGTACACTGCAGGACAGACAACTGACTGCAGTGTTTGAGAAGTGCTCAATGCAGCGCTTGCTGATTACTCAGGACCACCCTTGCTCTAGAGCATCCCTGCTCTAGTTTTCATAAAAATAGCTGATTCAAAGCTTAACTTTGTGCTTGACTTAGCAGACGCGTTCAAGAGATGTGTTTGACCAAGCAGGTTCCCGTCCTTTACTGCTGCTAGTTCTCACTCACTACCAATTCTTTGTGTTTTCGCCATGATTGGAAATTCCAGAGTTTGAAACAGTGCTGTTGAAACAGTGAAAAGAACCCCTTTTTTCATTGATAGCTTTTGTCAGGAGCTCTCAATGAGTTCATTGCAGCAAATCAAAACCTGAGCGACAAGAATAAAAATGCAAAATTCTGTTTTTGATCAAATCTAAAACAAAAACAAAAATCTAAGCTTCAGCAATAAAATCAGATTACTACAAGAATAATTAATAATTTTAATTTAAGTAAATATGCCACTTACAGCTAATCATCTCCCCCACAACCCATAAATACCTTTAATGACTCATTTCTTTAATACTGTTGATTGTTTATTATCCTCCTAATAAATCTTGCTTTAAAAGTTGTCTTTGATTCCTGTTTTTCAGCTGCTAGTTAAAAGATAAAGTCTGATGACATCATACACAATCAGTTTTTTTTTCATATGGTTGCTTTATTTTTATTCAGTGAAAGGTTTGCTAAAAGTTCTGAATTCTGAATTGCAGAACAGCATTTGCTCTGTTAGTCTTATTTTCTGTATTTAGTCTTTAACAATTGTCAGGGTGTCTTTCTAATCACTTAATTGGCATATTTATAGGCCTGACCCCAGTGTGACATTAAGTTGACATCATGCAGTCTCTCTAATGCTGTCAGCCCACATTAAAGTTATGACACCACATAGTCCTACAAAAACTACACATGAAGATAAATTAAATTAAATTAAATTAACAATTAAGACAAATATTTCAATTCACCTTTTTATCACAAGCTCTAAGCAGGTCTTTATGTGCCATATTTAAAAATATGTACAGAAGCTACAAAGACCTTACCTTGTTACAGTGACGGCCAATACCCATGAGAAAGTTGTCCGGTTTGATGTCTCTATGGATGAAGTTCTTTGTGTGTACATACTCAATTCTGCTGATCATCTGGGGAAAAACAACAACAAAAGGGGAGTGGGGGGAAAGCACATGAGTTGCTTACCATTCAGTTATTACAGAACTACTTACAGAAATTGTTAGGAAACTACTGGCTCAGAACCTGTCTGATTTATTAAGGAGCTTCTCCACTGGCAAGTCTCACTGTAACTGGTTAATGTGTGGTTCAGTGCAGTGGTGAGTTTTTCCTCCCTACTGTGGGAGAGTGGGTGGGCCATGAGCCCAGCAGCTGTGAACGACTGACATTTGCAGCGACACTTAGCAACGAAGAACCATGAGGTTGTGGTTCTGATGGACTCAAACCCACATTTCATTTTGACCCAAATCTAATGGAAAAAAATTCAGATGAGATTTTCTTTTTTTTTTTTTGCTATGCATATTCTGGCATACAAGATTTTTTTTAATGTGAAACTATTTAGATAAAGCTGTTAACCACTCCTGAAATTTGACTTTATTTTTTTCAAAATCCAACAAATAATAAAATGAGCATCACAACAAAAAAATGTTTAAATATTTCTGGCTGAGCATCAGATGCCTTTGGTTTACCAATCCAGTCAGCAATTGTGATTTTCTACAAAATGGTATGCAGCTCACTACACTGAACTTAATCGAGATCAGAGATCAATGTCAGGAACAATTTTTAGATTTGTGCATCCCTAACAATTATTTTTCTTTTGGAGCTGCACTGTGTTTTTGTAGATTTAGAGAAAGCATATGCCAGGATTCCAAGAGAGGAGCTGTGGTACTGCCTGAGGAAGTATGGATATCTTACAGTGGTGACATGTATGATAGCTGTAAGATTGTGGTGAGGTGTGCTGTAGGAGGGACAGAAAAGTCAGCGTTCACCAAGGATCAGCTCTGAACCCTTTCCTATTTGCTGTGGTGATGACAGGTTGACAGATGAGGTTAGAAAAGAATCTCCATGGACTATGATGTTTGCAGATGACATTGTGATCTGTGTTGAGAGCAGAGAACAGGTGAAGGAAAATCTTGAGAGATGAAGACGTGCCCTGGAAAGGAGAGGAATGAAGGTTAGCCATAGCAAGACAGAACACGTGTGTGAATGAGAGGGACCCAAGTGGAGACATGAGGTTACAGGGAACAGAAATAAAGAAGGTGAAAGTTTTTAGGTCAACAGTCCAGAAGAACGGCGAGTGTGAAAAAGTAGTGAAGAAACGTGTCCAAACAAGTTGGAGCAAGTGGAGTGTCAGCTGTGATGTCCGATAAAAGAGCATCAGCGAGAATGAAAGGAAAGGTGTACAAGACAGTTTGGACATGTACAGAGGAGAGACAGTGAATAAATTATTAGAAGGATGCCGAGGATGGACCTGCCAGGCAAGAGACCCAGAGGAAGACCAAAGAGGAGATTTATGGATGGAGTGAACGAGGACATGAAGATAGTTAGTGTGAGAGAAGATGTGGAGATAGGGTTACATGGAAACGGATGACTCGCTGTCATTTTAGGGGTAGCGATCCCGAAAAGGAAAAAAGACGGAAGAGAAAGAAGAAGAAAATTAATCTGTAGCTATAATAGCTCACTTTTGAAGTTAACCTGGACAAAAATGGTACAGAAGTCTGAAATTATATTCAATTTAATAATAAAGCACCAAGCTCAACTTCCATGTATATTAAGATGGCAGAGGAAAAGATCCAAAATATGGAAGAAGTCATCACGGCTATGCTAAAGCCACACGCCAAGATGGAGGAATAATTGCTGGATCTGGAGAGTCTCTCCAGACGCAAAACCCAAAAGATGTAAGGGATACCCAAGGGACCTGAGTAGGAATGGACAATGATGATCTCATTTATAGAAACTTTACTCTGTGAAGGTCTTGAGTTAAATGATGAGATCCCCAACCTCTAGTTTGAAAGAGCTCATCAGTCAGTGGGGCCGCCATTTCTATGATAATTAAGTTCTAAAGTTTCAGAACTAAAGAGACAATACTCCGCAAAGCCTGGCGGGGGCAGGGGTTTACCAGGTAAGAAAACCACATAACTTGGGTCACTACTATCCACCTATCGTAACTAAAAAAACGTAGGGAATATACAGAAGTCCGCAAATTATTGAAAGAACATAGCGTCCACTTCCAGACCCTCTCCTCTGAAGCTGCGTGGGGAAAAGGGTCTGTGGTACAACAACCTACCTTGTCGTAGGTTGTAATACAACAACTTACAACAAGGTAGAAGAGTCATCACAAGGCCTGCTGAGACAAGGCTTCACAGTGACAACCATCAAACCTCCAGAGATGCTCATGAGTCAGGTACAGCAGCTGCCCCGGAGTAGAGCGGAACGACGAGCAATGATGGGCGTATTTAAAGCTGGCAAGGGTACCAACTACAAAGAGAGGCTGCAAACCTTCAGGGGAACACCAGTGGGCCACTCCAGAACTTAGAGAGGATCTACCCCAGATAAAAGATAGCTGGAAAAATTGCAAAATGCAGTGCATCACAAAAGTGAGTACACCCCTGACATTCCTGGAGATTTTCAAGTATACTTTTTCATGGGACAAGACTGACGAAATGACGCCTTCATAAAATTAAAAGTAATGTGTGCAGTTTATACAACAGTAAAAATTTATTCTCTCAAAATAACTCAACATATACAGCCATTAATGTCTAAACCGCTGGCAACAAAAGCGAGTACATCCCTAAAAGACTACACCTCTAAAAGTCCAAACTGAGCACTGCTTGTCATTTTCCCTCCAAAATGTCATGTGACAAATTAGTGTCACTAGGGTACAGGTGTGCATAGGGAGCAGGTCTGTTCAGTTTTGTAGTACAGCTCTCACACTCTCTCATACTTGTCACTGAAAGTTCCAACATGGCGCCTCATGGCAAAGAACTCTCTGAGGATCTTAAAAGAAGAATTGTTGCGCTACATGAAGACAGCCAAGGCTACAAGATGATTGTACCCTGAAACTGAGCTGCAGCACAGTGGCCAAGATCATCCAGCATTTTAAAAGAGCAGGCTCTAATCAGAACAGACGTCGTGTTGGTCGTCCAAAGAAGCTGAGTGCATGTGCTCAGCATCACATCCAAATGCTGTTTTTGAAAGACAGGCACAGGTGTGCTGTCAGCATTGCTGCAAAGATTGAAGAGGTGTGAGGTCAGCTTATCGGTACTCAAACAATGTGCAGCACACTACAGCAGATTGGTCTGCCTGGCTGTCACCCCAGAAGGAAGCCTCTTCTTAAGTCTCTACACAGGTAAACCCCCAAACAGTTTGCTGAAGATATGTCAACAATGGACATGGATTATTGGAACCAGGTCCTATGTTCTGATGAGACCAAGATTAGTTTTTGTTGTTTTTTTTTGGTTCAGATGGTCTCCAGCATGTGTGGCAGCTGTCAGGTGAGAAGTACAAAGATTAAAAAAAAAAAGATATGGCATTTTTACTGACAGCTTGGACCATGACTGTTATTTTCCTCAAAAATGAATGCCTGACTTACCCAGCCTTGAAAGAACAACAGGCATCAGTGATCTTGTTCACAGCTATATTGATGTAGAGGGTGTGTGGATCTGCTGTTTTTCTCATTGAGAGAAAGCATTTTGCTGTGATGTGCACAATGTTGGACGCATCGTGTAGCTCAAACATCTTGATCTTATCCAAAAAAGATGAGAAACTTCTCAGTTCATGTCATCTCAACTCGAGTCAGAAATACACTGCAGAGAATCAGTCGAAGTGGAAGACGCCATGTTTACATAGAAACAAGGCGCCGCAAGGCTTTGTTTGTGAGACTTGCGACCACATGGGATTTTTTAGGTAGGTTGTGGGCGGAGCTTGGTAAGGTCCATAATAGCTCACTTTCTAAGTTAACCTGAAGAAAAGTTGTACAAAGATCTGAAATTCTATTCCATTTCATAATAAAGAGGCAGGTTCACAAATACGCTTATAATAAATGTCTATGCTCCAGCTTTTGGATTATGTATTCATCTTCAGTCAGTTTGAAAGATGAACTCTCACATACCTGTCAAGCTTTGGGTTTGAAAATACAGAAAATGTTCCCTGGAGTGGGGGGCTTGAGGTGGTAGGGGTGGGGAGCAGGCGAGCAAACAAACGTAAGATGAGGGACTAGGGGAGAAAATGGACCAGGGGACAGACGAACGCAAGTCCAGGGACCGATAGGCCAGGGGACGAAAGTAAGAACGCGGGAGCAATACGGGATTTTTACGGCATCTTCATTTGTCACACTCAGAAACTGAGTCATGTACTGCCACGATGCACTCCACCACCCGTTCGTTCAGACCGGGATGATATGAAATTTATTGTGCGGTTCGTTTATAAAGCTACACTTACACTGTAACCATCAACTACTCAGCTGCCCGCCGTGTTCAGTCTATCCACTCACCTGTATAAATATTCCCGCAGCTCTCTTCCCGCTGTTTGCTTTCAACCAGAAACTCCCAGAGAAGAAAGCCTGCCGTACTCCAGGCATCGCGCCAGTCATTTTAAGGATGTTTATTGGTTCCCCCATAAACGATGAAAACACTGGCATTATCAATCAATCAATAAAATCCCCACAGGCCGAACTTGACAATTGGACATTATGCCGCTAACATTTGCATTTGTCAACAACTCGGAGAAGGAAGTCAGAGCTACGTGTAACGCAAGTAATGTTCCGGCCGGAACCCGGTGCTCTAAATAATAAAACATAAATTAACAAAGCTTCAAGCCAGGTAAATTTTCCTCGAGGAATTTTAATAATCAAAGTACTCTAATCATGCGAGGAATCGGTTCAGCCTTGTCTAGGAGCATAAAATCATATTTGGAAGAGTTCCACAAACATTGAAAATGTATTTAATGTAAACATTCCATTTAAATGTGAAACTTTGCAATCTAGATAGATTGTTTAGTTACCACAGTGACATTTGATGCTGTGAGTTTAATCTTTGCCTTTGAGCTCTCTTTGTTCACAAATATATCAGTAAATTACACTTATTACCGATTGCTTCTTAGATTGGCCAATTAAATTACCCTCCTTCTCCCAGGAATTACTAAATTTGTGTTGAAATGCTGTTAGTAGTTCTGATGTTGGAGGGACTCCTAGGTCAAATTCTGCTCAAGGACTCCCACAATCTTGGGCCTGCCCTGCATGATAAGTTAAATACACTAAACTGCGCATCTCTGCTGGGTTCAAATAGGTACTGGCAGTGACGCTCTTTCCACTCAAGAATAGGACAGAACGCATGCAGATCATGGAAAATAGCCTAACTTCTCATCATCAAAAGTCCTTAATGATGGGAAGTTAGGGACTACTGACAATAGTTATCAGTAATAATTTACCATGGCAGCTATGGTTAATTGCTATTATGTGATCAGAAGTTCTTAGTTCAGAGTTTTAAGTTTGATTCCTTTTTGGAGCTTTTCTGTGTGATTCTAAATTGTCCACAAGTGACGGTATGGATTGTTGCAGCAGCAGCACTGTGAAATTTTCCTTTAAATAAAAAAAAAGAAAAGGAAAGTTATTGTATTTTTTTTTTTTTATCATTCAACCCTCTTTACTATTAACAAAATTGTGGAAAGAAGAAAGAGATCTTTTGTGCCAAAACATCTTGTATGTAGTGCACTTCAGTGCGAGTCTGTGTGGGTTGGCACCCCAAAGCATAAATCTTATTGGTCAGTTTGCTTTTTCTGTGAGCTAAAAATGATGAGCAGAGTTGGAACCTCCCATTGTTCTAAGATCCCGCCTGAGCTTTTACAGTGTGCGCGGTTCTGGCGGGGTCGCCGTGTTTTTGTAGCTTTTTTGTGGCTTCGCAGACTTAAAAACTGACAGGTCACGCATTGGCTGACATCAGCAGATGTCGAAGAAAAATGTCTGACAGATTGGAAGGTATGCACAAAACCATCACTGCACCTGACTTGCAAGAGCACAACCACCTGTCCAACGTGCATCGTATGCGTATCACACAAAAGCAGCACAAACCTAAGCCACTAAAGCAGTGCACCTTTTTTTTGTTTGGTTTAATACACAAACAATGCTAAATAAAGACATGCAAGCAAAGCCTACCAGTGTGATCTACAGAAAGAGAATGTTGAATTCTCTCAAACAAAACATCCCTATTTCCCACTAGCAATATCAAGGAAACTATTAAAGATGGACAAACATTGATGTCTTTATGTCATTCAGCAGCCTAATGTATCTGTGGTAGAGAAGTTTTATTGAAATCTGATGAAGAATACAAATTTGGGGAGTGGTAAAAAAATACTCAAATTTGTCAATTTTTGAAATTTTTTTCCATCTGTCAAATTAGCTTTGGAAGCATTTTTGCGGCCTAATAAATCTTTATTAAACAGTCCCAGACCCCTACAAAAAAAAAATATTCTGTAAAGAACACACAGCCGGCCGGGCAAAATAGCTTTTGGGGCTTGGTTTCAACATAGATTTTTTAATATGCCATCCCAAAAATGCCATGTCTGCTGTTAGGGTCAATATTGAAATTTATTTTATTTTTCAAAATGACAGTTTTTAAAATATTCTTCACTTTTAAAGTAAGCAATTATACTGCGCATTTTCATGTTTTGCAATATGATTTGTATATATTTTAAAAATGTCATAAATTTCGTTACAAATAAGGGTCAAATAGATTTTTTTTTTTAAGCAATCAGCTTTCAAAAACCCCATGTTTTTCTACTCAAATGTGCGTTTGAGGCAAAGTACACCTATACCCCCCAAAATCTCAAAAGCCGTTAGACACAATGTGCCGAAATTTTTTCTGCTCTTTTCTGGTAACACACTTAATAGAAAAATGGTTTTAGAGTACTAAAAATTTAAAGAAAAAAAATGCCGGTACCGAGTACAAAGGGACTAACAGGAGACTTAATTTGTGTGGCTTTAATAGCGCTTCCATTTTGTGTCTGTTGAGTTTTAATAAGTTTTTAATAAGGGCTAAAGAAACTGTTTTGGATACTCAAAACAAGCTTTGTGGGTTAGGGGTAATTAGCGCAATTTTACTTACTTGGTCTGCCAGCATGAGGACAGTTTTCATGGTAAATCGTCGAGAGCAGAAGTTAAATAGGTCCTCCAAACTGGGTCCAAGCAAGTCCATGACTAGGACGTTGTAGTCTTTTTCCTGGCCATACCACCTGATGAGACACAAAAAAAACTATTTTGCAACGTGCATCTGACATTTAAATGAATTGCCGGGTTTTTTTTTATCTGAAAAATCTTACTTGAAGCGGCATAATGACTAAAGCACATGACCACCACGTTAACTTCAAAACATGTTTTATGCAACATTAAACTGACAGTAGCACTGATCGCTCACTGATGTAAAAGCACACATATACAAACACATATATACACAGCCCTGGAAAAATTAAGAGACCACTGAACATCATTGAAAACCTCAAGTTTATTCAACCAAATACTGATTTCTGAACTCTTCCCTAGTTAAAACATTAATGTTGTTGTTTCTAAATTGATATGAACTTGTTTTCTTTGAAGTATTTGCGGTCTGAAAGCACTGCATCTTTTTCGTTATTTTGACCAGTTCTCATTTTCTGTAATTAAATAATAAATTTTTGCTTGGAATTTTGGAGGCATGTTGTCAGTAGTACATAGAATAAAAGAGAAGTGTTCATTTTACCCAAACATACACCTACAAAAAGTAAAAAACAAATTGATGTTTTTAAGTGGCCTCTTGATTTTTTCCAGAGCTGTATACACACGCATACATTTATATACACACAAACATATATATATATATATATATATGAGGTGTTCCGACTGATCTGCCACCAATGATCGGTGATCGCTGTCTCATGTTGCCGTTCATCTGTATCTTACTTAGAAGCTTGTGTGTGCAGCTTATCTCCTCTTTCGTTCACACTGCAAAGCATGCAGCAACAAATCCTAAGTGATGTGGTGAGGAACTTCAACGCTCAGACTGAATGAGGAAGTTTGAGTGTTGCAACGCTGAAATACCTCTAGGGGTGAAGAACATCAAAATGCATCAACACAACGAATCTAATATGACACTTAAAAAACAAACACCTGACGAAGCTTGGCTAAATCGACATTCACTGCAGGACAAAAAAAAAAGATATACGTAGCGGCCTGGCAGCAGCAGGTAAAGCATCGCACACCTTCCAACACAGAAGAGCATGACAGTCAGAAAGCAAATAACCTGAAAAATAATTGAAGTCTTTGGGCTAGTGTTGGCTAGACGCTGGCTAGATCACTGCTTTGTGCTACTGTTATTTCATAGTCATAGCGCCATTTCTGCTCCACCTGGCAGTGGACTCTCCCACCGAGCATCCACAACATATATACGGTACACATATGCATACATACACACACACATATATATATATATATATATATACACACACACACACACACACACACACACACACACACACACATCAGGGTTTCCCACAGAAAACTTGCTAAGCCCGGTAGTCGGGGTGCCGAGGTGGTCCATCATGTCTTTATATGAAAAGATGTTAAGTATACAGGAAATGCAAAAATATTACTGGGTAACTATATGTTTCGGGAAAACATCGCCAATGAAATGCTATCTAAACCAAAAAATACAATTAAAATTAATATCAATTATTTGCACTTCTGTTTAATCCAAATTATGTCAACAGCTCCCCAGGGCTTCAGAGGCCACATAAATGGTAATATTTTAACACAGACCACAGTGACATTATTATTGCTGATAAATTTGATTTAATGGTTTCAGCATACATAAATTAAAAGACTTTAAATTGTTTAACATTTAAATACAAGACTTAAAGGAGCTGGCAAGTTTTCTTTGTAAAACTTCAAAGAACAATATTCATAGTTTAATTGTTTTACCACTGCAACAATCTGACGCTGAGAGTTTAATCTTGGAGTTCGAGCTCTGTTTGTTCACAAATACAAATTAGTAAAATGCAATTATATATATGTATACGTGTGTGTGTGTATTTCACACATATATATACACACACACACACGCACACACACACACATACTACAGTGTACAGTGTGTCTGTCCGACAGCGTCAGCAAATATTTGCTCAAAATATACAGAGTAGAGATGACGTGCGATTCGCTCTGAAGAACATAATTTTAACGATCCGACAAAAAAAAAATCTGGTTCGAATAGCTTCACTGAGGAACTCCGTGTCTTCAGAAAACTCCGCCGCCATTTTCTAACAGACATGTTGGGAAGTAACACAACAAAAGAGGAGCGGCCATTTCCAACCACATAGCTTTTCCCTGCCTTGGATCCAAATGCGGCCTAAAGAGGCTTCACATTGAAATAAGGTTGTTTGGTTGAAAATATGTCGTCACAATAATTGATTCATGATTAGAGAGCCCTATCTCAACGAGACCTTCGCTAAATCACTGTTGGTTCTCTGTGTCTTGGATGGCAAAACAAACGGAAACGCATAAATACGATGACACCAACTAGACTTAGAGGGGAGAAAAGATTTTCCTACCTGATGTGTGGAATCCCGACTCCACCTTGAAGGATCTTGTACAGCTTGCTTTCGTACAGGAGCTGTGGATGTCTGGCTTTTTGGGATTCTAGTTTTACAGCTACCTCCTACGAATAACACACAACATAGTAGCTGTTACCGCTGCAGTTCAAGAATTGATACCACAAATACTTCCGATATACCAATAGGCTAACATGAAATCTTAGTTCTCCAGCAAACAGGCAGGGCAGTGTTGCGATCTGCCTCTCATAGTATCTAAAATGAACCATCCCATTCCCAAACAAGAACCCAGAAACAGACTGATTCACCAAGTTACCTCTCCATTTGTGATGTTGATTGCCAAATAAATGTCGCCGAAAGATCCCGATCCAATTTTTCTGACGAGCTTGTACTTTCCACCGACTATGAACTCGGCTTTGGAACCACTGCTGCTGGCCATAATATCAACCGAAGAACAATTATCAACAGAAAAGCTTTAGGATCTTTGCGTTTGTTGGTCAAGCTCGGTTATCGGTAGAACATAAAGTCGCGTTATTAGTAAAACCACTGCACAACCTGTCGCAAACAATTCCCCCCCCCCAAATACAAAAAAGACTATTTTCAATGGATCTCGACCAATGATATTGGTTTTGTCATGAGCTAGAACTTATAATTTCTCTAGAAATGTCGTGCCAAACAGAAGGAGTAAATCCAAAGCTAAATCCCAACAAGCTGAAGGCCTTTGACAAGAAGCTAACGTCAGCACAGCAAAGTTTAGCATCAAGCTAACGTTGTGGCGAGCAGCAACACTGAAAAGTGTCCCAAGTTTCTGTCACAAGGAGCTGAAAGCAACGCTCCCGATGATGGCAATGGTAGTTCTACAGTCTCTGAACCGTTTTTCCGGCTAACTTTAAGAACCGCAACCGTCTGTACAAAGCGCAACCCACTCACTCCGCCATCTTGTCTTCTCTACCCTTCCTCAACTGGTTTCAGTTGAAGGCGATTAGCTATGCTGTCTCATGGCCCCTTCAAATGCTGTTGGGAATTTCATAATTATCAGGAACAAAACACGATTTCGAAAGCATAAATTAGCTACCTTATTTTTTGTTATATAAAATTAGACATCATATTTATTATTATTGTCTTTCATGGTTAATTTAACTTTGTAAATTATGTGATGTCGCTACTTCTGTTGTACAACTATTTTTTTTACGTGAGTGGTAAATAAGTAAAATAAAAACAATAGAAAAGAATAGCGGGGCAATATCTTTTTTTGTCTGACAGTTTGAAAATTCTAGTGTCAGAGCAGCAAATTAACTTTCATAAACATTAATAAAAAAGGAAAACTTACAAAAAAAGGAATAAGAGACAGTACTATACTGAAAATAAATTACAACCTAAGAAAAATAATAACATATGATTATTACAATAGTATTCAAATTGAGTTTGTGAAATTCAACTCAGCGTCTTCTTTTATTAGCTTTTAACCTTATTTCAGAATTGACTTGTTTCAAGTATTTGCAGTTGTCTTCAAAGTGTTATTATTTTGTAATACTGTTTTAATGTCAATTATACTTCAGACTTCAAGCACAAGTGCAACTTATGTCATCTACAGAAATGCTCAGATGACTCTGCACTTACTGAGCTTATCAGAAGATGGACTGAGTACAGAAAGCCGGTGGGCCGCTTTGTGGCATGGTGTAGAATAAACATTGTTTATTAACATCTTGAACTTTAAACAATGGAGATGATTGTAGATTTCAGAAGAGCAGGGTCAGATCAAATTCTATTTCCATCATGGGACAAGAGTGGAGGTGATTGAGGAGCATGAATCAGCAGCATCAGAACCAGAACCTAAAAAAGACTAAACAACCTGATTAAGATTTTCTGGGGATGCTTGTGGAACCTCTGGAGATGATTGTGCAAAGAAAAATTTTGCATAAAACCAAGAGAATTATGAAAACCCTGAGAATCCTCTTTATGAGACTGTCACAGAAAGATAGCTTACTCTGTCAGAGGCTTCTTCAAATTTCTTGTAATACAGACCACTGCATGTCCACAGCCATCGTATGAAGGTATTTTTGGTGCAAAACTATTTGTGCCTTGCTACTGTAAAGTTGAAGTTGGACTGAAAAATCCATCCATCCATCCATCTTCTTCCGCTTATCCGGGGTCGGGTCGCGGGGGTAGCAGCTTCAGAAAGGAGGCCCAGACTTCCCTCTCCCCAGCCACTTCTTCCAGCTCCTCCGGAGGAATCCCAAGGCGTTCCCTGGCCAGCCGAGAGACATAGTCCCTCCAGCGTGTCCTGGGTCTTCCCCGGAGCCTCCTCCCGGTGGGACATGCCCAGAACACCTCACCAGGGAGGCGTTCAGGAGGCATCCTAACCAGATGCCCGAGCCACCTCAACTGGCCCCTCTCGACATGAAGGAGCAGCGCCTCTACTCTGAGTCTCTCCCGGATGACTGAGCTTCTCACCCTATCTCTAAGGGAGAGCCCAGACACCCTACGGAGAAAACCCATTTTGGCCGCTTGTATCCGCGATCTCGTTCTTTCGGTCATGACCCAAAGCTCATGACCACAGATGAGGGTGGGAACGTAGATTGACCAGTCAATCGAGAGCTTCGCTCTTTGGCTCAGCTCTCTCTTCACTACGACGGACCGGTACAGGGCCCGCTTGACAGCAGATGTGCCAATCCGCCTGTCGATCTCCCGCTCCCTTTTTCCCTCATTCGTGAACAAGATCCCGAGATACTTGAACTCCTCCACTTGGGGCAGGACACCCCCCTGACCCGGAAAAGGCACTCTACTCTTTTCCGGCTCAAGACCATGGCCTCGGATTTGGAGGCACTGATCACCATCCCAGCCGCTTTGCACTCGGCTGCAAACTGCTCCAGCGAGAGCTGCAGATCACGTCCCGATGAAGCCAAAAGGACAACATCATCTGCAAAAAGCAGAGATGCAAACCTAAGGCCACCAAAACGGATCCCCTCAACACCTTGGCTGCGCCTAGAAATTCTGTCCATAAAAGTAATGAACAGAATCGGTGACAAAGGGCAGCCCTGGCGGAGTCCAACTCTCACCAGAAACGAGCCCGACTTACTGCCGGCAATGCGGACCAGACTCTGACACCGGTCATATAGGGACCTGACAGCCCATATCAAAGGGCCCGGTATCCCATACTCATGGAGAGCCCCCCACAGGGCTCCCCAAGGGACACGGTCGAACGTCTTCTCCAAGTCCACAAAACACATGTAGACTGGTTGGGCAAACTCCCATGCACCCTCCAAGACCCTGCTGAGGGTGTAGAGCTGGTCCAGTGTTCCACGACCAGGACAAAAACCACACTGCTCTTCCTGAATCCGAGGTTCAACAATCTGACGGACCCTCCTCTCCAGAACCCCCGAATAGACCTTGCTAGGGAGGCTTAAAAGTGTGACCCCCCCTCTAATTGGAGCACACCCTCCAATCCCCCTTTTTGAACAGGGGGACCACCACCCCAGTCTGCCAATCCAGGGGAACTGCCCCTGATGTCCATGCGATATTGAAGAGTCGCGTTAGCCAAGACAACCCTACAACATCCAGAGGCTTAAGGAACTCCGGGCAAATCTCATCCCTGCCCCGAGGAGCTTTTTGACCACCTCAGCGACCTCGATTCCAGAGATTGGAGAGCCCAACTCAGAGTACCCAGGCTCAGCTTCCACAATAGAAGTCATGTTGGTGGGATTGAGGAGGTCTTCGAAGTATTCTGCCCACCGGCCCACAACATCCCGAGTTGAGGTCAGCAACACACCATCCCCACTGTAAAGTGTTGGTGCTGTACTGCTTTCCCCCCCTGAGACGCCGGATGGTGGACCAGAATCGCCTCGAAGCTGTACGGAAGTCTTTCTCCATGGCCTCTTCAAACTCCTCCCACGCCCGAGTTTTTGCCTCAGCAACCACCCGAGCTGCATTTCCTCCCAACCGTGCCCCTCCAGGCCTCACTGTCATTGCCCACGTGAGCGCTGAATTCCCCCAGTAGAACAAGGGAGTCCCCAGGTGGAGCACTCTCCAGTACCCCCTCTAGGGACTCCAAAAAGAGTGGGTAATCTGAGCTATCATTTGGCCCATAAGCACAAACGACAGTCAGGACACGTCCCCCCACCTGTATGCGGAGGGAGGCTACCCTCTCATTCACCGGGGTAAACCCCAACGTACAGGCGCCGAGATGGGGAGCAACAAGTATGCCCACTCCTGCCTGACGCCTCTCACCTTGGGCAACTCCAGAGTGGAAGTATGTCCAGCCCCTCTCAAGGGACTGGTTCCAGAACCAGAGCCATGCGTCGAGGTGAGACCGACTAGGACCTGTCTGCCTTGGGTGACCCTTCCAGGGGCATGAAGCCCCAGACAGCATTGCTCCCAGGATCATTTGGGGACTCAAACCCTTCCACCACGATAAGGTGGCAGCCCAAGGAGAGGCGAAAAATCATATTGTTATTTTGGATCTTTACCAGTCTATCACAAATACACCTCTTCAAGCACAAATACACAAACTGTTTTCTTTGAGTCACACTTTAAAGAAGCTTACATATTCATTGTAGCTCCAAATGGTCCAAAACTAATGGTGGAAAACAAATTATCATATCCGTATTGTCAGGTTCCATGTTTTTCTGTGTATTTATTTCGAGTTTCCTGTGTGTCCGAGTCTCTGTGTTGTCCTGTCTCCCCTTGATTAGTCCCCAGGTGTGTCTCGTTCCCTGATTACCCTCCGTGTATTTAGTGTCACCTGTGTCTCTATGTATTTGTCGGGTCCTACGTCTTCTTACGTCTTTGTCACATCACGTCTTCCTACGTCTGTAGTCCGTGTGCCCAGTCCGTCATTTCCTGCATTGTACCGGTTGCTACCGGCGTCGAGCCCTAGTGTCCGCTCGGCTGTGCTGCCCGGCTTCTGGATTGTTTTGGACTGTGTTTTTAGCTGCATTGCATTATTAAATCATATACTCCTCTCATTCTGGGCCTGCTGCGTCTCCGTCACCGCTTCCACAACACCACTTTATGACAGAAGGACCCGACCTAGCTGAACGGTGAGCAGCATTAATACCATCATGGACCCAGAGGAAAGGCAGGAATTACTGGAAACAATAAGGGAGTATGAATCAGCCATGGTCAAGCCGTACGCGGCCTGGAAACGGCTCGGATTCACCATCCGGTTGGGTCTGCTGCTGGACTACTGGGTTCCACGTTGTCCGCGTCCTGAGCTGGTGGGACTGCGAAGGGAGGCAGAGTGGGAGCGTGAGGCAGCGCTAGCTGTCATGGCTGGAGAACCGCTGCCTCCCAGACCCAAAACTCTGTCCTCCCGTTCCACCACCTCGGCTCCGTTATCGCCAGTGCCTCCTGAGACAGCAGCAGCCCTTCCGCGGCCAGAGCCGCCAGCAACCCTTCCGCGGCCCGAGCCCATTCCTGCCGCCGCTCCAGCCAGCGCACCCGAGCCTGTTCCTGCCACCGCTCCAGCCGGCGCACCCGAGCCCGTTCCTGCCGCCGCTCCAGCCGGCGCACCCGAGCCCCCTAGTGTCAGTCCCGAGCCCCCTAGTGCCAGTCCCGAGCCCCCTAGTGCCAGCCCCCAGCCTCCTAGTGCCAGTCCCGAGCCTCCTAGTGTTCCTAGTGCCTGCCCCCAGCCTCCTAGCGAGACCCCGCATCCCTGTGCTCTTCCCGGGTCTCCTCGTCAGCGCCCCCGTGCGGCCCCAGAGACTGCTCCTCGTCGCCGCCCCCGTGCGGCCCCAGAGACTGCTCCTCGTCGCCGCGGACGGCCGCCGGACCGCCTCCGTGGTTCCCGCCTCCTGCGCCGTGGACGGCCGCCGGACCCCCTCCGTGGTTCCTGCCTCCTGCGCCGCGGACGGCCGCCGGACCGCCTCCGTGGTTCCCGCCTTCCTGTGCCTCTGCCCACCCCGTTGGGTTTTTTTTGTTTTGTTTTTGGACTCTGGACCCTCGTGTCTCCGCCCAACATTTTGGGTTATTTTTCATTGTTTATAGACTCTGGCCCCCCGTCCAGCTCCCCTCCGCCCACCCTTGTTGTGTTTTCTGTTTAGGCCGTCTTGGAGCCGCCCTTTAAGGGGGGAGTACTGTCAGGTTCCATGTTTTTCTGTTTATTTATTTCGAGTTTCCTTTGTGTCCGAGTCTCTGTGTTGTCCTGTCTCCCCTTGATTAGTCCCCAGGTGTGTCTCGTTCCCTGATTACCCTCCGTGTATTTAGTGTCACCTGTGTCTCTGTGTCTTTGTAGGGTCCTACGTCTTCTTACGTCTTTGTCACGTCACGTCTTCCTACGTCTGTAGTCCGTGTGCCCAGTCCATCATTTCCTGCATTGTACCGGTTGCTACCGGCGCCGAGCCCTAGTGTTCGCTCGGCCGTGCTGCCCGGCTTCTGGATTGTTTTGGACTGTTTTTGGCTGCATTGCATTATTAAATCATATACTCCTCTTATTCTGGGCCTGCTGCGTCTCCATCACCGCTTCCACAACACAACACTATGACACGTATCTCATAGAATAACTTGCAAATATTTCTTTATCACTCACAGACACAAAACTACTGCTACACCTTCACAGATTCTTCAATAGGGGTGCACAAATTCCATTCTACAAGTCACAAGATATAAAATTTATGCTCTAATACTTTTGCTCCACTCAGTCCAGTACATTTGGAGCAAAACTAATTCAAACACCTGTATTAACATCTTCACACAGACACATTTTTTAAATAATATTTTTCTCCTCAACACAGATAGAGGTCAGAGAATGCAACTACACAAAACCCATGATGAAGTTACAAATCCTGCTCTACAAGTCGCACTGTCTTTTTTTTTTTTTTGTTTGTTTTTTTTTAAGCGCTTTAGTTTTGGACCATTTCCCAGCTAGTATACCTAGGTGGGCCCTATATGGGATAAATGAGGCCAACAATTTAGGTCCCACAAGGTTTGGACGAGGCTTTCATGGTGGCCATATTGGAAAACGTGCTTGTGTTATTGAGGAGGTCTTGAAAGCATTTTGCCAACTGACCCATAATATCTCGAGTTGAGGTCTCAAGATGAGGGTGGTAGCACACCACCCCCACTACACGCAGTTTTGGTGCCTCATCCACCAAGGCAGTAGTTATGGTGGAAACACTGGTGAAAACATCAGTGTTTCCACCATACAGTGATGTTGTATGGTGGAAAAGAGTCACCTCAAAGCCACATGGAAGTTGTTCTCCATGGCCTCTCAGAACTCCTCTCACATCTAGGTTTCTCTGCCAGCAACCACCCAAACTGCATGCCACTTGGACTGTACCCCTCAGCTACTTCCAGGGTCCCACAGGCCAAAAAGACAAAACAGGACTCTTTCTTCAGCCTGACAGCCTCACCGCCGATGTCCTCAAGAGGGTTTGAAGGTTGCCACTGTGACAAGCACTAACAACCCTGCAGTCACAGCTCTATTAAGACAACGGAGGCACAGAACATGGCCCACTCCAACTCAATGACTGTCATCAGAAATTTACTGTCCGAAAGACCGACCTATAGATTCTTTTAGTGGGTTCCAACCTCTAGACCATCTTCATGGGTACCTCTGGCCTCACGATCGACCTCCAGAGCCTCTCTGTGGGTCCTTCCGGCCTCACAGCCGACCTCTAGTCTTCAGGGTCTTCCATCGCCGGCTCCCTCCAAGGTTACAAGGTTCCTGCTCCGCCAGTGCTGGCCATCAGACTTTCGGCTACTTCGGTACTGGAGAAATCAAAGAACATGATCCTTACAGAGCTGCCTGCTTTGTCTATGATAGTTGGATTGTTAAAGCAGTTGTATGATGGTGTCGTCAACTCCAACTCCACGGCAATAAGCAGGGGATCCTGATATGTGCTTGTCTGCTTACTCAGATGGGCCTGAGTAAGCATCCCAGTTGTTTCTGTGTTTCTGCTATTTTTTTTATATCTATTGAAATATACTTAATTTATTATTATTTACCTGTTTGCACTGCCTTTGAGAGTTGCTACTTTTACAATTTCATCGTGCTTTCTTGCACAATAAATGTGGACTGAATCTGATAAATAAAAAACAAAATAAGACAGAACTGGTAAAACTTGAACCAGAACACAAGCAATACATACCAGTTTCACACTTACCTGTAGTTAATATTTTGTAATGCTGTATATATCACTCAGAAGCATTTGGGAATGGAAACACACTAAATACAAGACAATTTAAACATGAACAAAACTGCAGATCATTAAAATTGAAACAAGAGAATATTATATAATAATAAAATTAGTTTCATGAGCTTTTTTTGACACTATCCTGGGGCAGTTTTACAAGAAGTGGTACTGACATTTTTAACTTCCTCTCTGACCACCATCAAACATACAACCACGTACATATCAATATACTGTACATGGTACATACCATATGACTCCTGCATAAAATTGATGCAGTGTAATACATACATTTCGAAGTATCTAGGATATGAAAAACACTGAATACAAGACAATTCTGACAAAACAGAAGTTGTGAAAGGGAATTTTTGTTGGTTACGACAAAAATAGAAGGATTCAATGAATGATTTGGCTGTAGAAAAATGGCCGAAACCAAGAACCCGAAGGGGGAATAGAGCTCAGTCCCGACCTCCACCACCATGGACGGTTGAGGAAGAACTCAGTTCACAAGACAGCATCTGGCCCGGCTGATTCTGAACTTTTAAAAATAGCACACATGGTTTTATTTGTAGTTGTAGTCTGGGAAAAAGTAAGTCTTTTATTTAACTATCACTTTTTTAGTCCTGTTGTGCAGGTGTCGGAGACAGCAGGTTCAAATCATGGCAGTGGCAGCTATTGCTGCACTTCCGGTGATAGTTGCCCTAAGGTGCCAGTGGCACTGCACAGGCTGTGGCGACCTGCTAGTGGTACCTGCCACGGGCTACCGGTACCTGCTACTGGCATCTACCATGGGTGACCTGCACAGGCTACTGCAACGTGCTAGTGGCATCTGCCATGGGCTGCCGTGACCTGACAGAGGCTGCCGATCTAGCAGGACAGGGTGCCACGACCAGCCACAGCTAAATAACGGCAGCTTAGCTTCTGTGACGGATGCTACGGCTTTTGTGACAGACTGAAGCAGACGGCGTTTCCGTAAACAAGTTTTAATAAATATTGCACAACAACCGAAAAGAGAGATATAACTTCTATCATGAATACAGATCAGCAAAACCCTACAAATTACAATGAAATACTGCTACTTCCGGTAGGCGCCGGAAGTAAGACCTATAATCGTTTCCACACTAAGCCTGCCAGAAATAAGGTGGATAAGAAAAAAATCTGTTTTTGTGGGATGGTATCCTGTTGGTCAATGGCCCTTGGAATTGTCCTTTCTTTTTCTCCCTATATGGCGCCCCTGCCCCAAGGTCATTTTTAAAAACATGTAATCTCATCTGTACCGTTCAAAAATGCACAATATGTTTATAAACATTTTTGGAGTATTATAAAGAAGTACTGAAATATTGTTTTCAAGCAAAACAACGTCTTTGCGTTCAGAGGATGAAAACACTAGACTCCGAGAAAAAAAAAAAATCATATGACTGCTTTCCACCAGCATTAAGTCCACCACTTGCGCACAAATCTGAGGCTGTTCTGAAGCATGAAATGAGTCTCAAAAATCCTAGTGCACTAGTAACCGGATCTGTATGTAAATGTAGTTTTGTCTGCATTTACTTATCATATATATTGATATATATATCGACTTATTATGTACATATAATAAGTACGCACGAGTCAGGCCATAGTACACACAAAGATGTTTACAAATCAAGTATTACACTCGCAGAGGTATTTTGAGACTATTTTCCCTCCATATAGATGCACCTAAAAGTTGTAGGTATCCCTAATCTAAACGATACATAATCTACAACAAGTAGAATGTAAAAATACCAAGAAATTATATTTTAACCTAATATTTTATAATATGAGAGCGAAATTATACATATTTTTCTTTACAAATCATAGTAGGCTTCACATTCTCTGAGATGACGCTGTGGTGACGCAGCTTCGTAATGACGTTTGCTTTCGTTGTGTCTGGATGAGACTCCTGCATCCAGCTATGGTGTCGGTCTTGAAGCTGCCCGGTCGCCAGAGGAGGACTTTGCTGCACAGCGACTGGACATCTGGCTGTTTTGCAACTCACGAGGGGTAGAATAAAGAGGCGTCCCACACCACTGGCTGCTGTGGAGGGCAGCTCGCGCATCTGTTGCCTGGGTGAACTAACATCACGTTAGCATTTAGCTAGCTAGTTTGTGACCTAACAATGAGCCTGTTTGGTATATGTTCCAATGTCATGTCGTGTCTGCGTTCGAAAAGAGCTCTTCACTGAACACACGTTCACGGCTTGACCGGCTGCGCTCAGAGTGGGACCAGAAATGACTTTTATGTAACCTTAAAAAGGCAGATTTTTAGGAAAGCACCGTTTTTAAAAATAATTGTGGGCTATGCGGTTACTGCAGAGCTTAGCCGCATTGCCGGCAAATTTGGAGTTTTTGCTTCCCAACTTATCTAATTGTGTTTGAAATTAACAAAACTGATGGCTATAAGCGAGTCAATAATCAGCTAGAAGGCCGTACTGTCAATGGAATCTTTCCTGCAGATTGCTCCCCATTCTCTGGCTATTGTACTGGCCAGAGATGGAGGTGCTGAGGCATCAGCTGCAGCTGGTGTGTCAGAGAGCGATGAGCTTCCGAGACACCACACTGGTTATGAGATTTTTGCCGATTTTAAAGCAGAAAACTCTCAGCAGCATATATGGAACCAGCGGATTACTGAAGCTGTGTCGGAGACCTTCTTCCTGGGATGGATAGATGAACACGTGCTACTGATCCAGGGAAAAGAGGACCATCTGGAGGTGCTAAGAGAGGGATGGATGCGGAGATCTCTTAACCCTCCGCGGGGCTTCACCATCAAATGCTTGGGTAAGGCCTACACACTCTCCTGGGTTGTTTATTCAGGTCAATTCAAACATATTTTCTTAATTCTTAAGGAAGACTAATTAACTATTTTTATGGCATGGCAGGATTTCATGCACAAGCTCAAACAAAATTGCGCACACATGCTTGTAAAATGACAATTGTTTTATATGTTGAAAACAATGCTTTTAGAGAATGTATTGGGCAGCTATTTGAATCTCATTTAACTAGAATTTTTGAAAATATAGCAGCCTCAGTTTACCCTGCTGGATCTCATAGTACATAGGTCATATTCCTTATTTTAGGCAAGTTGGTAGACAGGGGCACTGCAAGAAATGTTGGGCCCAATGACAAAAAATTAAATTGGGCTCCCCCTTCACAGCTCCTGTTACAATTTTTTAAGTATATCTGAGCCATATAAAGTGTCACAATTTTAAAGTCTTGCAACTGCCTTGCTTTTGTTGGTCCAATACTTATACTAGCACAATATTTACTGGCGAATTTTACATGCAACAGTCCACATACTGTATGCAAATAGGTTACTTCATTTTTTTGTATTATTAGTTTTTGCTCTTTGAAATGTCTCACCCCACCAGCAACAGTCATAGGCAATGTGCAAAATATACATGAAGCAATCCAGATTTCTCAAAAAACCCTATATTGTTGCATTTTGTTCAAGATGCAGAACATAACTTTAATAAAGAAAATTAAATACATTTTCATATTTGTTAAAGCTACCACCATGTCGCGACAGTTTGCTATGAAACAGATAATCTGTGAAAAGATCAATCTCCTCCACCTTCTCTCTGAGCTGCTACTGCAATCTAAAATAATGCACCATTCTGACCAAAAACAACCAATCAGAACCAAGAGGAGGGTCTTGTAATTGACAGGGCCCCCATTTTTTATTTTATATTTCTATAAGAAAAGAAAAAAAACGTGGTTGTGGGAGGGCCCCCTGTTGGTCAAGGACCCTTGGAATTATCCTAACTTTCCCCCTATACTGTGCCCCTGTTGGTAGGAGAGGTCATTCCTCCAATATAAGTATTGATTTCAGACCAAGAAACGCTGAACCACAGTTGTTTTAATATATTTTTTACACATTGCATTACCATGGTCTGAAATTATAATTCTCAATTAAATGCTAAATTGTTTTCCTTTCCAGTCAATTTTTGGGGCCTGTGTTCACTGTTTGTTTATTTTTCTGTGAGGGTTTAATAATTCACAGTTTTGAAAACTGGATGTTTGGAAACAAATTTAAAAATTGCCAGGTTTTCTCTTAAAGCTACAGTATGCAACGTTTACAAAATGTTGTTTACATATTTGTTA